>NC_091821.1:109927475-110584975 GCF_038994185.2 Dermacentor albipictus
CCGGAGTCCGCCAGTACGGCGTTCCTCATAATCCGATTGTAGTCTTGGCACGTACAGCCCCATAATCCAATTACAGTTTAATACTTCAGCCACGATGCGCCGTGCCATGTAAGGCAATGAGAATGCTGAACCCCCTCAGAGGTTATGAAATTTGGCGCACAACAACGCCTCAAGCATACACCTCTCCCTGTGTGTTGTGTGTACTATGCGCAAGAACAGCAGTGGTGCACGCATGGTAACGTTTAACATCAACTCACCACTGTCGTGTTAGACTAAGCGTTGAAGTAATTAAGCTTTCGCCGTCAACATCACCGCTAATTATCGTCAATCAAAACAACCAGCACAGAAAGCTTCCCTTACATCGATTCTCACAGTGCGTGGGATCTGCATATTTTTTTTTCTCCAAAATGGGCTGGGCTGATGTCGGAGTCGCGGAGGGATGCTTCTGTAGTGCCGATTGCTTCAGAAGCAAAACCCTCGGCAACTTCGGCTACTAGGTCGGCGTGGGCGATGACAGCATCAGAGAAAATGTCGATGCTCGTAGATGAAATTGGTGACGAGAACCTCAGAGTGACGAACCTCAGGGTGACGAGAACCTCAATAATGCTTGTTGCCACGCAGACATCCTGAGACAGCAGGAGAGAGTCACTGCTTTCCGCAACTGATTCACCTTGTAGTAAACCCTCACACACCACTTGAACTACGACACTTGCACGCCGTGGTAACGTGACAGTGTCGTCAATTACGTGAAAGTGGCTCTCGGAAGGCTGTTGTCGTTCGCCTCTGCGGCGTTCTTCCTCGATGAAGTGACGAGGCGCTGTCGAAAGTCGATGATAACCCCGTTCTCCTTAAGAAAGTCCATGCCGATGATTAGGTCTCGCGAACATTCACAAAGAATGCTTAAGCTGGGAACGAAAGTAGAACTCCGAATCTATATTCTAGCCGTGCACATACCCAGCGGTGTGACGACATGCCCGCCAGCTGCACGAAGTGGCGTTCGCCTCCAAGGTGTCGTCCCTTTCTTCAGAAGGCTGGCCAGTTTTCGCGCTGGCTATTGAGTAATCGGCTTCAGTTTTCACTAAAGCATTGACTTTGCGACCGCCGATCAGTACAGGGATGTCGAGGGAAACTCTTGTTCCGGGGTCAAGTGCTGTCGTTGTCGATGTATCGTCGTTTCCCATGCGCGTTAAGTGCACAGAAAGACGACTTGAAAACACCGAATTAGGGTTTGATTTATCCTACATGCGTAATGGACAAATGGTGCAACAGAATCTCCCTGGAGTGATGTATGCGGACGACATAGTGCTACTGGCGGGCAATAAGAGAGATTTACAGACACTTGCGAATATTTGTGGCAACGCAGCGACAAATCTAGGCCCCAAGTTTGGCACATAGAAATCGGGAATTATGATTTTAATGAAGAAACGAGTAATTACGTGGTGTCAATTCGACAGCAAGTCATAGCCATAGTCAAGCAATATAAATCGGCGTATACATAAAGAAAGGAAAGACTTGCTCAAGCACCCACAAACAGAATCTCAAAATAAACGGGAAGCGGAATGCTACAATAATGAAACACAGAGCACTGTGGGGCCACAATAAGCATTAGGTGATGCATGGAAACTGGAAAGGAGTAATGGTGCCAGCGCTAACATTCGCAAATGCCATTCTATGCTTAAAATCGGATATGTTGTTGGGGTTGGAAGTTCACCAAACATCAGTAGGCCGGTTGGCTTCGAAAGCCCATGGTAAAACCACAAATGAGGCAGCGCAAGGTGACAGGGGTTGTACCTCTTTTGAAGTCACAGAAGCACAGAGCAATATTTGTTTTCAAGAAAGACTCAGGAACGTGGATGAAAATAAATGGGCAGCTAAAGTGCACATGTGCACGTGTGCAAGCTGAAACCATATTTAGCGCCAGCAAACAAGGACGGAAGGCAGACGACACCACAATGCGCTACCTTGTTTGCGGGCGCTAAATATGCTTTCAGTTTACCAACACGCCCAACAAATGGCAATGCTGAAATTTATTTCTAGTACATCGGGCTCTTTTCTGTGTTCACCCTTGTTTGCTGGTGCTAAACATGCTTTCAGTTTACCAACACGCCCAACAAATAGCAATGCTGAAATGTATGTGTACTTAGAGAGCGTAGACACAGAATGGAGGAAGAGGTCTAGAAAGTTTGCAACCAAGTACAGAGTAATTGAAACTGTAAATAGACAACTAGAAGTCATCAGAAAGTGAGAGAAACAGAGACAGTTAATTGCATGCAAAGAATGGGAACAAAAAGGACCATGTAGATTTACAAGAACGAGAAGAAATTAGAAGCGAAAATCTGTGTGATAACACAACGGGCACTGCCTTACTATTGGAGGCTCGAGCCGGTTGCCGAAGGACAAGAACATAGCAAACATTCGGAACTAGACGAGACATGTGTACGCTGCAGCAAAAAATCCAATCAGCACACACATCCTAATGGAATGCGAAGGGATTCCACCCAGTGAGATCCGTACGCAACGTACACCTTCCAGAAGCGCTTGGGTTTAAAGTAGATGGAAGTGCCTACCAGTCAGCAGTCGCGATAAGCAAGAGACGTTAAGGGTATTCGTGAAAAAATGCAGGGAAGAGATTGATACGACAGGATCTCTTACAGTCATAGGTAGCGGTAGATTTTGAAGGGGGGGGGGGAGATTACGGAGATCTATAAAAAATGCTACATAAGCTTATAGCATACCTGATTAAATCAAGCAGACTAGGCGACTATTTATCACCGCCCCGTTTCAAAGAGGATGCCATTAAATCATCATCCTCTAAGCGGCCTCGCCCTCAACGTTCGCTGCTCGCTGCGGTAAGCAGTGATGACCCGTGCAGGGAATTTGCCCTTCTTCAGGAAACTTTCAGCCACAATTTTAGACGAAATGGAGAAAGGGAATCTTTGCGATATTGCAGGGAATTTTAAAATTGAAGTAAACATTAGAATCATGCCTGAGCAAGCCATCACTTTTTCAAACCACAGCACATGCTTGACAAAACGCGAACTGCAATTTGTTTCATCAATCTTCGATAAAATGATGTACTCAGTATCGCTAAAAAGCTGCGAGCCACCAGTGTTGAGGCTATAGAGCTCTGTCTACGCGAATATATGTAGCGAACCGACATTAGGTAGTGCGACATCAAATTTGAGGCCGAGATGTTGAATAAACTCTGTAATGTCTTTTAAAACACACACACACACACTATATATATATATATATATATATATATATATATATATATATATATATATATATATATATATATATATATATATATATATATATATATATATACATATATATATATATATATATTTATTTATTTATTTATTTATTTATATTGTAAGGAAGATAACGAACATGCGCGCTGGGTCAGCAGCATCGGCAGCATCAAGCGCGCAGCAGAAGCTCGAGCTCGGGGACTGTGCTCGGTGCATCGTAGAACCGGCGGCCGCTGCGAACCCTAATAAACCTCCTTTATAATTGGTGGAGCCGTGCGGGGTAACGTTCCACTCTACCATCCTGGAACTCCGTTCTCGGACGCTACCCTCCGCCATGCCGGACGCCGACCAGCAGACTCTTCCATCGCCACCCGTCCCTTGCGCTGGCACCGTTCGCCAGCGGGAGCCTCCCATCTTCAGCGGAACCGACGACAACGACGTTGAAGAGTGGCTGTCGTCCTACGAACGGGTGAGCGTTCACAACACATGGAACGACTCGGACAAGCTGGCTTACGTCTCATTCTACCTCGCGGGCGTGGCCAGTCTCTGGGTCAGAAATCATGAGAGGGATATCCGAACGTGGTCGGCGCTCAAGACGTCCATCACAGAAGTATTTGACCGACCCGCCGTCAGGAAACTCCGAGCCGAGCAGCGTTTGCGTACACGCGCACAGGACACGGGTGAGACATTCACCAGCTACATAGAAGACGTTCTCGATTTGTGCAGGCGCGTGAACGCTGCCATGACGGAAGCGGAAAAGCTCAAGCACGTCATGAAGGGAATCGACGATGACGCGTTCCAAATGCTTCTGGCCAAGGACCCGCGCACTGTTGGCGACGTCATCAGCTTGTGCCAGAGCTATGATGAATTGCGTAAGCAGCGAGCCCTGACAAGGCGACATCCCACGCCAAATGCGGCATCCCTCTGCAGCCTTACCACCGGCCCAGAACACGCCTCCCTGATAACGCAAATCAAGGATTTCGTTCGCGAAGAAGTCGCACGACAGCTCTCTCTGGTGTCCGTCACTCAGGAGTCTGCCAGCACTTTGCCGTCTCATATCCGTAACGTGATCCATGAAGAGGTCGCGGAAGCGCTGCCGGCTGTTCACCAGCAGGATGTCGTGACTACACCAGTCACTTATGCTACGGTTGCTGCAATGGCCCCTCGCAGTGTGCCCGTGCGTCGCTTCCAGCAGCCTGTGCACCGCCCTCCCCGTCCCGTCCCCTGGACCACCACTGCCGTCGCTAACCCGTGGCGTACGCCGGACAATCGCCCTATATGCTTCGCATGTAGGTGTCCCGGTCATGTCGCAAGGTTCTGCCGCCGCCGATCGCAGGCGTTCGACGACGATCGCCGAGCGCCCTATGTGCCGCCTGATGCAAATGCGCCTTACGAACCCTTCGGCCCACCTCCAGCTCGCTCCCCAACTGATCGCCGTCCTCGCTTCGAACGCCTCCGGTCACCCTCCCCACGTCGTCGATCGCTTTCCCCTATGCGTCGACGACCCGTCTCTAATGAAGAGGGAAACTAGACGACGCAGTTCCTGAGGCAAGAACTGCGCAAATGTCGACATGCCGAAGTCCTCCTCCTTTACCTGCTAATGTCATTGATGTGTTTATCGAAGATGTCGCTACAGTCGCCTTAGTCGATACCGGTGCCGCTATTTCAGTTATGGATGCAGGATTTTGCCGTTCGCTTCGTAAAGTGACGACGTCTCTGTCTGGATTGTCGCTCCGAACGGCGAGTGCTCAACCCATTCGCCCTACCTCTGCGTGTACTGCCCGTGTGACCATACAGGACGTTTTGTACACGATTGAATTCATCGTTCTTTCATCATGCTCCCATGCCGTTATTCTAGGATGGGATTTTCTCTCACGCCACAACGCCATCATCAATTGCGCTCGGGCTGAGATTGAACTTTTCCACCTTGGTGACCTGGCCTCCATCGATGCTCATCCTGCCGCTAAAATTGTCGTGAAAGAAGACACCTGTATTCCTCCGCGCTCTTCATCATTCGTACCAGTCTTCTGTAGTATCATATCCGACGGGACGGTCTTCTTCATGCCCTCTCATCACTTTGTTAGCCGAAAAGCGCTTCCTTTCCCTTTGCAGCTCTTGACCTTGCCGCCGGTGTCAGCACGATGCCCTTTTACAATCATCTTTCATCGCCGCTATCACTGCTCCGCCGCGAATGCCTTCGTTACGTCGAGTCGGTCGATTCAACACGAATTGTCTCCGTCCTCGACGAAGCGCCTGCTACTACCGTCCATGAACTGAGTGCCCTCTCCGTACCCGACTCCACATGCACTGGTGTCTTCAGCCCATTCATCGCCGAAGATCTGCCGCATTCGCAGCGATCTCAACTTCTCGCCCTCCTTCAGCACTTCCGCCGTTCTTTCGACGTTGCGCAACCGTCTCTTGGCCGCACTTCGACAGTCGAGCATTACATCGACACTGGCTCTCACTCACCGCTGCGACAAAGACCATATCGCGTGTCCGCTACGGAACGTCGCGTCATTGCAGACCAGGTCGATGACATGCTCCGTTGAGGCGTCATTCAACCTTCCCAAAGCCCATGGGCCTCTCCCGTGGTTCTCGTCCCAAAAAAAAGACGGCTCCATCCGCTTCTGTGTTGATTTTCGACGCTTGAACAAGATCACGCTGAAGGACGTCTACCCATTACCACGCATCGATGATGCTTTGGACTGTTTACAGGGAGCCGAGTTCTTTTCTTCGCTGGATTTGCGGTCAGGCTACTGGCAGGTTCCGATGGCAGAGGCCGATCGCCCGAAAACTGCCTTTGTTACACCAGACGGCTTGTATGAATTCACCGTCATGCCTTTCGGACTTTGCAACGCTCCTGCTACGTTCGAAAGGATGATGGATAATGTTCTACGTGGCCTCAAATGGAAAATCTGTCTTTGCTATCTTGACGATATTGTGGTGTTCGCCCCTGATTTGGCAACGCATCTGCTCCGTCTCCAGCACGTACTCACCTGCGTGACCAACGCCGGGTTGCAACTTAACCTGAAGAAGTGTAGATTTGCTGTTCGTCAGCTCACAATTTTAGGCCATGTCGTGTCAAAGGAAGGCATTCGCCCGGATCCCGAGAAGCTACGTGCTGTTACTGCGTTCCCAAAACCTACCACTATGAAAGAGCTACGCAGTTTTATCGGCCTCTGCTCTTACTTGCGCCGATTCGTTCGAAACTTTGCGTCAATTATATCGCCTCTCACGCAGATCCTTGGTGGCGCTCGAGATCTCTCATCATGGTGTCCAGAGTGTGACGACGCCTTCGCAACCTTGCGCCGTCTTCTCACGACGCCACCCATTCTTCGCCATTTTGACCCTCAAGCACCAACCGAAATCCATACCGATGCAAGCGGTGTGGGCCTTGGCGCTGTGTTGGCACAGCGTCAACCTGGCCACACTGAATACGTCGTCGCATACGCGAGTCGCACGTTAACCAAGGCGGAAACCAATTACAGCGTTACAGAAAAGGAGTGTTTGGCCATTGTGTGGGCGCTTGGCAAGTTTCGCCCATATTTATACGGCCGATCATTTGACGTAGTGACCGACCACCACGCACTATGTTGGCTGTCGACGCTCAAAGATCCATCCGGCCGTCTTGCCCGCTGGGCATTGCGAATCTAAGAATATGACATCCGCGTGGTTTACCGTTCCGGGCGAAAGCACTCCGATGCTGACGCGCTATCCCGATCGCCGCTTCCCCCGAAGGCCCGTGACGACTCCGCCTGCGAGTGTACACTATCCTCTCTGGACGTTGACTCTATCGCTGCTGTACAGCGTAATGATCCCTGGACTGCATCTCTGCTCGACCTTCTCTCGGATACGTCGAAAGTTCCCGCGTCACGTACGCTTCGGCGCCAACTTCCTCATTTTGCGATTCGCGACCAGCTACTATATCGACGCAACTATGCCCCAGAGGGACGCACCTGGTTACTCGTCATTCCGAGAACCTTGCGATCAGAGCTCTGCTCCTCGTTCCACGTCGACCCTCAGTGTGGCCACGCGGGAGTCTTCAAAACCTACGAAAGACTTCGACACCGCTATTACTGGCGGGGAATGTACAATTTCGTTCGAACGTTCGTCCGCTCTTGTTGTGAGTGCCAACGCCGTAAAGCACCACCACACAACTCCGCCGGTGAACTCCAGCCTCTGCAATGCCCGTCCCGACCCTTTGATCGCGTGGGCATCCCGCGTCCCGAATGCCTGCCGATCTCGGAAGCCGCCAGACACGCCGAGGAATGTCGCCTGCTGGCCCGCCGATTCACCTCGGACGACCAGAACCGTCAAAAGGCCCTTCACGATGCCCAGAAATCGACTCCCACTTTTCTCCCGGGCGCTCTCGCCTGGTTGTTCGTGCCACACCGCACGCCTGGGCTCGCTTCAAAACTCCTTCCGAAGTACGACGGGCCATACCGCGTTCTCGAGAGAACATCACCCGTGAATTACCTGATTGAGCCGCTAACGCCGCCGTCCGACATGCGGCGTCGTAACCGCGAAGTCATTCACGTTCAGCGTCTCAAGCCGTATCACGATTCTACCGTCCTTCCAGAAACCTAAGTCGCCAGGATGGCTCCTTTATTTCCGCGGGGCCATTGTAAGGAAGATAACGAACATGCGCGCTGGGTCAGCAGCATCGGCAGCATCAAGCGCGCAGCAGAAGCTCGAGCTCGGGGACTGTGCTCGGTGCATCGTAGAACCGGCGGCCGCTGCGAACCCTAATAAACCTCCTTTATAATATATATATATATATATATATATATATATATATATATATATATATAACTCTCGTGGTTACTTAGTGGCTATTGTGTTGGGCTGCTAAGCACGAGGTCGCGGGATCGAATCCCGGCCACGGCGGCCGCATTTCGATGGGTGCGAAATACGAAAACACCCGTGTACTTAGATTTAGGTGCACGTTAAAGAACCCCAGGTGGTCCAAATTTCCGGAGTCCCCCACTACGGCGTGCCTCATAATCTGAAAGTGGTTTTGGCACGTAAAGCCCCATAATTAATTAAATATATGTATATACATATATATGTAAGAATAATTAAGAATATAAGCAAGAATAATTTAATTCAAGGGAAGAGTATGACGTATGTCGGTATTGCACAGTACAGAGTGTCCCACGTAACTTGAGCCAAACATTAAACATATATAAATGCCACTTAACTGCACAGAATCAAGGTAATGTTGTTTGCCGTCGCGTGGAGATACTCAGTTATTATTTTTCGTTTCGCCTAACTATATAATTAGTGTTCATTGATTAACTTCTTAAATATTATAATTAGAAGAAAAAGTAGCAATGAGAAAATTGTGGAGCAACATGAAAACTCCCGATGCAGCTTTCTGCTGTTGAATATGCGCTACATAAAAGTGTTTTTCCGAAAGTGAAAGAAGCCCATGAATGCACGCAAAGTGCCTCGAGCGGCCAGCTGCGCGGGAATCTCGCGTGTATTCGCGGGCTTCTTTCACGCCCGGAAAACACTATGTAGCACGTATTGAGCAACAGAAAACTGTACCGGGAGTTTTTTCATGTTGCTGTAGAATTTTGTCATTGACACTTTTCATCTAAATATAATAAATAATAAGTAGAATAATTAATTAAGACTAATTATATCTAATTAGGCGGTATCCAGAAAATAATCTGAGCATCTCCATGCGACGGCAAACAACATTCCCTTGGTTGGGTCCAGCTACGCGTGGCATTTGCATAATTTTAATGTTTGGCTCAAGTTACGTCGGACACCACGAGTTGCGCATGCATGCAATATACGTATTTCACAATCACACGTCCGGATTGATTGATGTTTGAGGTTTAATGACGCAAGGGCCAGGTATGGCCAAAGAGCGCCATGCTAGTGGTAATGAATATGTAGTGGTCTGATGGGTTCTATGAATTTAATGTGACGTGGCTGTAGAGAGGCCTAAAAGAGTTGGTGTAAATTGCATAAAATGTACACGTAATAAAATTATGGCAATGATTAATGACGTGTACTATGAACACTAATATGCAAGAAAGAATGATGCATTATATAAAATATGCGAGATGCTAAATTGCTTAGAGCACTACTGCCTCGCCAGAGCCCTTGAAACACAAAGGCCGAGAGGCATGTGCTATTCAAAATAATTATTACAGCGCCATCCTCTGAAGTGAGGAGGCGCTACGAACTAATGGGGCTAATAACACGCAGCACAACTTCTTTCAGGAAACCTAGGACAGCGTTGGTATCAAAGAGCGGTTCTGCACCGAGTAACATAACAGGATGATGGGGGATGTGCTGCCGATATGCTAAGGGAAAATGTTTCTTTCTTTCAGATTCGGCTTGCCGACACTCCAGAAGGACGTGGAGGACGGTCAGCCTCTCCCCGCATCTACCACAGGTTGGAGGCTCGTTTCCGGTGAGTAAAAAGTTATGTGTGCCAAATGTGTGTCCTATTCTTAGACGACAGAATAGGACATCTGTCCGGCGTGATAAATTTCAGCATTGCCATTTGTTGGGCGTGTTGGTAAACTGAAAGCATATTTAGCGCCAGCAAACAAGGTAGCGCATTGTGGTGTCGTCTCCCTTCCGTCCTTGTTTGCTGGCGCTAAATATGGTTTCAGCTTGCACACACATGCAGATTATTATTTGTTTCCAGGTCCCACAAGCGTTGCCAGTAGTTTCGCAGTTTCCTTCTTAAGAAAGGCTTCAGGTATGTGACAGAGACCGAAGCAGTAGGATTAACTGCATGCAAATTGATGTGGTCATCTGGTCCCCTAGAACGTTACCCTCGATGCCTCTATGTCCAGACACCCAGCATATAATCACATGTTGGTTAGATATATATGCTTTACATAGGACGGAATATAGTTAATTAATTACTGGATTTTTGTGGTTACAGAATGACATCAAGGCCTTCACAACACTAAGGGAGTCAGTATAAATAACTGATTTCTGGAGTTTTGACTTCTTTATATGCTTTATAGCCGACAACAGTGCGTAGGCCTCAGCCGTAAAGATACTAGTTTCCGGATGCAGTACATCGGTTTCCGAGAAGGATGGACCGACGGCTGCATAGGACACCCCGTCGTCTGACTTCGATGCGTCTGTGTAGAACTCCGTGCAGGAGTGTTTGTACTGGAGTTCCCGGAAATGCATTTCGATTTCAATCTCTGGAGCGTGCTTTGTAACTTACATGAAAATTAAATCGCATTGTATCATCTGCCACTCCTAAGGAGGTAGCAGCTTAGCTGGAGGCATTGGGCGATATTTGAGGATTGGGACATCCATTTCAGCGCTAAGTTCCCTCACACGCAGCGAGAAAGTCTTGCGGAGGGACGATTACGAAAGAGTGTAGCATATGTCATATCGTTAATGGTATTAAAACACAGATGTTGAGGATTAGAGTGCGCTTTCAGAAAATATGTTTGGCTGATGTATGTTTTCTGCAGATGAAGTGACCACTCATTTGATTCTACATATAAACTTTCAATGGGACTTGTTCTGAAAGCGCCATGGCCAGAAGGATTCCTAGATGGTGGACTGGGTCAAGCATCTTTAGCGCGCTCGGGGCGGCAGAGTGATAAATCACAGCACCATAATCCAATCGTGATCGAATGAGGCTCTTGTAGAGATTCATTAAACACTTCCTGTCACTACCCCATGTAGTCTGGGATAGAAGTTTCAGTATGTTCATTGTTTTTAAACATCTTTTTAAGATTAATGTGGGGGAAGAAAGTGAGTCTATAGTCAAGTATAACACCTAAAAATTCGTGTTTTTTGTTTACAGGTATCTGTTGTCCACACAGTTCTAAGCAATGATGTGGGATCAGGCCTCTCTTTCTTGTAAAAAGAACCCAAGAACTTTTGTTAGGATTGATCTTAAATCCATTTTTGTCTGCCCACTCTGACACTTTGTTCAGGCCATTCTGTACCTGTCTCTCGCACACCGCGACGTTACAGGATTTGAAAGCTATTTTAATGTCGTCCACGCGTAGACAGAATAAAAGATGGCCGGTGGTAATGAAGCACCAAGCGTGTTCATCTTCACGATAAAGAGCGTGCAGCTGAGCACGCCTCCTTGGAGTACACCCGTTTCTTGCGTAAAAGGACGTGAAAGTACATTGCCAACTTTTACCGGGAAGGTACGATTGGACAGGTAGCTTTCTATAAATTTTAGCACATTACCATGGATGCCCATTTCTGACAAGTCTCTTCAGATTTCGTAACGCCACGTTGTGTCATACGCCTTTTCCATATCGAGAAATATTGATAAGAAGAACTGTTTATGTATAAATGCGTCCCGGATATTTCCTTCAAGGCGTACGAGATGATCGGTTGTGGAGCGCCCTTCTCGGAAGCCGCACTGATAGGGATCAAGCATTTTGCTGATTTCAAGGAAATGGATGAGTCGCCGATTAATCATTTTTTCAAATGCCTTACAAAGGCAACTTGTGAGGGCGATCGGGCGGTAACTTGCCACTGAGGAAGGATCTTTGCCTTGTTTTAAAACAGGAACCACAATGGCTTCTTCCCATGCAGTTGGAAGGTATCCTGCAACCCAAATGGTGTTGAAAATTGTGAGTAGTGTAACTTGGGTGTCATTGTGTAGGTTTTTGATCATTTCATACATGATTCTGTCAGATCCTGGTGCAGAGCTCTTGCATGAGCTCAAGGCAGCCCTCAACTCGGCAATACTAAAAGGACAGTTGTACGGTTCATTCTGTAGACCTTTTCTTATGAGTGGCTTACATTCTTCTATTTGTTTATATTTCAGAAAGGATTGCGAATAATGATTCAAACTTGACACGCTCTCAAAGTGCTCCCCAAGTGAGTCTGCCTGATCTTGCAGTGTATCGCCCTGTGTGTTTACCAGAGGGAGAGAATATGTTTGCCGCCCTCTAATCCTGTTAACCCTGTTCCAGGCTTTGGTCTCATCTGTAAACGAGTTAATACTCGATAAAAACTTCTGCCAACTTTCTTTTCTGGCCTGTCGGCGGGTTCTCCAGCCTTGGGACTTTACTTTTTTAAAGTTGACAAGATTCTCTGAAGTGGGAGAAGCGCGTAGCAGCCCCCACGCTTTGTTCTGTTTTTTACGAGCGATCCTACATTCGTCGTTTCACCACGGGACACGCCGTCTGCATGCCGAGCCACTTACTTCAGATATGCATTTCGATGCAGCATCTATAATGAACGCTGTCAAATACTGCACAGCATCAACTCCTAAAGAAGACATGTCATTCCATGAGATACTAGTGGAGTTCGGAATTTCTCCCAGTCGGCTATATCGATCTTCCACCTAAGAGCCTGTGGTAGATATTCGTTTTCTTTATATGTTCTCAGCAGTATGGGGAAGTGGTCGCTCCCGTAAGGATTGTTCATAACTTCCCATTCGAGTTCAAGCAGTATAGACGGAGAGACTATGCTGAGATCAATTGAGGAAAAGGTTCTGTTTGCAAGACAGTAATATGTGGGTTCCTTGTTATTCAGAAGGCATGCACCAGAAGAAAAAAGGAACTGTTCAACAAGGCGACCTCGCGCATCTATACGAGGGTCGCCCCACAGGCAGCTGTGCGCATTGAAATTACCCAGAACAACATAAGGTTCTGGCAATTGATCTATAAAGGATTGAAATTAATGTTTCGTTAAATTGTAATGTGGGGGTATGTAATGGTGATGAGTTTGTTTAGGAGAACAGCTCGAACCGCCAGTGCTTCAAGAGGCGTTTGTAGCTGCAAAAGTTGACACACAATGCTCTTATGGATAACAATGGCGACACCGCCCGATGATGCGACAGCATCATCGCGATCTTTGCGAAAAGTTACATACTGTCGGAGAAAGTTTGTGTGCTTTGATTTTAAGTGTGTTTCCTGTAAACACAGAACTTTTGGATTGTGTCTGTGGATGAGTTCTTGCACATCATCAAGGTTTCTAAGGAGACCTCTGACGTTCCATTGAATTATCTGTGTATCCTTGTTGGTAGTAAATAGGTGCTGTGTGTACAGAAACAGAAGTATTAATTACAGAGATTTCAGAGAGTCGATTACAGAGCTCTTCCGAGGCCCTGTAACCGGGGTTTTGCCCTTTCTGAAGCGTTCGAGGTAGCCTCGCCGCTCCTTAGGCGCTTGGCTCGCCGTGGGGATAGGTGTAGTGTCCATTGCCTCTTGTGAGGCGCCGGACACGTGCTCTTGCGAGCGAGAAGTTACCAGAGAGAGTCCCGCCTTGGAGGGCAAGACTCCTACGCCCACCAGCCCGGAGGTCGATGGGGCTCCCTGAGGGATTTGGCTCGCCGGCTGTTGCCAGCGCTGGAAGGGGCCAGGGAGGCTGGGGCAGCCTCAGCTGCGCCCACCTTCGGGGTCGATGGTCCCTTCTGCTGGGCTGGCGGAGCAGCGCTAGCTGCAACCGCCGAGGGGGCAGATGGCGTAACTGCCGACTCACTGCTTGTGGGTAGGACAGCCACCGGAGGCCGTTGTGACACTGCCCCCTGACGCGCCACATCGGCAAAGGTTTTCTTGGGCAGGTAGGATACCCGCCTGCGTGCCTCCTTGAAACTTATATTTTCCTTTACTTTAACTGTTACAATTTCCTTTTCTTTTTTTTCCAGGATGGGTACGACCGCGAGTACGCGGCGTGCTCCCCATCACAGTTTACACAGTGGAGAGCGTTCGCACAAGCTTCAGTGGTGTGTACGTGGGCACTGCATTTCGCACATGTTTGACGGCCCCGGTAGCTCTGCAAACTGTGGTCGAAGCGCTGGCATTTGAAACATCGGAGTGGATTGGGCACGTAAGGCCTAACACGGAGCTTTGTGCACCCGGCCTCGATTGACTCGGGCAGGACACTTGAATTGAAGGTGAGTATTAGGTGTTTGGTCGCAATCTCTTTATCAGCCCGCCTCATCTTTATTCTTTTCACATTGACAACATTCTGCTCACTAAAGGCCTCCAAGAGCTCTGCGTCTGTTAGTAAGCAAATCATCGTCTGAGATAACGCCGCGGGTAGTGTTCATAGTGCGGTGCGGAGTCACTGTCACTAGAACGTCCCCAAATGACACGAGACTGGGTAACTTTTCGAATTGTTCCAGATCCTGGAGCTCCAAGAGGATATCTCCACTTGCCATCCTTGTTGCCTTGTAACCTGTACTTGTGTATGTGACTTTTACGAGTGAATGACGTGAAATCGTGGGTAGTTGGGTCTTTCACGACCAAAGAACTTGAATACATCTTCGGTGCGCCCTCTTATCTGAGGGCGATCAAGGAGGGGTGGGAAGGAATTTGCCATAGGATAATTTAATTTTCAGCAATAACGCCAGCCACCCACCGTGGAGCCCTGCAAGGGGACGGTACAGGGACTGTAAAAATAGGTCATTCATTCATTCATTTATTTTTATTTCCTTAAAGACCCCCGAAGGGGTATTACATAAGGTGTGGGGTTTTTTTGTTAGACAGAATATTGTTGATACCGATCAGTGCGATGTTATATTTGATATGCTATGCATGAAGCTTGATGGGCAGGTGATAATCGCGATGTTGCGAGAAAGGCCGTTCCAGTCTTTTGCTGCTCTGGGAAAAAATGAAGCAGAAAATGTTTTAGTGCGGGCACGTGGGCGAGAAACTTGCAACGAATGACCAGTGCGGTGAGATATGTCAGCTGCAGGGATAATGTAAGGAGCGCAATTAAGTGGCGAGTGAAAGAACTTGTGAAATAGAGAGAGAGTTGCAATGCGTCGGCGACAGGATAAAGGTGATAAGTTACACTCGGCTTTGAGGGATGAAGCACTGATTTCATATGAATACGAAGCATAGGTCCTGTAAACGCCAGGTGTACCTTATCACCATAAGCAAATATGAGATAACCTAGGTTGGCTATTCGCACAAGGTTAACCCTTGCTGCCTGGAAAAATTGGAAGTAAGCGGAAGCTAGGAGAAGACAGGAAAGATTAAAAGTGAGAGAAAGACGAAGGCTGGAGGGAGAGAGAGACAGGAAAAGGCAAAACTACCGATTTCCCCGGGTGATTCAGTCCGGGGGTGCCGTCTACGTGAAGCAAAGGCCAAAGAGGTGTGTTGCCTCCGCCGGGGGGCCTTAACGGTCCGAACAGCCGGCATCGGCTCAAACCCCAGGATCCCCTTTTCCCCGGACACGGCTAAGCCGTGCACGGTTACACGCGGGAGGGTCCAACCCTCGTGTGCTCGGGTACGTGGTGTCGCAACACACCAAACGCCTGCTGACGCAGACGCCCTTGCGGGGAGTCACACGTCCGGACAACTTCGTATATTGGTATATAGGCTGCCTCAAAGCGAGCCGTACTTATTGAATAACTGGAAATTCTGGAACAGATGGTAACTGTTCTGCGCGTTTGCTCAGGAACTGGTGCCACTGCGCAACAATCGCAGCTATCCTGCAGCAGAATCATTCGGAACAGTCATCACATCCATCGTTCTGTTTTCCTCGAGATTATTCCAATAGGTGCGCTTTATCCCTTATGTATTCGAAAGAAACGATTACTAGACAACTTCCAATAGCGAATTCTCGAACCGAATCGAATAGTCAAAGTGATAACTTTTACACTGAAATTTTGTTTCAGTATATTCCTATAGTTGGATACAACTCAAGCCTGCAGTGAAGCCCCGCCCACGCACTCATAACCGCCAGCCACTGTTCCTCCACGAGGCTGCAAATAGTCCGTATTTCAAACTTTTCCTGTTATCTAAATAAGGCGGTAATCACAAAAATAAAGTTATAAGCGCGTAATTTTTACGTTTTCACTTGTCTGTTATAGTGGAACGACGAAAGCCCAATTGTTTATTGAACTGAAATAAAACGCTTGCTTCGTTGCAACTATTTACTGTCAAGTTTTACTTCAGTTCGCAGTGAAGTTTCACGAGTAAAACGGGCTCAGCAATGAAATGAACTGCACTGAGGACTGAAGCACAGAGGTCCGAGTATTTTACTGAAGAGTGAAATGCTCAGACTCCATACACTTTATCCATGTCTGTTGCACACCTCATCGCTTCCGCCGATGTAAACACTCTTCAAGAACAGCAGACGCTGCGGAGGTATCATGAGAGGTATCAAGCACCGTTTGTAGATGCTTTATAAACGGTGGTATCAAGTACGACGCCATTTTGAAAACGTCGCATGACGACATTCATGACGATGACTGTGCTTCTGTGATTGGCTAGCGGAGTAACACGACGCCGTGCGGTGCTTGTGCCCGTCTTTCTTTTTATTTGTATCCTAGCTACTATATATATATACATATATATATATATATATATATATATATATATATATATATATATATATATATATATATATGTGTGTGTGTGTGTATATATATATATATATATATATATATATATATATATATATATATATATATATATGTAAGTATTGTGAGACGAGGTTTAGGCAGCCAGCCCCTTCCTTATTCCCTCGAGTGAGTGCCCCACCACCAGGCCCCAAAACGGTGATGATGAGTATGTACAGGTAAGAATATGAAGCGTATTAATAATGTAGGGTCCAAGGAAGCGGGATTCAAACTTCTCACACAAACCGGGTGTACGAATGGGCGTCCAAAGGAGCACTTCGTCTCCAGGACGAAAGGAGACTTCGCGATGAGAGATGTCGTAACGTTGCTTGGGATCTAGCTGACTGAATTCGGTGTTAAAGCGAGCACGTTGACGGCATTCCTCAAGTCTCGAGACGAAATGTTCGGGTATACTGACCGAGGTGTTAGTTGGGGCATTGAAGAAAGCGGCGTCGATGGTAAATGTTGGTGAACGGCCGTAAACTAGGTAGAAAGGTGAGTACCCCGTAGTTCGTTGGATGGCGGTGTTGTGAGCAAACGTCACAAAAGCTAAAAGTTTGTCCCAGTTGTCGTGGTTTGGCCCGATATACATGGATATCATATCTATTAGTGTGCGATGAAATCACTCGGTTAAGGCATTTGAGGGTGATAAGGTTTGAGGGTGATATGCAGATGTCGTCTTGTGAACTGTGCCACAAGCTCTTTGATCATTGTTGACAGGAAAGTCTTGCCGCGTTCACTTAACAGTACACGAGGTGCACCATGACGTAGCACAATGGCACCCAGAAAGAAGGTGGAAACGTCGGAGGCCGAACTAGAGCGTAGAGGAGCGGTCTCTGCGTAACGTGTGAGCTGGTCAGCAGCTGTCACGATCCATCGGTGACCTGCCGGCGTTATGGGCAGAGGGCCGACTAGGTCTATCCCAACGATGGCAAAAGGTGTCTCGGAACATGGGATAGGCTGTAAAAGCCCAGCAGGAGGCGAAGTCGGCCGTTTCCTCCGTTGACATTGGACGCAAGAAGCGACGTACTTGGCGACAAAGGTAGACATGCCTGGCCAAAAGAAACGGCTCCTAACGCGGTGGTATGTCTTGTGGAAGCCCAAATGGCCTGCAGAAGGGTCATCGTGAAAGGCTTCAAGGACTTGTGTACGCAGCGAACGTGGAAGAACAGGCACCCAGCGGTGTCCGTCGGAGTTGTAAATGTAGCGGTGCAGCACATCGTCGTCGAGCTTAAATAGTCGCAGTTGTCGACGTAATCTGGCATTTGGTGTAGAAATAGTTCCGCACAGGCATTGGATAATTCCGTTGCAGTAGGGATCAGAACGTTGACATGAGGCGAGCTGAGTGACGCGATTGGAAGATAACGTGCCAGTAACCGCTGGAGGTAATAACGAGAGTAGAGACTTCGTCTCATCGTCAAGCGGCGAGCAATGGAGAGATGTACTCGAAGGTAATAGTGGCAGCGAGAGAGAGCGTCGGCATCTTGATGCTTTTTCCCATACTTGTAAACAACGTCAAAATCGTATTCTTGTAATCGGACCACCCAGCGACCAAGGCGTCCAGATAAATTTTTAATTGACGACAACCAGCATAAGGCGTGGTGGTCGGTTATGACCGTAAAGTGGCGTCCGTAAAGGTATGGTCGAAATTTTTGTATCGCCCAAACTAGAGCGAGACATTCCTGCTCTGTGATCGAGTAGTTCTTTTCGGCAGCCGTTAATGCGCGGCTGGCATAGGCAGCAACTCTCTCTCGCGAGGTGGTATCACGCTGTAGAAGGAGAGCACCGATTCCATGGCCACTAGCGTCGGTGTGCAAACAAGTTGGGGCATTCTCATCGAAGAGACAGAGGACAGGGTCGATAGTTAATTCTTGCTTGCGGGCTTGAAAAGAAAGTTCGCAGTCGTCTGTCCAAGGGAAAGCAGTGCCCGACTTGAGCAACTTGTGCAGCGGCGACGCCACAGCAGCAAAATGACTGATGAAGCGGCGGAAGTAGGATGCCAGGCCCAAGAAACTTCTTAATTGTTTGTGATTTTAAGGGCGAGGGAAGCGAAGCACGGCAGCAACCTTGTCGGAATCTGGTCGAACGCCATCTTTGCTGATGAGGTGGCCCAACACGTTGATGTTCTTTCTGGCAAAATGGCATTTCTTTGTGTTGAGTTGGAGTCTAGCGTTGGAAATTCATGTAAAAACTTCGTCCAAACGCTCAAGGTGCTGACGAAAAGTTGTAGAAATAATAACTATGTCATCTAAATAGCCCAGACAGGTCTTCCACTTAAGGACACGTAAAACTGTGTCGATCATGCGTTCAAATGTTGCAAGAGCATTGCATAAACCGAAGGGCATGACGTTGAACTCGTAAAGTCCGTCTGGTGTTGCAAAGGCGGTCTTGTCCTTGTCCGCTTCGTGCATGGGGATTTGCCAGTACCCGGATCGGAGGTCTAGACTAGAGAAATATTCTGCACCCTGGAGGGAGTCAATGGCATCATCGATTCTTGGCATCTACGTCTTTTGCGCGTGATCTTAATAAGGGCTTGATAATCGACGCAAAAGCGCACAGAGCCGTCTTTCTTGCGAACCAAGACAACAGGAGACGACCAAGAACTGGACGATGGCCGAATGATGTCTCGTTTGAGCATGTCATCAACGTTATCCGCAATGATTTTCCGTTCTGCGGAAGACGCGCGATACGGGCGGCGGCGTACAATCGAACTGCCTTCGGTTTCGATGCGATGCACTGCGACGGAAGTGCGCCCCAGAAGCTTGGAGTGAACGTCAAATAAGGCGCTTGGTTTTTGCAGGAGTGCCAAAAGGTCTTCTTTCTGCGCAGCGGTCAGATCAGGATTTATCGCGGCCGTTAAAGCAGCGGCAGGAGTATGATAATCGGTTGTGGTAGACAAAGGTGGTGATTCGGTGTGAAGCGGTACCAGAGAAAGCGGTTCGGTGTCAGTAACGCAAGTCACAGTAGTGCCCTGGGAGAGCACAACTGGCGAAGAAGTAGGGTTACGAATACCGACGAACACTCTACCGTCCTGAAACCGCACCAGGCTAGGAGTAACGCTAAGCCAACCAGATATGCAGTGACCGTTCGGCGCAAGGCCTCCACATTAAGAATAGTGTCAAAAGTCAGTGTGAGAATATGCTCATTGCCCGCGGGAATGAAACAGTCGGTAGACGTGACGAAACGTAGGCTATGAGCATCGATAGCGGATGAAGATTCAGTGTCCGTCAGATGAATAGTTCACTGACGGCAAGAGATAAAAGCTGAGGCGGAGGACAAGAAGTCCCATCCCAAAATCATCGCGTAGGTACACGAAGACAGCACGATGAACTGAATGTGGTGAAGGATGCCATCAATGAAAACACGCGCAGTGCAAATACCGGAGGGCTGAACAAGAACTGCATTAGCACAACAAAGGGGAGGGCCATTATACGGTGTCTTCACTTTTCGCAATCGAGAACACAAGTCAGTACTAATAATGGAAAGCGATGCACCTGTGTCAACCAAGGCTTCGATTCGGACACCTTCAACACACACCAAAAGTGCATTTGACGGGCGCTCCGAAAGAGTTTCCGTTGTCTAAAAGATGCAGCTTTCCCTCCTGAAGCTGCACCATTTAGTTTTCCGGGCGGTGATCGGAGGACAAAGTAGCCGGTCGAAGAGGAGAAGAGGAGCGCCGCATCGGTGACGGAGAGCGACGACGCGGGAAACGCAATGAACCGGCAGTGTTGAAGTCCTGTGGAGATGGGGAACGTCGTGGATAGTAATCGTAGTAAGGACGCCAACGTTGTGGTACAGGGCCAGAAAACTCATCCCTTTCAAACCCGTCATAGTCATGTCTTTCATCTTGCTGACGGCGTCGGCAAATTCTTGAAATGTGGCCACGGATGCCGCATTAGTAGCAAACCGGTCGAGCTGGGCTCCATGCGTTGTAAGATGAAACAGGTGGTGGTCTTGTAGTGATGGTATTCAGGGACACGTGCGATGCAGGTGCCTGTTGTGGTGGCTGCCGGGAGGGTGGCACTATAGAGGCAACCTGAGCACATGTTGGTTCAGGGATAGGGTGCGCGATCGGGACTTGCGGGCAGGTCACGGCAGCTATCTCTTCCCTCACAATATGGCGTAGGCTGCCACCAGGAGGCATCAGATGGACCTCAGGAGGGTTTGACGAAGCTTGGGCGTGCAGTTCCTCACGGACGATGGAGCGAATCAAGGCACGTAGCTCGCTGTCGTTGGACGCCTTGAAATCAGATGTGTCAGGGTGTAGGCGGAGCATGTGAAGCTCATCGAGACGCTGACATGTACTGATTATGTCTGCGACGGTGGTGGGATTCAGCCCTGCAAGAGCATTGAATGCCACAGTCCCAATACCCTTGAGCAGGTGGCGTACACGGTCACTCCCTGCCATCGAGGGGTTCACGCGGCGGCAGAGGGCGAGGACGTCTTCTATGTACGAAGTGTACGACTCGCCCGAGTGCTGAACACGCTCAGCAAGCTTCTTCTTGGCGATATCGGAGCGGACAGACGAGTTCGCGAAAATCTGGCGTAAGTGGTGTTTAAAGGTGCTCCAATTGACGAAATCGAGCTCATGATTGTAAAACCTTGTTTTCGCAACGCCGGTTATAGAAGGCGACGTGAGCAAGTTTTGCTGATTCGTTCCAGTGGCTAAAGTCCCTCACGCGCTCATATAGCTCCAACCAGTATTCAACGTCGTCACCTGGAAGCCCAGCAAACACCGGTGGGTCCTTTTGAGGTGTGGTGACTGTCCAAGAAGGGGTTCCCGCAGGAACAGGCAAGGTGGATGTAGTGGTATTGGTCTGCTGGTCTTGCGACATGGTTGAGTGCTGTTAGATATGGGGCTGTTTCCTGTGCCTACTTCGAGTTCCCCCAACCACATCGAATCGCAGCACAGCTAATTGAGAAGCGCAGAAACACGGAAAGCACATTCCAGAGGAGCGCACGTGCAAACAAGTTGAAGGCCCCCACTTCGTACGCCGCCGGTGGAGCTATTCAATGCTTGGTTCTTCCAGAAAGCGAGGGGATAGCCCGGCACTGTTCCAGGTAACGTGAGTCCCGAAGCCAGACGGCTGTGATGTACCGGGAAGGCCTGGCAGCGTCGCACCGGTCGCCTTTGAAGAAGGCATTTGCAAGCCAGCGGGGCCGTACCGCCGGGAGTAGGGGGCCCTCGGACAATTGGGGCCCAAGCGTCCCCCCCGTCCGCCTTTGAAGAGCGCATTGCAAGTCAGCAAGGCAAGACCGCAAGGAGCCGCCGGGTGTGACACCGCCACACGGGCGCCTACCATTGGCCGAAAATGGCGTCATCTGAGCAGGCTCGCCCATTGGCCGAACATGACACGTCTTCCAGTCCTCGAAGGGTTTAAAAGACGCAGACCGGGAGCAGCAGAGCATTCCCTGATTCACCTCTCTCGAACTTCTTGCCGCGGACCGCAGCGTCCGAGTTGCTGCCGGCCCGTAATGACTGTACGACTGTTCATTGACGTCTGTCTGTAAATAATGTAAAATAAACCTCCCAAGTTTTTCATCCCGAAGTCCGTCCTCGACCCCTACAGTGCAGTTGGTAGAGGCGGCGACCCGAGCGGAGCTCCAGGGTTGTAGCGTAGGTGAATCTGAAGAGAGACCGGGAGCGAGAGGACGAAGGAACCGGACCGCATACACCACCACTTTTGAGACGAGGTTTAGGCAGCCAGCCTCTTCCTAATTCCCTCGAGTGAGAGCCCCACCACCAGGCCCCAAAACGGTGATGATGAGTATGTACAGGTGATAATATGAAGCGTATGAATAATGCTCACTATATATATATATATATATATATATATATATATATATATATATATATATATATATATATATATATATATATATATATATATATATATATATATATATATATATATACACGTATATATTGCATTTATTGAAGCCTTAAAGGCCCGGAGGCATTACATAAGGCGGGGACAAACAAAGTATGAGGAACTCTTCATCACGCTAAAGAGGGAAAAGAGGAAGAAATGATAGACGAAGAATAGAAAATGAAACAACGCTCAGGAGGGAACCGAGCAACCAGTACTATCATCAAAATCACTGTAAAGAAACCATAAACTGCAACAAAATACATACTACATAAATACTATTAAAACCATATTATGCGTGAGAACGAATCACTATCAATTAATTACTTAAAAGGGGTCAATAAGCAAATGCATTTGAGACGAACCATTCTAGGTGTAGTAGATTGTTAGTTTCTCGCGGAAAGTCGTGTGGTCGGTGGAAGAGACAATATAGTCGGGCAGTGTCCCACAGCGCTATTGCATTTGGAAAAAAAGAATCCTTCATCGAAGACGTACGGCACTGAATGTGCGCGATTGGACAGCTGTGGTTGAGGCGGGGGGAGATTCTAGGCGGGGGTTGTAGTCGAGGGTGTCTGGCTATTTGGTGATAGTAGTAAGAGTGAAGCATGCAGAGACGCGAGATGATACGACGTGATTGGAGACTGGGAAGATCGAGTGTTCGTTTTAGTTCAGTTATGCTGGTTTTACTTGAGTAGTTTGACATGATAAAGCGTGCAGCATGATTCTGAATGGCTTCTAATTCGTAGGTGAGATATGCTTGCGAGGGGTGCCAGATAGATGATGCGTACTCCACTTTCAGCCGAACGTACGTCTGATATGTAAGTTTTTTTATAGCGGGCGATGCAGATTTCAGATTGCGACGCAAGAAACCAAGTGTGCGCGAGGCGTTTGCGCATATTGTTTCAATGTAACCCATGATAATAATGATGTCAAGTGAACACCTAGATACTTATAGCAGTCTGTTCGTGGTATTGTAGTTGAGCTTATGTGGTACGCCTAATTTGTAATGCTGCGCTTAAGTGAAAAGGACATACATTGGCACTTATTAAGGTTAAGAGGCATGAACCATTTTTCACACCATGAAACGATAGTGTCTATGTCTTCTTGTAAGTCAATGGAATCACGAGGGTTATGGATGGCGTTGTAGATGACGCAGCATCAAAAACCATCATCAGCAAAAAGACGAAGCCTAGTTTTTGTGTTACATGGCAGGTCATTGATATAGATTAAAAATAACAGCGGGGATAAGCCTGCTCCCTGGGGGACACCCGATGTAAGATCAGAAAGGTGTGAGTCATGAGAGTTAGCAGATGTGTATTGTACGCGTCCTTTTAAGAAATGTTCGATCCAAGTAATCAGTGATGGGGGGATTCCAAGAGTAGATAATTTGGCAAGTAGGTGATTGTGAGGGACGCGGTCGAAGGCCTTCGAAAAGTCTAAGACGATGGCGTCAATTTGTAGGTGATCGTCCATGTGTTGTAAGATTTCATCGGTGAATTCATCGATGAATATATATATATATATATATATATATATATATATATATATATATATATATATATATATATATATATATTGCCCCGACACACTTGGCGACATTCAAGTTGCGCGCCCTTTGTAGTGGACACTGTGCGCGCCGTACCATGGTGTTGTTCAGCAACAACAGGCAGCGATCTTCATGGCACGGGCAGCCGGTTGGACCCGGCTCGCATGCGCCACGCGCACGAAGTGTCACGCGAGAAGAAACAGGAAGACGGCTCGAGGCCAGTTTTGAGAACACGACTGCCAGGGATTTCTTCACGACCGCAGTGACTTTTGCTTGTGGGCACAAGTTCACCCTTAATAAATATCGTTGTTTTATTAACATCGTTACATTTCTGGTGGAGGTGCTGGGTATGGGTCGAAGCCCCACGAACGGAAGTCATCCTAGTCCCGACAACCAGCGAGTCCATCCCGTGGAACTAACACCTGTACACCAGCGGACCAGCAGCGGTCTTCGAGGTGACTCGCCCGAATTCGGCCCTCTTCTCTTCATGCCAAGAGAAACTCGGACAACGGACGCTGCCACAATTACTAGCCAGGTAACACCGGCACAGCTAGTCGTAAGCCAACCTCGCAAGCCGCCAACATTCCATGGTGACTCGTTCGAAGACGTGGAATACTGGTTGGAACTGTTCGAGAGTGTGGCGAGCTTTAATGAATTGAATGAGAGACAGAAGCCCCTTAACGTATATTTCGCTTTGGAGGACTTCGCAAAAACGTGGTATGAAAACCCCGAACCCTCTTTGTCCTCTTGGGAGGAATTTCGACGACAACTGCTAGCAACGTACGCCAGCACGGATCGTAAAGAAAAGGCGGAAATTGCACTTCAAGCCAGGAACCAGCTCAAAAACGAGATCGTGGCGATGTACATCGAGGACGTGTCCCGCCTGTTCAAGCCAGTTCAAGCGTGCTGATCCGACCATGAGTGAAGATAAGAAGCTGCGCCATCTCATGCGTGGAGTAAAGCAGGAACTCTTCGCAGTTCTCGTCCGCAACCCACCGCGCACGGTCGCCGAGTTTAGATACGAAGCAACGACCATCGCATAGACGCTGGAACAGCAAGCTCGGCAATACAACCGTGAGGCAAGGTGTGCACCTGTCCATGTCTTGCCTGGAGGCGTGCCAAACGACCTTGAAGCACTGCGGGAGCTCGTCCGGTCAGTGATCAGGGAAGAGCTCAACAAGTGGCAGAAACCTCAGGCTCCAACTGCACTATCTATCGTCGACGTTGTCCGGGACGAACTGAGGAACGTCATACGGGATCCAGAGCGTGAGCCACAGCCGATGCGGCGCACCCCAACGTACGCCGACGTACTCAGGCAATCCGCGATACACAGTAGTGGAGCAGTTGCGACGACCGTTCCCTACCCGCCGACAGTACGCAGCGCACCTCGTCTGCTAGAACCACCACCTGCCTATCCGCCTTCAGCTCGTAGTGCACCTCGTTTTGTGGAACAAAGGCCCCCAAAAAGTGACGTCTGGCGTGACCACAAGCACAGACCTCTGTGTTTTCACTGCGGAGAAGCGGGTCACCTGTATAGGTTTTGCCCGCACCGTCAAGCTGGATTAAGAGGTTTTTGCTTAAGTGTACCATGCCCTCGAAATGGTGAACGGCCAGCAGAGATCGAAGAATATTTGTCCACGCGCCAACGCCCCACTACAACTCGCCAACATCAACCACGGTCACCATCGCTCATGCGCTTCCGATCGCCTAGCCCACGCGCGCCTTCAAGATTGCCTAGGCGTCGTTCACCAAGCGCACACCAGGAAAACTGAAGCAAGCGACCTGTGGAGGTGAGGCCCCTGATAACCAAAGTTACAAAGATCCTCCAACGAGGTTCCAATGCGATGACGAGATAATTCCAGTAAACAGGTGCAGGAACGAAACGATTATACCAGATTTGCGGTTGACAATAGATGGATGCGAGCTGAATGCCCTAGTCGACACCGGCGCTGATCATTCGGTAATGAGCTTCAAGATGGCGAAGCACCTGAAAAAAGTTGTGAAACAGTGGACTGGACCGCAGATACGCACGGCAGGCGGTCATCTTATTACGCCCCTTGGCCGATGCACTGCAATACTTACGATAAAAGGCTTCACTTACGTTTCTGACTTTATTGTACTGCCAGAATGTTCACGGGAACTTATTTTGGGAATGGATTTTCTACAAGCTAACGACGCCATAACTAACCTAGGTAGGTTCAGTGTGTCTTTCTCGACAAAACAAGCTATACCTGTGGAAGAATCGGAGGAGCGACGTCTCGCTGCACTGCGCGTCGTTGATGATGACGTAACTGTGTCGCCACGCTGCAGTATAATGGTTCTTGTGGAGAATGAAACATTTTACGACCGCGAAGGCACAGCGGATGGAAACATAGAGCTCCTTTTCAACAAAGCTATTTGCGTGGCTCGGGGTCTTGTTCACTTAAGCGATGGCCGTGCAAATGTCGTACTTACGAATTTCGGAAATTAATTCCAACACATCGCACAAGGAACAGCTATTGCCTATTTCCACGAGTTCTGTGTAGCGACCGAATTATGCAGCCTAACGACAACGTCAACTGCCCTGCCAGGAACCTGCAGCGTCGACAGATCAATTACCGTCAACCCGAGACTCCCGGAAGCCCAAAAGAAACAGATATATGCCCTGATCAAGGATTTTTCCGACTGCTTCTCCACTTCCTCGAAGGTACGGCGCACGTCTGTTGCAAAGCACAGAATCATAACAGAGGACGCCACAAGACCGGTACGCCAGCACCCGTATAGAGTTTCACCAACAGAAAGGGAGATCATCAAGAAGCACATCGAGGAGATGCTTTCAGATGACGTTATTCAGCCTTCCAGCAGTCCATGGGCGTCTCCCGTAGTGCTCGTTAAGAAAAAAGATAACAGACTTCGATTCTGCGTCGATTACCGTAAATTGAACAGCGTAACTAAGCAGGATGTATACCCCCTTCCGCGTATCAACGATAGGTTAGATCGGCTCCGATGTGCAAAGTTTTTCTCCTCCCTGGATCTCAAGAGTGGATATTGGCAAATAGAGGTGGATGAGCGGGACCGTGAAAAGACAGCATTCGTAACCTCTGATGGCCTCTACAAATTTAAAAGCGCTTTCATTCGGCCTCTGTTTTGCGCCCGCAACGTTCCAGCGAATGATGGACTCTGTGCTCGCAGGATTGAAATGGCAGTAGTGCTTAGTGTATTTGGATGATGTGGTCGTATTTTCCGCCACATTTGACCAACATCTAGAGCGCCTGCGACTAGTATTAGAAGCTATTCGCGCAGCCGACTTGACAATTAAGCCGGAAAAATGACAATTCGGCTTCGATGAACTTCGGTTTCTCGGACACGTCATCAGTGCTGAAGGCGTTCGGCCAGATCCCGAAAAGACAGCAGCTGTTGCGAGGTTCCTGACACCCACAAACAAAACGTCTGTGCGACGTTTTTTGCGCTTATACGCATACTACAGAAGATTTGTGGAAAACTTTTCAAAGATTGCTGAGCCCCTTACAATACTAACAAGAGAAGATGAACCTTTCATGTGGAAAAGCAAACAACAAGACGTTTTTGACGAGTTAAAGAAACGCCTGCAAGCTTCTCCAATTCTTGCCCATTTTGATGACACAGCCGACACTGAAGTTTATACCGATGCGAATAACGTCGGCCTCGGTGCCGTACTAGTGCAGTGGCATAACGGCCAGGAGAAAGTAACAGTTTACGCCAGCCGCAAGCTCTCGAAAGCAGAGGCAAACTACTCAGCAACCGAGAAAAAGTGTCTCGCAGTCATTTGGGCAATATGTAAATTTCGGTCCTACCTCTATGGTAGACCCATTCAGAGCAGTGAGTGATCACCATTCGCTTTGCTGGCTGGCGAATCTCAAGGATCCATCCGGACGACTAGCAAGACGGAGCCTTAGGCTTCAAGAGTATGACATTACTGTCGTTTACCGTACCGGTAGGAAACACAGCGATGCCGACTGCTTGTCACGCGCACCCGTCGAGACAACTGTGTCAGATTAGGAGGATTTCCCGTTCCTTGGCATTGTTGACGCGTCACAAATTGCTCAACAACGAGATGACCCGGAATTGCTTCCACTTATACAGCGCCTGGAGGGACTCGAGCAACTCCCGCGTCTTTTCTCTAGAGGGCTATCCTCGTTCTGTCTGAGAGGAAGTGTCCTCTACAAGAGAAACTTCTAGAACAGCGAGACAAAGTTTTTACTTGTCGTACCCACATCTATGCGAGAAGAAATTCTGCATGCATGTCACGATGAACCGACATCTGGACACATGGGCGTGAGCCATACATTCGCTAGGATTCGTCTGAAATACTACTCGCTCAAGTTATTAGCATCAGTGCAGCACTATGTCAAGACTTGTCGCGAGTGTCAAAGGCGCAAGACTCCATCCGCAAAACCGGCAGGCCTCCTCCAGCGAATAGAGCCACTAAAAGCCCCATTCCAACAAGTCGGTATGGACCTCCTTGGCAGTGGCGTAGCCAGAAATTTCGTTCGAGGTGGGAGGGGTCTCACGTTGCAGCTTGGCCTCCTCCTTAAGAGGAAGCTTTATCTCGGATGCTCCTATCTAAATACATGTGGAATGTGAATTAATTTTTCTCAGCAACCACTACAAAAATTTTGATGAGGTTTGTTGCATTTAAAAGAAAAACTTAAATTCTACTGTCTTCCGGTTTCGAATTTCTCATTTAGATTGTCAATTTTTTATTAAAAATTGGCACAAATCTCAAATTTTCAGAAAGCGAAACTATCACGTTTAAAACTCTGTAACTCAACAATGAAAAATAATATCAGAATTCTGTGAATGGTATCTAATAGTACATCTACAGCGGACAAAATTGATATGTTACAGATTAATCTCAATTTAGCATTATCGAAATACGGCTTTTGCAGAACCCTTGTGCACCACGTAACTAATTCACAGAAGACACAAAATGACATACCGCATTTGTCCGCTTTGACTCTTATAATAGATGCCGTTTGAAGAACCGCGATATCTGTTTTCGATGAAGAGCTTTTAGTTTGTAAACGTCGTGCATCTATTTTTTTTTGCACTTTCAAATTTTTCAAAATATTTTAAACAAAATTCAGGCCCTAAATAGAACTTCCGCTTCCAACATATACTAGAAGTTAACTTTCTCAAATTCAACAAATTCCATTAAAAGTGATCCAGGGGTTATCTCAGAAAAGCGTTTCTGCGTTTTACATTTATTAGAATAGGCCGCGTCAGAGTTAGGCCCGAGCTAAAGCTTCCTTTTTAACAATTTGTCGAGATCAAATACATGAATAATAACTGCATTGCCATTGCCAAATATGCTGCAAACAAATACTTGAACGCTAAGCACTGTCAAAACAAGTAATATATGTATCTTTTAATAAAAAGATATACTCGTATGTGCCAGAAATTGTGCTCAATATAGCTGATATCAATGCTTCCATGTTTTTGTCTATTTAATAGGTAAAGAAAATATCACGCGATCCTTAGAACTATACCAGTTCGAAACCAGCAAAGCAGTGCATGCCACTGATATGAAAAATGTAAAGGACATGAAATGAACAAGCTGAGGACAAATATGTTAATGAAACTTTGTCATTCAACAACCTTGTTCACATGTTTGTACATATGCAACGGCCAGTGAAAAATCTCAATGACGCTGTCATTTATTCCAATGTATTACGCAGGAGCAGCTGTCACCTGTCGTGTATCGTGAGTAATTGCACCGAAATTATTGTCCCAACAGAGAGCACCTGTATAAAGCCGTTCTGCAAAATATACGAGGGCAAGTCAAATGAAAGTGAGGCTACAAGAAGCATTACGCAGCACGGACCTGGCGGACCAGCTCTGGGCCGTCCAGCGAGCCCACAATGCGGCCAGGGAGTTAAACTCCCGGTCCCAACGTGGGAGTAGCCCGCTCTATGGGACCTTGCGTCCCGTAGCTCGCAGGGCCTTTCATTAAAGTTATTCAATCCAATTCAATTCAATATATGACAAACGGGGTACTTAATTTAAAAGTAGTCTTCATGAGCATTTAGACATTTATCCCATTAACTAACGAGTCAGGTGATTCCCGTCTCATAAAACTCCTTAGGTTGCTGCTCAACAAATCTGCAACTGACTCTTTCATGTCATCGTCCGACAGGAATCTGTTTCCCTTAAGCTGTTTTTCTTTTTATTCATTTGCCCCAAAATGTGGAAGTCGTAAGGCGACAGGTCATAGCTGTATGGCGGATGTTGCAGCGTTTCCCACTTGAACTTTGCCAGTTTTGTATTAACCACATTAGCGACGTGGGGACGGGCATTGTGGAAAAATTAAAAATTAAATTATGGGGTTTTACATGTCAAAACCACTTTCTGATTATGAGGCAAGCCATAGTGGAGAACTCCGGAAATCTTGAAAACCTTGGGTTCTTTAACGTGCACCTAAATCTAAGTACACGGGTGTTTTCGTATTTCGCCCCCATCGAAATGCGGCTGCCGTGGCAGGGATTCGATTCCGCGACCTCGTGCTCAGCAGCCCAACACCATAGCCAGGTCGTGGAACAAGATGACCCCATTCGTCAATTTTCCACGTCGTTTGTTCTTGATTGCGACACGCAGCCGATCCGGCGTTTCACAATATCAGAAACGATTGATAGTCTCTCCGGCTTTAGAAAATTCTATCAGTAATGGCCCCTGACGATCGAAAAAAAGTAGTAAACAACACCTTTCCGGCGGAAATGACGGCCTTTGCTTTCTTTTGGAGCGGTGAATTCAAATGTTTCACTGTAAGCTTTGCCGTCGTGTTTCAGGCTCGTAGTAGTGGCACCATGGTTCGTCCCCGATCACAATTGCAGACAAGGAGTCGTCACCCTCATTGTGATACCGGATCAGATGAGTCAAGGCAGCGCAGAACCTTCTTCTGGCGGTGGTTCAAAATCTTGGGCATCCATTGCGCACACAAAAGCCGATGACCGAGATGTTCATGAATTATGGTGTGAACCGAGCCGCGACTGATGTTCACACGCTCTGTCAGTTCATCGATGTTTATCCTCCGTTCTTGTCTCATCAGCTCATCAACTTTTCCACTTGTGTTGGGGGTGATTGCACAATGGCTTTGGCCCGGTCTTGGATCGTCTTGGCAACTTTCACGTCCTTTTTCAACCGTTTGCTCCAATGCTTCACTGGCCAGTGAAATGCAATGTTCAACGTACACGGCAGCCATACGGCGAATAATTTCCTTTTGGGAAACACCTTCATTCAACCGTGAAAACATTCACGGCACCCCGCTGCTCAACTTCTGAAGTGTCCATTACGTCACGCAACCATGTTCAATCCAGTGTATGAGAGCATTAAAGAACATTTACCCTCACATCTGCGTGTCACTTTTGTAAATGAAAGAAGCCTGTGCGCGACGCGCATGCCTCGCAGATAATGAACCGAACCATTATTGCGCGGGGTGGGTAGGCTCACTTTCATTTAACGCGGCCTCGTTCATTAGAAATGCGAAGATACAATGGAATATACAAATGCTCGATAAAAGGCAGAGTGCCACTGGAAAGAAAGTTAACTGCACATATACACAAACCTCGATCACTTTGATCACTGCAGTGGCTGAATCTGTGTGCAAGCGTTTGAAAAAGAATAACAGGGAGGATCGCGAAGTGCGAGACAAAACAAAAAAGAACTTGGTAGTCATGCCGTATGTACATGGCATTTCTCATAGATTGAAAAAGGTTGCGGCAAGAAACGACGTCAGTTTGGTTTGTTCTGCGCCTCGTAAGCTTGCAAAACTTTGCAGTATAGGGTCTCACAGCACAGTTCGCGAAAGAGTACGTGCAATACGAAGCATGTCGTGAAGCACCGCACGTGCGACACATGTGTAGTGTACAGTATCCCTTTGCCATGTGGTAGAGATTATATAGGACAAACCGGTCGCTGTGTCAATGATCGCATGCGTGAGCATGCAAATCTAATACCCACAGGCACAGGAGGTAATCTTCCGCTGCATTGCAAGGAGTGCGGTTGTAATCCTATCTTCAATGACGTTTCAATCTTGGCGAAGGCTAAGACTCAGCAGGAAAGAGAACTGATTGAAGCCTATCGCATCTATAAACTTGGCCCCGAGAAGTGTGTAAGCGCGCCATCTGTGTTCCTAACCAAGAAAGAGCCTTTATTTCTTGATAACTGTAGACGTGTATAGATAAGGTGTTGACCGTGTTTTTGTTTGGTTGTGCCTGCGCATGTTCGGTACGGACTTGGGGGACGTCGTTTTCATGAATAAAGTTCAGTTGTTAGTCCAGCCACCTTCCTGTCTCTTTGTCTATGTCAGCCTCTCGATTTTTTTTCCTACTCTCAAGTTTGCTGGCATTCTCCTAGCATAACCATGTACCAACTAGCCCAACAAGCCACTCTCATAAACCTCGCAACAAGATATTTAAATATACGTATAAGTCTCCAATAAATCTACGTATCTAAGAAAAAGTCACAGTATATAATGCGTCAAACAAGGCAAATAAACATGCAGCGCAATCACAGATTGAATCCTAGATCCCGCCCCCATTCCATCCACTCCATCCGATGTATCGCGTGCGACGGAAGGCGGCGCGCTTGCTCCCCGCTTTTCTCCTTTGCGCACGCAAGACAGCCACCATCGTCGGGTCACCCATTCCACCCCGCTACTCTTTCACTCGCACATACAGCATGCGGCGCGCGGTCACGACGTTATTGCCCTGAGTCATCATACGAATCATGAGCGCGACGGCGAGCAGGAATGCGCCTGGAGTCTTCATATAATTGCTATCACAATAATATAATAATAGTATCCGGCAACCGAAGCGTGCCGTGGCCAATTGTTTTCCGCAAAGGAAGTAACAAACTGTCACCATGCAACAATTCGCTGCGCCGCAACAATGTATCTTATTTTTTTTTTCCTTTTTATGGGGCGGGGGCACCGAAACGAAAAAAAAAACGCAAAGGAGAGTATGTTGGCCACAATCCAATGCCTACTTTGGGCACCTAATGTGGCTACCGAATGAATATCGAAGAAAACGTGAGACGCTTGGTCCACCGAGAACCATACGCATAGTGCTTTGTATTTTACACCGGCGAGACAAGACTTTCCGGGGAGGTTGCGCTCAAGCGAACACGGTGTAATCCGTCAAGTCTACGCAGTGATGGCGGCGAGCGAACAGTGTTTCTTTTTCACGTCTGCTAGTCATGCGTCCAAAATTCTGCCAGCCGAAAATTCACTCGGCCAGAGAAAACCACACGCGCACCGAAGTACGCCGCGCGGTGGTTTCGGGGCAACACAAGAAAAACGCATGCGCTCTGGCTGGCTCTGGCAGCCCGCGGGCAGGGTAGCGAGAATAAAAAAAATTAAGAGGCTCAATGTGTCCTCACGAATAAAAGTCAAAGTAGAAAAAATAAATAAGAACGTAGTTACCCTGGCTAGCTTTCGTGTCTTGACATGGATGCTTTGGCGTAGATGGAAAAAAAATGTTGATATTTTTATGCGACATTACGGCACAAATGATATACCACCACAACGCTTCGTCTCATCGTATCTCGCTGCGTGTTTTGTCAACTTTTATGATAGTGTGTTGATCTGGCTTGTCTCGTTGTATGTTCCTATCTAAGACTTTAGAAAAGTCAATGCATCATTGACGTCAAATGTTTACAACAACATCAGGCCCACAAAGTTCCGAAATTGAAAATTTAAAGCACGACTTTGGAAATATCAATGCACCTTTCGCATCAAAAGTTTATTAGAACTTTATACCCATAAAGTGTCAGAATTGAAATCCAAGCGCTCCCGATTCCGCAGCCTCAGCGAGATGCCGCGACGAGCCCGCCCGCCACGCCTTTAGAACTTTGTGCTCGGATGGAGCTCTTTGCGTTACGATATGTGACTCCTGGTGCATGGGCGTTGCCGCGAAATCCAGCCCGATTTCGCAATGTTCGCGCTAAAATTATTTTTCGAGCGTGAAAAGGTCATTCTAGGCAAAATTGAGCATGATTTCCGGCGCCGGGGGTTGTTTTGGCCGGCGGCGCATGGACAGCACGAAAAAATTTCGTCGGGGGGGGGGGGGGGGGGGGTGCTGAAGCCCCATAAGACCCCCCCCCTGGCTACGCCCCTGTTCCTTGGACCCTTTCCAACATCATCTTTAGGCAAAAAGTGGATAGTTGTGGCCACGGACTATCTGACCCGTTACGCAGAAACTGATTCCCTGTACAGTGCAACGGCTGTCAAAGTTGCAAAATTCTTTGTCCGCAATATCGTGCTCAGGTATGGTGCTCCCACTGTTGTTATTACCGATCGTGGAACGGCCTTTACGGCGGACCAAATGAAATGCTTGCTGCAAATGACGCATACTGATCATAGGAGAACTACGGCGTACCACCCTCAGATAAACGGTTTAACTGAACGCCTCAACAGAACATTGACTGACATGCTTTCGGTGTATGTCAACGTTGAACATAGGCTGTGGGACGAAATTTTGCCGTAGATCACCTTCGCATATAATACGGCCGTTCAAGAAACAACACGAGTCGCCCCGTTTGAACATGTATTCGGCCGAACAGTAACCACACCTTTGGATTCTATGTTGCCCTTCGACGAAGAAAACAATAACTCATCTGACCTAGATGATTTCTTGCAAAGAGCCGAGGAGGCACGACAGATGGCAAGGTACCGCATACGCCGCCAACAACGCATCGACTCCAGCCGGTACAATCAGCGCCGTAGTGAAGCTCATTACCAGCCCGGTGACAAGTTGTGGGTATGGACCCCAGTGCGACGCCGTGGACTGTCTGAAAAGCTTCTGTGCCGATACTTCGGCCCTTACGAAATACTTCGTCGTATAAGCGACGTCAGTGAAATCCGCTGGACACGAGAGCCCAAGAAGGCGCAACTCCACGGAAGTAGTGCATGTTGTCCACATGAAACCCTATCAGGAGGGGTCATGAACAAAAAAAAAGTGAGAGCACAAAGGAACCCCTACTTCCTCTCACGCATCGGGCCGATGCGGTAAAAAAAATTATGGGGTTTTACGTGCCAAAACCACTTTCTGATTATGAGGCACGCCGTAGTGGGGGGACTCCGGAAATTTCGACCACCTGGGGTTCTTTAACGAGCACCTAAATCTAAGTACACGGGTGTTTTCGCATTTCGCCCGCAGCGAAATGCGGCCGCCGTGGCCGGGATTCGATCCCGCGATCTCGTGCTCAGCAGCCTAACACCATAGCCACTGAGCAACCACGGCGGGTTATGGGGATATGATGCCGCGATAAACTTGGTGACATTCAAGTTGCGCGCCCTTCGTATTGGACACTGTGCGCGCCGTACCGTGGTGTTGTTCAGCAACAACACGCAGCGATCTTCATGGCACGGGCAGCCGGTTGGACCCGGCTCGCATGCGCCACGCGCACGAGGTGTCACGCGAGAAGAAAGAGGAAGACGGTTCGAGACCAGTTTTGAGAACGCGACTGCCAGGGATTTCTTCAGGACCGCAGTGACTTGCTTGTGGGCACAAGTTCGCCCTTAATAAATATCGTTGTTTTATTAACATCGTTACAATATATGGGGGCGGGAACTTGCGGGATATTTTTTTGGGATAATGCAGCGAAAAGTGTCGCAAACAGGGAATTTTCGTGCATATATAGGAATGGGAATTTTGCTGCAAGGTACGAAACATCAGCGGCGGTGCGGGTTGGGCGAATGTCCCTGCAGTATGCTCGACTATGTACGGCGGGTAGGTGAAAAGCGCCGCCGCGATGGAGCGCGTGACTGGTGCCGAGATGGCGAGGATGCGCGCTGCTGAGCGACATATTCTATTTCTGGCCGTTGCTGGCCGAACCGGGGTCGTGTAGCCGTTTGTAGAAAACCTAGGCAGTCCGAGAATTCGGTATGGCCGCTGTCGGTAGAAGTGCTCAGCCTCGTCACAGTGGTGACAGAAGGGACGTCCAGTGCATGCCACACGTCTGATTTCCGTTCAACTGGTCGGCGGAATATGGGGCTGCTTGGATCGACTGCAGTGTGACGGGAGACGGGGTGTGATATGGAGCTGGAGGAGGAATAAGTAATGCCCCTAAATAAAATAAAGGTAGCGTCATATCCTCTCTCCTCCTGCGCTGGCGTTGGCTCCCCCTACGCGGAGCCGAACTAGCAGACGCTCTCCAAATCAAACGCTCGCGCTTTTGAGGCTGTATCTCTATCGGATTTTTTTCTTTTTACATTATGTCGTTACTGGTTACCGAAACATCAAGAGACGGCGATTGAATGTCGTTGGGCTTGGTTGGCTCTACTTATTCGTGCTGCCTCTCTCGCTTCAGCGCCAACGAAGCGGCGAGAACAGCGTTTCAGCAGCGTCTCAGCAACACCGCACTCAGCCACTTTAGCAGATATCTTTTGAAGATAAAGGCCTGCGTGTCTCTCTTCAACGCTAAGTAAGCAAAGTAAGCGTCGAGAACACAAAGCTCTAAGCTATATATCAGCCGTCGTCACTCTTTGTTGTCAACGCAGATCGCTTTCAATGTACGGTCGCCGCACCATCACCGCTTCGTAACGTAGGGCGATACACTCAAAAAGGTGTTGTTCGCACAAATTAAGGCTAAACAACGCCATGGTATGTATGACTCAGTCGACAAAAAGCACGTGTGTTTGACGACGACTTGATTGAAGTCGGCCGCGAAAGTTGCAAATAGACGCAGCGCTAACATGCGGCACTTAGCAGGGCGAAAACTAACGAAGTAAATCGCTCGCTTACCTCGCAGAGCCGGGAATCAGCCCGGCTGATTCTTTGAAGCCAAACCTTCCTCCGCGCGCGTCTCGCTTCGCAGGTGGAATCCGGAAGAGTCGCTTACCGTCAGTTTCACGTGTGGTGCATCCGAAGGCACAACAACACGGAACTACGCTACAAAAGCAGAAAGGAGGCAGTAAACGTGACGTCTGCGTACGCCATTCGCAATGTTTGGCACCGCAATGCCGGTGGAAATAAAAACAAGCAAAAATAAAAGCGCGTGACGGCGCTCGGCCAATGGGAGGGCCGAGCGTCGAGAGAAAGCGCAGAGGAGGAGGATGACGGCAATCTTCAAAGGATGGCGCTACTTTTGTTTTTTATTGAGCGGTTTTAGGAATAGGCAGCCTCAAAGCGATGAAACTCGCGTGTTAATGGTTGTGCCTCTGTACTAAGGGGTTCTCTTGGCGCTTGCTGGACCTCGTCATGAAGAGCGCTTGACAAAGAGCTGATTGTAGGTGAAGGGCCTGACAGCTTCTGTAGTTATTCACGGATTACGGAATGCATTAGTTGTCATTATAAATTGACATGGACACCGAAAGCTCCCAAGAAGCCCATAGTTGAGGCAGTGTACACGTGGCGTTTGTACGAGTGGGACCGTTGCCGCCGAAGAGTCTTATCAGCGGCGACGTAGCCTCGGCCAGAAACTACTCTTAGGCAGACTACGCAGGAGACCGCCAAATAAATGCTCTTTTACCCCATGCATGAGGTGCCACACCTTTTCTTCCGACAGGTTGGGGTCGGCTCGACAGAAAAGCCGCATCATGTCCCAGACATACACTGCGGCACTCTCGTTGGCCATCTGTACGCTTGATTGAAGAGCACGTTCAGCTTTTTCTCGGCGATCGGAATCGCATACGTCTCAAGATGCTGCCTTCGGAACTCTTCCCATGGTGTCAGGAAATCAACACGGTTCTCGTACGAAATACGTGCGCTGCCCTCCAGACTAAAATAGACGTGCCTCAGTTTGGCTACATCGTCCCACTCATTGATCGTAGCAACGCGTTCATAGTGGACAAGCCAATCCTCGACATTTCAATTATATCGCCGTGAAAAGAATTCGGCGTTCGCGGATTGTGCAGCATACAATGAATCGGCGTTGTCCCTTCCATACCAGTTGGAACAGTCGGAGCTGGCATTCCCTCAGAAAGCAGTCCAAGCTCAGGAGCTAGTCCACTGATCCTTCTGCTGGTGCGATGAATCGATGTAACCACTGGTACAGGGCTGGAGCTCCTGCTGCTCGGAGGGGTTTGGTGCTTATGTTTACCCCGGCACTTCCACCAGTTTTGTAGCGCACCAGAGCAAAATGGCTTTACTTTGAGGGCTACTCAACATGAAGACCCAGTCTACAGGTGGCATATGTGGCAAGTCCTCTTCTTCGTTCGCCAGTTTGCCTAAAAACACCAGATAGCTAGCGCATGGCCTACGTCCACTTCATAGTTTGTAAGTTAGCCTAGAAACACCAGGTGCTAATGTATAGTACTGTATAGCACTTACCCTTTAATACCAGGCAGTAGCAAAGATACTGAATCTGAGTGGAATTTCGCAGCACCAAATCCCACAGATTCAAAAGCATAAATGGAAGCTTACCTATGGGCAACCTTGAGCTCAAGAGCAGACATCATACAACATTTATGCAGCATTTATTGTGACAGCAAATGTCAACGTAACACCAAGAAATCAACTAGATATTTCATTTCTGAATTCATTGTAGGCTGTTCCCCTTTCCTTACAACAGTACAGTTAGAAGTGTTGGGCGACCTCATGTGCTTTCAAAGCAGGGGAGACTTCTATCAAGAGTTTGTCAGGTACACAAACTGCATCTGTACATTTTTGGGGAAAATCTGAAGCAAAAAATAAAAGACGTAGCCAAAAGCTAGGTATGAACTGGAGACCCAGAATGGGTGACTCACTTATGACCACAAGAGTTCAGAAAAACTAGAACACATAAAAGAACAGGGGCAAAGCAGACCTTATATGAAGGAATCCTAAACATTTGCTATGGTTCAAGATGCATAGTGTAGCAAGAACACCTACAAAAGTGTATTTTTCTTTTTTTTTAATAAATTGATAACCTTGGCCGCACATGCCACAATCGGCGACATTACAGAGAAAAGGTGCAGGTATTTGAAGATGGTATTGGCCACTGTTCTAGTGATGCTACATTGCTTTTTTTATTCTTTATTCAGACATATCCCCGCTTAGCCCGAAAGCGTTACAGCAGGGGGGTTACAAGCATGAAAAGAATACATCTTGATTCTCACTGCACACCTGTTCACATGACAGTCTATTCCACTGAGCGATAGTTTTTACAAAGAAAGAGTTGGCACACAGGCCCGTCCTAGCCCGGTATTCTCTAATTTTGCACTGGTGGTCAGTGCGTGCCGATATATAGTTTGGCGGTTTTAAGTACATTTCCCTATCAATTCCAGTTTTGTTATGATAGATTTCATACAGAAGCTTTAGCCGCAGCCTCTTTCGGCGAGACGACAGGGACTCCCAGTTGAGCTCTGTTTTCACTGCTGTGCAACTGTGCCTCCTCCCGTACCTACTCAAGACGAACCTGGCTGCTCTGTTTTGTATTTTTTCTAGTTTATTTATCAGACATATCTGTGACGGGTCCCATAAGGTACAAGCATATTCCAAAATAGGTCGTATACAAGTTAGGTACGCCGTGCTTCTAAGGTTGGAATTTGCGCATTTTAAATTTCTTTGAATGTAATTCGGAGCAACTGCCGCTTTGCCAACTGCATAGTCCACGTGTGCCCGCCAAGAGCAGTCGCCCGACAGCATTACGCCCAAATATTTAGTCTTGGATTTAGTACTTAATATATTATTCATTAGACTGTAGCTGGCATCGATTACTTTTTTCTTCTTAGTAAACCGCACATGGACGCACTTTCCGGTATTCAAATTCATTTTCCACTTTGAGCACCATTCGCAAATACGATCTAGGTCGCTTTCTTGCATACTGTCCTGACTTAGCATTCTAAAAGTGAGATTTATTATTCTAGCTTAGTGTTTTTCATGTCCCTTTAATATGCACTGGTTTTCATGCAATATTCGAAAGCTCTGCTGGGGTACTACTTAAGAGACACTGAGCAAATTTCAATTCTGGATGTACAGTAAAACGTCGTTAAACCATACCCGAAACAGTAGTTTCGTTTTCATAGTAAAGTCAAATACCCGACTCAGTGGCCATTGAACATACTGTGTTTTGTATCCGCATAAACTGTACGAGCTTATTGTGTACGTATCGATTCACACATAGTGTCTGCACTTTTCGTAGCGCAATCACGGCAGTAGGTCACCCATGCAAAAGAACAAGCATTAGAGATCAGAACAGCCCCCAAGTACAAACACAGAGGGCGCTTAAAAGGGTGAAGCCACATTAACATCATTTCAATGCCAAGCCAGAGGATGTTGTGGCTGGCCTGCGTTGTGGCGTCGTGCAAATTAGGACTCGCGCCATGCCGAAGCTTGAACAAAAACTGGGTGCTCAGCACGAAACAAAAATTGGACATCATTCGTGCTATCGAACGGGACACAAAGTTTGCACTGGCACTCGAGAAGGATCTACCGCCGACTACTGTGTGTGGCATTTGGAACGCAAAGGAGATGCTCAGCAGTGCTGCTGGGACTGCAAAAATATGTCGGCTATGATGTTCAACATTTCGAGGTTAAATTTTTCGCCATCGTTGTCTCTGTTATTGCCGAAGTGTCGCCTAACGACAGTGCTGAGGACGACACGGAAAGCGACACGGCGGGTGATTCAGGCCCGATAGTGGCAGAAGATGCGCGTTACGTCAGCCTTATGTGGGTGTTCGCCGAGAAGAGGGGGCTGGTGGCAAAGCTGGCTCGCAGCTTAAGGGAGTTTGAGGCCGCTGTCGTAGTTGTTAGGCCGCCACGGCATCAAACGAAAATAACATACTTTTTTTGTGCAAAATGAATACTGCGTTTTTTTTTTGCCCTTTCATCGCACTCTCTCCAAGTTCCGCTTTTGACAGGTAAGTGGGCGATCTCACGCTATTTTGCTTAATATACTTTTTCCGAGCTCCGGCCAACTACACTTTAACGATAACTGTATGTTGTAGCACTAACCTGTCAGAGTCCAGACCTGTAATTTTCGTATAAAAAACAGAAAATCCAGCTGCTGACTATTCATGAAATTACCTTTGGTGCAATGAGCAGTAGTCTAGAATAAAGATCGCCACTAAAGCCAACATATTGACAACGGGACTTGCCTTCGTCACGGTGTTTCTTCTTACCTTGTCGGATTCTCACCCGTGCTCTTGGGGCAAAGGAACGACAACAGAGTAGTGCAAACAATCACAAGGGCATTTATTGCACCTTTCATAGATCAATGCCTGCTAGCCGAGTTGCTATCCACAAAACATGCCGATGGGCGCGCGACAAATCTAGAAGTCCGACTCGCCGCGACCGGATAACGAGCGAATATGTTCGCCCCATGCTGGATCCCAACGCCTGGTCGTTCGGGCGTACAGTCACGCGAACGGTGGCGCGTTCGAAGGAGGCCACGCGAGACGGTCGCGCAGAAGCATGGATCGGTGCACGCGCGTGACGGCCGCGGCGTTCGCCGACCTGCAGCCAGAGGTGCCTTTCCGCGCCCAAGTAACGCGGCCGGTAGGCGCCGTTAGCATCTATGGTGCTTCGATCCGCGCTACTCCGTACCACGGCCATAGAGTTTTCTACAAAAATTACTAGAGGGAACTCTGGCGCTAGTGTCAATCGGAACTGCAATGGGAGCGGTTGTCCCACCATGGGAATTATGGGAAGTACATGAATTTGCCTAAACTTCGTTCTTTTCGTTTCAAACGGCTTTGTGACTTTGTAAACCCATCATTTTCAAGTGTATTGCGTAATAAATAATTAAATAAAGACCATTAAAATTGCACTACGGCAGGATTCGAACACAGGGACTCTAGCAAAGAAGCCTGATATTGAAACCATTAAGCAACGGACGCATGTATCGACAAGCGAATGAAACGCCTTTGTGAATTTATCGCGGGCATGCCAGTGCCTTGAGACGCTTGGCGCGTTTCGATTTGGCCACCTGGACAAGCTCAATCGTTGCAATTAATAGCAATTGTACGCGTTCTCGGCGTCTTCTGCACTTCGAGGAATATAGATTGCGCTGAAGTAAACGACAATAAGATTTATATAGCGTAATATACAAAGCCACAAGAACGTCTGAATCCACAAGCACGGAGATCAGACAAATCCATGTACTTCCCATCATTCCCATGGTAGGACAACGACTGCAGCGCCAGAGTTTAAGCTTCGAGCCTCGAAGACCGCGAATTGTTTTCGGTGCGTCTTCGCTTATCTTACGAAATGTTTCGAAATAAAGTTCGCACTTGTGGCCCAAACCGAACGTTCATGGAGCTACCATTCAAAATACAGGCGCAGAAGGACGTAATCACCGCAAGAAGACGTTTTCAACTACGTTGTAGATCACATAGGTCGTGAATTGCAATATCAGCAAACAAGGCAAAAAAAGACACGGCAGCGTTAGCGATAACTGTTTTGTGTGTGTGTGTGTGTGGAGGGAGACATCGCGCGTGCGAAATGTACCAACGCAAAAGAGCATGTGCGCTATAAATGCAAGGTGTAGTGTACTTTCTTACACACTGACAAATTAATATCAATGCAGCCATCTAGGATAATTCTTGGGTTTCTTAAACAGACTCAGGCGCTCGGCTTGTGATTACTTCCTGCGCGAACGCCGAGCAGTGCAGAATATTTTGCTCGAAAGCACACTTAAATACTGTGACACTCCAAAATGAACAAGAGCAACACTGACATATATCTCAAAAAGAAAGGAAAGGAAAGGTTTATTACCAATGCATAACTGCACAAAACCACAGGAAGACAGCCAGAGAATATATAAAATGACATCCTAAATACAGCTCTCCAAAGCTTTCATCTGCCTGAAGCCTCATCAGCCACATGCATACAAACGTTGGGTGCATAGACTCAACAGGAGTAAATTTATGTGCTGCTTAAGAGATGAAATAATTTCAGTTCAAGTTAACACCTGCAACTGTCTTGCTGTCATACCCATCCTCATCATTGCTATTTGGTTGGCTCAGCCAGTGCAAATAAATGCGGAGCCACGTCACAAAATTCTCCCGGAGTTTTCATGACATTTGGATGTTCAGCGCATACAACCGATGGTGTTGAAACATTGTGCACAAGCAGGCATCTTAGTGTCTTGATTGGCTGTGTTAGACGGCAAATGTTTTTTTCTTCGCAAAAATTTTTGGACACAGCTTCACATGAAGACACAAAGTTTAACACAACATGGCTTACGTATACAAGGTTCTTGCCATCTTTCACATATTCTTTCATGCTAACAAGAGCATGCTCCTTGGAAATGTCATCAGTTGTGAAGATATCCACACACGAACGGCAAGCCTTTGGTGTCTTTACAAAATGACGAACCAAAAAGCCTGCCAAGTGGGCCACGATGTCGCTTTCAGCTTCACTCAAAGGTCCTTTTTCACCAATGTCATGGCTCGCTACTGAGTCTGCTATTTCGCTTTGTACCTCCTTGATTTCTTTAGCAAAGAAATCTACCAAGTAGCTGCTATCGTCAATTTCATAGCTTGAATTATGTGAAACCTTCAGAAACTGGCTGACCGACACTATTTATAGAGCATTTTTCAAGTCGTATTGGGACAGGTGAAACCATTCTTACAACTGAAAAGAAGTTTTCTAGTCAGTCCTGTGTCAACCTTCCTGTAAAAAAAAACTTGTAGCCACATTCAAGCAGTAGGACAGAGTGTAGTTTCAGCACCACTGTTGTTGCCATTATTAAGCCAGCTTGACATGGCTTCCACACTTTTTTGACCCCAATTCCCAAACCTTCCATTACTCTTACTGTGAGTCGAAGTGTTTCAATGGCTTCTTCATATTTACTCTTATTTGTAAAACTCTAAGCGACAACTGGGTGGCGAGATGTCATCAGAGTGTACCATTTAAATATGAGCTCGAAAAACCAGGCAGTAGTTTCTGCTTCCAATGGTAGCTTTCCAGTCTTGATAAAATATCTTATGGCTGATGGGGCTTCTCGGAAAAACTGCACTGCGATTCCTACTTTTATTTTTGTGAAATGTCCATTCGACAGATGCGCACTATTCAGATTTGGAACCACTCGCAGCTGTTCTGTGTCCAACTTGAGAACAGTTTCTAAATGATCTATGGTGACCTCGCTACTGGGCAAACAGAATTCTTAAATGATTTGTTCACTCAGATGCATAACATCTTTGCACACAAGGTGGCCTCTGATGTTTTTAAGAACATGGGATGGGTCTGGCATAAAAAACTGACTTGCTGCTGTTCTGCGGATGAGGCATACTGCATACTGTGACAGAATCACGAGAAGATGACAAGTTCAGACTCCTCCACATTGCACAATTAGAGCTGCCCATATCACAAGTGACACAAAGCACACGCAAGGAAATGTCCGCACAAAGCTTCAGTAAATGAAGAACAAAGTCTTTAAGCTTGTCTTCATTGACAAATGAGCCAGTATAATGGTATGCAATCACATGCTTCCAACGCGAATTGACGCCACCAACCACAAAAACGATTGCATGGTTGGCAGGCTGATCACACTCAGGGAGGGTTATCTTGCCAAGGAAGGAGTCACAGCAGCGATCAAGCTCCACATCGTTTCTAATTTCCATCTCATCCATGAAAAGAACGCAGTCCTTTTCAATGTCGGTCATTGCTGACGGTTTGGTCTCCATGACACTAAGGATTTCAGTGAGGACGCCAGGCTTGAAAGAAAAATGCTGTACTCGTCTGCACAGCGTTCGTCGTGAAGGTATTGGGTTGCTTTGTTCCAACAGCAAGTCATACCCAGTTGAACCACATGCAAACTTTAGTTGCAGTGCCTTCTTCATGGTCTCACTGTTCCAGACACAACCTTTCCCATTAGTTTTTTGTAAAGCGGCTTTCTGATCATCATTAAGAAATTTAAGGTTCGCAGTCAATGAAGAAAGGTTCTCCTCCAGCTTCCTCGCTTTTTTTTAACTCGCCTTCAACTTCCTACTCGCCTGCGTCAGGCTTTCAGTTCGTTGTTTTTTCTTTCAGCGTCATGAAGTGCTTTACGCCGTTCACTTGCGGACATAAAGGAGATATTTTTTCTAAAGCTGCAGAGCTCGTGCATATTTTCTTGGGAGGACCACTCTTCACTGCTCTCCGTAGAAAACATCTGAGCATCTGGTTCTCCTGTTGAGTGAAGTGGTGATGTGGTTTCATTCCCTTGAATTTTAACACCAGCCAAGGGAAGTCGAGGTGCTGGCTTTTCTCTGCGTGGGTACCGCTGTGCAAGACCAAAAAACAGACTGTCAGATGCTAGACGCGGCACTTTAAACTTCATACAAAAAGAGATGGCCTCTGGCGCTATAGCACTTACGCCTCAAGTTGAAGAGTGTAGCAGAGCGCTTGATTTAAGAAGCCGACGACCATCTTGCCGCCTCCCCTCGAACTGGTCATCAAAGCAACGCTAAAAGAAAAAAAGTGTTTTGAATGTTTGAGTCATGAGAATGTAGGTGCGGAAGGATTGCACTGAAGGTACATGAGGCAAACTGCAACCCATTTTTATCCCGCTTAGGTTGTCAAGTTGCCTAACTTCACGATAAAATTAAAGGTAAGCATGAAGGCCACTTAAAGCGCGGATCCAATACATAAATAGAAAGCAAGACACTCACCTCGCAAATTCTTGAATTGTCCGTGGCTTTCCAACAGTCGCATTTCACTTGAATTTCCCACTTTTTTCTGCGTTTCGAGTCACGGGGAAACCAAAGGCACCTATGACCCTTCTCTGTTGCGCTGGTGCACAAAGGTACGCAGCAGCCTGGCATGGTAGAGTTTGCTGGCTATTAAACTGCGACATACGCTTCACTGCACATACCGAACCGTACAAGTCACCCCAGCAAATATGACCGCAGCCTCGTGGAAACTGCAAACACTACACAACGCGACAACACAAGGTGCGCACACGTGCGTCCGGGTCAACTGCTCCGACACAATATGGCGGCGGCGCGGCAGCAAGCCTGGTCAAAAGTTGTCACCACCCTGTCCAGCGGGAGGCGGCGCTGACATCGAGGCACGGAGGAAGGAAACTAAGGAGGCCCTGATGTCACTCTTTGCGAAGCAAAAGTGAAGCCGGAAGTTGGCGTTGCTCATGGCGATGCTCCGCCTTTTGTGCCACCCTCCTCTCTTGTTTACATCTTTCGCGAAACCACGCCGCGCTGCGCGTGGTATCGCGCGCGGAGCGCGCGCGCTCGCGCAACATCCGGCAGAGCACGGTGCAGGTAACACAGCGCAACAAGACACTGTGACTAACGCAAACCCGCCCACACAGCGCCTTTGCCACGGCACGAAACCTACCAGAGCAACACGTGTGAGCGCTCAAAAAATCAGAACAATGCCGCCATTGTGGCCCAAAAGGCGGGGCCATGCAGCAAAAAAAATAAAAAAGCAGCAAAAAAATGAGAACTTATACGTCATTTCCGCCACACTTTTCTCCTAGCGCGCGGAGGGGGTAGGGCCTCTCCTTAGTTTCCTTCCTCCGTGCCTATTAGCGTCAAAACACTCGCGCCATCTCTCGTACTGCGCCTCAACCAGACCGACTGCCGCGGGCATCACGCAGGCCACGGGGCGAAGCCGGATTGCAGGAGACGGGAGCTATGCGGGCAAACAACGTATCAGGGGACGCGTGAGAGTCATTTTTTTAAAGAACCCCACACCAGTACCGCCATTGTTTGCTCTTTTCTATCATCCCCCGTCCCTCCTCTGTTCCATATTTTTCTTTTACCTTTGTACTTTGACATTACCTACCCCCCCCCCCAGCATGCACCGGCTTTTCCTCCTCCTCTTCCACCACTGAGGGTGTGGTAGAGTAAGGTCTGCATACATAAAAAGGCTGCCGCTAAAGAAATCAGTTGCTGCCCTGATGAAGACAAGTCCCCTTGTCAAAATGTTGGCTTCAGCAACGTTCCTTGTTCTATCACTGCTCGTCACTTCAAGCCTCCATCTTCCTGCGAACTTGTCTTCTTGGTGCAATGCCACTCACTCAATCTCTCGGCAGTTATTTTCAGAACCACAGTCACATCACTTCTTTCGTAGCACTCAAAATATAATTTTGGTGCAATCCATAGAGAGTGCTCCTGGTTGAGATGGCACTCAAATTTTTTGAGGGAAGGAAAATTTTTCCTAACAATATGGTCACCAGACACACTTGGTTCATTGCTTGTGGAAACCTAGAATAGTAATAAATATCACCAGCACTCTGCTCACAGTTCACTGATATTAACATGCCATCGGGGGCATAGGAAACACACACAGGCCTCGAGATTGAAAATTTTTTCCAAAAAGGGCTCTGCCCTTGCTTTATTTACAAATTGCCATTTGCATCCTCACTTGTCTTCAAATGAGTTCAAACAAGATGTTCACCCATTGTCAGTGGAGCGCAGGCGCGTGCAAACACACACAAACACACACACACACACACACACACACACGCACGCACACGAAGACAAGCCAGTCACAAAGGGTCTGGAAAGAACAAGGAAAAGCAATTCTGTAAAATCTATACTTAAGGTATAATAAATGAGCTCCAAACTTCTTTCAAAACTGACAATGGCAGCACAGTATTTTAAGTGTCTTGTGCAAGAAAATGAGAAGGGAGCTAATACATTGAAACCTTGATATAACAGACTTCAATATAACAAAATTCTCAACATAACAAAGCTTTTAATTTTTCATAATTGCTTGCCCATAAAGACCATTTACAGTAGAACCTTGTTGATACGTTCCAGATACGTAAATTTCCCTGGCGCTAGCGTTCACACCCGAGAACACACAAAATGACCCAGTAGAGTTACTCAGTTTTTACTGGTTCATACATTCCTGGAAAACACAATTCTTCGGCACCAACATTCAGTGCATCGCCAAACTGCGATCGCATGATACGTTTTCCAATCACTAGATCTCATGTAAACAAAAAAAGGTGCAATGCATGCGCGATTGAGAAGAGTATATAACTGCCCACCCTTCTCACATGAAAACGCCGGCACACACTCAGTTTTTCATTTCAGTGCCACCAAATCTTCTCTGGGGTCGTCACATGCGGCATTCACAGCTACCACTGCCAATCCTATTGTGATAAGCATCTTTGCCTATTTGTTTCACAGTGCACGGTGCCGTCGGAAGCGTAGCTGTAGCGCATGCTTTTAATAGGCGATAACCAAAACGCACCGCTGTTCCCTGCTGCAGACTACGATCGTATACGTTTTCCGGCCTCTAGATCCCATGTGAACAAGAAAAGGCGCAAGGCGCACGCGATCAAGAGCAATATATAGCCACCCGCCTGATGTGAAAACAACGGCGCGCACAGTTTCTTATTCCAGTAGCAGAAAATCTCCAACGGAGTTGCTACACATCGCATTCACAGCTATCGCTGCCAAACCTATTGTGATAAGCATCTTCACCTATCTGTTTTACAGCGCGTGGTGCGTAGTCCCATTGGTAGCATACTGCCCGCTACTAGTAGGCGATAATCCAAACGGGCCAGCGTTCCCTGCTGCAGGCGGCGCGATGTGGTAATCACATTTTGTTTGAGTTTCCCATCGCCCTCCTAAAACACCGCGCAATAGGATAACAACAAAACATGTCTGGGGCCACCGGAGCATCACCAGCTCAACACGCATCGGCATCTTGTGCCGCAACAATCTGTGTGATGCTTCGTATTACGTAGACGCCAAGTTGAGTCTGCCAAATGTTTTTAGTTACTACGGATCGTACATTTTTTCAGTTGGTACTTTTTTTTCTACCGTTTTTTTCTGAAACATACGAGGTTCTACTGTATTTAGACCTGCAATATAATGAAGTGTGTTTATACATGATTTCAATATCACGAAATTTCACTGCCGCCATGACGGTACATCGAGACAATAAATGGGAACTTCCATGAACGCATATGGTCAAATTTAAAATTACAAGCAGCTGCCTGCAAATGTGCCTCTCAAATGGTGCGCTGTGCAACCAAGAGCAGCTGCTGAAGTGAAGCAGTGTCTTGTTCCGTTTAAATCCTATCGCACCCCCACAGGCTACATCAACGCCTCCTACAGCGGAGTACAACTTTAGAAGGTAGTGGTATTTGCCCTTGAAAGATGGATGCACACGAGCTTCCACCAATGGGAATGTACTCTAGACTGACATTATGAGCTGGACGGCCGGTGACTGTGCCGACGGAGAACGTGGCAGTCTGCACTTCAACTGAGCCGAGTCCATTAGCGGGACTATTTCTTTAGCTTCGGTCATCTGGGCAGGGCCTCTCCTGCCTCTTTTTGTTCTCGACTAAGATGGCATGCCTGTGCACTCTGCTTTATGATGTCATGCTACTTGGACTAAAATTTCGATTACCATTCTATTCCATTGCCACTGCCATGAACAAAGCGGTGACATCAAATTCACAGCGGCTTACTCAGGAGCATCCCCATTAGGTCCTACGGCTGTCGAGCAAGGTAACATGACATCATGAACTGAAGTGCACTGGCATTATGCTATCTAGGAGGCATTGGCTGTGTGCTTTGGGTGCGAGTGAAAGCGTGCGAGGGTGAGCCAAGAATGGCGAGTGCGGTGTTCCCACACGAGCAAGGAGAAAGAGGGAGAGCGGAGTGAACTTGAGGTAGTCCAATCAAGCATGCGTGAGAAAGGGGAGGGAGGGGGCAGGTTGGCGTGCATCACTTTCTTTTTAGAGCTGCCGTGGCTGCGCATGGCTCTCGGTGCAGCTAAGCGGATATGCAACCCATGAACTTGTTTTAGAGGCAATCTGCCATGTGTGCGAAGAGCGGGCAGGCCGAGATTGCATGGCATCATGCGCACAGTATTCCCGCACGTTTAGTACTAGAGGTCGTGTAATCTAAAGTTTCAGACATACATTGAAGGGAAAGGAAGGCCAAGCATTCGCTGCCTACTGCCGGCACTTTTCATGATAATGTAATCCCATTGCAGGCAACATTATCAGCCATGGGGGCAGAGTGGATGCGAAAGCGTGGCAGGCTTCACACTGTACTGCCGATGTGAAGATACCATTACTCGGCATGAAACCGTATCTTTCGTCGCCAACTCTCAAATTCAACAGAATAATTTTTTGCTAATTCAATTTATTTTTCTTTTATTTCCCAGATAATTAGCTCAAACTTGCGCCTCCCTTCAATGTAAGAACAATTCATCGGCAACTGTACTTGCATAAAAGTGTGAATTTCAATATAACAAAATTTAACAACTACACTGAAGCAAACTGTCAATTTGATTGCCTTTGTTATATCAGTTTAACTGTATACTCAACAAATAAGGACGAAAAGTAGCTCACTCTTTTCATCAAAAGATCCTCAACTTGTCATTGCCTTTCCGATGCTGCTGCTCAGCAGCAATAGATCGTTCTTTAGACTGCAACTGACGAATCAACTGCCTCTGCTCTTCTATCTTCTTTTCCACCTGTGCGTGCATTACTTTGTCTCTGTAAACAACAAAAACAGTCCAAAAAAAAGCCAACAGCTTAAGAATATATGTACTCCGGTCTAGCGCACATGAACTTGCACACAGATGCAACAAAATTGGAGAAGAAATAATAAAGTCTCTACAACACATATGAATCAAAGCTTAGTAGAATGTGATCTATACTATTTTCCTAACGTAAATTAAGCAGTTAATGCTTTCCTCATTACCACATCACACACAAAATACTTTTCAATTCAGCTCCTGTTTGCTCCAACAAATGCTATTCATAACAAAGTGTAACACGGTCGAACCTCATTAACACAAAGTCAAATTTGACACAGAAATACCTTTATTATGCAGTCAATCCCAGATATATCGAACTCGAAGAGGATTGTGAAACAGTTCAATATATTGACGATTCAAAATATAAAATGTAACTACCTGAACCTAGACCGAGATCTCTGCATGTCTTGGGCAGTTTCCCGAGATTGTGAAAAGTTGGACTTACCGATTTGCCAGAGCCCCAAGTTAAATGCACAAAAGCTTACATATTTTTTGTTCACAAACGCTGCAAGTCACTCACGCTGCAGAATGGTCTTTGCAATGCTAGCCCTAAAAGCCTGGGTTGCCTGGACATGAGACTGCGGTACACCATGCATGCGTTGAAGTGCTTGTTGGGCGTTTTTATTCAAAATGGAAGTGGATGCACTGTAGAAGTAAACTAGCCTGCTGGGTACGCACTGTGCCGCCATCAGCACACTTGTACTGTGAATCACTCATGAACATGTCCAGCTGCAAGTCCATTACAATAAGCTGTTTAATGGCCGGTCTTTATACGTGGGCAACGAGTCATGTGAATCGTGTCAGATTTCAGAACCAACTTCTAGTTGGAACCAGTCGCGCATGCTTCTTGACCACCCTAAAGTCTGTGCGCCTCCTGCGTGCCGCTTAGTGCTCCGATGCCTCGCCGCCCAGCATACGTTCCTTCATTCTTGGCCTTTCCCCTCTTGTCCCTGCGTCAGTGACTGCCGACACTATACACATGCTGTTAGTTCCATGAGTAGCTTTCAACTTTGTTAACATCAGAGTCCATTCCCACTCACGTATAACTATGCGGGCATGAAGTGAATGCATTCAGCACCCGAGAATCGCACGGCAGTCTTGTGCACTGTTGCGCAATGGTCTTTCCATGAAGTGTGGATGTGGCATGTGGCGGTTTTATTAACTTCAAACTGTAACATAAAGATCCATCTAAAATTCTAAAACACCATTCGCAGAAAGCCTTTGTTTACAAGAAACAAATCCAGCAGTGCAGCATCTCTACTTCGGCATCCCAAGCCCGACACCACTCGGTGAAAACTTAGAATGTCATCCACGTTTTCTTTTGGGAGGCATATCGGACCGGGAGGCTTTTGCGTTCTTGAAGCAGAGCGGCTATCTGCTCTTACCAATAATGAACGGATACAGTTTGCGTGAGCCATGCTTCCACATGCACAGCGAGAAAAACTGAGAGCACTCTGCTCATTTTTACTCCATGGCATGTACTGCCCTTCATATTTATTACAGTCAAACCTCGATATATCGAATTCTTGCGCATATCAAACACTTTCTATATCACCTGGAAAATCGCATGAAATTTAAATTTTTTATTTCAAACGGGCTCGGAAGTAAAACCGATATACTCCGCCACCCCAGACCACATGCACTCCGTTGACAGGCGGTGAGCTTTCCCACACCCTCGAAAATAGCGGTGGCACGATAGGCATTCCCGACTGCTGCGATTGCACCGAGGACGCCATGTGAATGTAGCAGCATACACATACAGCGGCTTGGCTAGTTCAACATCAATGACGCATTGCATTTGTCGCACTGACTCCTCCTTGGTGCCACTCTCTGCATCTGCCGCACCTCCTGAGGACTGGGGGTTTGCATCACTGGGCTCACTCATAGACGCCTTGGCAGATGCCACTTAATACTTTGTCACTGACAATGTTTCAAACTGCTTCGATTGACGGACTTGGAGATCGCAGCAGAAGTAGCAGCCAAACGAAGATGCTGTCAAGGTTGATCCCGCAAGCGCCGATGTCGCCCCGCTCCCGACTTCAACTGAGGCTACGCCGGTCTACACCGCTACTGTGGTGCAATAAAGGGCATCGGCCTATCACTTGTGGATCGTTTAGACTACGTTGAGGACTTTGTGTTTAAGCATGCAGTTGCCAATAAGCAGGCTACACTGCTGTAGTACTTTCAGCCAAATAAATAAATACTTTGTGTGAAGCTTCAAGTGCGTATTACCTGCACCTAGATTAGGGCGCGATCGGGGATCGTTGTTCAAAGCGCGCATTTGATCTGCCTAGGCTGCCTAAGCCTGCCTAGGTTGCGCCGCGTGCGTTTGGCCTGCCTAGGCTAATTGCGTGCAGCACAATCGACCGCGCACTCACGGCTGACGAAGTCGTCGCGACCTAGGCCAATTGCATGCGGCGCAACCGAACACGCGCTCCGAACAACGATCCCCAATCATGCCCTTGGTTCATTGATTGATTTGCAGAAGTTTTGACATGTTTTTTACGTAATTTTATATATAGAATTTTGGGTATATCAAACTTTTTCGCAATCCCTGCACTGTTCGATATATTGAGGTTCGACTGTTTCTTCTTTGAAAGCATCTGTCAAAACAGTGCCATTTCAAATTCGTCCGCATTAAATATTTCTAACAATGTGAGAAGTGGCTATCTTTCCCTTAGGAGAAGTGTGCTTACAGGGGCGTGGCAAGGTGCTGTGCAGTGTTTGATATATCGAATGTGGCGGTGAACGGGAGCTCGATGTAACATAGCACATCGCTACACTTTTGCACGAGGTTTTCAAGGGTATCTTAGAATTATTCGATATAGACAATAATTCAACATATCCGAGTTTGATATATCCGGGATCGACTGTATCCAATATTCATCATAGGCATATTGGCCTCGAGCTCCACCACTGGAAAAGCTGGCGCCACCGTCGCCGTGACGTGCTATTAGAGATCACATGGACATAGCGGCCGCGTCGGCTGCTTCGGGAGCGCTGAAGCGAGCTGAAAACGAGAGTTTAAATTCCCTCGTACACTGAGGTCCTCATTTCGTAGGGAGATTTTCTCGCTCCGAGTGTCTCCTTTACAATGCTTGAAAGCACTACAATAGGTAGTGGCTGCCTTTGACGGCGCGCAACATGGTAGGCTACTGCTCGGTGCGCAGTGCCGGACGTACGCAACGGAGCCCGGTGTCAGCCTTATTCACACGTAGCCACAGGGCAAGGAGCTGCGTGAAGCTTGGCTGGCGAAACTTAGAACCGGCAGACAGCCATCAGCTACAACTCGGGTATACAGCAAACACAGATGCGAAGAACATTTCTGCTACGGCGCTGGGACTGCACAATGTTCGGTGAGTAGCAGAAAACCCGCACTGAGACGCTCGTCCGCACCCGCTGCCCGGCTAATGTCATGACAGTTTGGTCTATGAACTTGTTGATGCTATATATACTGGCAAGTTCACTGGAACGGGAAGGGAGTGGTAAGATGCACATTAGGAAAAGGCATGGCATATGGTCATGTTTGTGTTATGAATTAATGCACTGGATTACGAAAAAGAAGCAGAGGGAAATCGCACGCTGAGAAGACCGATAAACATACAGTGCGACACTACTTGAGAAATAATATTGAAATGTCCAAGAACTTAGAAGACAAAAAAAGATTGAATCATCGTGACGGCACATCGCAGTTGCCGTAGGCGTCGACGTCTCCATAACGAAATTATTTTTGAACCGCTCTGATAGCGTCCATGCAACAATGGTTGCTAGCGTACTGTCAAATGCTCATATAATGCGACCTAAAGCTCACGGCATGGCGCTCACACGCGCTCACACCGAAAGTAAAACATTGTGCGCAGACATGCATGCAGACGCGCAGTCGGTCGCTGCGAACCCGTACGATCGCTGCATTGAGGCTTCATTCTGTTATGCCCCATTTGGTTATACAGGCAGCCCACTATAAGAACATATTTGACAGTTTGCTCTCAGCTTTTGGCTACCTTTCACGCAAGAAGCCGGTTCGGGAGACTCCATCGTGACGACCGCGCGCAGTGGCGTTCGCTGTATGTATTCGGCAAAGATATAGCGTCTGTAAATGAGTCTGTGCTTTCAGTTTGCCCAAGATTATTACATCAGCAGTAAAAAACTTCCCTCGTTTTGAGAGTATCTACATAAATGTCGAGGAGGGCTGCAGCATGGTGCTTTTACTGAGCGCTGTAAGCGAAACCTATGAGGAGCGCGGCGCATGATCCCTCATACTACGCAAGGGAGGCGCTTCTGACAGATGGCGACTCCGTAACTCCTCGCCGCCAATATTTGTTACATGCTATAATCAACGAGAAAGATATCTAATAATTTGTTATTTCCGTGTTCATTGCATTAAGGGTTTGCTTAGCAAAGCAAACCCTTAATAGCAATAGCAAAGCATGCCTTGTTATTAACTAGTCCATTTTTGTTAGTGCCAAAGGGAGATATGGTAAGTGAGGAACTTGAGAGGTGTTCACACCAAAGCTGTAAAAATATGACCTAACATGCAGCGATGATCACTGTGAAATAATGGGGTACTGAAATTTTGGCAGGGATTTCGTGAAACCTTTTGGCATTTCTATGTGCTTCTGTTCATCCACTGGAAAAAGCCAAAGGATGTGCAAAATTTGTGACATAGACAATGCATTGACTGTTGCAGTTAAGACATAATACAGCCGAAAAATTTGCCTTTGTGTGAGGGGCCTGCAGAGGCTGCCATGGGGATGCCTGTCTTACATGGAGAAATACCGTAAGAACCCGCATATAATGGAACCCGCATATAGTATGAGGTGAAACTTTCGGGACGCGAAATAGAAAAAAAAAAGTTTTATCCGCATATAATACAAGTTAGGAAAACTCGACGAAAACATTTATTTAAATTGCACTCCGCACTTCAATCGCCGTCTTCTTCAGCGGCGCTCTCTTCGGATACAGTCGCCGACCGTTTATTCGGACTTCACGGGGAATGCGAAAATGTCCGAATAAACAGGTGTCCGAAAAAGCAGATTAGGAAAAAAAAATAAAATCCTTTATTTCCACGCACTTATTCGGGCTCGGCAGTAGGCTTGAAGAAATCGTGAATGCGCTATTGCACGCCGTTTTTTCCATTTACGCGCAATCAGATAAGCCTGATCTCGGAGAGGGTAGTCACTGCTTGTACACGCTCCGCATGCGACGGCAGCGTAGCACATGGTGCGTCATCTTCCGACTCAAGAGTCATCGTCCAGTGGTGCAGCAGAAATTTGACGAATGATCTCGCCGTCGTCGAGTTCTGCGCACGTCAGTACAGCAGTGTCGGCACCTGTGTAACTGTCAAATGAGACGGTGTCCGGAGTCGCAATGCAACTACTGCGCAGGTCTCAGCAGAACATTTTCCGCGTCAGTAGGGAGCACATCGGAAGGCGACAAATCTCAGGCCTCCCGGCACCCGTTCGCCGGCATTCCCCAGCGCAGTCTGCGCGGACACTGTCAGCGCCATTAGACACTTGACGCGATGTTTCCGTATGTCGCGTTGGATCACCCAAACCTCGGCACAGCGCACAAAGCAAACACCACCGTGCCGACACCAGTCGCACAAACGAAAAACGCGGCCTGCTCGCAGCGTCAAGGTAAATATACCTGGTAGCGAAGCTTCCATAGGAGCCCATACGTTCAAAACATGGCGGTCCATCGCCGGTTCATGGGGCTTAGCGCCATCTGTATGTGGTGGGAACACTTCCGGCGGAAAAAAAAATAACGTGACGCCATGTCCGTTAAAAGCAGAAGTGACATCCTTTTGTTTTCGAAGGCGCGAAATTTGTTTTGTTGTTCTTCCTTTGGAGCTATATATTCAAATGCCCCGCCATTCGACTTGATGGGCGTTTCGAGCTTTCAGCGTGGAAAGCGATGCAGGAAAAGGCCAGCCGTACGATTGTCGAAATCGCATCCCTGCACAGAACATACTTCCTTTGGAGGCCGACGAAAGCTTTAGATGTAGAGTGCTGATCCTATTGTCGGATGCCAAGCCCGTCGGCCAGCGCAGTCGCATGAAAACAACCACACAATTATCTGGCGGTCGTAACTCACTACTTTTGACTGAACAGATTAAGAAGCAATGAAACTACCCGCGTCACCAAATTCAGACAAACTTCGACAAGCAAGAAAGCACAAATTGTGAGGGGGGCGTATTTCAACAGGTGATACGAGTGCGCCTTTCTGCCCATTTCAAGACGTGCATTGCACAGCGAGTGATAGTGGCGTCAACGCCCCCTGTAGCGATGGGCGCTGACAATAAATGCATTTATTAATAATAATAAAATTAAACGTATTTTCTTAACTCATCACGAATATATAAAATTGACTAGGAATTTTATTTTCGTTGAATGAATCTAACTGTGTCTCGTTTGAATTAAAGAACGCGTTTTTCTTTCCCAATGTTTGTTCCCTCCAAACATAGTCGCGCTTCAATCGCTGCTCCCATAACCCCCCATGCTGATGTCGGTGACAATCTGTACTGAACCGCTTTTCGCCCGAAGCTTCGCGACCTATTTGAATCGACCTTGGCAGCGTCGTACACGAAGAAACAAATCAGCTGCTGGATTGTTTTGACATGGCTTACTAAGCTGAAACCGGAACTGTTGTAGAGCCACTCTATCGAACCAGTAGAAACGATGATGATGAGCGGGGATTTCCAGTAGCGCCACTTCGTGGGGCAGCAAGGAGGCTCCGTTCAAAACAAAAATGGCGTTCAGCAAGTCGAACCATGCGCCGGTCAGAGTCGGTGCATGGTGCTCTCGATCGAGTTGGCTCAAGGAGTGTCCGAAAAATCAGACGAGAGGTTGCAAGGTGTCCGAACTTTCGGCAGTTGTTATACATTATGGTCTATGGGGAGAATGGCGGTGCCGCGAAGCTGACCGAATAATCGGGCATGTCCGAATTTTTGGAGTCCGGAAAATCGGTCGGCAACTGTAGTTCCTTCTTGGACACATCTTTCCAGAGGTACTCATCCTCTGTACCATTGAGTGCATTCGAGATGCCGCACTTCTTGAATGCGCGACGCACAAGGTCCTCTGATATGCTGGCCCATGCGTCCACAATCCACTTGCAGTGTGGCTGGCGAAGCCCACTTCAGCCGCCCGATCGGCGTCACTGCAGGCTCACCTGAGCGCATCCAATCTGCATAACACTGCTTGACCGCGTCCTTGAACGGGTTGTTCACGCAAACATCTAAAGGCTGCAGCTGAGACATCATTCCACCCGGGATAATGACGAGTTCAGTGCCGGATTCGCGCAACAGCCTTTTCACTGAGTCGGCCAAATGGCAATGAAATGCGTCCAGCACGAGGTTGGACGGGAACAACAGTGTGCCGGGCCACCTACACCTGACGGACTTCATCAAGACGAGAACAAGATTCTCGTTCATCTAGCCTTTCTCATGGCATCTCACAACCACATTTTTTGGCAGCTCCTCACCTTTAGGCACTGTCTTGCGCTTGAAGATGACATAGGGCGGGAGCTTGCGTCCGTCTGCCGTGCCCGACAACATGGCGGCGGCAACTTGCGTTTTCTCGTTGCCAGTGGACCGGACATAAACTTGTTTAGAGCCCTTTTTGTGCACAGTGAGGGGTAATGGCATGTCCAGATAAACTGGCGTTTGGTCAGCATTGCCGATTTGCCCTAGCTGGAAGTTCTTGGACTTGTGCAGCAAAATAACATGGCACTGGAAAGCCATATGCACGTCTTTGAACAATTCGGGCAGCTTTTGCGAAATCAAAGTTCGGCGGCGTAAGGAAAATCCAGCACGGCACATATAGCGATAAATCCAGTGCTTGCTCGCTTTGAAGGCGGAGCTCAGTAGCCCTTTTTCTCTTACAAGATCCTTAGCTCTTGCCTGCAGAAGCTCCACGCTAACAGCTAGTTGCTCGGCTCGCTGCTGGCGCACGAACTCTGTCAGGGCGAGTTCGATTTCCAGGAATGTCCCGCTCTTCAGGACGCGAAAGCTTCTGCGTGTTCCGCTGCACGCAAAAAGGGCTTCCTTCTGTTGATGCCATCTGCGAATGCTTCCCTCGTTGACGCCAAACTGCCTCCCGGCTGCACTGTTGCCGATGTCCTGTGCGGCTAAAATAACCTTTTCCTTGATAGCAGCCGAGTACTGTTTTCATGGCCCGGACATCTTGGTCCTTCAATGCGGAATAAAAAAGATGCACTTCGCGAAGCGTGGTTTGCACGTGTGCTGCCAAGGTGCACACTCAACAATAAAGAAATGATGCAGTACTCACGCAGCAATAACGAAACCAAGCCATAGCCACACAGCAATAATGAAGCCAAGCCGTAGCCACACAGCAATAACGAAGTCAAGCCATAGCCACGCAGCAATAACGAAACCAGAACTTCTAGTCCAGATTTCTGACAAATTTTTTCGGATCTGCATACAGTACGAAGTGAAAATTTGGGATGCTAATAATAGGAAAAAACCTCATATTATATGCGGTTTCTTACGGTAGTCACCGGTGGGAATTATGTATATTCACGCATCATGCAATGCCCACTTTGTACTCTATTCTCATGCCCATGCACCAGACCGTACAGATGCTACTGTTCAGCCTGTTACAACGAATAGCTGTTAATGCTACAGCTACCCAGCCATGTCCCATTCCAAAACGGAAACAGTCTGTAAGAAACAGTTATCCTCATGCTGCCATGGTGATGAAGCTCATTTCCAAAAAGCTGTTCATGCCACATTGCGCAACATAGCTGTTATGTTGCATCCTGTCCACATCAACAAATGATCGTCATTACATTCATGATGAGAATGATGATGACAAAATTAAATACAGAAGTTCAAAGAATTAACCACAACCAGTTTTGACCGTGAGACTCAACTATGAAACTTTCTGATCCAGCCAACTGCACCGCGATAACAATGCATTTGTAAGCACTAAACGCAGCAATGACTAATGGGGCACCCATTGTGGTTCATGCGAGACTTAAACCATCAACAAGGTGACAGAAGGCAAGCAAAAGAAGTCTAGTACAGCCACAGTTGTCATGGAAGAGCAGTGAAGAACAACACCTCGTGATAGTAGTCCAGGCTTGCATAATGTTGCTGACCCAGCCTATTTCAATGGCAATTTCAATGTCAATTCCAATGTGCCACCAGTGCCGCCTGTGGCATGAATGCTGTTTGCTATCTATAAGCTGTAGCTGCTGAAAGTTGCGCCGATCCCTTGATATTGTTTAGGGGGCTTATGGCTAGAGACATGCAAATATTTAAAGCATTTATTATCAAAATCTGTTATTGGAGTAAAGTTAAATTTAATAATTTATTAATTGAAATCAAGAAATATTCATTACCAGCCAAATATACAGTATCAGAATTATATTTGAACCTACATGAAAAATGAATTTTGCAAAGCCCCTTAAAATGACTTCAGATGACCTGATTTAACCAGAAATACTTAACCCTTCCTGCACTCAATCACTTCTCCAGAACATTAAGGCTCACAATGCATTGTTGCTGTGGAAAGTCAGAGGCTTGCGAGCTAGTGGATCAGTGAATTACTTTTGCATGATACCTCACAGTTAATTAATCAATAATGCTTCCTCCTTGAAGTGCTAGCAGGTTTTCTGCATCAAGGTATGTAAAATACCGTTTTGTTTACTTATTGAACAGATTCTGGTCTACACTTCTAGGCTTCCTCCTATATATAATTACACCACAACATTACTCAACATTAATGAACTTGACACTAAATTTAACACTATTTGCCAATACTTTTAAAAAAAATTGAATTGTGTTTAACGTCCTAAGTTGCACAGTAGGCTATGAAGTATGCCGCAATGGAGTGATGTAGATTCATTTTGACCAGTTGGGAGATTTTTATCATGCACGTCAATAGAAATACATAATTTCTGCGTTCTGCCGCCCTCATAACATGGCCACCACAACCAGAACCAAGCCCACAGCCTTGTGTTCAGCAGCAAAAGGCCATAACCACTGAGCTACCATGACGGGTAGCTTCCTTACTCAAGACTTGTATAGCAGCTAAAGTTAACTGAAATCAAGCAAAATTTTCAAACTATTCACACTAGGTGGTGCCTCCTTATCCAAATGCACCAAACTGCATTCTCTGTGACGTGTCAAAAGCATCATGCATCAATTGTTGTTCCTCACAACATTGTAGCAAAACAGTTCATGTCAGATACTGCTAAATGTTGCAGCTTTAAAACTCACCACAAAGATGGCTTTACTTTCACAACGTGCATGCACACCACAGTGCTATGTTCATGAAATTAAACTAAAGATAAATTTTTTGCATTTACACATTTTTCCCACCTGTCTTTATTCCTGGCAGAAGAATGTCCCAGCCTTACAATTTCACGTTCTGCTCTTTTTATTGCTTCTGTGACTTGTAGTGCCTGAAAACAATGACACAAATATTTGCACAAAGGATAAAAAATGAAGACAACAGAAATACTACAGCCAAGCCCATTTAGGACAAAGATGATCAACATGCAACACGGGTTTGTTACCTGCAGAAGTCAATACTAGTTAATGTAGCCCTACTGCCTTTAATGACTGGTGACCAGCAGCAGCTACAGGAAAACTGAAGCTATGCACACGTTTATTGTAGGCAACGAGACATTTTCGTATGCAACTAAACTCTATACTGTTCATTGCTTTCCTAGCTAACCTCTAAAAAAAATGCAACGATATGCCAAACAAAATAAGAACAGTTGGTTGACTTGCCAGACAAAACTAGTCTTCAAAAGCTGTGCTGACGGAAGTCCCGAAATCATAGTCAAAAAGGTCAATGGCAAAAGCTGTGGCGCAACTCTAGGCGGTGTCAAGAGTGGCGGGCTGTGAAAGAAGATTGCCACACAGTTACGACAAGGCGACACGACGCGCACCTCTCCCTCTCCGTCGCTGCAGCTGGGAGGCGTTCAAAGAAGCGGCCTTTGCGCTGGAATCCGCCGCCTTACTCCAGCCCCTTCGACATTGTGACGGAACTAGTTCGGTGTGTGAACAATGATTCCGGAGTTCCCCAACGCGGAGCTGATTTGACACGCATGGACAAGCTGCCGTGGGGACGACGTATTTTTGGAGCGTCTCACGCTTCGGCCTAGCACGGAACAACGAGCGACCCTCGATCGGCGCCGATAGTTTCCCGGAACGGCACCCCGCGCGGTTGCCTCTGTGTACAGAGCGCGGTTGCCTTTGTGTACGTAAACTGGTCTGCAGAGCAGCGGCGAGTTGGTGATGAGTAAACGAACAGTCGCCGCGTCGTAGGAACGGCGCATCGAGTGTATAAAAACTGTGGTTGTGCGAATGCTGAGGACACTTCTCTTGAGCAGTCATGTTAGACTGAGTCACTTCTCTCATGCAGTCCTGTTGGACTAATACTCTTTTTCTCAAGCAGTCATGTTAGACTGATTTAATTTCTGTAAATAAACCCTTTTTCCTCGTTCTCGATGAGAAGCAGTTCTTCACTTCATCAACGATCTCAGCGTAAATAAGTTGGACGACGGCATGGGCCAGCTACCTTCGAATTCATGCCGTACTCCAATCTTGGCAAAGGACCAGGGACGATGGGATTGAGCCCCCAATCCTGACAACTGGCTGACAGCGGTGAGATGGACTTTGCGACATGGTGCTGTATCTGCGGTGAGTGCTTGGTTTTTGCTTTGACTCTCTAGGCTTCATTTTGTGGTTGTTCTGTTTAGAACAGTAGGGAAGCTAGATTGTTGTGTGTTAGCTAGGTTGTGTTTTACTAGCTAGATTTAGAGAGCAGAATCAAGGCAGTAAAGCAGCAGTCATGGAGTTAAGGACACTGCTGAGAGACGAGTTGTTGATTGTTGGTGAGGAACTGGGCCTAGATGTACGCAAGGAAATGCTCAAATCAGAATTATTGGAGCTAATTTCCAATCAGGCCAGTGAGCAAGATATTGAAATGGGATTGGAACTTCTCAAAAAGAGAGAGAAACGGGAAAAAGAAAGAGAAGAACGGGACAGAGAAAACCGAGAGAGAGAGGAACGCGATAAAGATCGCGAGTTTCAGTTAAGGAAAATGCAACTTGAACTTGAAAGCAAACGTTTGGAGTTGCCTCAAGGAAGTGAAGGCGCTCTGGGTCGATCAAGTGAGGCAGAATCGTACCGCATGGACAGGCTATTAAAGCCATTTGAGGTCGGGACCGACATAGGCTTGTTCCTAAGCAATTTTGAAAGGACTTGCGAGAAGATGAACTTCGGCCCGAGTACATGGCCACAGCGGTTGCTGTCTATGTTGCCGTGTGAGGCGGCGGAAGTAATCGCCAGATTGAGTGTGCAGGATGCATATGATTATGCAAAAGTTAAGGCTAGTCTCCTGAAGAAATACCGCCTTTCAGCCGAAGCTTTTCGGCAAAGGTTTAGGAGCACAGGCAAGAAAGATAGCGAGGGCTATCCGGAGTTTGCATATAGCTTAAAGGCCAACCTAGTCGAGTGGCTTAAAAGCGCGGAAGCGTACGACAGCAGGGACATGATCATTGAATGCATGTGTCTAGAGCAGTTTTACAAAACCATCCCCCAAGCTGTGAAACTGTGGGTGCAAGACAGAGGTAATGTAAACACTGTGGAAAGGGCGGCTGAATTAGCCGAAGAGTACGCAACCCGTAGAAAGTTGAACGCCGAGGAGGGAAACTGGGACGGTCGAAATGGACCGCGGAAACCATTTCCGTTCAAAAAGGGTGCGCAAACTAGACGATCCGAGCCTGTAGACATGGCGGAAAAGCCCGCAGAAAAGAGCGAGGAGAAACTTAACGGAGAAACCGCACAAAAAGAACAGAAAAGAAAATTCGAATCTGTTAGACCAATTCGCTGTTACAAATGCCACAAACTGGGACATATAGCTGTAAACTGCGAGAAGTCTAGCGTAGTTTTTTCCTACGTGGAGGAAAAAGATGAGAATATGGAACTTTTAAGTCCATATCTCCACGACCTGCAAGTTAATGGAAAACCATGCCGAGTGCTAAGAGACAGTGCCGCCACGCTGGACATTGTCCATCCGTCTTACGTGATGGTAGATGACTTCACCGGAGAAGTAGCATGGATAAAACAGGTTGTAGAAGAACACAGCGTGTGTCTGCCCATGGCCAAAGTCAAAATCAGTGGACCATTCGGGGAGCTAGAGACTGAGGCTGCAGTTTCCAAATTTTTGTCACTGCAGTATCCCTACATCTTTTCGAATCGCTCGAATCAGTTACTGCGTGACAGAGGGCTCAAACTGGGAGAGGGCATAGTACAGGCATTGACCCGAGGCCAAGCTCGTAAGATCGCGGCGCTTTCGGCTGAAAATGCTCAAGCTCCTCCAGCTGAAGCAGAAAAGGGGATAGCTTCAATACCCGAATCCGAGCTAGGCCCGAGGGACAAAAGAACAGTTGAGGAGAGCCTGCCAGTTGACCAGCTCAATGAGAGCGTAGCACTAGAGTGTCAGAGTTCTAGCCTGCAGGAAGAGCAAGCAGACGCGCTCACAAGCGAGACAGGGTCGTTATTATCACCGGCCTCAAAGAACTTTGATCAACTCTTACACGTGGATAGAGAGTCACTGGCAGCTGAGCAAAAGAATGATGAGAGCTTAGCAAAATTACATGACACCGCTAAAGAAGGCATTGCTAGGCGCAACGTAACAATACATGAGAGAGGAGGATTGTTGTATCGGCATTACAGAGATCGAAAGGGTAGGATTTTAGATCAGTTAGTCATACCTACTAAGTATCGGGAGGACCTTTTGAGTCTTTGTCATGGAAATGGGTGGTCCGGCCACCTAGGCATAAACAAATCAAAGGAAAGATTGCTTATGGAATACTACTGGCCTGGCTGTTTCAAAGATGTAGAAAACTTTGTAAGATCATGCGACGCCTGCCAGCGTTCTGGTAAACCAGGAGAGACTTGGAGAGCTCCACTGAAGGTAGTGCCCTTAATAACAGAGCCTTTCAGACGACTGGTAATAGACACGGTAGGGCCTCTTCCAAAAACAAAATCAGGCTACAGGTACTTGTTTACCATGCTGTGTCTGGCTACCAAGTTTCCAGAAGCAATCCCTTTGAAAGAGCTCAGCTCCACCGAAGTAGTAGACGCGCTTTTGACAGTGTTTGCACGAGTTGGGTTTCCAGCCGAAATTCAGGCAGATCAAGGGTCAGTATTCACGAGCGCACTGACTTCCACATTCTTGCAAAAGTGTGGGGTAAAGTTAATACACAGTTTTGTCTATCACCCTCAGTCAAACAGTGTAGAGAGGTGGCATTCGGTGCTTAAGCGAGTTTTGCGTGCGCTCTGTTACGAGCACAAGGAGGACTGGGAGAACTGTCTGCCGGCAACTTTGTTTGCTTTGCGAACGGTTCCACATGAGGCGACAGGGTTCTCACAAGCAAAACTAGTGTATGGGAGGACACTCCGGTCTCCACTGAGAATGTTAAGAGAGATGTGGGAGGAAAGAGGGGAGAGTCCAACCGTGGTTGAATACGTGCTAAATTTACCGGAGCGGCTAAGCGCAACCCAAGAACTAGTCGGAAAGAACATGGCACTAGCTCAAAAGAACGCCAAATTCTATTATGACAAGAATGCGAGGCTTCGTACGTTTAACGCCGGAGACCAGGTAATGATCCTCAAACCTTCAAGAAAGAACAAGCTTGAAGTTCACTGGGACGGGCCCGTTAAAGTGTTGCACAAACTTTCAGATACTAACTATGCTTTGAGAATGCCCGGTCGCAGGAAGGAAGTGAGGATATATCACTGTAATTTGATGAAGCCGTATGTAGAGCGGAGCGGAGTCGTTAACTATACCGTCAAAGAGCCGGATGGCACTAGTACCAAGTTTGACGAATATAGGGCGACCTCCAACTCTGAAATCGGCCTAGAAGAAGTAGTAGAACACTCGGTAAGCTCGCACGCTCTAAAACCCGAGCAGCTAGATGAGCTAAAAGGGGTGTTAGGGGAATATCTCGACAGATTCAGCGATCGGCCGGGTAGAACCGAACTGATAACGCATGAAATTGAGCTGACCTCTGCCGAACCAGTAAGATCAAAACCTTACAGGGTGTCTCCAAGACAGAGAGAGATTATGGAGGCAGAGATACAGCGCATGCTAGAGTTGGGAGTTATTGAGCCCGCTGAGAGTGACTACACGTCACCGCTAATACTCGTAGAAACCCCTAACAAGGACCCTCGTCCGTGTGTTGACTACAGGAAGTTAAATGCGATCACTAGGGATCAGCTGTACCCGATACCCAACATTGAGGAACGAATTGAAAGAGTTAGCGCTGCTAAATACATTTCAACTATAGATCTCGTGCGGGGGTACTGGCAAGTTCCCCTTTCAGAAAGTGCCAGCCGCTATGCCGCATTCATCTCGCCTGCAGGCACTTTTCGCCCTCTCGCACTCAGCTTCGGGCTGAAGAACGCGCCGTTTAGCTTCTCTAAGTTAATGGATATTGTCCTAAAGGACTTGCAGGAGTTCGCCTTACCTTATCTTGATGATGTGGCCATTTTTTCCGACAGCTGGGAACAACACGTATCGCACCTCAAACAGGTGTTCTCACGGTTGAGGGAAGCCGGCTTAACGATGAAAGCGGAAAAGTGTAGGTTTGGTTGTTCGCAGGTTACTTATCTGGGCCATGTTGTCGGTCAGGGCATGAGAAGGCCGGCTGAGCTGAAAATAGCGACGATTGGAGATTTTTCTCAGCCGCGCACGAAAACGGACCTTCGTTCATTTTTGGGACTTGTGGGGTACTATCAACGGTACATTCCGAATTACTCGCAATTGGCAAGTCCATTAACAGACGCCCTCCGAAAGGGAGCACCGAGTAACGTACACTGGGATAAGGACAAAGAGAACGCTTTTAAAAGTTTGAAAACGCTATTGGTTTCTCGCCCTGTGCTTCGCGCGCCAGACTACACAAAGGAATTCATAGTTCAATGCGACGCAAGCGACAGAGGTATGGGCGTGGTACTTAGTCAGGTCGCGACGATAACGAGGAGCATCCTATCCTCTACGCCAGCCGTAAACTAAATGTAAGAGAGGAAGCCTACAGCGCTTCAGAGAAGGAATGCGCTTGTTTGGTTTGGGCCGCCCAGAAGTTGTCGTGTTACTTGTACGGAGCGAAGTTCATCTTCGAGACCGACCACTGTCCTCTGACGTGGCTCAATCAAATGTCACACAAAAACGGCCGCTTGCTCCGATGGAGCCTCACTCTCCAAGAGTACAACTTCTCCGTTAGATATAAGAAGGGAAAGTTGCATAGCAGTGCGGATGGTTTGAGCAGGCTAATTTGAATTCTGCGTTTGAGGGTCCCGCCTAAATTTTGGGGTTACTAGTGTTAGCTTTTCTTTAGGCGAAGAAAATCCCCTCTCATTCAGCAGAATTCCCTCCATTAATTGCTGAATTTGTCAGCAGGAATTTGCTTCAGAAATTGGCATAGTGAAATGTAGCATTTATTTTTGTTTCTGCACTTATGTTGTTGTTGTTTTTTTTGAAGCCTAGCGAGTCTAAAGTGAGAGCCAATGCGCGTCATCTCGGCGCAGAGCCGTGTTGTGGGATTCATTTTGCAGTTGCCTGTCCTTGTTGGATGTTTTGGGGCGGTGACATCAATGCACAAGTGGTCGCTGCGAGCCAAGACATCAATCCCCCCCTGACCAGCAGCCGTTCTCTTCCTGCCTAGCGGTTGTCAGCGCTAGACAGTCGAGACTTTCCGGGCCCTGGAGGCACTGTCAAGAATGGCGGGCTGTGAAAGAAGATTGCCACACAGTTACGACAGGGCGACACGACGCGCACCTCTCCCTCTCCGTCGCTGCAGCTGGGAGGCGTTCAAAGAAGCGGCCTTTGCGCTGGAATCCGCCGCCTTACTCCAGCCCCTTCGACATTGTGACGGAACTAGTTCGGTGTGTGAACAATGATTCCGGAGTTCCCCAACGCGGAGCTGATTTGACACGCATGGACAAGCTGCCGTGGGGACAACGTATTTTTGGAGCGTCTCACGCTTCGGCCTAGCACGGAACAACGAGCGACCCTCGATCGGCGCCGATAGTTTCCCGGAACGGCACCCCGCGCGGTTGCCTCTGTGTACAGAGCGCGGTTGCCTTTGTGTACGTAAACTGGTCTGCAGAGCAGCGGCGAGTTGGTGATGAGTAAACGAACAGTCGCCGCGTCGTAGGACCGGCGCATCGAGTGTATAAAAACTGTGGTTGTGCGAATGCTGAGGACACTTCTCTTGAGCAGTCATGTTAGACTGAGTCACTTCTCTCATGCAGTCCTGTTGGACTAATACTCTTTTTCTCAAGCAGTCATGTTAGACTGATTTAATTTCTGTAAATAAACCCTTTTTCCTCGTTCTCGATGAGAAGCAGTTCTTCACTTCATCAACGATCTCAGCGTAAATAAGTTGGACGACGGCATGGGCCAGCTACCTTCGAATTCATGCCGTACTCCAATCTTGGCAAAGGACCACGGACGATGGGATTGAGCCCCCAATCCTGACAGCGGGAAATTGCAGAATACTGGGCGCAGTGCTCCTGGATGTGTTTGAACAGGAGCAAGACCATTCACCTCGGCTGGAGCACTCACATTGCAACGTCAGTACTTTCTTTTGCTTGCCATGAAAAATTCACTATAGGCACACCCAGCCGCCACGCGACCTGCCTACCATAAATAAAGGTAACCCTCAAGCTGCAGAGTGAACTTCTTTTTTTCTTTCTTCCCCCTTTTTTTTGTCTATCCACTATTAGCTATCATTCTTCACGCCAACTGCTGGAGGTCACAACTACCACACATAATTCACTGCACCGTGCATGAATATGTGACAACTTGATAACACATAGTAGCGTCCCAAGTTCATGGACTTGTTATCTGAAATGCAGCACTGTAGTTCTAATGTGCTGTCTTGTTACATTTCCCATGTTAGTGCTCATGACAAGTGGATTTGAATGTAGGACACATAAGGCATAACGGTTAAATAATTGCCTGAGTCAAGGGAACTTACCTCAATACCCAGGCCCCTCAGTGAAACCGATTTCAGATCCTGACTGCTATTTGCTTCCTTATGGATGTTATACTGTTCACCAGCATTTTTAGAATCTGTAGGTAAGCAAAAGACGACAATGCACTGCAGAAGTTACAAACAATGTACCGCACTTTTCGGTGTATTGCAATTTCCCTAAAAATTTTTTCATTGGTGCTACTAATACAATCGTGCAGTATGTCCCAGATGTCATGCTGGGATACGGCTGCTAATGCTGCCATTCACGTTTTCTTGTACAACTGAAAAAAAGAAAAAACGCACATATTGGTCGTGCCAGCGTGCATGCTTTTATATACATACAGTCGAAACCCGCAATAACGAAATCGCCGGGGAAAGCAAAACATTTTGCTTTTGCAGGAATTTTATTAGCGCGAGAATGAGGCAGAAAAGACAGGGAAGGAAATTGGCTTGCAAAAAAAAAAAATTATTGCCAAAAGTCAGTCAGCTTACTTTGCCGAGCCTTGCCTTGCAGCAATTTTACTGCTCTCGACTCGCACTGCAAGAAGTGGTCCATTGCCACATCGTCACCATGCTCACCGAAAAATGATCGAATTACATCGAAGGCATTCAACACATCCCGCGGGTTCACAGTCCTCTCTTAATTTGTTGTCTGGTGGTCGTCGGCGTCGTTGGCACCTTGGCAAACGCTACTTATGATGACCTCATCAGTCATCTCTTCATGGACGACAACACCTTCATCCACACGAACGAACTCATCGATGCTGAGGCCATCCGGAACACCATCTGTCATGTCAGAAAGTTCATCCTATGCGTGCGCCAGCGATGGCGGCACTGCGCCGTCAGCACTGTCAACTAGTGCACCTTCAGGCGAATCTTCTTGCGATGCCACTGGATCAGCGCATGATGCTTGCCGAGTGGCAATGAAGCCGGCATGATTAAAACAATTAGCTATCACGGCTGGCGCCGTCGCAACCCATGCGGCGGCCATCATTTCAAGTGCCATGAACGTGTCCACTACTGTGGGACGCTTCAACTGGAGGTTCAGCAGCAGACGCTGAATCAGCCTCTCCTTGTAGGCGCACTTGACGCTACGAATGACGCCTTGATCAAGCGGCTACAGCACGGAAGTGCAGTTCGGTGGAAAAAAAACCAAGCGCACGTTTCCCAGTTCCACATCATCGACATGATGGGCACTGCAATTGTCCAAAAAAAGGCAGACTGATCTGCCTGCCTTCCGCATGTCCGTATCGAGGCAGAGTTCTGACTGGTGTGGTTTAAACCTGTTGCCAGCTTTGCGGAGTCAATGTTGCCAGACTGCCTGCCAAATTTGACGGAAAAAAACACCGTCAAATGTAGCGAATGCAACGACGCCGTTTTCGAAGTGCACAGAATTACCAGATCACACACGCGCAGGCTCCCATCTCCCGACAGTACCGGAAAGCTGCTGCATAACCCGCGCGCTTTCGAATCGCTTGCTTGTTGTGGGCCCTGTTCTCCGACAGTACGAAGCGCTTTCTTTCGCTGCACACGCTGTGGCTGGTCCGCGCGGGACGAGGCTTTCGCTGGATCTGAAACAGAAACGCGTCGCATAACGATATATCACTGCGCGCTCTCGCTACAACGTTAGAAAAGGGTTGGATCGCCTTGATTTGCAACAGGCAGTGTCCTGACGATTGCGCTGCTCGCAATACACTGTTCGGAAATGGAGACGCATCGCATAACTCTTGGTGCACGATATATCGCTGCACGCTCTCGCTACAACGTTAGAAAAGGGTTGGATCACCTTGATTTGCATAGGCAGTCTCCTGACGATTACGCTGCTCGCAATACACTGTTCGGAAACGGAGACGCGTCGCATAACTCTTGGTGCAAGATATATCGCTGCGCGCTGTCGCTACAACGTTAGAAAAGGGTTGCATCACCTTGATTTGCAACAGGCAGTCTCCTGACGATTACGCTGCTCGCAATACACTGTTCGGAAATGGAGACGCGTCGCATAACTCTTGGTGCACGATATATCGCTGCGCGCTCTCGCTACAACGTTAGAAAAGGGTTGCATCACCTTGATTTGCAACAGGCAGTCTCCTGACGATTACGCTGCTCGCAATACACCGTTCGGAAACGGAGACACGTCGCATAACTCTTGGTGCACGATATATCGCTGCGCGCTCTCGCTACAACGTTAGAAAAGGGTTGGATCGCCTTGATTTGCATAGAGAAATACCTCGAGCTGCAATACTTGCATTCACTGCAGCGTTCAACCGGATGCACAGAATATTTAAAAACATTACGCAGCTGTAACGACTGGAAGTTCTGAAAGCGTATGGGCTGCAGCCCTTGCGTGGTGACAGACAAGAAGCAAAAAAATGCAGGTAAAAATAACTTGCAGGTACGTAGTGATAGATCCGCGCCGGCGCGCGACGCACTTGCAGCGGAAACCGCGCGCGTAGCCAGAATAAAAGCCCCGGGGGTTTTGCGTCGCGTTTCAGAAAAATTCTTTACGCAGATAAAGGCACAGCAAACACTTAATTTGCCCCGTTGCAGCGATCGCGCGCAGCGAATTGAACCGCCCCAAGAGTTATGCGACACATGTCAGTTTCAGAAAAGTCTTTATTGCGAGCAGCGTAATCGTCAGGACACTCACTGCCTATGCAAATCAAGGCGATCCAACCCTTTTCTAACGTTGTAGCGAGAGCGCGCAGCGATATATCGTGCACCAAGAGTTATGCGACGCGTCTCCGTTTACGAACAGTGTATTGCGAGCAGCGCAATCGTCAGGACACTGCCTGTTGCAAATCAAGGCGATCCAACCCTTTTCTAACGTTGTAGCGAGAGCGCGCAGCGATATATCGTTATGCGACGCGTTTCTGTTTCAGATCCAGCGAAAGCCTCGTCCCGCGCGGACCAGCCACAGCGTGTGCAGCGAAAAAAAGCGCTTCGTACCGTCGGAGAACAGGGCCCACAACAAGCAAGCGATTCGAAAGCGCGCGGGTTATGCAGCAGCTTTCCGGTACTGTCGGGAGCTGGGAGCCTGCGCGCGTGTGATCTGGTAACTCTGTGTGCTTAGAAAACGGCGTCGTTGCATTCGCTACATTTGACGGTGTTTTTTTCCGTCAAATTTGGCAGGCAGTCTGGCAACATTGACCCGCAAAGCTGGCAACAGGTTTAAACCACACCAGTCAGAACTCTGCCTGCATCGAAGGCCTCGAGCCAGCTGCCAAATACGGCCCGGGTTATCCATGCCTTCAGGTTCGCGGTGTACTGTACGGGCAGCCGACGATTTCTCTTGAAGCAGCGGGGCTTCTTACTTCTGCCGATTACAAGCAGTGGCCGTTTATCTGTGCCGTCCATGTTAGTGCACAACAATACTGTTACACGCCGCTTGCTGTGTTTCCCCCCGTGGCATTTCTGGCCTTTTAAGTCCAGGGTCTTCGGTGGCAGCATCTCGCAGAATAAGGCCATCTCATCTGCGTTGTAAATGTCCGAGGGCTTGTACTGGTCCAATACTTCTTTGTTGGTCAGCAGCCATGACGACGTTGTCAAAGGGTCGACGGCTGCTGCCCCCCCCTCCCCCCCCCCGGAAATGACTTTGGCCACTATGTCGTGGTGGGCTTTGAAACGGCTCAACCAGTCAGGGCTAGCCTTAAAATCAGCGTGCCCGAGAATGCATGCGAAGTCCAGCGCTTTCTGCTGAAGAACTCCGCGAGACAGCGGCACTTTGTTGGCACGCTGTTCACAAAACCATGCAAACACTGCCTTGTCAACGTCTGGAAAAGCCGCAGCGCTCACCGTTTTGTTTTTCACACTCCCACCATTTCCGAGCGCGCCGAGAATGGAGGCCTTGTTTTTCAGAATCGTCGATATCGAACTGCACGCAATTCCAAATTCTTCGGCGATATCCATTTTCTTCCTGCCCTTTTCAGCTTGGGCAATAATTGCAGCCTTATCCTGCAGTGTCATAAATTTCCTCTTTTTGGCTGGAGGCGGCATCTTAGCAGGCTGTCAAAGCAAATGGTCCAATTGGCACAGAGACACACAATTGACGCACTCTAGCACCAATGACACTGAGCACACGACCATGTGCGGCGGTACACAAAGCCCACTGATACTAAAGCGTCATCCGGGTTATCGGAGCCTTCACGTGTAGTAGATGTCGATTTGGCTGCCACACACGCAGGCGTTTCGCTCCGCATTTAGCACAAGCTGTAATGGCACACAGGATTAAATAAAATGTGCTCACTGCGAGATCGCCTACAGTTCTTGTCTTTTTTTACTTGTATCATTTAAATGCTAATTGCATTTTTGGCCCGGACACTGTGCAGTCACCCGTTGCAACGGGCGAACGACCACCATCATCATCATCGCTGTCCCCTGTCACGAGAGGTGGTGCGAGGCTTTTTTTATTGTAAACAATGATGGCGGCGGCCACGCAAGTGTACTGTGGCGGTGGTTAATGCAATTTAAGCGCATAACGAATGCATTTGAGCAGTTTCCGGACACAACTAGTGTTACATGAGTAGATCATTTGCAGACTGTCGTTTCAGAAAATTTTGTTGATGAGGGATTGCTATAGAAAAAAGTTTCGTTGTCGCGAGATAGGAAATGCATTGACTCCTATGGTTGTTTGCCAGGGATCCGAAAATATTTCGTTGCGGCGAGAATTTCGTTCCCTTAGGATTTCGTTACCGCAGGTTTCGACTGTAATGCATATACCGGGCATCCTAGCTATCATGGATCGGATTTTTTTAAAAAAGACAGGCCATTCTACACAAAGATGCCCAAGTGCACATTGTTCACAGTCAAGTAGAGTAGCAGCCAGCAATTATTTTGTTGATGCCATTGAATTTAATAATTAACTGCAATTAACTAAATTTTAAATTCCTGCTCTGAATGCCGTGCCATCAATGAAGAATTTGTGGGAAATTGAAAAACTTAAAACTGCCATATTTTTGGCAAGGCACTTTCTGCCTGCTTATTTTTTTCGGCTGATAAAGAAAGCCCGCAAGAAATGAGAAGCATTGCGTGACTAACCGTTCGCCCGCATCAAATAGCAGCGCCCTCAGACGAGCTCCATAACAGTAGTGGCAGAACTGGTGCTTTACCTGTCGCGCCCCCCCTGCAACACCGCGGTGCCTTGCTGCTGATAAGCAAAGAGTGCTGATAACTCATGGTTGTTGCGACATGGAAAGACTGCGATCACTCCTGTGGACCATGTTTGAGGGCGCTGCTTTATGATCCGGGCCAACAGTTAGTCACATGATATAGTCGAATCTCGATCATTCAAACTCGAAGGGTTCTGAAAATTTGTTCGAATTAAAGTAAGCTACTTGAATGGAGGACTTAGCTGCAGTTGGCGCATGTGCATTGAGCTAACACACGAGGGGGAAGTTCCACAAGATTTACTCACACGTATTTAGAAATTACAGTCAGTTATTAGGCATATTGGTGCTCGTACTATGATAGGAGATGGTGGGTGCACGGGTATACAATGGAAAGAAGCATACCATGTACCATGACAATTGCCACTTCAAATTTTTGGTATTCTTTGCTTCGGAGCGCCGTGCTTTCCGCGCTCCGAAGCCACTGGCGAGGATTACAAAGGCAGAGTTCGGCACCATTGTTAACAGTGGCGAATTGTTTCAATGAAAGACACAGCACAGAACAGCAAGCAGCCTGATAGCAAACGTCAAAGTAGCTAGGATTAGCATCGCCCCATTGTGGCTACGGCTGCAAGAGGATCTGCGTGCGAGAGCACCAGCTTGAGGAGGCACGCATAATCAAAATGGTGGTAGTGGTGACTCCGTTTCGGACCTGCGGTCATGGCAGGAAATCCGGAAAGTCAGACAGCGAAGGTTCTTTTGTGACCAAAATTTCAGACGTTCTTATACATTAACTCTATGGGGTACGTGGCGGTGCCGCGACACTAACACACTAACAGAAGTCACTAACCCATCACGAACAGAAGTAATCGGTAATGCGCACCTACACACAAATTTCAGTCACAATTTTTTTTTTTTTGACTGTGGCATTGAGGAGTCTCTCCCATGCTTTTCTTTTATGGCGAGGTCAGAGGAATGCTGGCTGGAGGCGCCACCGCGTGATTCGGCGCGCTGCTGAGAGCATTGTCGGAGCGCCGTATGTTCGAATTAACTGTCGAAAATGCTTGTGCGTTCAAATTACCGGGCATTTTCGTCCATTGGAATACACATAATTTTGATGAGACCACAGCATCAGTTCGAATTAAGTGTGTTCGAATTAACGAGATTCGACTGTATTGTTCATTTTTCACGGGGTTTCGTCAGCTGGAAAAAATAAACAGGCAAAAATTAACTGGCTGAAAACATGCCAGTATGAAGTTTCTTTCAATTTTCTACAAATTCTACATCGACAGCACGCCATTCAGAGCAGTGATTAAACAAGTGGAAAATTGCAATTAATTAATGAACTCAATTGCATGAACAAAAAGATTACTAGCGGCTGCTCTGCTCGACCGATAATACGCACTTGGTTATTTTTGCGTAGAATGGCCCATCCTATTAAAAAATTTGATGCATGATAGCTGGGACACACTGTATTGCATTATACAGGGTGTCCCAACTATCATGCACCAAGATGTAAAAAATATGCAAATGCCATGTAGCTGGACAGAACCAAGGTAATGCTTTTTGCTGTCGTTTGGAGATGCTCAGATTATTTTTTGCATTCTGCCTGATTACATAATTTGTCTTAATTAATCAACTTCTCAAATATTATAATTAGATAAAAAGTGTCAATGAGAAAATTGTACGGTGACATCAAAAACTCCCGATACAGCTTTCTGTTTCTCAATATGTGCTACATAAAAGTGCTCTTCCGAGCGTGAAAGAAGCCCACAAGTACATGCAAAATTGCCGCGTGACGTGCCACTCGAGGCCCTTTGCGTGCATTCACGGGCTTCTTTCACGGTAGGAAGAACAATCCAATCGGCACCAGTATCTACGCGATTACAGCCTTCATTCACTTCATGTCGGAAGATTACGACAATATAGTTTTAGCGTATCGAGTATTCGGGTAAAAGCAAGCACAAGCGGACTGGGTGTTTTACGGGATGAGCAGAGGTGCAAACGTGAACGGCCTGCATGGTAGAGCCATCTGGTGACACGGAGCTCAACCAGACAAACACACAGCTAATATAGCAGTAACTAAGTGTATTTTGCTTTGCTGCTGGTCTAAATTTTTCAGCAGGAGTGTAATTGTGAGCACGTTGTCTTTTTAAATGTTTAAAATGTTTTACACTTGGTTACAGCAATAGTGAGCTCTGTGTTTGGCTGGTTAAGGTCAGCACCAACACTTGGCTGCACTTACCCACTTGGCTGCACCATGCAGGCTGCTCAGGCTACTCACGTTTACGCTAAAGCCCTTTCATCACAGTCGTAGTAATATGGAGGGGCCTTAGTTTACGCCTCGGCCCATTTGCGAAAGCACCCAGCTCACCTGCGGTTACCAGAATACCAAATATGCTTGGTGTTGCAACAGAATGCTCGCAATGCACGCTGCTTGGATAGTTCTCGCAGGGGATCGACGGCTTTGAACGCTGGCTCCAAGGCAACAGGAAGTAGACGACACGATGTCATATCCCGACTCGGAGCCAGTGAAGGCGAAGCATAGCCCCGATTGCAGGGCAAACGAGTTGAGGAGAAAAAGCATGGCAAGAAAGGAGGGCAACTTGTAATTGTTTGTAGGTCTCTTAATGTGAGATGCTTTACTTAAATTGTGGTGCTAATGTTTTACTTATCTATACCCTACGAGCCAACAAAATTTGTCCAAACCGTTTCAGGGACCCTATAAGTACTAACACTACTGCAGTTTTCTATGTGACTAGACACTACATACATGCACAAGAAATGATGGCGATCAATGGGACTTATGTGACAGTAATGTGTGAGCATTAGTTTTCTCCAGAGAAGGTGTCCATCGCTACTTTTAACTGTAATGCCCACCGAACACAAACACAGCCACTAACGCAACTACCAAAACATGGGTCAAGTGTTCTGACTTGTCCACGAGTGAAGTGCATCAGCTGAGGACTGAGTGCCAACTGTGCACATTCCAGTGCACTGCGCATGCCGCCTCCTTCATGTGCTTCCTGCCCTTTCACCTGCAACGGCCTTCTCTCCACCCCTCTCCCCTCCTTGGCCGTACACAAGCTGACAGCCGTGTTTTCATTGCATGACTGTCCTAAATTACGGGGTTTTACGTGCCAAAACCACGATTTATGAGCCACGCCATAGTGGGGGACTCCAAAATAATTTGAACCACCAGGACTTCTTTAATGCGCACCCAAATCTAAGTACACGGGCGTTCTCGCATTTCGCCTCCATGAAAACACGGCCGCTATGGCCGGGATTCAATTATAGCCACTAAGCAACCACGACGGGTAGCATCACCATTCTAATGTCGACATATTAAAAAATTTACACAAGTACTTGTAAACTGGTGCCTGCAAGGTGCTCATTTTATCAGTTGTATCCATACTGCCTATAAGGGGCATAACCTATTGAAGTAGTCAAGTTCTCCCCAACTTTGTCTCATTGCTGCTATTGCAGTGTGATATTTCAAGCACCACTATTTGTGCGCCACTTTGGAGTATCAGTGTGTAAGGAAGAACACTTACAAATTATCTCAATTATTCATTTATCACATAAGGTTTAAGGCTGGGCTTCCTCTTAAAAAGTATCTTGCAGTAAAGCCCAGTGAATAGGACAATAAGAAAGCTACTGTATCATATTTATGATCCTGAATCTAAAGCAAGGTACAATGTTAAACTAGACATCACAAAAAAAAGAAAAGACATTGTGGTGTGTTTGTGCAAATACACTAACAATGATATGAGCCCTTTCTGAGGCCTCCATAAAAAATATGCTATCAAGCAATGAAACATGTCTTTGATTAGGCTCAAATAAGCGTACTCACCCTTTTTTGAGAATATCTGACCATTCAAAAAATCAAACACTGATTCAGGTTGTGCTGCCTTGTGATAACGCCTTTCAATCTTCTCTTCCTCTCTCTTCATTTTAAGCAGCATCTTTCTTTGCACTTTGGCTGAATCTTGTGTCATGCCCAGTTCCTTCAGCTCCATGCACTTGTCTAGTGACTTTCCTGGAACATAACATGACAAGAACAACACAATTACTTTAGTGCAGCTGTGCTTCCTTTGTCATTAATGTACAGTGCTCACGGAATGAAACGCGTCAATTTAGGGCTAACTAATGCCCAGACTTTCGTTTGTACCTGCTGCAGTTCGTGTCACATCGACGTAACTTTGGTGTGTACACTTAGAGCGGAGTCAGAGTCACCTTTAGTGACCAGATTCATAGCGACATGACATGGTACTCTCGAGTTCTCTGCACATATGCTGGGTTCTACCAAATACTCGTTGTCGCGTTTCATTCCGTGAGCACTGTACATTGGATACAATGAGGCTGGAAGAAGCAGAATGAAACAGTTTCAACTTCCACTGTGCACTGAATAAAATGTCAAGGCAGTGAATTCAGTTCACAGTGCTCAGTAAAAAAGCATCAACAAAATATTTCAGTGCTCTGACTCAGAACAATCCCTAGAAAGCTATGTAATCTATGTTTATGCGTTATCTGACCAAGTAGGTACTAGAAGCTATGGATATAAAATATATGATAATAAGCAGTAATAAACAGTAGTAATCAAGTATTTCGAAGTCCAAGAGAGCCTTGAATAATTTTAATTACTCTCCACTTATGCTGTACACAGGGTTGACAGAATTACCCCAAGCAGCTAATTTTGCCAGGCAGATAATTCATGATACTGCATGCAAGGTATTCTGCATTGTAGCCCTTACTTCATTTATTTCTCCTTAAAGGCCCAAAGGCATTACATAAGGGGATACATAAAGACTTGTTAATTTCAATGATTTGAACAAAGATGCAAAAAATACAGTCGAAATACAATCAGTAAAAAGTACAGTTATATTACTTAGTTATGTTATTTTGGTGCTGGTAAGTGTTACAATGCTTTCTTTGTCAGAAAAAAGTGAGTTGCATCTTACCTGCAGGTAGCACAACAGCCTCAACTGGCTCAGTTCTACCATTACCCCTAATGCCAAGTCCTTGTCTGAGAATGCAAAAAGGATGCAACGATTAGATAAGAAAAATGAAGTGAAAAGGTCAACCCTTTACACTTGCTCGATTTCTTTACAGCAACAAGAAACAGCGACCGTATATATTCGTGTAAAGGCCGCACTTGTTTTATAAAATCTTGGCTGCATGCAGCCCTTACAGGAATCAGGCCGATGGTGGCTCATTAAAGGTTTGTACTGTTTCTGCAACAGCAACAGAGGGTAAGAGAGGCGCAAATGACATAATGCTGCAGTAAACGACCTCAGATGCTGGCACATCGTCCTTGAGCAGCGCTGGTCCAAACAGGGCTCCGTTCTCTAGAGGTGAAATGCCGCCAATCTTACTGGAAACACAGCCGAGACAAAGCGCCACACAAAGAAATAATGGTGCGGTGGCATTGGCATGAGCGGCATTGACAGAAAAGCAGTTAGTGTCATCTAGCGGAAATGGAACTAACTTTGCTTTACGACAGAATGTTGTGAATTTTTTTTTTTCGAAAATTTAACCCTCCGAAGTGGGGGGTGTGGCCCTTACACAAGTATATGTGGTATATGGTGGGAATAATAAAATATTGCAGCACTTAGCAAGTAGTCCACAAGTTAAATACAAAAATGACAGAAATGCTAGCTTGTTTGCTACACTGCTATTTGTTACATTTTTGTTTTCCTTTAATATAAATTACCAAAATTTCAGCATAATGCAATTATTTTCCTTGATCGACTGTATCATTGACTGATGACAACCATGTCATCTGCCATAGATAGCACTGTGGCTTTGATAGTGATGGCTTTGTAGTGCAGGCTTTCTGCAGAACTGGTTAACCACCCTGTCCTTTCTTTTGTCTCTCTACAACTCCTCATGGTGCTACAAGGCATTACTTGAGCCCCTGTGACCAAAAAAAGAACCTTTGCATTACAAATTGAGAGCTGCAATTTAAATGTTCAAATAATGGAAATACATTTTGTTTACCAAGTGGGCATAAACGTGAAAAAACAGTTTGCCACCTAAACGCCTAGATGTTCCTGGCATAAGATGCTGTTCCTGTGGTGTGAGCAATGGGGATCTAATCCAGATTGCTAAAGCAATGTTGCACGCTTTGATTTACAGATAGCTTTTTGTTCTGCACATTTAAGTTCAATTTTCTTGAAAGCAGGTCAGAAGTGCTCGTTTTTATTTTAATCTTGAACGAGAGTATGAACAATGTCTCTATTTTTAGGCAAGGGTCCCACAGGAGACTCAACAAATTCTTTAAGTGACTGGAACCAACTGCAAATTGAATGAAAAGGTAAAATATATAATAAAAAAGGTAAACTTTTTTTTTAATGTGACAGATAAGACTTCTGGAGTTTTTATTCCCCTTTTTAGTATAAGGCTTGTTCCATGACAGATGATGAGGTGCTACGACAAAGCGTGCAGAAAGGACAAACTTCTGGTTAAAATAGAAACGAGAGTGGCTGCTCAAAAAGAGAATGCAGAGGGATTCCAACTGTGATTGCCAAACCATCACTTTTTTTGCCACTTTTACTTTTCTTTGGTACCATATTAATTTTAGACAAAAGTCCATATATGGCAAACAGTGAATATCTCGTAAGTCTTGTAAAACGGCACATATTAAAATTCATATAAGGTGAGGTGAACTGCAACCTCTACGTAGAAACCTTAGAAGGTTCAAGTATTCACATTTCAATAAGCACACGTTAAACATAACAGATGCAGTGTTACTGGAATTCTGATAAAGATCTGGGCTATTCGCTATGGGGGGGGGGGGGGATAGTACAAGAGAAGCCAAAGCAAACACTTATGTCGACTTACCCCCAGACATAGCCCATTTTTTCCATCAGCTTGGAACCAATACCCTGAAAGCAACGTAAAACGAATTCAAGAATCTACCAGAATTGAGTAGGCTGCATGCAGGAGCAGTATGCAAGAATAATAGGATGGAAAGAGGGAGTTCATGGGAAGAAGTAACTACCACAATACCCAACAGCCAGTAATGAAGAGGATCACGGTCACTGACCAAGTCTAATGAATAATCCGACGTTACGGAACCGTGTACGGGTTCCTGTACTGAGTTGGACAGGAAATCGTCGTCACTTATATAGCCAGCACGTCACGTAACAAACGTGTGTAAATGGCAGGCATATTTTCTGGTGTCCGGTTCATCATAGCTGGCGCCGTCAATAGACGACGTAGCTGCCATCATTGAATCGATGCCAGCTACGATGAACCGGACACCAGGGGCTATGCCTGCCATTTATGCATGTTCGTTATCTCACGTGCTGGCTATGTAAGTGACGACGATTTCCTGTCCAACTCAATGAACAAGGAACCCATATGCGGTTCCAAAACGCCGGATTATTCATCGGACTTGGTCAGTGACCGTGATCCCCTTCATTTCCATGCCTGACCAGACGAACTTTCGTCAAACCCCTGATTACAATAGCCAGTAAAGCCAAGGAAAGCCTCAAGGAACTGAAGTGTTATAACAGCAGGGGAGCATTGATTCTGTCTTTTTTTTTGTCCTACACTATTCATGATAAAGCAAAAGGGTGATAAATTGAAAGATATTTTACCAGGAGGGCTGCTTTCGAGTTGTCTGGCATATTTCGGCTTGGGTTTCATGCATTTTGACTAGGCAGAATGGGTTAATGCAAAGGCCATTGGCCATGTCAAACTAAATTCTTTTTGTCGTAGTCCTTATTTTTGTCATATTACTGAAACTAAGCACTATTAAGCTTGGTCAGTCTTCGGGAGTGAGCTCACTTGGTAACTCCAACTGCTGATGGCCTCTCCAGCTGCAGAATAGTTCAGGTGTCTGCCTTCAGTGAAAGTTATAGCTTGCACAGTACGAGCTGCCCCGTCCCATGCCGCACTTATGAAAAAACTTTTTTTTTTTGTTACAGCAGTGATGATTGTGTAATGTTTGGAAATTCTCACCTAGTCAAATAACAACACACCAGCAGCATCTGAACCCACAACCTGCTGCATACCATGCACCCTGCTTTACTAATTTGAGTGGCAGCAGTAACTTTCCTTTGCCACTTCGTGGGCACTTATGTATGGTCAGTTGCAAATGAAAAACAGGACAATTCAAACACAAACATAAACAAACTGGAAAAATATTGCTTATACATGCAAAACAAGATCAGTTTCCCCAGCAAAGAAACGCTTAAACCAAACCAGCCACACCAGTATGACTCATACCTTAAGCACAACATACAGATTTTTCACTTCTCAATTTAAGTTTTCTCTTCGATTTTTATTTTTCCACAGACTGTACATGTGTATATGTCACAGAGCCTTGACATATCCCTCACTGCCACTGCAAATTTAGAATATGCTGAAGCAAGTGAAGCCTAATACCTTTGTATGCTTCTCCCAAGCTCCTAGAGGCAAACCAGATGCGGTGCTTGGAGACCAAGCAACAACAGGCACGCCCTCCTGCTCATCGTCGCAGCCACCAGTGATTGGCACAGCATCAGCAGCTGGCTGAGAATCACCATCAGAGTCTGAGCTTTCCACTTCTCTATTGCCTTCCAAGGGAAAGACATCCTCAACTGCAATGGACACTGTTTTCCCAGAGTGGGAAAGACAAACCATGACCTCATCTTGCCGTTGTCCAATGGACTCCAAGGCAGCCAGCTGCCACAGGCCATCTATGTCGCTCTTCACAAGACACGGTGAGCCAGGTTTGAAAGTGCTGAAGCTGGGCTCAGAATATTCCCGCAGCTCAGACAGCGCAACAGCGTGGCCATGAGAGAAGCGACATCGTTCCTGGCTAAACTTGCAGCGACCTTCAAGGAAGAATGAACATGGCTTCATGGCTGATACAGTGGGGTGGGTGAACATAACCTGTAATGATCAAAAAATAGTGAAATTGACACAAAGTGAGGAATGAAGGTTTGTGCTGAACAAAGGCAAAAAGAAAGGCCAACGTTGCAAAAAACAGCAATAAAATGGCATAACAACTCAAAAGTTTGGGGCGATGATTGGAGTACTGTTACAGCATATTACGACATAAAAAAAAATACGATTCCGCTTGTGCCAAACACAGCCATACTGATTATTACTCTTTTCCCATAGACATGATAATGCAATGCTTCTTCGGAGCAGCATTACAGAAATAGCAGAGCTTACTTTAAAATGAGGAGTTCAAGCTTCTGCAACATTCAAGAGATAATCAACTGCCTCCAAACTCGAACAACGAACAAGAAATGTCTAAGGCAGTACACTTGTAATAAATCTTCAGCTGGTACAATTTTTCTGCAATCTAGCATTCTACTACCGAAAGCAAAAAATGATCATCTGTGCACTGTAGTAGAGGGCTCTGGAATAATTCTGACCACCTGGGGTTCTCTGATGTGCACCTAAATCTACTAGAGCATGTTTACATCTCATTCCCATTGAAATGCAGCTGCTGTGGGCTTTCTAGAACAAACTTATTATTCAAAAGCTACAATTAGGCAGCCACAATTGGGTGTGCATCAAGTGGGTGCCATACCCCCCATTCATCATGGTGAAGCAACGATGGTCTCTACTCATGGAGGCCCTACTGTGCATTTAATTGCACTGCAGGAACAGGCTTCATATTGTGCTCACAGAATGAACTGCATTTTTTAAATTCATCATAAAACCTATTAGAATGGGCCTTAACGTTGCTGCTGCTCTGGCAGTTTCACTATATCAGGTCGAATGGTGGGCGTTCGCAAGCATAGCAGTATATTATGGTACCAAAATTTATTGCAAATAGCTTTATGATGAGACTTGGAATTCGGCAAGTGAATAATAAGACAGATCAACTGTAGAAAGGTGCACATGTCAAAGCTCCTGAGCTCGTTCAAGGAAACATGAATCCACTGCTCCAGTTTCTCAGATTTTGGAGATTACTGCACAGAGCTCTCGGGTGGATCAAAGGGAGGCAAGGTAGTATTTGACCTGCATAAAGGTCACATAATTGTTATTGCTGTGTTAGCAACATGGCCAAGCACATGCTACAGAATCGAGTTCTCCTTTCATGACCGTTGAGCAGTAGAAAATTTACAGACATAATGTGGACTAAGTGCGGCTTTGTTCTAGAAAAACCTGTTTTTTTTTTAACAGTGCATGCTCTATGGATTTCTACCCTTACAATCTGTAAACAAATTCAGAATTTTAGCTGCTATCATCTGTTGTCTTGTAAATATTCGTGAAGTAAAAGTTCACTACAATCTGCTGACAAATTCACTGTTAATTCCTCACCTACATGGACAATAGACAAATGTCAAACATTTCGATAGATGTGTTACTCCATATCAGCCTGTACCATAGCATTTGAAAACACCAACATAAGTGACAATTTTAGTAACGTTAACAGCAAAATTTAGCAAAAGCTTGGCGACTTCCTTGTCTCAAGTGTACCGACACAGTTGAAAAAAGCTTGGTAATGCTGATTACCTTGACTTCGTGCTGCAAGCATCCTCAAAGGAATTTTGAAAATTAACCTATAAAGTTGTGCAGCTCTCACAACTTTCAAAAACTGAAGTACCATTTCTTAACATAAAACAAAGAAATGCACACACACATGATATTACAAAATGCAGTTCTTTATATCAAAAGCCACTGAACGGTTTACTCAGCAACAACAATATTTTCTACAGTTTCTAACAAATGGTTTAATGAATGATTGCTTATGGCCTTCTGTCAAAGTGGAGACCCTTGTGACAATTTCTGCTTGTATCTGGAACTTTCCCTCTATGTGAAACTTCAGGGGAAGTTTGCTGATTAGTGAGAAAAAGGAAAGAAAAGAACATTCAGGGACTGTGTTGGCAGTTTAACAAGCCGCTCAATCAGTATCAACATAAAAATATGACAGTCTACAGTTTGTTTTTAGGATAAATGCAAACTAATATACAATAATATACTCACATTGACTTTAATGTCATCAACATGAGTGATGTCTGAAGCATCGACGGAGAGAACAATGGCGCTGTGGTATGACATCTGTCCCCAGTCTTTTGAAAATGGTGCACGCACTTTAGAGCCTTCTAGGTGGTCCACAAGTTCCGCAAGCTCCTTAGAATGGTCCTCAACAGCAGTGACTGCTTGATCTTGGTGTTCTGAAGAAGCCCCAAGGCTTGCCATCTCTGCCTATATGAGATAGGACAATTAGTGATACCTTCTTGTCAAGCATGCTTTCATATCAGCACAATCATATGCAAATGAAATAACTTTGCAAACTTTTAACGTCTATCACTACAAGCTAAAGAAGGCCATTCAAATAATGCATAACAATAAAGAAAACAAAGAAACAAGAAGGCCGCCCTGTAAGCTATGTGACTAAAATGTAAAAATTAAGTCATTTCTGGGTAAGTTTTGTTCTTAGGGTATCTTTAAGGGTGTGTGAATATTTAAGATTCTGAATATGAAGTGAATATTCCAGGTTATTTGATTCGTATTCAATTTGAAAATTCACTATTCAATATTCTCAAATATCTGTTTCTGTTTGAATATCAGAAAAAAGCACTTACTTGAGTCTATAAAGAGGGAAAGAATGAATGCAAGTAGCTGTTGTGAATAATTTTGCCGTTGGAGCAGCCTCTTGTTGCACAGGGGCACATAATATCTGCTTAATAATTTCTAGTCATTCAATAAGGATGCCTCATATTCAGAAACTTTCAGAATTTATTGTCTCAATTTAGGAAAGTAATTTATAATTTAGCATGTATCACCATGTTTTCATCCTTGTAAACAGATGTACAATGTTGCAGTAATACACTTGGCTCCTTCAATAAAAACAGCACTCTTAGTACATCTGGCGACTTGATGCTCCTTAGTTTTATTGCCGTCATTGTCAAGGCACACCGATTGGATCACCTTTTGGTTGTTTCTAATTTACAAGCTCCTTAGTTGACCGTACGTCCAGTTGTGAACAGCATTACATGCAGGATAACGTAAAGCCTCCCTACGCAAATTTAATCTTGCACTTCGTTTAGAAATAGCAAAATATTCTATATTAATACATCGCTTTTCTCGAAAATTTGCGGCACAACCTAGATTTTTCTTCTAAAAACAGGAGCTGATCGCAGTTCCCAGAAACAGCAACTTAGCTGACACTACCGCGTTTATCCATCGTTCTATTGTTTTACAACGAACCTGGCTGCAGCGAATAACAAAACCTTAACACATGGGTTAGAATATATCTAAATACTGCATATATGATTTAAATATCCATTTATCCTGCAGTTAGCTATAAGCAGGTTTGAGTGCACTGAAGTCACGCAAGTAAAAAGTTCCTGTGAGAACTTTTAACAGTGCTCGCATAACCAACAACGCCGTCTCGAAACACGGCCGCCCGCGTTGCGTTCTAGACGCCACGCTAAAGCGATGTCACGATTCTAGTGTCTCTCGTGTCGCTGTGGTGGATTAAATGGAAGTGCTTACCTGAAACTTTGCAAACTCTTCGTCGATATCGGTGTCATCGTGAACTTGCTCTTGATGTGTGGACGAGTCTTCATCTACCACACCACGCAGCGTCGCTAGAAGATGCGGAAAAGAAATTCACGATCCGCTTTCCGACGGCTTGCAGTTTGTCACGCTTACCTTTGGTAAGGCTAATGACTTCTTCCAAGTTTTGTTTTAATTCCAATAAGTCAGCAGCTTGAGATTCACTAGTGTTGGACGATAGAGCGAGTTCGACTGCTTCAAGCTGTATAATGAATGACGACTCTTTAGAAAATTATCAAGAAAGAAAGTTTGACACACTTACTTGCTGCTCGTATTGCTTTAGGGATTCATGCAAAGCGTTTTCGTCCCCGGAATCCATGTCTAAGATTGCGTTTCCACATCAAAATTACTACTGACGTAAAAGCTAAACATACACGACGCCTGCATCTCACACGGCAAGAGCCAAAATCCAACCGAAACATAACCGAAACTTTCTTGTTAATTTTTTTTTTCGCACAATGTCCCCAGACGAGAAGCAGGTGCGGTCTAAATTAGCAACTATTTGTGCGGTGGTGCACACACTTATTTTCACCAAATACAAAATTTTGAATTTCAGACATAATATGAACCTGCACGAGCCATATGAGGAGAAGCCCTACCCATGGGCCCTACAAACAGCAGTTGGCAACCAAGGCACACGGAGTGCGCGGGGCATAGAACGACAGAAAGCTGAGCTAGTTGGTAAGGATTCATTATGCAAAATAGAAGTGAGGCGTGCAGACAGGACACAAGAGGAGAGAAGTGGACAACACGTGTTGTCCACTTCTCTCCTCTTGTGTCCTGTCTGCACGCCTCACTTCTACTTTGCGCGGGGCATAGAGTTTCTCACTACATTGTAGTGAGAAACTCTATGGCGCGGGGTTTATAGTGTACTAGACATTATTCTAGTACACTATAGCGGGGTTATTACACGAGGTTGTTACTGCGCAAGCCAATCATAGACGCAAACAAAATTCTCGTCATGCGACTATTTCAAAATAACGTCGTACTTGATACCATAACCATATTGTATGAAACTCTATGCTTGATACCTCCGGAGCGCTCCGGAGCGTCTGCTGTCCTTGTAGAGTCCTCCATGTCGTAGAGAGAGAGAAAAAAACATTTATCCGGACCATCGAGGTGGTTGCTCTTGAGGTCGAGTGGGTGGTGTCCTCATTCCAGGACTCCACTGGCCATGGCTGCTCGACGTACTTGCTGGACGAGAACTTCTTGTCCCGCCAGGGCATCGCCGGTCAGCTGTACGTCCCACCGCTCAAATGACGTGCTAGGCGTCTTTAAGTGTTGAGGTTTGCCCCCGCACCCCCACGATATGTGAAAGAGTGTAGGGCGTGTGTCGCCGCACCAGGGGCAGATGCCGCGATATGTGTGTGGGAACATTTTACTGTATCTGTGTAGATTTGGAAATGTGTTGGTCTGAATAAGTCGGAGAGCTACGGCATCTTCACTGCTGATCTTTCTGTGAGGCGGAGGATAAATCCTGCGGTTGAGTCGCTGGGTCTCGAGTCGGTCGCAGTAACTGGACGGCAGGGGCATGAAGGTAAAGGGTGGGGATTGATGAGGCGTTTGGTCTTGCCCCGCTCGGTTGATTAGCGCTCGAGCTAGGGCGTTCGCCCTTTCGTTCCCCTACAGACCCACTTGGCCCGGCGTCCACGTGATTTGATGGTATTCTTGCAGCCTCGGGCCTAGAATCTGAGCCGCCAGCAGCGGTGTTCGTCCGTTGGTAAAGTTACGGCAGGCCTGTTGCGAGTCGGTAACGACATGGACTTCCCTGCCTACCCTGTCTTCTTGCTTTATTACCAGCGCCGCGGCTATGGTCTCAGCCGCAGCTGGGGTCTCTGCCCTTACGGAGGCCGCGAGGGTCAAGGAGTTGTCTCTCCCGTTCACGGCGGCTACCGCGAAGAGGCCCCCTACAGGGTACGCCGCCACGTCCACGTACGTTACGTACGGGTCACCCTTGAATTGTCGGCGCTGTCTGTCGACGCGAGCCTTGCGTCGTCCTATATGGAGTTCATGACTCATGTGCTTCGGTATCGGGTTCGCCTTGATCTTGCCTCTGACCTCAGGCGGGAGTGATCGTTGCCCATCGAGGGCAAGGGGCTCCGTTGCTGTTCCGGTCCGGTGGAGGATGGCATGAACAAAGTGTATGGAGTCTGAGCATTTCACTCTTCAAATGTCCGCGGTGCAGTTCATTTCACTGCTGTCCCCGTTTTACCCATGAAACTTCACTACCAACTGAAGTGAAACTTGACACTAATTATAGTTGCAGCAAAGCAAGCCTTTTATTTCAGTTCAATAAACAATTATGCTTTCCCCGTTCTACTATAATATACGAATGAAAACGTACAAAATTACGCGCTTATAATTTTATTCTTGTGGTTACCGCCTTATTTAGGTAATAGGGAAAGTTTGAAGTACGAACTATTTGCAGTCTCGCGGCGGAACAATGGCTGGCGGTTATGAGGGCGTGGGCGGGGCTTCATTGCAGACTTGAGTTGTATTATGTGAGGGCGAGGAGTTACGGAGGCGCCATCTGTCGGAAGCGCCCCCCTTGCGTAGTATGAGGGATCACGCGGCGCGCTCCTCATAGGTTTCGCTTACGGCGCTCAATAAAAAATTAGCAGTGGCTTAGCTCTGCTATGCCAGGATATACGTAGCGAAAGCTAAGGTATAGCATGGTTAGCCTTGTTTAATCTTGCTTGCAAGTCCAGGTTAGTCTAGTTGTCTAGCTATCTTACGACGTTTAGCCAGTCGTTCGGCGCACTGTTCGTCTGTTTCCTGGGCGATTCGTTTCCTCTTCATCTCGTTCCGATGTCGATTCCAGGCCTCCTCCTGCTTATCAGAATTGTCGCCGTCCATACTGCCGCCTCAACTGTGGTTGCGACGCACGCAAGCTCTGCTTTTCAATCCTCCGACATGTTATAAGGCATGCGATGCAGCTGGCGAAGCGAGCGGAGGCGAGCGCAACGACTAGGAACGCGGTGTGACGTCATGTGCCTCCTCGGAGCACGGCCATGCACTGCGAAATCGCAAGTTCGCGGCCAGTAAAGCGCTCGCTTTAAAACACCACGCGGCAGCCCTCCTGGACATTTATGTAGGTGCTCTCAAAACGAAGGAAGTTTTTGACTGTCGATATAATAATCTTGGGCAAACTGAAAGCACAGAATCGTTTACCGACGCTATCTCTTTACCGAATGCGTACAATGAACGCCACGGCGCGCAGTCGCCGCGATAGAGTCTCCCGAACCGGCTTATTGCGTGAAAGGTAGGCAAACGGCTGAGAGTAAGCTATGTGAAATATGTTCTTATAGTGGGCTGTCTGTATAAGCAAATGGGGCATAACAGAGTGAAGCCTCAATGCAGCGATCGCACAGGTTTGCAGCGACTGACTGCGCGTCCGCATGCATATCCGCGCACAATATTTTGCTTTCGTTGTGAGCGGGTTTTCGCACCGTGCCATGAGCTTTACGCCGCAGCATATGAGCATTTGACAACACACTAGCAACCATTGTTGCGTGGACGCTATCAGAACTGTTCAAAATAATTTCGTTATATATAGACTTCGACGCCTACGACGACTGTGATGTGCCGTAGCGATGATTCAATCTTTTTTATCTTCTAAATTCTTGGACATTTCGATATTATTTCTCAAGTTGCGTCGCACTGTATGTTTATCGGTCTTCTCAGCGTGCGATCTCCCTCTGCTTCTTTTTCGTAATCCAGTGCATTAATTCATAACACAAACATGACCATATGCCACGCCTTTTTTTAATGCGCTTCTTACCGCTCCCTTTCCATTCCAGTGAACTTGCCAGAATCTAGTATTAACACGTTCATACCTAATAAAGCGCCATGACATTAACCGGGCAGCGGGCGCGGGCGAGCGTCTCAGTGAGCGTTTTCTGCTACTCACCGAACATCGCGCAGTCCCTGCGCCGTAGCAGAAATCTTCCTCGCGTCTGTGCTTGCTGCATTCCCACGTTGTAGCCGATGGCTCTCTGCCGGTTCTAAGTTTCGCCAGCCAAGGTTCACGCGGCTCCTTGCCCTGCGGCTACTTGTGAATAAGGCTGACACCGGGCTCCGTTGCGTACGTCCGGCACTGCGGCACCGAGCAGTAGCCTACCATGCTGCACGCCTCCAAAGGCAGCCACTACCTATTATAGTACTTTCAAGTGTTGTCAAGCAGACACACAAGGCGGTGAAGCCTCACTACTTAATCAGAATCGCGGCGCAGGTGGGTCTTTAAACTTCCGTTTTCAGCTCGCTTCGGCGCTTCCGAAGCAGCCGACGCGGACGCTGTGTTCACGTGATCCCTAATAGCACGTCTCGCCGACGGTAGCGCCAGGCTTCCTAGTGGTGGAGCTCTCCCCGATAAAAGTGTGGAAGAAGTCACATGTTGGTTCTCCTCTTTTTACTTACTAAAGACTAAAGTCACTGGAACCCATGGATGAAAGAAATTGAGGAGAGGCCCTACCCCCTCCGCGCTCAAGGAGGAAAGTGTGGAGAAAATGACATAGTAGGTTCTTTTTTTTGCTGTTTTTTGTTTTATTTCTTTGCCGTAGCGGCCACGCCTTTCGGGCCACAATGGCGGCTTTGTTTTGGTTCTGTGCGCTCACAGCTAGGTGTTGCTCCGTAGGTTTCGTACCGTGGCAAAAACGCCGTGCGGGCAGGTTTGCGTTGGTCTCCGTGTTTTGTTGCGTTGCGTTATCTGGACCGTGCTCTCCCGGATGTTGCTGTGGCCAGGTGGGACAGGAGACACTAAAGTTCGTGAAATGAACGCGCATGCAACGCTGTACGCAATGTACCGCGTCACGGCAATGGCAATGAACGAAGGAATATCCGCGGGAAATTTCGCCCTCTTTGGCGGAATCATATGCTAACTGCCATCGCAGGCCGAAACCGATGCGTTTCAGAATCTGTATAATGAACGCCTTGCAGGTCAGTGATTCCTTCTTTTGACAGCGCATATGGTGCATTTGCGGCACGTAGACGTACGTTATGAATGCATAGTTTGTGTTCAGTAACAACTTGCTTTTGTGCATATTAAAACACATGTTGCTTAACTGTTGCTTGTTCCTCGCAGTACTCGCGACAGCACGAAGTCTTTTAAGCAGAGCGCGTTCGAGGTTCATGCACGCCTGCACAGGTGTACCTCAATACACGTGCTGATAGAGCGTTACGCAGAATTTGCTGCCCTCGGCACCGTGCGCCTGCCAGCCGACGCTTCATCCTTGAAGATGGGAAAGAAGCGGCTTAAAGGGACATTAAATGAAGTCAAGTTAAAGTGACAAAATAATGCTCTAGAACGTCTAAGGCGTCAATATAATCGCCAACAGAGCTTTGGTAACCGCGAAATTGAGGTAAATGCATGACACGATTTGAGACCTCCCAGCGACATTCCCGGTACTAGCTCGATGATGAAGGCACTGCTCATCATAATTCATGTCACTAGTACTCAACTACTCGTATTAAAAAGATAATTTCATTGGGTTATAAGACGGAAGAAAATGCTACTTGTCTACTTCTGTTTGATTCTTAGAAAGAATAACATTTTGACGTTACCCTTCAGTAGTGTGGGTGGTCGAAAGGTTTCGTTTTCGCTCCACTCTGCGCGTTCGACACTGCGCCGCGCGTTCTTTGGAGTTTCAGTTGTTTCGTTATCGCGTGAAACTTGCATTCGGAACAAGCAGCAGGAATGCCACGTCCATGTGATGTCGTGGGATGCGCGAACGGTGCGCGGAATTTGGCCAAGGGCAGTTGCAGCAGCGAATCCAACGCTACTTATCACTGTGTGCCAACGAGTGAACCTCTCCGTTCGAAGTGGTTAAGTGCCGTACCTCTGCCACAACGCGTTGGAAAAGAACCGAAAAATCGCATAGTGTGCTCGCTGCACTTTCGCCCAGAGGATTACGAGTTCAACGCCGATTTACTGAAGTCGTGTGGAGTGCCTTTCAAAGCAAGGCTTTCCCGTAACGCTGTCCTGTCGGTCTTGCCTGCATTCTCCGAAGCTCAAAAACACCTGCACGTCAAAGACGGGGCGGTGAGTGCGGCATTTGGTTTTCACGAAGGAAAAGCTACAAATGTGCGAATATGTACAGCCATGACATACAGTTTCCGTCGCAGTAGTACGCAACGACGCCGTCAGCGCGAGCCCTCAGCAGCAGGTCACGTTCATCCGTGCTCAAATCGCTGAAGTCGAGCCCAGCATCGCGAGCCAATGTGCGGTTGTCGGGGTCGTCCGTTGCAACGAGCGCCAAAGTTGGCGTCATAAAATAAAGAACCAGTTTATCTTCGCGCGTTTCCCTTCCGCCATAGCCACCACCGCTTTTGCGCTGCTGTTGGCTCTGTCTTGGCTCTGTTTCTGGCCGCGCGTTTGCGTTTTGCGCAGATAAGGCGTAGCGCCGTCTGTGGGCGCCGTTTTACTGACCGAAGGCGCAACGTCACATGAGACCATGACGTCACCACTTCTCGATCGGAGGGCGGGCGATTAATTTTTGAACTGCGCTAGAGGTACGCGGACGCTTCAGAACGCATTTTCTCTTAAAATAAGTCTGTTTTTCGCATGAAACAAGCGTTTCGAGGTTTCTGGGATGGTATTTCAACAGTCCACGTTGACTTAATATTAACCTTTAGTGTCCCTTTAAGGAACGAATCCTCCCTACCACAGGCGTATCTTATCTGTGCGCGCGAGAAGCGTATACGGAAGTGAAGGTTAGCGGATGCGCTGCAAGAGTGAACAAGGCTCCACAGAACGTACACTTGCGAACACATCAAACGGCTGTTCCACGGTCGCATGTAGGCCGGTTCTACGCGCGTACTGTTCTGCACCGTGCGTCAGCTATCGCAAAACTTTGGTTCCGTGAAGCTTCACCTACCATGGGAAGAAGGCGCCTGAGGCCGCAGTCAATGAACCTAAACGCGAGTCAAAAATGATATTCTGCCTCCTCGCCGGCGCTCTGTCGCAGTGATGCGCGGCCACCCGAAGTTTGTTTAATAAAGCATGACGATTCCTCAAGCGAGAATGTGTGTGTGCTCATAAATTCCAAATGGATCGGAAATGGGTCGGTGTGTCGTACGTGTCTCCAGTGTGTTCTCGCAGTGCGGCGAGAATGCGTACATTTTTTTCGTATCGCCAGACGTCTAGCTCGCAAGACCCTCTGAGAACCCCAGGGGGTCCAAGCAGAGAAAAGCAAGTAGAAGGCAGAGATAAAGGGGACCTTTTTTAATATCGCGCTAGAACTTGGCAGCGGCCGGTACCCGCGGTTGATGAGAACCGCTCATTTGGCTGGCCTGATAAAGTGTGTTTATTTTCATAAAAGCCGGTAAAAGCAGCCGATTCGACTTCACGGCCCAATTTGCGAAGTTCATTATGAACTTCTTTCAACATGACTTCGGCAACGGTAATGCATTCAGACATCGCGATTAGATTCTTTTGTTTAGTATTGCTGCGGAGCGCGCGCGTCCGAGCAGCCCGGTAGCGCGGAGCGCGGCGTGGTTTCGCGAGAAAGGTAAACAAGAGAGGAGAGCTGGCCCGATAGGCGGAGCAACGCCATGAGCAACGTCAACTTCCGGCTTCACTTCAGCTTCACAAAGAGTGACGTCAGGGCCTCTCCTGAGTTTTCTTCCTCCGTGCTGGAACCTATTAGGCCCCGAGAACGAACTACAGGATGAGGTCCCTCTACAGGGGCGCTGCGAGCGCCGCTCGCGGAAAAAAGTGTTTTCGATTTTGTGGCGAATGGACGTGCTTTTCGGGGCGCCGTGGCGGTGACGAAATCACAAGTTTTTGTGCATGCTTTGAGCTTGCTTCTGTTTTTTATTTGCTGATTTTTTGCCTTTAAATAGTAATTGGGTGGTTTTCTTTTTCTTTCCTTTTTTTGTCTCGTATTTCGGGTGCGCGGTGTTATGATTGGGGGTTCAATCCCATCGCTCGTGATCCGTTGTCGAGATTAGAGTTGGGCACGAATTAGAAGGTAGCTGGCCCATGCCGTCGTCCAACTTATCCACGCTGAGGACGTCGATGAAGGGGAGGACTGCTTCTCATCGAGAACGAGGAATATGGGTTTATTTACAGTATTTATATCAGTCTAACATGACTGTTCGAGAAAGTACATCAGTCTAACATAACTGCTTGAGAGAGAGTGTCCTGAGCAGCCGCAGAACAGAGGTTTTTAAACACTCGGTCCTCTCCCGATACCCAGGTGACGGAAACGGCCGTCTAAGCACCGTAGGCGAGTTGACCAGGCACCGTAGGGGAGAACGAGGCACCGTAGGGGCATTTATTCCCCGAACTGCAGCACGCCCGCCGGGCGCCCATTGTCTGGCGTCTTGGTCGGCGCGTGGGAAGGGGTGTCAGTTGAAGTTCTCGCGGCTCGATCAGTAACAATAGTTGGTCCGCCGAACCCGTTTAGTTACAATGGCGACTTCGTCAAACTCGGCTCCAACGACGGGGAGTCGAGGACGCACGTATTGTTGTTCACACACAGTCGACTTAGTCACGCCGTGGCTAGAGGTGTGCGGCGACGCTCCCGGAATGTTGCCGCCATAGTCGCAACTGGGTGGCAAAACTTGCACTGCAGCTGGCCGTTCTTAACAGCGCCTCCATGGCCCGGAAAATCTCGACTGTCTAGCGCTGACAACCGCTGGGCAGGAAGAGAACGGCTTGTGGCTAGGGGGTGATGCCTTGGCTCGCAGCGACCACTTGTGTAATGATGTCACCGCCCCAAAACATCCAACAAGGACAGGCAACTGCAAAATGAACCCCACAACACGGCTCTGCGCCGAGATGACGTACCTTGACGTAGATGAGAATTCCTAAAGCTATATAGCAAGAGGAACTGAGCTAGTCGCTGTTCATTCATGTTGGATTGCGCTGAGTGAAACTGAGACGGATACTAACGCAGAAAGACACCAGACAGGACGAAAAAGCGCAATCGCTGCGCAATTCAAAATGAGTGGGTTATTTGTTACAGAATGTCATCTTGCCATAAGTTTTGGAAACATGTTGCACGTACCTACGTTTACTGTTCTTTTTACTTCTGTGTGTTAATTAAGGTCAGGATATTTTTCTCGTGTTTCCGAAATTTCCGGAAAAAAGCCTGTTTTCTTCGGGGCTTTCTTCCCCGCCTTCAAAATTTCCGGAAATTTTACATCACTACCACTGCCGGCATTCACAACGCCAGCGTTGTGACTGCATGTGCACGCGGTCATCGGGTGAAATTTCTTCATGTGTTTCTTTTGATGCGTGACATCAGGCGTGTTTAGTTACTACACGAATGTATTCTGCAATTTATACTCCCCACATTTATACGACCCTTACTTCCTGTTAAAGTCAAGTACTTTGCTATCGCTGTCAGTGCTTGGCTTTTCGGCAGAAACTACGAGTTCTTTGCTTTCATCAAAAAACAAAAGCGTGAACTTATCTTAATGAGAGCAGCATTCCGGGCAAGTTGGTAATCCATTGCTTAAATGATATTGCGCGACATAAATAACGACACGGACGTGAGAGAAGACGACACACCAAGCGCTTGGTGTGTCGTCTTCTCTCACGGCCGTGTCATTATTTATGTCGCGCAATATCATTTAAGCAGTGAACTTATCTTCTTTCGGGGTTAAATATGTGTCTTGCAAGCATAATTTAAAATATCATGTGGCGAGTTTTTTAAGGCCCATGTGTGATCCTAAAATGTTTTTCTTCAATCCAGATCAAAAATCGCAGTTTCGCCTGAAAGGTGAAGCATTGATTGCGATAGCTAATTATTAGAGAGCAATACGCAGTAAGGAGTTTTATCACCTGCATAAACTGCTGTAAGCTTTCGCTTAGTATGTAAATTAATAAGCACGGTGTCGTGCGCGCACAGGCAAACATGAACACGTCTCACTCGGCGACCGCGGACACCCGCTGTCAGGACGCTGGCGTGATGAAGAGCGGAAGCAGCCGCGAGCGAATTCCCTTTCACGCTGCCTCTCGCTTGAACGCGAACTAGGCAGGCGAGAACACAGCGCACACGAAGCGAGCAGCTACATCAGGTCGGCTAGGATTTGAACCCACCGCACATTACCTCCAATATAGACGTGCGCTACATTGCCCACCTCTTAGCTAGCCCAAATCACACTGCCCCACCCATGCGACCGCGAAAAGTCGACGCGCACCCTCTGCACCTTTCTCCCTTGCGCGTGCGAGAAGACACCGCCGCACCAAGCCACTATCCGCCTGCGCTCACCTTCGGATGCTTTCCCTCGTATATACAGCGTATGGCGCGCGGCCGCGGCCTTATTGCATTTGGACTTTATACGGATACTCACGGCGACGCCGACAGCAGAACTTCATCTGGAGTGTCCATACGACTGCTATCGCAATAAAATGAAGGAAACTTCTGAGTACAGACGGCGATGTTCAGGGATATTGTATGGTTCTGTAGCGGCAGAGACATCGACGCGATCGCCCTAGGAAAGAAGATGAAGCCAGGCGATCCCACGAGCGGCGCGGGAGCTTAGATGGCTGGGAACCGGCGAAATAAATGATCAGTGGAGTTTGAGCTTCCGGGCTAAAAGAACGTTTCGTTGTCACACTCTCATGTGCGCAACAGGTCACACATTGAAACACAAAATACACTTTGACACGTTACTATAGGCGTTACATATCGAGCATTATTGCCATTTATTCGCAGAAATTTTAAGACATTCAGCCAAGGTCGTCGAAACAGATTTTGTCGAGCGCATTAAAGAAAGGCAGAAATCATTGAAGTTGGTCAGAGTAAAGAATGTATTTCTGAATCCGCTGAGTTACCTGTGAAAGTCGTTGGCGCAACGTTTCTTCTAGTTCATCTAAATGAAATTATGGGGTTTTACGTGCCAAAACCACTTTCTGATTATGAGGCACGCCGTAGTGGAGGACTCCGGAAATTTTGACCAACTGGGGTTCTTTAACGTGCACCGGTGTTTTCGCATTTCGCCCCCATCGAAATGCGGCCGCCGTGGCCGGGATTCGATCCCGCGACCTCGTGCTCAGCAGCCCAACACTATAGCCACTGAGCAATCACGGCGGGTTAGTTCATCTACAGTCGTGGCATGTTACTGCCGATGCCATGGGCGCAACGTTTCTTTTCGTTCCTCCGCGGTCATGGCATCCGCACGTTATTGCCGACGTCGTTGGTGCAGTATTTGTTCTCGTTCCTCTGTAGTCGAGATGTCCGTACGTTATTGTCAAACTTAGCGTCATTGTCGCAACGTTTCTTGTTCTTCCGCGGTCGTGACATCCACACTTCATTGCCAAGTCCCGCGTCGTTGACGCAACGTTTCTTTTCGTTCCTCAGCAGTCGTGGCGTCCGCACGTTATTGCCGATGTTGTTGGCACAACGTTTCTTGTTCCTCCGCAGTTGTGGCATCCACACGTTATTGCCGAGCCTCGCAGCGCTGGTGTAACATTTGTTCTCGTTGCTCCGCAGTCGTGGCATCCGCACGTTATTGCCGACGTCGTTGGTGTAACATTTGCTCGTTCCTCTGCAGTGGGAGTGTCCGTACGTTATTGCTGAGCCTCGCGTCGTTGGCTTAACGTTTCTTGTTCCTCCGCGGTCGTGGCATGCACACGTTATTGTCGACGTCGTTGGCACAATGTTTCTTCTCGTTCCTCGCAGTCGTGGCGTCTGCACATTATTGCCGATCCTTGCATCGTTGTCACGTTTCTTCTCGTTCCTCAGTGGTCATGGCGGCCTCTCGTTAACGCCGATCCTTGCGTGACTTTTCTAATTCCTGTTACCTTTGGCCGCCTCTTCGCCGACCCACAAGCTTGGCTAATCTCTGACGCGACATGAGTGCCTCTCCAACCAACCATCCAGGCACGCGTGGACATCACGGAGAAAAGAAAGCATGGCGATAGGCACCTAGCCTTAGCAAGACAATTTCTTCTGACGTCGTCTTGTCCCCACTTTGTCTCTGAGAATCATGGGAAATTCGCACCTTGCGCGTTGTTACCTAGGAACAGCACGCCGTACGTGGCTCGTTTCTTGGTATGTTTGAGTGCTGTTGCGTACTCCAGGATAGCGTATCGTACTGCTGCCGAGAAGTAGCGGCGCCTGCCTATCGAAGCTCGACCGACGTTACTTATTGGGTAGCGTGGCGTTGTCGGCGGGCTGCGGGCATCTGGTAGACCGCCGACATTCTAGTGCGAAACTTGCACGGTTTATTCAAAGGCAGATGAGAGAAAATAAGAGCATGAAGTCATTAAAAGTACACTTGGGAGCCCCTTAAATAGGCTCTCTACAATCGTAGGCGGGATCTTGCTTCCGTCGATGACACGTGACCGGCACGGAAAGAGGGCCCCTCCTCCTCTGGTTATACCGAGCCTGCTAAAGGAAGAAGTCGTCCCGCCTCCCGGAATTGTAGACGCCTGTCCGCCTCTTCTGCGCTTTGCGGGTTCGTGGAAGTTCTCTTCTATTTTTTATAGGTCCAATTCGAGGAAGGGGCCTCTCTAAACTCGCACACACACAAACACACACACACACGCACAAAAGAGGCTGTACACTGCGGGGCTTCCGGCAGACAGGCACACTCGAAACGGTCATGGCGAATTAGAGTCACGCTTCATTTCGACGAGGCCTGGTAAAAGGCCGGGTGAGAGAAAGTTCTCTCTGCACGCGGATCAGGACGCCCACAATAGCAGGCGAAGTCACGCCTCATTTCGACGAGGCAGGGTGAGAGGGTCGGTTGAAATTCCTTTCAACACCTTGTGTCAGACGCCAACCCTAACAGTGCCGCTGGGCGCAGGAGTTTGCGTTGCTTTGGCCAGCCCGTACCGCTCGCTCTTCTGTTGCTGCATTTGATGCCTTTAGTTCTCGGCATCAATACCTGGAAACATTGTTGCCGCTACAACAGCGACACTTGCTCCAGGGCGTACGCGTAATTATTCGTGCGTTACAACTTTCGAGCGGCCGCGCGGGGTGACATGGAAACACCGCTTGTCATCATGTGCTTGAGGGCTTTCCCCATGATGCTTTATTTTTTATGAGACTAGGGGCGCTATAACGTAAAACTATTCCAAACTTTTCTATTCTAATTCTGCTATCAGCCCACCGCGATTGGTCAGAAACGTTTTGGACCACCCCCACTTCACCTGTCTGTCACGCCACGTCACGTCACGAAAACCGCGATAGCTCCCCATCTGATATGATGTTACACACTGATTATGCATGATTGGACCGAACAAAAGAAAAATAGTTATTTCTGATTCGACGCCGTTTTGCCATTAGCCCTCGGCTATTGGTCAAAAGGTTTTGGGCTGCACCCACTTCACCTGCCTTTCACGCGACGTCACAATACCGCGAAAACTCACCGCGTCAAAGTGACGTGTACGCGTTAAAGATGCATTAATATACCGAACAAAACTGAATTTTCTTCTGAATAGCCGCAGGCTGCCCCGTTCCGAAAGTAATAAAAGATGGCTGCCACCGATCGCTTCGGCACTGGCTACTCACCCCTGCCGGAGAGCATGGGTTTATTTGCGTGTAATAAAGCTGTTTGCGTGGCCGTGTAACGTTTTTGAGAATTTTCGGCACCTTTGCGACCTCGTTCTGCCAACTCTTCTTTGCTGAGGATCCGTTTTAGCGTCATTCTTAAGCTTCCGTTGCATGCCGCCGCGATTGTCAACGAGCCACCGCAAGCTAAGTAAGATAAAGCGGACCAATCGCAGACGCCGGCACCACCCTCTTCATCCGGTTATCGATATTCACTGCAGTGGCTCGGCCCCATCGAATTCCTCTCCACTTGAGCATGGTCCTCGCCTCTTAATTGTTAACCAATTAGATAAGACAAGCCGCTCAGCGCAGGCAATGTTATTTGCTTTTCAAGAGAACAAAAGTGGCCTCTTATGAAAGAGGGGAGCATTTGATTGGTTTCTTGGGACAACCCTGCGGGTGCCCGCCCGATGCTTGCGTCGGTGGTTACGCAAATTTGACGTCAGGAGATTGGAATAAATACATATTGGAATAGTTTTACCTTATACGGCCCTAGGCCTCAAGCTTGCGACGTGATGCTCCCTCTTAGTTTTTGTCTCTTTCCTACATGGGACACAGCGGCGCCTTTCCCGCTCCCCCGGTGACCTACTTTCTGTCTGCTGGCACCGCCTCCGCGTCCACGACGCTGCTGCTGCTGCTGCTGCCGCTCACTCCCCCTCCACCTTTTTATCCTTCATTCCCCAGTAAAGCGCGAATGAGGTGTCCTCTACGAGCGATAGTTACTGTGCTGCACACTGATTAACTCTTTCCTCCCCTAAACAGGAAGCTCTCTCTCCTCCATGGCCGCCCTTTTCCGATTGCGAGTCAGTTCCCCAGGAGTAATGAGCAAGGATTTTTTATGTCGTTTTTATCGATTTTAGGCATTTTAGTTTTAAATTCTTGATGTGTGGAATAAATGTATGTTTGCTATCGAAAATGACACCAATAAATTTATATTCGCTTTTGACCGTCACTTTGTGTCCATTACGTCAATGGATGGATGAGGGTCCCTCTTTCTTGTAAATAGTACGTACGCATGTTGTTTTTTCTGTATTGAAGCGGAAACCATTCTCATTTGTCCATCTCGATAGTCTATTTACACTAAAATCACATTGACGTTCACCTACGGATCATCACCATAAAAAATTTGTTGTAAGACAGGAGTTTGGGGCACGCAGGCTCCCGAGCACCCGCACTACCCCACTGCACTCAAGCGTTTATGTTGCTTCTGTCCATAACGCTGGCAGCCCGATCAGTAACCATGGTCTGCACGACCGGGTCTCCAGAGCGCAGTAGGGTCTCCCAGTCCTCCAGGTGTTCTAGGCCCCGCGGGTGAGGATCCGCCGGACAATGAGAAAGGAGGTGGAGAGCAGAAGCGCGAGGTTCGGGACAGAGATTACAGGCTGATGTGAGGAAAAGTAGGTGATAGTGAGAAAGAGTCAGAGGAGAGGGGAGAGTGTGTGTTTGTAATCGGCGCCAAAGAGTTGCTTGGCGGTGCGGGGCACAGCTGACGCACGGCCTTGAAGGCATTCGTCAGCTCGTTGAAAGTGTGCGCGCGCTCCTTCGTGAATCCCGGATCGGAGGCTGCAAGAGCCCGGTTCAAAGAACCTAGGGCTAAGAGGTTGGCGACCTGAGTCGTTCCCAGGATTCCCGCAGTGCGCGGGCAAAAATCACAACATTCAAATCGCTTCGTCCTCAGAGCATCCCGTCATCGCTCACGGTTGTATTTCACTATACGCGACCCAAGTTGGTCCTAAGCGCGACGGCGGCACTGCGGCACTACATATCGTTAAATTAAATTATGGGGTTTTACGTGCCAAAACCACTTTCTGATTATGAGGCACGCCGTAGTGGAGGACTCCGGAAATTTCGACCACCTGGGGTTCTTTAACGTGCACCTAAATCTAAGCACACGGGTGTTTTCGCATTTCGCCCCCATCGAAATGCGGCCGCCGTGGCCGGGATTCGATCCCGCGACCTCGTACTCAGCAACCCAACACCACAGCCACTGAGCAACAACGGCGGGTCACTACATATCGTTACTTTCGCTATCGTGTCGCTTATTGCCTCGACCTAATCTTTCGAAGATGCAGGAAGAACCGCATGTGTGCAATAAGTTATGCGTGTACGCATATAAACGGTATGCTGACAAATTAGAAAGGGTTCTCTTTACTAATTTCAGGCATGCGTGAGCAAAAAAAAAATTAACGCATGAGTAATGACGACCAATAAAGCACCTACGGTAAAAATTCACAAGAACATTTACGTGCAGTGTTGGTAGTCAGAGCGCGACCACTGACAGTTCACATCTGGAGTGAGGCTATAAAAACACTATAGTGCGCAGTGTACCGCTGGTGGCGCGGAAGCGCGGTAACCGAAACAATCTTGTGCACCTCCCCACCCGTTCCTCCCGGTGACACTGCTCACGCTTAATTCAAGGGCATGCGAGGCCGATGGCATCGCGAAATGGCGCCATGCGGTCAGTCCTCCTATTTGTTCCTCTCTGCATTCCCGCACCTGTAGTTCGTTGAAACACGCGTGCACGCTTAATAGGTGCCTTGCGTGTCAACCGGCCTTAAGTTGGATATACGGACGCAAAATCGCAATCATTTCGCCCTTGCTGCGCACACGGAGTACGCACTGCGTCCGCTTTGTTTCCGACTACGTAGACGCGCGGAATAACCACTATGGGCTCAAACGACCTGGGATATCCCGCATGCCTCTCCAAAATGGACCTTCGATGGCCCGCAGTATACGGGCGGCGAGACGAGCGCCGCACCTATTAAGAAAGCGAGCAAGAAAGCAAAGCTGACTCTGAGCTTCGAGAGAGTTCGGGGAAAGGATATAGTGGCAAGGCAATGGCTGTTTCAACGCAAGAAGAGAAACAAGCGTTCTATCCAGCCCATCGCCTGGTGCGCACTCAATACCGGGAAGCTGACCCCACGTTCATGAAACTACTATACGATTTGGAATGAAGTGCTGCGAAGTTCTTGCAGGCTGCGGAAAAAATATTAGCTCCCTGTTATTGGACCCTGCAAACTCTGTATTCTATGATATATATATATATATATATATATATATATATATATATATATATATATATATATATATATATATATATATATATATATATATATATAGAGAGAGAGAGAGAGAGAGAGAGAGAGAGACTGCCTGCGGGAAGAACCGACGTTCGTTGTATTTCCTCTTACCGCAAAGAAGGGGCTCCTACTAGCGACAAAAGCAGGAAGTCTCGGCTCGACGGCGAGACGCACTGGTACAAGAAATGTTTCATCGTTCCGCTCGGTACAAACCGTGAAGCGACAGAAAGCACTGAGCTCAGCGGTGGAAATGGGCAAGTAATTACACCGGTTCCCAAGAAATGACTGAAATACAGTTTTGCATTCCTGTCATGTTTAATTTCAGCTTTCAATTACATTCGCATTTCATGTAGGCAATCATACGCGCAATCTGTTCAGACTCGTAGCCAGTGGCTAGTTCTAATTAGGCAGAATTTATATTCATGCGCTTAATTAACAAGATCCTAAAGCAAGTGGACAAATCAGCCTACTTAACGTTTACTTATGTAGCAATAATCTAAATATGAATTAAATATAACCACAGAAAGACAACGAAAAGCGCCACCAAGCTTTCTAAAGAAAGAAAATAAAACAGCTAAACGAAACATGAAATAAAAGTTGGCGAATACAGAGTGCACGAAAAGAATAAACATACATAAATGAGTAAAAGAAACATTCAAGAGAGTCCACAAATAACGTGAAACCATTAATACCAGAGCGGCCAATTCACATACACGAAGACCTCAGACGAGTCCCGAAACACATAGAAAGTTATAGGGAAAAGGAATCAGCATCAGTTGTATGTTGAAATAAACTTGATTTGATTTGAAAAAAAAATAATCATAAGGAAAACATAGAGAAGAAAGCCTGGAATCATAAATAGGCCCTCGGTGTACTCCTGTGCATATGAACTGAATAGAATGCGTAATGCCGTTTGTTATTGCTTCCTGCCGACGACCGTTTATTTGTCTAGGAAACAAATAGGAGGTACGATAAATTGTTGCGGCACAAAAATCACAGTGTTGCCCCTATATTAAGTGTATACCGTGATCTACAGCATCGAATTTCTTCTGCAGGTATTGGAATGCCGCTGTCCCCTGTAGGTTGTGACCCAACCCTGTGTCTATCTTTGCATTAGAAATAACGCTGCTGATGCTATTGAGAGATGTGCACGGAACCCAACGAACTCAATCACGCTGTTGAGGGCATGTTGAACTTATCTAAACATTCTTGCATTGGTGTTGAAACTTTTTCTAGGGCAATGCTAATCGAAACTGGTCTGATCCGCACCTTTATATGCTAAAACGATTTTAACTATTCCAGCCCATTCAGTCCCGATTTATGATGCACTGTCAATAAATTTGTCAAATTTACATAATATTATTCAAAGTTGCTGGAGACTCGACTAAAAGAAAGTCAATATGGTAGTATGAACCTTGGTGCATTTCTAGTGAGTCCTCGCAAATAGAGTAATTAAATTTCGATTTAGTGTATAGTCAAGCTTGCCCATTTCTTCATTAAAATATTGGAATCACAGGCCCAAAGTATATGCACTCATTAATTATCCTGTACAGACATTGCGAGGAAGAAAAATCTATTTCTTCACTATTGCACGGCGCGTCGAACACGCCGGCAAGCACAGTAGTGTATTTAGCACAGTGGTCTGTGTAGTAATACTCTGTAGTCAGAAGTGCAACACCGGGGCTTCGAGGAACGCTGCATTAGAAGGCTTCGGATTTACTCTGACCACCGGGTACACTATTTTTGCATTCCACCCACACCGGAAATGCGGCAGCCGCGGCCGTTACTCGAACCTGCGACCTCGTGTTCGGCAGCAGCAGCACAACGCCAGGACCACTGAGCCATGGTGGCGGGTCGCGAGCTTCTATTAGAGTCTAGTACACTCTAGTTTCTATTTACGTCCAAGCACAGTGCTCGACTGCTGCGCCACCACGCGCCGCACGCGCGTACTGCATTTCTATAGGCACTTTTTCCCCCGAAGCGCTACGGCGAGTGTCCTAGGTCCCTGTAAGGTCGCTCTGATTGTTCGTGTTCTTAAGTGTCACGAATCGGCCTCGTGCTTTGTGTATAGAGAGGGGGTTCACTTCCCCCCATGTCAGCGGGGCGACAGTTGCTGTGTTATGTGGGGTCACAGGCAACGCGCGGAGTTGGGTGACGCGTCGCGGCAGGCGCCAGGCGGGCGAGTGCCTATTCCGGGAAGTCGGTATTGTGCGCACGGTGTTGGCAGTCCGCCGACGGTCACACGGACCAGCCTTGAAAGGGACCGCTGTACAAGCTATTCTGGGTCTGGCGCCCGAGTGTCTGACTAATTGGAGGCGCCGCTGAGGTTAAGAAGGGCTTAGCAACTCTGACCCCGTGCCGCATGCAGTGAGCATGGACCTAATCTTCTACGCGTCCGGAACGCAATCGCCAGCCTTGTTGTTGGGTGCGACTGCCTGTGTGGTGTCGAAGGCCAGCTTACAGTGCACGCTGTAGGAATGCGGTGCACACTTGCATTCGAACGACGGCGTCTTGGAAACACGCACTCGGAGAACTGTCTTGTAGACAATAATTTTGAAGGAAAAGGAGGGCGATCCGTCTCCCACATGGCCAAACTTTGAGTACAGCGGCACTACGTGGTGTCGATGCCCCTGCTTCCGAGACATTTGCGGCCTAGACGCCGTTGGGATTTGAAACGGTCTAGCGATAACTTGTTCGGGCCTGGCGTGTTTTGCTGAGCCCGTCACTAACTACGGAGAAATGAGAGGGCAACGGAGTTTTTGGTGAAGAAGGAAAAGAGCTTTGTTTTCCAATATGTTTATTTTTAAGAGTAAGCCCATCCCTGTGGGTTGTGGCTTAACAAACGGTTGACTCTGATTGGCAACTGAACCTGTGGGACAGGCCAACGGCCCTACCGCCTTTTTTTCTTTGTATATTTGGGCTATAAAAATCGGGACGACATGCTGTCCCTCAGACTTGGCTGAAATCAGGATTGCTGATAGATAAGTGAGCCTCCGTACTATGTACGTTAAAACGAGTCTGGGCTCTAACAGTCATTGAGACAGTCGAAGAGTGAGACTTTGTTTCTCAATTGTTCAAATTTGTAATGTATTTGTTTTACCTGCCATGTATATAGAAAAGTTTACGTATAAATATTTCTTGTACATCTGACCTCATCGTTTCCTGCCTGCGTTTGATCAACAACTGCCGATCATCGTCCGAGAAGCTTCAAGTTCCAACGGTGAAGCGAGGACGGAGAACGAACGAAACATTACTGGCGCAGCCGACAGGATCGGCAAGCCCCACAACGAGCAACGAGCAGCGAGCCAGGCGCAAGAAATCAGAGGGCCACCAGCGAATTCCGCAAGGGTTGCAATTCATCTGGACAAGGACGTCAGGCGGCGCCCCCAGCAGCAACGGGTGAGCGGGATTCCTTGCGTTTTGTCTAGGTTTGCATGGCTGTTGTTCAGTGAGGTTAATGGTGTTCACGCGCAGAACAGCAAATGCGAGTGAGGCTAACGTAAACATTGATACGGCATCTGAACAAAGAGAGGGTCAGAGACGGCAGGAACTACAACGCATCGGAGAGACCGAGTCTGAGACATCGGATACTGAAATGGATATCGAGACGCAAGGCGCTGCTCAGGCTCTGAGCACGACAGATCCAGAGGCCATGGCGGTGAGACGCCTGGAGATGGAGCTGGAAAAGGTGCGCCTACAGCTAGAGTGCGAGCGCATTGCTCTACGGAGAGTGGAGCTCGAGCAGTCGAGCAGGCCGCCTTCGGTGTCGGAAGGAAGCGATCGGCGCGGTGCCATCACGGATGGAATAGCACAGTGTGCTAAAGTGCTTAAGGCATACCGGTTGCCGTGTGACGCTGACGTTCCGATATGGTTTGATGAGGTCGAAAAGTTGTTTGCATCTTTTCAAGTACCGGCACATACCCGGGTACATTTGATCATGCCTGCGCTGGCCGAGCGGGTCCGTTATCTGTTGCGTGGCCTCAATGACGAGGAATGTACAGATTATGATACTGTAAAGAAGGCGGTATTAGATGAACTTAAGCTCACGCCAGCTAAATACTTGGAGAGGTTTGAAAAGGCTTCTAAACGAAAGGAGGAAACTTGGGCTCAGTTCGCGTCCCGCGCTAGAACCTATTTGGCCTATTACCTTCAATCTCGAAATGCAAACACCAAAGAAGCTATGACGGAGCTTATGGTTGCTGACCGTATGAAAGTCAGTCTAAGCTCAGAAGCCCTTGAATATGTTCTTTTGCGGGAGGGCGAAGATTGGTTTAAGCCAGTGGAGGAGGCGAAAGTGCTCGAGACTTTCGAGCAAGCTAAAGGGAAAGGACGAGCAACTAAGCCAGCCGCAACAGCCTCATTGCCGCAGCACGCAAAACTAGCTGGCCCGCAGAGGACAAATTTAAGATGCCACGTGTGTCATATACAGGGTCACCTAGCCAGAGACTGCCCAAAAGCTTCAGATAAAGAACCGCAGGGGAAGCCACCGACTGTGCAAAAACAAAGGGTACAGAAGGTTGCTGTTGTAAGTGAAGAACCTCCACCAGAGCAAGAAAGGGTGCTAAGCGCTAGAGTACATGTCGTAGCTCAAAATGCTAGCTCAGGGAGGTCGAAGCTGGATCTTATCCCTATCATGTGCGGGGATATAGCAAACGGAAGCTGTGTTGGACACAGGTGGTGAGATAACGGTCGTCCGTAAAAGTATGTTGCCCGTCGTTTTACAGGAGTCATCAGGAACAGTAAGACTCGAGTCGGCATTCGGAAAGACCATTCGAGCTAACCTAGCTACGCTGCCCGTAGGCATACATTGCCCGGGGGCTGTGATACAACCGCAGAGGATCGAACTGGTGTGCGCGGTTACAGACGAACTTGCAAACGGGGTTGACTGCCTGCTGTCAAAGGAAGATTGGGAACTACTACAGGCGCAGGAAAAAGAGGAGTTTGGACGAGAAAATATTCCCCGAGTAGCCGGTTCCGTTGGGGTCCGATCAGTCGAAATGGTCGATAACACTGAGACGGACTGCGGTCTAAGTTTCGAAGAAACGACAGAGGAAATCCCTAAATTGCAAGAGAATAGTTTCATACAAGATGTCACTGGGTGCCCAGTCAGCGGGAGGAATTTCGAGCTGCTCAGCTTGCCGATGAAAGCCTGAAAAAGGCCTGGAATGATGCGAGAAACGGCAAAGCTGGCATGTTCGTGTCAGGCGGACCTTTGTACCATTGGGATTCCTAGCGGGAGTCAAAGTGAGACAACTGGTCCTACCAGAAGAAAGACACAATGAGGCAGTGCCGCTCCGATCCCTGACAGCGAGGGCCACATGCGAGGCTTTACTGGAAATTTTCAGTCGTACTGGAGTGCCGGGAACGATCTGTTCAGACCAAGGTACTAACTTTAAATCTCAACTGACACAGATAATGTTAGAAAAACTGGGCTGTTCACCCAGTTTCTCCACTGCCGAACACCCTGAGGGCGACGGAGTGGTTGAGAGATGGAACAGAGTCCTCAAAAATATGTTGTATCATGTAATGTAACGGGACCGAAGAAAGTGGGACAAGCTGATCCCATTTGTTCTGTGGGCGTATCACGAAGTGCCGCATGATACCACCGGGGTGGCGCCGTTCAGGCTATGGTACGGTGGAAACCCAAATGGGTCCCTATCAATATTGCAGCAAACTTGGATGGGTGATATTGCGGTGCCCTCAACTCTGAGAGAGAACTACGCCGACGTGGCGAGCCCACTTACAGCTTTGACAAGGCGAGGGGTTCCTAATTCAGTGCCATGGTCGGAAGATGCGCAGTGCGCGTTCGAAAGTCAAAAGTTAACTCTCTGTCTGGCTGTCGCCATGAACACTCCTGAGCCTCATCAGCCGTACCGGCTATTCACTGATGCGTCGGCGACGGCGGCCGGTGCCTGTTTAGCTCAAATGTCAGCGGACGGAAAAGAAAAGCCGATCGCTCTTACTAGCCATCGCTTTAACCCGACACAGGCGCGCTGGTCGACTATAGAGAGGGAAGCCTTTGCTATTATTTGGGCACTCAAGAAATTTGACTACTGGCTTTTCGGAGCAGTGGTGAATGTTGTCTCTGACCATAACCCATTGTCATATTTTGACAACCAGCACCCCACAGGGGGCCAAGTTAGCAAGATGGGCGCTTTCACTACAGCGCTACAATGTAACGGTGCGTCACCGGAAAGGAACAAGTAACGCCAGTGTTGATGCATTGTCAAGGCTTTCGAATCGTTCATGGGAGCCAACCGATAAAAGAGCAGAAAAGAAAGGATAGACAGAAACAGCCATGCCAGCTAGGACAGGCGTGAATGTTCCCGTTCACCCGAAGGACGTGTCCGTGGGACAGTTCAGCCTTGATGGAACGTTCTGTGGTTGTGGCCGTCCATGTGCGTGAGGGTTATAAGACTGTGTACATACTATGTATATAACCTGCATATGTCACTTTTCTGCTGTTGTGCAGTGCAGTGCGTTGGAAAGTGTTCCTGTACTTACATATGTAGAGTATTTCTTTTGCATGCTCACTGCCATGACTGTGTTGAGCTTTCGCCCTTTTCTTTTATCGCTGTGAGAAAATTGTTTTTTTTTTTCGTGGTCCTTTCAGTTCATTTTCCTGTTCCTTACGGACTCCGCAGCACCCGTGTTGGGCAGCGTATGTCAATTTTCTTTGACGACGGAACCTTCAGAGCCTAAATCTTACGATACAACGCCCTTTGGCTCTTGTAGTATAGCTGGGAACATTGTGAGCCCAGTATACTCTTTAGGAGGGACGTGTGAGGTCGCTCTGATTGTTCGTGTTCTTAAGTGTCACGAATCGGCCTCGTTCTTTGTGTATAGAGAGGGGGTTCACTTCCCCCCATGTCAGAGGGGCGACAGTTGCTGTGTTATGTGGGGTCACAGGCAACGCGCGGGGTTGGGTGACGCGTCGTGGCAGGCGCCAGGCGGGCGAGTGCCGATTCCGGGAAGTCGGTATTGTGCGCACGGTGTTGGCAGTCCGCCGACGGTCACACGGACCAGCCTTGAAAGGGACCGCTGTACAAGGTATTGCGGGTCTGGCGCCCGAGTGCCTGACTAATTGGAGGCGCCGCCGAGGTTAAGAAGGGCTTAGCAACTCTGACCCCGTGCCGCATGCAGTGAGCATGGACCTAATCTTCTACGCGTCCGGAACGCAATCGCCAGCCTTGTTGTTGGGTGCGACTGCCTGTGTGGTGTCGAAGGCCAGCTTACAGTGCACGCTGTAGGAATGGGGTGCACACTTAAAGAGTGCATTCGGACGACGGCGTCTTGGAAACACGCACTCGGAGAACTGTCTTGTAGACAATAATTTTGAAGGAAAAGGAGGGCCATCCGTCTCCCACATGGCCAAACTTTGAGTACAGCGGCACTACGTGGTGTCGATGCCCCTTCTTCCGAGACATTTGCGGCCTAGACGCCGTTGGGATTTGAAACGGTCTAGCGATAACTTGTTCGGGCCTGGCGTGTTTTGCTGAGCCCGTCACTAACTACGGAGAAATGAGAGGGCAACGGAGTTTTTGGCGAAGAAGGAAAAGAGAATTGTTTTCCAATATGTTTATTTTTAAGAGTAAGCCCATCCCTGTGGGTTGTGGCTTAACAAACGGTTGACTCTGATTGGCAACTGAACCTGTGGGACGGGCCAACGGCCCTACCGCCTTTTTTTCTTTGTATATTTGGGCTATAAAAATCGGGACGACATGCTGTCCCTCAGACTTGGCTGAAATCAGGATTGCTGATAGATAAGTGAGCCTCCGTACTATGTACGTTAAAACGAGTCTGGGCTCTAACAGTCATTGAGACAGTCGAAGAGTGAGACTTTGTTTCTCAATTGTTCAAATTTGTAATGTATTTGTTTTACCTGCTATGTAGATAGAAAAGTTTACGTATAAATAGTTCTTGTACATCTGACCTCATCGTTTCCTGCCTGCGTTTGATCAACAACTGCCGATCATCGTCCGAGAAGCTTCAAGTTCCAACGGTGAAGCGAGGACGGAGAACGAACGAAACATTACTGGCGCAGCCGACAGGATCGGCAAGCCCCACAACGAGCAACGAGCAGCGAGCCAGGCGCAAGAAATCAGAGGGCCACCAGCGAATTCCGCAAGGGTTGCAATTCATCTGGACAAGGACGTCAGGCGGCGCCCCCAGCAGCAACGGGTGAGCGGGATTCCTTGCGTTTTGTCTAGGTTTGCATGGCTGTTGTTCAGTGAGGTTAATGGTGTTCACGCGCAGAACAGCAAATGCGAGTGAGGCTAACGTAAACATTGATACGGCATCTGAACAAAGAGAGGGTCAGAGACGGCAGGAACTACAACGCATCGGAGAGACCGAGTCTGAGACGTCGGATACTGAAATGGATATCGAGACGCAAGGCGCTGCTCAGGCTCTGAGCACGACAGATCCAGAGGCCATGGCGGTGAGACGCCTGGAGATGGAGCTGGAAAAGGTGCGCCTACAGCTAGAGTGCGAGCGCATTGCTCTGCGGAGAGTGGAGCTCGAGCAGTCGAGCAGGCCGCCTTCGGTGTCGGAAGGAAGCGATCGGCGCGGTGCCATCACGGATGGAATAGCACAATGTGCTAAAGTGCTTAAGGCATACCGGTTGCCGTGTGACGCTGACGTTCCGATATGGTTTGATGAGGTCGAAAAGTTGTTTGCATCTTTTCAAGTACCGGCACATACCCGGGTACATTTGATCATGCCTGATCATAGATAAGTGAGCCTCCGTACTATGTACGTTAAAACGAGTCCGGGCTCTAACAGTCATTGAGACAGTCGAAGAGTGAGACTTTGTTTCTCAATTGTTCAAATTTGTAATGTATTTGTTTTACCTGCTATGTAGATAGAAAAGTTTACGTATAAATAGTTCTTGTACATCTGACCTCATCGTTTCTTGCCTGCGTTTGATCAACAACTGCCGATCATCGTCCGAGAAGCTTCAAGTTCCAACGGTGAAGCGAGGACGGAGAACGAACGAAACTTTACTGTCCCTATACGATGAGCAAAACGAGAACAAGGTGACAGCAGGAGCCAACGTTTCGCAAGGCCTTGAAGAAGACAAGTCCACTTGTCGAAACGTTGGCTCCTGCTTTCACCTTGTTCTCGTTTTGCTTTTCGTCTTGAATTCCCATCTCCCGCATTCCCCGTGTTTTCCATAGGTCCCTATAGGTACTTGGTGGGACTAGGGAGATGTTATGCCCGGGCGCACAATCTGCTCAGCCAGCTGTCGCTAAGAGAAAATAATTTTTTTTTCAATACGCGCCAGGCTATTTCCATATAAAAGTCGCGTGCGGAAGGTAGAGTAACACTGGACGAAATTTTTCTGTCTGGATAACGAGATAAAGGGACGTGATAAGAAGTTGGTCGTGGCGTGCTAGGCGCTTCGATCTACAAAAGCTGGGATAAATCGTGGGGCATGGAGGGTCTCTCGCACCATGAGCCATATCATTGCTGCAATCAAGTGTGCTTCTTTACATCACCATCTCTCATCCAGCCGAAAACCGTAGCAAGGCGCAGGCGCCAAACGCGACGCATGTTAAACAAACTATCGCGCGACATCTAGGAACAAAAAAATATGCAAAGCAGAAACTACTCTGGGAGTTGCCTTTTTTTTTATTGAAATGAATATTAGGAGAGGTTGGCGCCTTTATGGTGGCGCCGGCTACTCCTTGTCACTTGGCAAAGGAAACAAATTTGCGTAAAAAGGGAGAATAGCGACACAAAATATGGCACTCAGTAGAACACTGGACGAATAAAAAATATACAGTCCAACAGTACATGACTCGCAAAGTTCTGTGCATTAGTTCAGTCCACGTACTCATGAATAAAGTCAGATATTTTGAACAGCCAAAACACACAACACATGTAATACACTGCAAGTACAGAACATAATTATACACATTGCGTAAAAATTGCAATCACAACATAAACCAATTATGAATCACGAGCAACGTTTATGTTACTCATTTAGCGCATTCGGATCATCCGATACTTAATATTTTCCCAAAATGTTGGTGTCCTCTAAAAACTTTTTCAGAGCAAGAAGTGATCTTTTTTGAAGGCCCGCAGTTGGCCATGAGCCAAGTATCTTCTTTAGAGTGAATGGTCTTCTGTGTAATATCAACAAATTTGCTTGCAGTACCCTTCATTGTGGATCGTATTTCGTGCACTCGAGAAGAAGATGATGCACATCTTCGTCTGCGTGGCCACAAGAACACTGTGGACTAGAGACACGTTTTATCCTGTACAAGAAGTGTTTCGTAAATGCAGTACCAAGACGCAGGCGGCGTACCAATGTTTCAAATTTTCTGTTGTCTCTTGGATTCTCCGGCATTGATAAGTTTATACATGGGTCTATAGAGTATAACCCCGATTTTTAGTTTGCTGATCAAACCAGGTAGTTTTGCTGAGGCGACAAGAAATCTGTCTCAGGAGCAGACGGACTTCACTACGCAATTGGGGAAGATTGGTTGTCTCTGCGTTATTGTGCGCCCGATTCGCAGCTGCGTCCGCTGCAGTATTACCAGGAATATTGCAGTGCCCAGGTATCCACTGAAATGCAATTACGTGGTTTATTGCGCTTGCTTTTGTAAGTTCTTCGAGTGTCTCATACAATAGCAAAGTGTTCAAAGAATTTTTCTTATTGCTCTGTAGTAATGTGAGAGCGGCTTGTGATTCGCTAAAGATAACCCATTTTTGCGTATGTTTTTCTGATGTTGTAAAATGCAAAGCGCACAGGATTGCAAACAGTTTTGTCACGGTGGAAGATGTCTCTCAGGATAATTTGAATGTTTGCTCCAGCGCTAAATGTGGAATCACGAATGCTGAAGTCGAGGAATTTTTGTGACGCGAACCATCTGAATAAACATGGATGTACTGGGGATATAAGAAGTAAATTTGGAAGAGTGCCAGTTGTTGTGCGGCTACTATGAACATGTCTCTCTTAGATATAATCCCGTCAACAGATAATTCTATTTTAGGACATGTTAACATCCAGGGAGGGTAACAAACATTCACTTTGTATAATTCAAATCTTGGTAACAATGCTTTATGTTCTCGAACAACATCGTGAATTTTGCTTTTGTTTCTTTCAGTAAGCGCGAGGTTTAATGGATGCTTCTCATGTTGGGTTAAGATACGATAAATATGTCGGCATGTTTCAACCGTTCCTATGACTAGAAATGGTAAGTGACGAGCTTCAGAAATTACTAAAGAACTCGAGGTAGCCTGCGGAACCCCAAGACACATTCGCAGCCCTCTCACCAGTAAACGTAGAAAACGTTCCTCAGAAGTTTGCGATAAACCATGGAGAATAGGTGCCGAGTAAGCAATCTTTTCTTTTATGAGTGTGTTATGAACTTCTAGTAGTGAAGAGACTGATTCCCCACGTTGTGCCAGCGAGTCGCCGAAGTACGTTTATTACTGCATTGGTCTGCTTTTCAATTGCGCGGATATGTGAAGCCCATGTTAGCTGGCGGTCAAGAATAACTCCAAGAAATTTATGCTTGTTCACAAACATCAAAGTTTGCCCATTAAGCGTAAGTTGGAAATTATTCAGCTGTCGTCAAGTGAAAGGAAGTACGGCTGTCTTTGCGTATGAAAGACTCACGCCTCTTTCTTTTAACAAGGTGTCAATACTATCAAGACCCTCTTGCAGCGTTGTTTGAATGCCTTGCATATGAGATACAGAGGCCCATATGCAGGTGTCAACTGCGTACAGAGAATACTGCAGACCAGACGGGAGTTTTTGTGGCAAGGCTGCCATGACACAGTTGAATAAAAACGGACTTAGAATACTGCCCTGCGGAACGCCCTGGGTGATGTTGTAATAATTACTCTCTCCTTTGATTGTTTCCGTAAATATTTTTCTATATTTCAAGAAATTTGATACCCATCGCAGTGTTCGACCGTGTAGGCCAAGCTCTAACATACCAGCAAGGATGTGTATGTGACTTACAGTGTCGAATGCTCTTTGAATGTCTAAGAATACTGCTACGGTCACATTTCCGCAGCTTCGTTCATGTTCGACGCATGTGTCAGTGTCTAATACTGAATCCATTGTACTCCGATTTTGTCGAAAATCGGTCATGTAGTTGGAAAACACATTTGTGTGTTCACACCACCACTGCAGTCGACGGTCTATCATCTTCTCCATGTTTGGAAAAACAACTTGTGAGACTGACGGGTCGGTAGGAGTCAAGACAAAGGGGATTCTTTCCTGGTTTTAGTACTGGAATTACCCGAGCTAATTTCCATGAATCTGGAAGAGCCTCTCTTATCCAGATATCATTAAGTATCTCCAAAAGAGCCATTCTTCCTACTGGACCTAGGCTCTTTAACATCACATACGTAACACTATCTGGGCCTGCGGTTGTCTTTGTACGGCATGACGAAAGAGCACATTTCAATCCATTTAAACTAAACTCACAGTCAAGTTGAGGATGTTGTGACATAAAGCACGCACGAACCTTCTGTTCTGCTAGTTTTGCCGAACTTGTAAATTGTAGGCGAGTGAATGGAATTCCTGGTCTGGATATAAGTCGACAGAATTCGTCAGCAGCAGATGTTTCCGGAGTGCGTCGAGCTACGGCAAGTGATCGGAAAGGATTGCCCTGGGTAACTGGACCACTAAAAGATCGGACAACTGACCATATTCTGGGAACTGGAGTGAAAGGAGACAACGACTCGCAGTGTTCCTCGCCATTATCTCGTACCTAATTTTTGTAAGCGTCTGCGCGAAGTTGACTGAACTTTCTGTGCCATCTTGTAGTCATCCAGCTTTCCACTGCGGCGGTAAGCCCGTTCAGCGCGTCTTCTAATTGCTCTTAGACATTCATATTCCCCGTCGACTGCAGCGTATTCATTTGGAACAATGGCTTGGTTTGTGCGGATCTTGTAAGACTCACACAATATATTTGCAAAACTTTGAAAGTTCGGATTTTCGTTCAATGAGTTACTTAAACGGTGACGAAAACTTTGCCAATTAGTATATCTTGAGTAGCGCCGCGTCCCCTCACTCCGTACGAGGTGATGTTTTACCAGGATCGGAAAATGATCACTACCATGTATTTCTATGTCCGTTGACCATTCAACGCCATCAAGAAGGTCTTGTGAGCAGAACGTAACATCTATACAGCTTGAGTAACGAAACCCCCGCAAGAACGTTGGAGAGCTGTCATTTAACACGATAAATTACTTTTTTCTACTGCAGACTCTATAATGCTTCCGTGGGAATCGTTATATTCACTGCTCCAGATGACGCTATGTGCGTTGAAGTCCCCACAAACCAGCACATGTGAGTTTGCGATACCAAACACATTCACCAAGCTGTCTACTGATATTTTGCTAGAACATTGTAGATAAAGACTGATCACTGTGACGCTTGTATTTCTAAAAGATACCTTGCATGCTGCGAACACTGGTATACTTAAATCGCTCGACTGTATTAAATAGGACGGCAGGTCTTTTCTCAAGCATAACATCGCTCTGCTACTTCCAGCAATGCGCGATGATTTATATATAACATAGTTTGAAAGACGAAAGTCATCTCGTACGCCTGCCTCCTGTATACATAAAACAGGAGAGTTATGTTGAGCTCAGTAGTTTGCGTAAATCAGCTGACTTACTTCGAAGGCTATTAGCATTCCACTGAAATACGAAAACATTGTTGTAACGATTATTCATAGTAAGCCTGCCGTGGAGCTGTTGGTGGTTGTGGAAGCACCAATGATTCCATAGAAAGCAGTGCTTTTACATCTGGTAGGTTGTTTGCTTGTGGAATGGCACTGATAATTGCACGCAGAGCTGTGAATAGCATGGGCAGGATCATCTGTGCCACGGGTAAAGACGCGTAATCACCAAACGACGCTGAAGCTCCATGTGTGCTCGAAGCAGGTGGCTGAAGAATTGACTGAGATGGTCGCTGGGATGACTGGTGTGGTTGAGGCGAATGCTGAGGTAGTCGCTCAGATGTTAGATGAGGTTGCTGTGTCAATGGCTGAGGGCGTTGCTGAGAAGGTCGGCGAATTTCACTCGAAGCTTGGGCAAGATGAGTAGTATTCTCTGAAGGTGGATCATGTCGCTCACTGTGAGAACGTTGTCCACCAGAGTGCTTTAGAGCTGCAGCATAGTTTATATTGACCCCTTGCTCTTTTTCTTTGTTAGGAGTTGGAGGTGCGCATCTTACAGCATCAAGGTTGGGTGGGCCGGGGCGCGTTACGAGGAGGTAGCCTTCCGTATTTCAACTCATGTCTGCGAAACCTTGCGGCAGCTCTGCTTTGAGGGCACCCGGAGTAGGAAGCTGTATGGGTTCCGCCACAGTTGGCACACTTTGGCTGACACACAGACTTGCACTCTGAATGGTTGTGGTCTTCTGAGCATATCTTGCAGCGACGTTGACTGCGGCAGTTCTTCGATAAATGTCCAAATCTCTGGCAGTTGTAGCATCTTAGAGCAGGGCCATGATATTCTTCTACGGGATGACTCGTGAAACTTAAATGCACTCGTTGCGGCAATGGTTTGTCTTCTCTGAAATGGAGAATGATGGTTCTCAGAAGGCGTGATTCTACTGCTCCGTCTTCTCAATTGGCGATTGTAGCGCGCCTGACGACGGGCAGATGTCACTACAAAATCCTTCAGGAAGTCAACCAGTTGTTCTTCCGTATACTCAACTGGCACATGGCGTATCTTGGTATAACATTCTTCGTATAAGATGGCAGAATGAATGGCTTGACTCCCAAACCAGCTACTTCGCTCATCGACAGTAGATGTCTTGCAGATGAGACTGAAGTAACGTTGACAGAGAAACTTCTATCTCTATTCACGCGGAATGACTGTACCTTTTCCTCTGCCGCGGAGACAATTTCCAACGCAGCGCGGTTTGGATTAATTTGCCAGAAGTTGCGTCCTTCCTGTGAAGGTCTAAAAACAACTGGAATCCCCTCAGGCCGCTTCTTTTTATATGTTACCAAGGAGAACGGCGTTTCATCACAGTTTATGTCTTCATCTTCACTTAGCTGGTAGGTAGATGTCCTGTCGTTGTCAACCCGTGGTTTCTTGGCTGCTTCACTTTCGCTTGTCTCAGCCATATTCACTGAAGGTGCGCTGGAAGGTAGGGCAGCGTTGAAAACTAGCGTCGCCGGCTTGATGACATTAGGCGCGTGTTTCGGCACTTCCGAGTGCGGCGCCGATTCTGCGGCACTCATGCGCCTAGGAACGCGCTGTCGGACGTATGGCTCGTGCCGGTATTCTTTGCTGCCTACCACCGCGGTAGGCGTAGATGCGCTGCGAAGCGCAGCTAAACCAAGCGATATTGTACGTGATCTTTAGCACATAGGAATCCCACGGGATGTCTGTTCTCTCTGGACAAGAGTGAAATCTCAACACAGCACTGATTCTTCGAAGAAAACAGAAAATAATATCGCACCGAAGAAGCACTGCAGCGTCCGCTTGGAGGGACTTCTTCTTCTTACTCCAGGGAACTAGCATCTCTTATAGGTGGAAGATTTAGTTGTTAAATTGCAGTTATTCTAGGATGCAGATTCGTTATTAATCTGCAAAGCTAGCAGAATCCTTGAAAATTTTATTATAGTTGTGAAGATTGCAACTGTGCATCTTGCACTATATTAGGACTTGGCAGGGATATGCATCTGCAGCCGGCATTCTTGTTCACTTTGAATCCTTTGAACATTGCATGAGTATGTGCCATTACAGCAGCACCAAAATGACAAGCTGTTCTTGCTTCTGAGTGACGAATGTATCTGACCTGATTGCTGAGGGTTTTTATTTTGGTTGAACTAGGACGGACTGACTTTGTAGCCCCCGTATTCGGAAATACAACTTAAGTTGAAGCCCATGCTTGACTTGATCTAACTGACGCCTATCGTGAACGCGCCGAAGGGAACGCAGTGTTCGTCTTCCGGCACGTTAACGCCAGGCGTCATTTAAATCAAGTCGAGCATGGGCTTCGACTTAAGTTGCATTTCTGAATACGGGGGCTATGCGCAAGCATTGTGCCACCTGCTCATCCCCACACCGCCCGGTGTCATTACCAATGTTATGAAACTTGATTAGGCCATGGAGTACAAACGACAGCGCTGTGGCGACACGAACTGGTGCCGACGGCGGCGCAAGAAGCATTGATGGCGCAAGCAAAGTACAGGTGGAGGCGCCAGGTGCGCTGATGACGTTCCGTTCATTATATGAGCCGTTATCGCTTTTTAGCGGTTTATCCATGCGTGTCAAACCATTATGAACCGTCAACGTACTCGGGCAGCGACTTATAGTATGGACTCGCCACGCGGGCCGCACCTTGAAAGCGATCTGCGATGCCGACAAAGAGTGCCGACTGCTCATAGTTTCGCGCGCTGTGTTCTCGCCGCTTGCGAATTCACCAAAGCGCACCAGTGCGCACCGGGGCGTCCCAATGCGCCGTTTCATACAATCATCGTCGCCCCAGGGCGCCCCAGTGCGCGCCGCTGCGATTTTCCGAATCCGCCATTTTGAAGAGAGGCGCGCGCGCCCGTATCTTGATCTTCGAAAGTGGCGGAGAGTGAAGCGTTTGCTGAGAGCTCCGTCGCCGCCGTGTTCTCGCCGCTACGTTGGCGTTAAAGCGAGAGGCAGCGCAAACGTAAATTCGATCGCTGCTGCGGGCGCTATCTCGAAAGCGGTGGTCTTACGCGACAGACGGTGGGTCGGTTTTCTCGTTGGGTAAGCATAGACATGCTTACGCGTTTAAAATTAAAACTTACCTGCACCGCCTAAACTCTGCGAATGCGGGCTGGGCCGAGCAGATTGCGCGCCCAGACACACCTCCCTAGCCCCTAAGGATGTAAAACAAAATACGTATTAAAAAAAGAAGGATCTAGGGCGTGTGCCGTGGCGCTTCGGCAAAGAAGTACCTAGGGACGTGGTGCGTGCGGGTGGCGCAGCGGTCGAACACTGCAGGGTTTGGGCGTAAATCGAAACACACTGGCGGGTCCTATGCTTGTCAAATACGCATTTAAATAACATTACTGTACGTTCATCAATGACATCAGGGAAAACTCGAGTTGAGCTGGAACGCACTTCTTCCGGCACGAATAACCGGTTTCTTAAATATTTTTTTCTTTACTTTTTTCTCTTTCTCTCTCGTTACTGATCAGGTTAGCATATGCATTAAGGCTGGATAATTATACTCGTCCTGTAGTACAATAATAGACACACATTTATTCCGCAACCTCTTAAATTGGCCCAGACATTATTTGTTTTTATGCGTGTGTTCTTCTTTTTTTCAATTTCCGATTCATGTAATCGTTTTGTTTAAATAATAAAAGTAAATATTTCAGTATAGTACTTATTCAGAGACATAAGATTGCTTCATTCGGAAGTGTACATTTTTTTATTCGACTACGTTGCGAGTGTAGACATTATTTCGATTAAATTGCAGGCTTTTTTGTCGACTTCTTTGTGGTCGTGTTACCGGTTTGTATATTCAATATATGCAAAATGTGTCTTAAGTAATCAAAATGTGGTTACGTAAAACGTTGTGATCTATGTTAGTTGTTCTTGTAGTTGTATGTTGGGTGGGCATCGGCATTAAGTAGCGACAGAAATAGGATGGTGATCAGATAATAATTACCATAAACGCCAGCCGGAGTACACAAGATAATATAAGGGAGTTTCTGTTTTGTAGACCCTACAAAATTAAAAAAAAAGAACATAACGCCTGTGGCAGATAGCATACAGTAGGCAACGAGCTGGATCGCTCAAAGAGGCAGACATTACTTGAACAAGAAACCTAAATGCATAATCGACTAATGAAAAAAAAAAAACAGCGGCGATTTAGCGGTAAATACGAGAGAAATGCGTTAGCATTACGTCGCACCTTTTTGAGGTCCCGGATCCGTAACTTAAACCTCGCCACTGTCAATTGCACTATATATATATATATATATATGTATGTATAAGAGCGTTTTCTTAAAGAAGTAAGTGGAACAATGCATTTTTACGTCAAGTTTGGTGGCGCATATCTCCAAACTGGCGTCATTCTGGAAATTGATGCCAAGTGGATACGCCTTGCAAATTCACCGACTAAAATTTGTAGATTGCAATATGTGTTGTAAAGTATTCAATTAAAAGTTAATTATAGCTTTTCTGCTAATTAGTCGATTATGCAGTTCCATTTCTCGTGCGAGTAATGTCTGTCGCTTCGAGTAATACAGCTGGAGGACTACAATCACGCTATCGGCCACAGGTGATATTTAAAACTTCTCTGTGGTCTAAAAAACAAACAACTCTTGTGTTAGTTACCACCTATAAGGTGAGTAAGTCACTCAGGTGCTCGGTAGACGCACTGAAACAGTAATGAGTTCAACGAAATTCAACGGGTGCGGTAAGTTTCTCGTGTTCTGTCGCAGCGTTGTCATCGGCGCCTTAGGTATCCTTTAGCTCAGACCTCTGTATTCTCAAACGATCCTCGACTCGAAACTCTTCCTCCACTCTGCCAAGTTGAACACAACGCCGCCCCTCGACGGACGAAGACGCTCCACTTCTCAAGAATATTTCCGTGGATGATCGTGAAACGCAGTGAACACTTCTGTCGAGCGACGGCCCTGCTACATATACTTTCTTTGGACCCGCCGTGGTTGCTTGGTGGCTTTTGTGTTACGCTGCTGAGCACGAGGTCGCGGGATCAAATCCCGGCCATGGCGGCCGTATTTCGATGGGGGCGAAATGCAAAAACGCCCGTGGTACTTAGGTGCACGTTAAGGAACCCCAGGTGGTCAAAGTTAATCCGGAGTCCCCCACTACGGCGTGCCTCACAATGAGACCGTGGCTTTGGTTCGTAAAACCCCATAATTAAAACAAAAACAAAACTACTTTCTTGAGTCGAAGAGTGTTGAGTGGAAGAACGTTCTAGAATACGGAGGTGAGTCTTCTGGTGACGCGGAGTCATTACTTGGACACCTTACCTCGGAGCCATGGCAGTTATTATCTTTCAGTCAAAATGGGAACCTCGATTGATGATAGCATTTATGTGCGCCGCGCGCCGTAACACCCCTGTCAATCACAACGAATGGCGTCTGGCAACAGGCCAGGGCACATTTACGCTCATATAGCGAAGTGGCAGCTGAAGCCTTTGTTGCCGTGCTGCACGTCATGCAGGAAGTACGCAGGTCTTCAGCTGGATTCACACGACGCCCCGTGTCCCTGATCCATTCGCAGACTGTAGCGTGACGTGGCTGAGCTGTGACGAATCCCAGCGCTATAGCAGCGCGTCAACGATGTCCTCGTGCGCGGCGGCACGTCATGCTCGACGGATCGTGTGAATGCATCTCCAGCTGTGTTCATCGCGCATACCACGTTAAAGATTTCATACTTTCCTGCTTACACGACAGCAGAAATCCAAAAGTGCTAGCACACTGCTAACTGGCTGCTCTTGCTATACAGCACAACACTTTTGTTCTGTAGATACCTTTATAAATACCTTCAAATACTTAGGAACTCACATAAGCTCTGATCTTCGATGGAATGCACATATCTCGTATATCGAAAAAAAAGCCCTAAGACAACTGCATTACTTGAGGAGAACACTAGCTCAATCTACTCAGGAAATAAAGCTTTTAGCCTATAAAATCTATGTACGACCGCTATTAGAATATGCTGCGGCAGTATGGGATCCCTGGACCGAAAGTAACAAAGTGAAACTAGAAAATGTCCAACGCAAGGCAGTCAGGTTCATATTTAATTGTTACAGCTGGAGTATAAGCCCAACAGCCCTGCTGCAATATAATAATAATAATATTTGGGGTTTTACGTGCCAAAACCACTTTTCTGATTATGAGGCACGCCGTAGTGGAGGACTCCGGAAATTTTGACCACCTGGGGTTCTTTAACGTGCACCTAAATCTAAGCACACGGGTGTTTTCGCATTTCGCCCCCATCGAAATGCGGCCGCCGTGGCCGGGATTCGATCCCGCGACCTCGTGCTCAGCAGCCCAACACCATAGCCACTGAGCAACCACGGCGGGTGGCCCTGCTGCACACCGCAGGACTCGAACAGTTGGACATCCGACGTCATCGCGATCGACTAAAATTATTTTACTTATATTGTCATAATACAATAAAACTAGAGGAAGGCATTCTAGTTGAGCCCTTTTCCCACCGCCCTACGCGTTCCTATCATTCCAAAAAAGTCGGCGCAATTTTGTGCAAAACAAATGTTTTTAAATACTCATTTTTTCCCCGCACCATTGTTCAATGGAACGATCTGCCTGGAAACGTGGTCAGTTCCGAAACGGTTAACTTGTTTTTACAAGCCCCGAGTGAACAATAGGGCACACATGTAATTCGTTTTGAATCGAGTGTTTTTTTTTTTTATTCTACTGTGTTTTGCACTCCAGCCGAGTCTCGTTGTTTGCTTCTTTTGTTGCAATGTACGATTTCTTTGTTCCTGTTACTTCTGTACCCCACTCCTGCCTAAGGCTTGTAATACAGGCCGGCAGTATTTGCTAAATAAATAAACATCTCCAAAATAATGAGCAGGCGTGCGTCAAGGCTGTATGGTCTGATTCTCGGTTGATATAACTTTTGAGGATAAATTCACTCCTGTGTGACGTGGCATCCGACGCATTGCCTGGAGCGACAGGCATTCTTCCCGCTAGTTTAGCCGATCACCTCCCATTGAAAATGTTTGTACCTCAATGTGCCATCCATACCAAATGCGGCGACGACCCGCCTCTTGGAGTCTTCGTACGCATTTTCAAGCAGCAAGACTGGCGTACACAAATGACAGAAAGATAACCGACTTTCCCTCGGCTTCTGCGGGCAGTTTCGCCGCTTTATACACTTTCACGTATTTTCACATACTCGCTGATTTTTCGTATTTCGGTCGTCAGCACGAACGAGTGTGTAGCTTGTTATTTTGCGATGCCTTGCTCTAGGTTTTCCTCATCGTACGTGTTTAGTAGCTTGTGTGCGCTCTTGCTAACAGAAGTTTTCTTTTTTTTTTATCTTTACAGCACAAGAACCGATAGTTTTCATCCATTATATGCCGAGCACGCAGTGGTCGTATTCCGCCGTATACCTTTTTCGGGCCCGTCGTTTGTCTCAGCTGCGCCAACGTTGTAGCCAGAACAAGCTAAGACTTGTCCCACCTTTTGCTGGGCACTTTACACCGAGTACAAGGACACCTGGTCATGCCGAGCTTCAGAAAGATTAGCGGTCAGCAGGCTCCACGTATAAAGTCCTCGACTAGGAGCCCTATACGCGACTGCTTTCCCATCGCTGCCTGTACAAGTTCTCAGTGCACTGTACAGATGCTCGTAACACGTCCTGCCACATGCACGCCGCAACAGTAGCAGCAACAACAACAACGAGAACAAACAACAACAAATAAAAATAACAACTGATAATGAAGACAGAGTTTCGCTCGAAAGGCGAAGCATTGAGAGCAGCAGTAAGGCATACTAGACGATTACACAAAGTAATGTTTGTAATTTCAGTCGATGAACGCGAGCATTGGCTCTCACAACGCTGGCGTGATGACGAGCGCCCAAAGTGAACGTTCCGTGATGCGGCTCGCTTCATCGTTTCAACTGTGACACGCCTCCAAAACTCAAACCACGTGACCTACAACACTAGGCGCGCGGGAAGGCAGCTCGCATATGTAATTAATATTTTTTGTTAATTAGCGATTCATTACCACGTATCCCCCGTCACCCCATGGTCGCCACCACTGACTGTATGTCTCCGAAGCAACCGTCCTATCTTTAAATATTACTCAAAGTCTTCGGAGACTCAGAGGCACCCTGTGTATCAGAGGGCTGGACTACCAGAACGGCGAAATTGGTGCTTGAAAATAAATATATATTTATTTTGGACGCGTTTAACGAGGTGATAATTACATCTGCACGCTCCGCCCCAAACAGAGGCATACTCAAGACCCTCAGTATACAGTAGAACACAATTTCAGAAAGACAGCATGGGAGTTGTGCGATATTCCGACAAACAATACCAAGAGTGCAAGGGCACGTTATGTCACATATTTAGCGTGAGAAGAAAAGCACAGCGTTTTCTCGAATTACACACCAAGAACCTTCACTTCACCGACCCTGGGCGATAGAACATCACGAAGGTTGTATGAACGTTGCACACGGTGTGTTTGCCGCGTATAGCTTAAAGCATTTGAGCATTTATAACTTAAAGCATATAAGAGTGCAGCTAATAGGTCTCTGCACCAGTTTGAGAGTAAGAAAATAAAGTGCCTTTTTGGAGGTTGCGGTCTCCCACGCCGCGCTCTGATCACCACGAGCTTCAGTGCAGCGCGCAGGTGTGCGCGCGCGTCGAGCGGGGCCCCGACGAAAAGTCGGCCGACAAGGGGGGCCGCCGCCGGCAGAGAGGAACACGTGCACACGTGTTGCGCGCGCGCTAGCAAGGGCCCGAATCCCGCCAAGAATTCAGCCAATGGGGGCAGCCCGTTGAGCTCCCCGTGGGCGGGACGACAGCCGAGTGTCAATGTTTTATGACCCGCTGCCATCCCGCCCAGGTAGGGAGGAGAGGGACGTGAAGTTCTCGGAAACGCAATGACGTCCCGCAACCACTGAGATCACTCCAAACCCCACATGTAAACGCAGCAGTGAACACTGTCGACAGTCTTGAATAGCTTAAAGTAGTCAGCATATATAAGAGGAATGAAGAGTGTTGAATTGCTGACGAAATATCATTTACAAAACGTAACAAGAGTGCCAAGAACGGATCTTAGAGGAGCTCCGATGGTGACCTCGTAGCTAACAGCTGTCCATTAATGCCGACGGAACGCGATCTATTGCTTAGATAATTTGAAACCGGAGCAGTGATGGAAGAAAGTATGTCCATTTGCGTGAGCTTTGTAATGAGGAGCTCATGGCAAATTACATCAGACGCTTTACTCACGTCAAATTAATTGCACCTTACTTTAATTGGACCTTAACATGTACCACACTGAACTAGAAGAAAGGGGGTTAACCGAGGGGCCTGATCTTTATTAATCGTATTACGAGAAGCCAAGAAACAAAGACGCAATGACAACATAGGGGAAATTACCTGTACTTACTAATTGAAATAAAGAAATGATAAATTAATGGCAATGAAAGTGGATGAAAAAACAACTTGCCGCAGGTAGGTAACGACCCCACATCTTCGCATTACGCGTGCGATGCTCGATATATGTGCCACACTGAAAGCATAAGTCATAAATGTAACCATGTTTGTTGTTGTGGGGCACCCTGGTACAAAGCCATGCTGTTCAACTATGAACATGGTTTTAGCACTAACGGAAAGCAGGGGATGCAGTACATACACTTAAATGCAGCGCAGACATAATTTTTAAATTTTCCAGAATTTTAGAAATCGCCTGTTGCGGATAATATAATTCTAGTCCTTGAGCTGGGTTATTCAGAGAGACGGATATTATACTTGCACAAAGATATCGGAACTCATATTCAACTTATGAAAAACAAAGAATAACTAATTAACTTCTTAATTAATTACTTTAGGGCACATATTGCAATTTAGGAATTGTATCCGGAAAGTTTGTAAGATGTATCCACATTGAATGAATTCCCAGAACGGCACCAAATTGGAGACATGCGCCATCAAGCTCACCGTAAAAATTCACTGTTATTCCACTTACTTTTTATCAAAACGCTCTTCATTGCATTGAGGCACGTAAGTATCCGGAACGCCCATGTATTTCGTCTGACACTTTGGGAAATAATATCTCGAAACTAATGTCATCCTGGAGATTCATTTCAAGTGTATACGTCTTGGGAGCTCACCAGCTACAATTCGCAAATTGGAATATGTGCCGTAAAGGAATTATTAAAGAAGACAATTAGTGAATGTTTGCTAATTAGCTAAATACGGTAGTTGTTTCGATTTCTCGTGCTAGTAATGTCCACCTCTTCGAATAATTCAGCTCAAGGAGAAGAAATATGCCGTCTGCCACAGGCGATATTGAAAAATTCCGGAAAACTTAAAAGTGATCACCTCGTATATAGTAGGCCGGTAGCAGACGAGCCAGATTTGTGGACGGGGGTAACATGAGAGATTTTACATGGTATAGGACATGTTCGTGTTCTGAGGCAGGTGTACATGCAAGTTAGCATTGGACTATAAGTACATAACTGAATTATTTAAATAAAGCCATAGGAATGCCATCAGGGCCACATGACAGCGATGGTCTTGCGCTGCGAATGCTTCTGGCGATAAGTTCTTCACTAATGGAGGCAGTGCTTGGCGCATCACCACTGCAGCGGCAGGTCAGACGAAGTGACTGAAAGTGTGCAAACGCATTTGAGACATCGTCGATAGTTTCAGGACTGCTTGTCAACAGAGAGACAGTATGTGTCTTCTTTGGCGTCGACCTCAGTTGCACATATTTCCAGATATTTCTAGGTCTTTTTTTAAAATCATTATCGACAGAGCTAATGCAGTAGTGTGATCACGGCCCTTATAGTTTCTTACTGAGGTATCGGTACTCCTTGAATTCAGCTTTCCACTTTTCAGATCTGCTCTTCACTCTTTTGTGGGCTTTTCTGCCATTATGGGAGACACGTATACGCTTTTCATGTCCGACAAATAATAACTGCAATATGTTGCCATGCGAGTTCGGCACGTGCTCAAACGCTAAAAGGTTGTTGAAAGAACTAAAATGAAGGTGAGTGGATCCTTTGTGTGTAATATAGTTGTTAAGTTGAGATATCGACAGGTTGTCCCATTGTACTCCAGGAATACATTAATAGCTCCCAGTACTACAAAGTTATGCTGAGGGTGGGAAGTGATGATGTTCTCAATTGATTGTAGATGCTAGTGGAATGAAGATGGATTCGTAGAGGGTGATATGCAAAATTTCCCTAATAGTATGTGTTCTCTCCCGCCGCAGGACAGACCTTCCCATACAGATCGGGCATGGATTCCAAGTCGGCGCGCCGTAGCACGCAAGCGTACTACGAACAGCGATCGGGACTCCTCCTCCGATGCTCTTACCACCCTTGCTGTCACGGTAGCTGCTGTAGGCGTTATAGTTAGGGAGAAAATAATCCGATGAGGATATATCGGAAGAAATACACGTCTCTGTCAAAACTAATATAGAAGCTGATGAAAATAAATTGCAACGAAATTCATTAGCTTTTGTCCTCAGACCGCGAACATTTTGATAGTAAGAATTACGATTTATATTCATGATCAGGCATTCCAAATCCCTTGCGTGAAGCAGACTGTCGCGGAGAGGTAATTCAAATGGCTCTTTCATTTTCAGGTCATTCAAAGTTTCCTAGGCCACACGCTGAGGTTCTGAAGGGCAAAGAGGTTGCTCGGTCCTGCAGGCGCAGAAATGTTCGTTCATCGGCGCGCACGTGGAACGAGGCATACTAATCATGCCTCGTCTTGGGGCGTTGGAAGGCAATGGGCCGTGCTCCGCCGCTTGAGAGGTGCGCAGTCAGTTGAGCATGGCCTGGACGCCACAACCGGCAGCCTGAAGGCCGCCCACAACGCTGCTTTTTAATTTTTTAATTTTTTTTTACTTTTGGCCTTCTCATCAATAAATGTTTTTCACCACCACCAGCAGACGATCGTATCAGCTACAGGAAAGAGCCTGGCTTCAAAAATGGCCTTCGGTCGTAAGGCACCTTTAACCGGCGAAGTATAGTCCGGGCGGTCGCAGCGTAAGTTGCCTTGGACGGGTGGACCGGCAGCACAGCCAGGGGAAATATAGACGAAAACGGCTTGCGCTATACGTGGCGAGCTCATCACGCAGGGAAGGCACTTCGATGCTACTACTACTACTGGAAATAATAATAATAATAATAATAATAATAATAATAATAATAATAATAATAATAATAATAATAATAATAATAATAATAATAATAATAATAATAATAATAATAGTGAACAAGGAGTCAACAACATGCGCCATGTCGGTTGTGATGTTTAAGCGAATCGTATACGCATCTCGCGAAAACGCCTTCTGCCGAGTGACTATAGTTTCTCGGTGCCTCGCGGTTTTTAGCCTATGCTCGCATGGTTAACGCGTGTGGATTGTTCACTAAACCTGGACCTTGCATTCAACAGGTCTTATCAGACATAACATATCAGAGCTAGCACAATGAAAATTGGAGGGGATGTCAAACATGACTTTGGGGCCATCTTATAATATGATGTGCTAACTAAGCTTAGTGTGGGGAAGTAACCAGTTTTGCTAATTCCGCTTTGTAGCTCCAACAGCGCGTCATTTCAAAACTGTCGGGCGTGTAGAGGTGAAGCTTGGTGGGAATAAAATGTGTATTCGGGGAACTTTCCCGATAAACCTCAAAGTTGTAGGTGCACTGAAAGTGCACCGTAGATAATTTCCAAATCACCATTGAAGCCTGAAAACGCTCCTTCAAATAGTGCATTAAATTGCATGATTGTTACTGACTTGCTGTAAGTAAACAGCTAAACGTTTTATCTTGAAGCTTTGCGCATTTATGCTGGAGATATTAGAACAAACCGTTGAGAGTACACCTATAGGTTAAAAAGTGCTATTTTCAAAGCGTTAATTATCAGCGGTCGCGCGTTCAAGGTCGCCGGTACTGCATGTCGCAACATCCAGCTGTGGCTCCTGAGCGCGCGTCTACGCGGTGCGAAGCGGTCGCACGAGTGTTGCGAAACATTCCACTGGACCCGAGATCGCCTCTTCGAGAGGAAAGTGCTGCAAGTCCTTCTCCAAATAAGGTACGTGCACAGAGCCGCTCAATCCACCTGCAGGGGCCCTCGCAAGGTAGCCTAAGCGGCGAGAACACAGCGCGCAAAGCTATGAGCAGTCGGCACTCTGTCGGCATCGCAGATCGCTTTCAATGTGCCGCCCGCGTGGCGGTTCCACACTAAGTCGCTGCCCAAGTACGTTCACGGTTCATAATGGTTTGACACGGATGGACAAACCGATAAAGAGCGATAACTGCGCATATAATGAACGCAATAGAAGCACGCGACCCGCCACTATGGCTCAGTGGTCCTGTCGTTGTGCTGCTGCTGCCGAACACGAGGTCGCAGGTTCGAGTAACGGCCGTGGCTGCCGCATTCCGGTGTGGGCGGAATGCAAAAACAGCGTACCCGGTGGTCAGAGTAAATCCGAAGCCTTCTAATACGGCGTTCCTCGAAGCCCCGGTGTTGCACTTCTGACTACAGAGTATTGCTACACAGACCACTGTGCTAAATACACTACTGTGCTTGCCGGCGTGTTCGACGCGCCGTGCAATAGTGAAGAAATAGATTTTTCTTCCTCGCAATGTCTGTACCGGATTATTAATGAGTGCATATACTTTGGGCCTGTGATTCCAATATTTTAATGAAGAAATGGGCAAGCTTGACTATACAATAAATAGAAATTTAATTACTCTATTTGCGAGGACTCACTAGAAATGCACCAAGGTTCATACTACCATACTGACTTTCTTTTAGTCGAGTCTCCAGCAACTTTGAATAATATTATGTAAATTTGACAAATTTATTGACAGTGCATCATAAATCGGGACTGAATGGGCTGGAATAGTTAAAATCGTTTTAGCATATAAAGGTGCGGATCAGACCAGTTTCGATTAGCATTGCCCTAGAAAAAGTTTCAACACCAATGCAAGAATGTTTAGATAAGTTCAACATGCCCTCAACAGCGTGATTGAGTTCGTTGGGTTCCATGCACATCTCTCAATAGCATCAGCAGCGTTATTTCTAATGGAAAGATAGACACAGGGTTGGGTCACAACCTACAGGGGACAGCGGCATTCCAATACCTGCAGAAGAAATTCGATGCTGTAGATCACGGTGTACACTTAATATAGGGGCAACACTGTGATTTTTGTGCCGCAACAATTTATCGTACCTCCTATTTGTTTCCTAGACAAATAAACGGTCGTCGGCAGGAAGCAATAACAAACGGCATTACGCATTCTATTCAGTTCATATGCACAGGAGTACACCGAGGGCCTATTTATGATTCCAGGCTTTCTTCTCTATGTTTTCCTTATGATTATTTTTTTTTCAAATCAAATCAAGTTTATTTCAACATACAACTGATGCTGATTCCTTTTCCCTATAACTTTCTATGTGTTTCGGGACTCGTCTGAGGTCCTCGTGTATGTGAATTGGCCGCTCTGGTATTAATGGTTTCACGTTATTTGTGGACTCTCTTGAATGTTTCTTTTACTCATTTATGTATGTTTATTCTTTTCGTGCACTCTGTATTCGCCAACTTTTATTTCATGTTTCGTTTAGCTGTTTTATTTTCTTTCTTTAGAAAGCTTGGTGGCGCTTTTCGTTGTCTTTCTGTGGTTATATTTAATTCATATTTAGATTATTGCTACATAAGTAAACGTTAAGTAGGCTGATTTGTCCACTTGCTTTAGGATCTTGTTAATTAAGCGCATGAATATAAATTCTACCTAATTAGAACTAGCCACTGGCTACGGGTCTGAACAGATTGCGCGTATGATTGCCTACATGAAATGCGAATGTAATTGAAAGCTGAAATTAAACATGACAGGAATGCAAAACTGTATTTCAGTCATTTCTTGGGAGCCGGTGTAATTACTTGCCCATTTCCACCGCTGAGCTCAGTGCTTTCTGTCGCTTCACGGTTTGTACCGAGCGGAACGATGAAACATTTCTTGTACCAGTGCGTCTCGCCGTCGAGCCGAGACTTTCTGCTTTTGTCGCTAGTAGGAGCCCCTTCTTTGCGGTAAGAGGAAATACAACGAACGTCGGTTCTTCCCGCAGGCAGTCTCTCTCTCTCTCTCTTTCTCTCTCTCTCTCTCTCTCTCTCTCTCTCTATATATATATATATATATATATATATATATATATATATATATATATATATATATATATATATATATATATATATATATATATATATATATATATATATCATAGAATACAGAGTTTGCAGGGTCCAATAACAGGGAGCTAATATTTTTTCCGCAGCCTGCAAGAACTTCGCAGCACTTCATTCCAAATCGTATAGTAGTTTCATGAACGTGGGGTCAGCTTCCCGGTATTGAGTGCGCACCAGGCGATGGGCTGGATAGAACGCTTGTTTCTCTTCTTGCGTTGAAACAGCCATTGCCTTGCCACTATATCCTTTCCCCGAACTCTCTCGAAGCTCAGAGTCAGCTTTGCTTTCTTGCTCGCTTTCTTAATAGGTGCGGCGCTCGTCTCGCCGCCCGTATACTGCGGGCCATCGAAGGTCCATTTTGGAGAGGCATGCGGGATATCCCAGGTCGTTTGAGCCCATAGTGGTTATTCCGCGCCTCTACGTAGTCGGAAACAAAGGGGACGCAGTGCGTACTCCGTGTGCGCAGCAAGGGCGAAATGATTGCGATTTTGCGTCCGTATCCAACCTAAGTCCGGTTGACACGCAAGGCACCTATTAAGCGTGCACGCGTGTTTCAGACGAACTATAGGTGCGGGAGTGCAGAGAGGAACAAATAGGAGGACTGACCGCATGGCGCCATTTCGGGAACGACATCATTTTTATATGCTGTCGGCGAAGGACCGGAGAAAATATATTTTTTTTCGTAGTTACACTGTATTTTACGGAGGCCAGCTGCTTATGCGAAGTTACGAGGTTTTTCGAAACGTGGGAACGTGCTTACGTGTATGATATTAGCTTAATAACAAATAAACTCAACATGAAGTCGCAAATATCGTGAATACGCATCCCCCAAAGAACTTCTTTCACCCCTTGGAATGAAACGACGTGAAAGATTCGCTGCCTGATTCAAGAGTACTTATCCTCCATGTCATTTGCCGAGACACTTACGGAACTCTGCCCTTAAGTGAGGCTACATCTCTTAGATCTCTATACGGGGTGCTTATTATTATTTTTTAAGCCATACAGAAGTTTTTTTTTTTTTTGATCGTCTGTAGCAGATAGCGCAATTGCAATCCTTGAGATGGGTTATTTGAAGTGACGTACATGCGCGAGAAATCGAAATGTATAATCGAATAATTAACGAAAATTCACCAACTAAATTTTAAAAAGATTACTTCACGGCATGTATTGGAATTTGTGTATTTAGCCGATGAGCTTGGAAAGCATACCCGCTTGGAACGAATTCTAAGGATTTAACGGTTCTCTACACATGCACCATGAAACTTGCGCTAAGAATACTATATTTTTCTACTTACTTTTTTTAACAAACCAGTGGTTTATGCATCGAAACGCAAAAGTAAACTGCAACGCCCATGTATTTCATCGCAGCCTTTGGGAATGAATATCTCGAAACTGGTGTTATCCTGAAAATTCCTCCCAACTGGATATACCTTGCAAACTCACCGGCTGCAATTCGTAAATTGCGAAATGTGCCGTAAAGCAGTTACTTAAGAAGTTAATTCGTGATTTTTTGTTAATTACTCGACTATATATTTCGAGTTTTCGTGCAAGTAATGTCCGCCTCTTTGAGTATTCCAGCTCAATGACTATAATTATCCTAGGTGGTTTATAAAAATATTGTATGGCCAAAAAAGAAAAAAAAACAACGCATACGGTATAGGCTCTTTTCACGGCGATACCGTGGGCGCCGCCTTGCTTGATCACGTGGTGACGCGTCCATTGCTTGCCTCCGTTTCCTCTGTGCTTACAATGCATCTATATGACGCCTCCGTACGGCTCACCAAACCTCTATTTCGGCGAATGTCGCAGAAGGTGATTGGGTGTATGACACGAAGATTTGGCCACGCAGCTTCAGAGGACATGTAAGCACTTTCGGAGCTCGTTATGCATCGTCCAAACGGCGCGAGCAGCGTATAGGGTGCTTGCACTAGAATCGGGACTACAAATGTATGCCAAGCTGTTCAAACTTTCCGCTTATCAATTAAATAAGGAACAGTGTGTTTTTTCTTTTGGTTCTTTATTTGGCTAACACTCTGAAGCAGCGGCTTGTCATGTTTCTGACTCAGCAAAATTCCTTGGTGCGGTCACTATCTGATTGTTTATTCGCTGCCTAATCGCTCGCGGGTTTGCTCAGTCGAATAGGGTTGTTCTTGCTGCGCACAAGGCTTGGAACATAGCTGTTCTGTACTATGTAATAGCTTGTAGCGAATACGTATTATCGCTTGTCACTCGCTTACTCTGTGGACCAAACATTCAGCCATGAACATTCGTGTGTATTCGGTGTAGTCGCTATCACGCGCGCTTCGCCGCATTGATTTAAGTGTGCGCCCCTTTAGCTATTCTTGATAGGTTGTCGATAGAACGGGCGTAAGTATGGGCGTGTGAGATGGGGTAGATATGCGGTAATAACATGCGAGAAATTTACTATGCCAGGAAGCAGCGCTACTCTCTTTGTCAATGGGGAACGAGTGGTGCTCACTCTTGTCGATGTTACGGGTTTGAAGTACTTCCTTTGTGGGTTAGAGATACAACGGAAGAGTGAATTTTCTATCCTCGAGGAAAGCCGTGCATTGCGAAGGGTGGTTTTCAGGAGAGCACGTTGTTGGGCGAGTCGGTCGTACATACTTAAAGAAGAGAATTGCGCTAAAAAAGACACGGACGAGTAAGGACATGGACGGGTGCAAACTCGCGACTGATTTTATGCAGAAAGAACAGAAAGACCTGACTCAGAAAGACCTGACATATATATATACCTAAATTTTTATTCAATCATTGCCTAAGCGCACATGCCAAGAACGTTTTCTCTTTCTTATACAAATTGATACTAGAATCGCTTACGCATTTATCACCTGACTTATCAATGTAGAAAGCCTCTGCGAGTTCACGTGCTGCCTGGTTAGGACTGCGCCTTAAGATTTTGGTTCTAGCCAGCAAAGGCTGGCATGATTTATCAGGCGTAGCCAAAGGGCATGCGCCGCAATGTAAGGGCAAATTTCACCCTTTTTCGTTAACCATAGAAAGCTTATGTTCCCTTAGTCGTTCATTTATACAACGGCCCGTCTGGCCAATGTAAACTTTTCCACGTGTCAGGGGAATTTCATACACAGCCCCGACCGAACACCTGACAAACTGGGTGGCGTGACGTTTCGTGCAGTCTCGCACGCATTCCTCGCCGGAGACAATGCGGGGGCACAAAGAGGCCAACTTGCGCGGGGCAGAAAATACCACCGGCACACCGTAGCGATTGGCTACATTCTTTAGGTTGTGGGAGACCCTATGAATATAGGGGAGAACCGCCGGTCTGGTCTTCGGTTGACCGCCACCTTCTTGAGGTGTTCTAGGTTTCAAGCTTTGCAGAAGCTTCTCTGCCACAGCAGCCACGACGGAAACGGGAAAACCAGCCCTTTGTAACCTGCCAATCTGATTGTTGAGGCTGTCCTTTACCAGGTGAACACATGATTTCTGCAGGGCTTCCTTCAGGCACAGCATAACAATGGCGCGTTTTACCGTCTTAGAATGAGCGGACTCAAAAGGCAACAGGTCTTTCCGGGCTCGTGGTGAGTACATCCAACACGTGTGATCTGGTGTTAAAGTGATGTTAATATCTCAAAACTGCAATCTATCTTGTTCAGGTAATTCGTGGGTGAAGGTTAGACCCCTCCCGTGTCGTTTAAAGACAGGTAAGGTCTCTTGCACGGTAACCAGTTTGTCAGGTGTTCGGTCGGGGCTGTGTATGAAATTCCCCTGACATGTGGAAAAGTTTACATTGGCAGACGGGCCGTTGTATAAATGAACGACTAAGGGAACATAAGCTTTCTATGGTTAACGAAAAAGGGTGAAATTTGCCCTTACATTGCGGCGCATGCCCTTTGGCTACGCCTGATAAAGCATGCCAGCCTTTGCTGGCTAGAACCAAAATCTTAAGGCGCAGTCGTAACCAGGTAGCACGTGAACTCGCAGAGGCTTTCTACATTGATAAGTCAGGTGATAAATACGTAAGCGATTCTAGTATCAATTTGTATAAGAAAGAGAAAACGTTCTTGGCATGTGCGCATAGGCAATGATTGAATAAAAATTTAGGTATATATATATGTATGTTCTTTCTGAATAAAATCAGTCGCGAGTTTGCGCCCGTCCATGTCCTTACTCGTCCGTATCTTTTTTAGCGCAATTCCTTTCTTTAAGGTGGTTTTCACAGCCAACCACTGCACACACCTTCTCTCTACCGTTCCACATTTGGCATTTGCAGCATGAATGGATCAAAGTGCATTAGCGAACACCCAGTTGCATTTCCTACAGCTGATCGCGCAGTAGCAGGGGCAATGGTTTTCTACTCGCGCGCTTTCGCAGAGGCAACGTGCAGCGCGCAGTGGAAACCGCCGTCTCGTTCCTCTAGAGCAAACTGCTCCGCGAAAAGCGTTTATATTAAATATATCAGTGCTGCGTGCAAGGCTATAATTAAATAACTCAATTCTGGGGTTTTATGTGCAAGAACAATATTATTATAAGCCATGCTGAAGGGGGGGACTGTGGATTAATTTTGACGACCTTGGGTTCTTCAACATGCACCTGAGTACACGAGCGCTTCTGCATCGAAATGTGGTCGCTGCGGCTGGGATCGAACCCGTGACCTCGAGCTCAGCAGCGCCACGCCATAGCTACCGAGTTACCACAAAGGGTGCGGCGATACGAGTGAAGAAGCAAAGCCTGACAGCGTCTGTACGCGAAAGGATGGCACTGATCGTCGCCGGCCCTCCAGCACCAGAGAACGCCACCTTCACAAAGACGTCCCACACTAGAGTCGAAGGTGAATAAAGTTTTCTTCTACCATGCTACAGAGTAACATGCCGTGGCTGTTGCGTGTGCTGTGGGTAGAAGGATCGGAAGCTCCTGGTAAGTTTGTGGAAGAAAAGGGCGAGGTGGTACGAGAAGAGGTTACATCAGCCACAGACAGGGCTGCTGCACTGTCCAGTCAGCGTCATTAAGGGAAATCATCCTGCACAGTGGAGACGGGTATTTTTTAAAATTGTGCCTCTAATTTGAGCAATACTAACGCTATCAATCGTGAGCGGCAGCACTATAAATAAATAAATGAATAAATTGAACATTACAGTTAAAAAACAAACGACGCCCCTCTTCCCATTCACCCTGCGCGCGTTTTCTTTCTTTTTCCCCCGAACCCCGCGCTCTTGCTTCGAGCAATCTGCTCGCTTTCGCGACAATTTGTAAGCACGAGAAAGTACGCTCCTATGTTTACTTGTTTTCCGCCTCGTTTTTACCAGGAAAGAAGACATCACGCCATGAATATTCTCAAAGAAAACCCTTCCGCGGAACAAACGAGCGACCCGTCGTTACCCATCGTGACTCAGACGAAGAAACTGCGTGTTTAGTTTTGACGCATACGTTTATGACGCCAGACCGTGTCGCGAAAACGAGAGTCCGAGGAGTAGAGGCCGCCCGTGAGCTGCCATAAGTGTTGCGCAAATACCGTCAAGTGAGGGACGTGAAGTGCCGTCGCAAGCGTTCCCGGTGGCTTCGTGGGTGCGCGCGGAATGGCATGTTTCTTCGGGGGATTGGATGGAGCGGCGAAAATACGAGGCGGAGAGTAAGCCGTTTACACCATTCAACCTTGACGGGGCGCCTGAAGGTCTTCCTCCGGCGCTTCCGAACCGGTTCGAACATGGACGGCTTATAATGAAAGATGCGGCACGTGTCCAACACACCGTCTCGCCCGCGGGGATAGCGCGAAGAAACGCACTTCAAGGATTGGTCTTCAGCGAGCAGGACTCTTCACGATGAACGGCAGAACGGTGAGTTCGCTTGGCGGTTTTGCATAAGCTCTCCGCCGCTTCCAGCGCTGAACGCGATGTCCAGCACTGCAGGCAGAGAGCGCATTGAGTGGCATTAAAGTATATAGATTTAGGGAAGAAGCTTGGGCTCTCGAGCTGGCATTAGGGTGGCAAGTATCGGTGGGAGTTTCGAACTTCTGGTACTTGGTACAGCCCCGAAAACCGACGGGCTGGAGTCGCGAAGCAGCTGTGCTGGCCACTTAAAAGTGGCTAGCCCCACAGCTTTAAAAGCTTAAATAGCTTTAAAAGTAGATTTGAACGGAAGAGTAAGAAAGTAACAAGCACACTAAATGTGAACAGAATTTGGAAGGAACTTTGCGGCGCCTGAAGCTTCGACATGATCTCACTAAATGTTTATTATTTTTTAACAGATGCCATATTACGGTGCTTGGCATTCACTGATAACACAAAAGGAAACGCAAGCACTCTGCACGAAGGACGTCGTTCAATATTTGAGCTCATGCAGGATAATTAAGGAACATGTAGCGTTTTGTCCGCTATCTTATCTTTATTGTAATTTAGTTGTACCCCCTGACTAGTATCTTGCTTTTGTACGCATTCATATGCAGAGTGTTTCAGCGAACACTTCAAAAATTTTTAAAGGTTGCCTGTGGCAGATAGCACAATTCTAGTTCATGAGCTGGTCTACTCGAAGAGGCGGACATTAACTTGGGCAAGAAAATTGAAATGCATAATCGAGTAATTAACAAACATTTACTAATAAAGTGTTGAACTCATTACCTTATAGCCCATGTTGCAATTTACAAATTCTAGCAGTGGAGTTCGCATCTACTTGGAACGAATTCTCAGGATGATACCAGTTCTGAGATATTAATTCCTGAACTTTGCGGAGAAATGCACTCGCGTTTCAGTTACTTTCTTAACAAAACGTCGTTTTATGCATTCAAGCACAGAAGTAGCTGGAACGCTAATGCATTTCTGCGCAACGTTCGGGAACTAATATCTTGAAACTGGTGTCATCCTGAGAATTCGTTCCAAGTGGATCCGCATCGCGAACTCCACGGATAGAATTTGTAAATTGCAACGTGGGCCATAAGGTAATGAGTTAAAAACATAGAAGTCGATTATACATTTCAATTTCTTGTGCAAGTAGTGTCCGCCGCTTCGAGTAGACCGCCTCATGAACAAGAATTGCGCTATCTGCCGCAGGCAACTGCTAAGAATTTTTGAAAGTGTTGAAATACCGTATATATATATATATATATATATATATATATATATATATATATATATATATATATATATATATATATATATATATATATATATGTATATATATATATATATATTTGTGTGAGGTTATGGGTTTGTCTCCCATCGGCGACAAGTTATCTTCTCGTCCCCTTTCATCTTCTCTTTTCCCTCATTGTTTTCTGCATTTCAATTTCAACCACATCTAATTATCTTTATGCTTTCCTGCTATGAAATTTGTAGCATATATATAATGTCTAGTATAGCCAGCGTTAGCACTTTCATCCGCCGTACTCAAACGCAGCCAACGCTGAGAGAAAAAAAAAAAGACTGGTGAAAGAGTGAGACGGGCGCGTAAGTACAATTCTGACAAGAGAGGCAACGGTGAGTTGCCTGCTCAACGAAGATACCACGCGCTCGGAGGCAGGCGTTGCAGAATTGAGGGCCGGCAGCTGCGACAGTATCCATAATTGACGTCGTGTGCTTGCTTAGCAGCCGGCACATGATCTCCCCCATACTACACTAAATATGAACATTAGGTTAAGCTGCGTTAGTAAATTACGCTTCTATGATAGAAAAGCCGCCACTCCTACCGTGAGAGCAGGTTTAATGGAAGAAAACGAGAGTTTCCACTGCCGTGACTTCATGAACTTTAGCAGCGTCTACTTGGCTATGGTTAATCATTTGTTAGTAAGAAAGTGCTACATTGCAGTCTAAATAGGAGTGTGCGAATATTGGAAATTTCGAACACGAATCGAATACTTCTTGCTATTCGATCCGATTCGAGAATTCACTATCCATCTGAAGAATATTCGGTTTTATTCAAATACAAGGAATAAAATTCTTTATTGGAGCTTAAGGGGAAGAAAACTGATGCAAATATTTTTTCTGAATGATTCTACTGCAGGAGAGGCGCAGTTGTTGCGCAAGGGCACTGAGCGAACGCATGGGTCAGGTAACTTCTGTTGACTAATTCACATTGATTCAATAAGAATATGCATCGCTTATGGGCAGCCGACGAGTTTGTTCTCTCGATTTAAGGAAAGCGAATTATTATTTTCTAGTCTCACCATACTTGCATTCCTTTAAAAGCATGTGCGGTGCAGTAGTATTACGCTGCCACCTCCTTCAACGAGCACAACACGTGTATATGATGAAATGCTCTCGGCCCGTTCAGACCTGCCAAACTTCAGAGTTTACAATGTACTGCAGTCTAAGCCAACAAGTCCTAAACTGTGGCGAACAATCGCAGACTTGATTCTGTAGGGACGCTGTCATCAGGCACTTGCTCTACGTACAGGGTGTCCCAGCTATCATGCACCAAGAATTGAAAATACGCAAATGTCACGTAGCTGGACAGAACCAAGGTAAGGTTGTTTGCCGTCGCTCGGAGATACTCAAATTACGTTTTTCATTCCTGCTAATTAGACAATTAGTATTATTTATTTATAATCTTCTCAAATATGATAATTGAATGAAAAGTGTCAATGAGAAAATTCTAGAGCAACATGAAAAACTCCCAATACAACCTTCTGTTGCTCAATACGTGCTACATCAAAGTGTTTTTTTCCGAGCGTGAAAGAAGCCCGCAAATGCACGCAAAATTGCCGCGCGACTGGCCGCTCGAGGCACTCTGCGTGCATTCGCGGGAGTCGATGACCGATGACCTAAGCACATGCTTCAACCGAACAAGAGAGACCTATCCGAAATGCCATGTTGTACACAGCGAGAACTCTGAAAAACAGGCCAGATTCATTTCTCCTTTCATAGTTGCAAAATCTTTAGCCGAAGCCATAGGGTCAGGTTATAAAGTAACGAAAATGGCTAGCGGAGACTTTCTTCTTGAGATCCCTCAGAAACATCAGTACGAGAGCTAGGCAGTCTTGTGACATTTGGTAACATACCTGTTTCTGTTATACAACACCGAACAATGAATAGCTCACGCGGAGTCGTGTCAGCGGCAGACCTCCAGGATTTGACTGCAGCTGAACTTTTGGAAGGGTGGAAATACCAAAATGTAATCAATGTAAAGCGTATTATCTTAAGACGGGACAACAAAGAAATTCCCACTTCCCCATTCCCCAGTGAGGAGTAGCAGGCTAGAGACATTCTCTCCAGGCCGACCTCTCCTCCTCCTCCCACCAAACACCTTGTCCTAACATTTGCATCTAGCGTTCTGCCGGAAACCATTGAAACAGGATACATAAGGCTAACTGTCCGACCATATATCCCCAACCCTAGACGGTGTTTACAATGTCAAAGGTTCGGCCATGGCTCGCAGAGCTGTCGTGGTCAAATAACTTGTGCAAAGTGTGGAGTCCAGGGCCACCCCTCCGACAACTGTAGTGGCACACCTTACTGTGTGAACTGCAGTGGTGACCATCCAGCCTACTCACGCTCCTGTCCGAAGTGGAAGAAAGAAAAAGATGTAATCACGCTCAAAGTCAAAGAAAACATCTCGTTTAAAGAAGCCCGTAAAAGATGCCCACCTTTCCACAGCAGACCTTATGCTGATGCGGCGCGTCGGGGGGCAGCGTCGCAGCGGCCAATGTCAAGTGCCCAGCCCGCGTGCAGCGAGCTGGCACCTTTGGCTCCTGCTCCCAGGGTGGAAGTATACGTACGACTACTCGATCCAACCAGCAAACAGGCCAGGCTACCCTTGGGTTGCCGGCTTCACAAAAGTTATCTGCGGCAACCTGCGCTACACACAGCGATCCCACAGGACCGATAGCGGCCCCGAAGGTGGGCGCAGCCAAAGCTGCCCGAACCTCCCCGGCCCCTTCCAGCGCTGGCAACAGCCGGCGCAGCTCAGACCCAAAGGCAGCGCCATCGACCTCCGGGCTGGTGGGCACAGGGGTCTTGCCGTCCAAGGCGGGACTCTCTCGGATAACTTCTCGCTCGCAAAGCGCGCGTCCGGCGCCTCACAAGAGGCAATGGACACTACACCAATCCCCACGGCGCACCAAGCGCCTAAGGAGCGGCGAGACTCCCTCGAACGCTCCAGAACATACAAAACCCCCGTTACAGGGCCTGCAAAGAGCTCTGTAATCTAAGGCATCACTTCTGTTTCTGTACACACAGCACTAACTTACTTTCAATATGGATACACAAATCATTCAATGGAACATCAGAGGTCTTCTTAGAAACCTTGATGATGTGCAAGAACTTATCTACGAACACAATCCAAAAGTGCTGTGTTTACAGGAAACACACTTAAAATCAAAACACACAAACTTTCTCCGACAGTATGTTAAGATCGCCATGACGCTATCGCATCATCGGGCGGTGTTGCCATTGTTATTCATAAAAGCATTGCCTATCAACGTTTACAGTTGCAAACACGCCCCTTGAAGCAGTGGCGGTTCGAGTTGTTCTCCTAAACAAACTCATCACCATTTGCTCGCTTTACATACCCCCACATTACAAATTAAACAAACATGAGTTTCAGTCCTTTATAGATGAATTGCCAGAACCTTATGTTGTTCTTGGCGATTTCAATGCGCACACCTGCCTGTGGGGCGACTCTCGTATAGATGCGCGAGGTCATCTTGTTGAACAGTTCCTTTTTTCTTCTGGTGCGTGCCTTCTGAATAAGAAGGAACCCACATATTACTGTCTTGCAAACAAAACCTTTTCTTCAATTGACCTTAGCATAGCTTCCCCGTCAATACTGCCTGAACTTGAATGGGAAGTTACCAACAATCCCTACGGGAGCGACCACTTCCCCATACTGCTAAGAACATCTAAAGAAAATGGATATCCACCACTGGCTCCTAGGTGGAAGATTGATACAGCCGATTGGGAGAACTTCCGAAATCTCACTACTATCTCACGAGCTCACATGTCTTCGTTAGGAATTGATGCTGCTGTGGAGTATTTTACAGCATTCATTATAGATGCCGCATCGAAATGCACATCTGAAGTAAGTGGCTTGGCATGCAAACGGCGTGTACCGTGGTTGAACGACGAATGTAGGACCGCTCGTAAGAAACAGAACAAAGCTTGGGGGTTGCTACGAGCCTCTCCCACTGCGGAGAATCTTATTAACTTTAAGAAAGTAAAATCCCGAGGCAGAAGAACACGCCGACAGGCCAGAAGAGAGAGCTGGCAGAAGTTTTTATCGGGTATCAACTCGTATACAGATGAGGCCAAAGTCTGAAACAGGGTTAATAGGATAAGAGGGCGACAAACATATTCACTCCCTTTGGTAAAGACACAAGGCGATACACTGAAAGATCGGGCAGACTCACTTGGGGAGCACTTTGAGAGCGTGTCAAGTTCAACACATTCTTCAAAATCCTTTCTCAGATATGAACACATAGAAGAATGCAAGCCATACATAAGAAAATGCTGACATAATGAGCCATACAATCGTCCTTTTAGTACTGCCGAGTTGAGAGCTGCCTTGATCGCATGGCAAGAGCTCTGCACCGGGATCTGACCGAATCATGTATGAAGGTATCAAAAACGTACACAATGACACGCAAGTTACACTACTCACAATTTTCAACACCATTTGGGCTGCAGGATACCTTCCAACTGCATGGAAAGAAGCCATTGTGGTTCCTGTTTTAAAACAAGGCAAAGATCCTTCCTCAGTGGCAAGTTACCGCCCGATCGCCTTCAGAAGTTGCCTTTGTAAGGTATTTGAAAATGATTAATCGGCGACTCATCCATTTCCTTGAAATGAGCAAAATGCTTGATCCCTATCAGTGTGGCTTCAGACAAGGGTGCTCCGCAACCGATCATCTTGTACGTATTGAAGGAAATATCCGTGACGCATTTGTACACAAACAGTTTTTCTTATCCATATTCCTCGATATGGAGAAGGCGTACGACACAACTTGACACTACGGAATCTTGAGAGACTTGTCAGAAATGGGCATTCATGGCAATATGCTAAATCTAATAGAAAGCTATTTGTCCAATCGTACCTTCCAAGTAAAAATCGGCAATGTACAGTCACGGACGTCCTTTTATACAGGAAACTGGTGTATTCCAGGGAGGCACGCTCGGCTGCACACTCTCTATTGTTAAGATGACAACACTTCGTGCTTCATTACCACCGACCATTTTTTATTCCGTCTACGTGGACGACATTCAAATAGGTTTCAAATTCTGTAACCTCGCAGTGTGCGAGAGACAGGTACAGCATGGCTTGAACAAAGTGTCAAAGTGGGCAGAGAAAGATGGATTTAAAATCAATCCTCACAAAAGTTCTTGCGTTCTTTTTACAAGAAAGAGAGGCCTGGTTCTGGATCCTTGCTTAGAACTGTGTGGACAACAAATACCAGTCAACAAAGAGCACAAATTTCTAGTTGTTATACTTTACTATAGGCTCACTTTCATTCCATACATTAAATATGTTAAAGAAAGATGTCTAAAAACAATGAACTTATTGAAACTTATATTTCAGACTACATGGGGTAGTGACAGAAAGTGTTTAAGAGCCTAAGAGCCTAATTCGGTCATGATTGGATTATGGTGCCGTAGTATATAACTCTGCCGCCCTGAGCGCGCTAAAGATGTTAGATGCTGTCCACCATCTAGGTATCCGCTTAGCCACTGACGCTTTCAGAACGAGCCGGATTGAAATCTTATATGCCTAATAGAATGAGTGGTCGCTCCACCTGCAGAGATCATACATCAGCTTTACATATTTCCTTAAAGTGCACTCTAACCTTGAACATCCATGTTCTAATAACGTTAACGACATGACGTGTGCTAGACTTTTCCGCAATCGTCCCTCTATAAGACAGCCTTTCTCGCTGCGTGCGAAGGAGCTTAGCGATGAAATGCAAGTTCCACTCCTCGAACATCGCTTAATGCACCTAACCAAGCTTTTACCTCCTTGCGAGTGGAAGGTGATAGAATGTGACGTATCTTTTCTAAAAGTTACAAAGCACGCGCCATAGGTCGAAATCCGAATGCATTTCCTAGAACTTCAGTATAAGCAGTCGTGCACAGAGTTCTACACAGATGCTTCCAAGTCACAAACCGGAGTGTCCTGTGCAGCCGTCGGTCCATCCTTCTCGGAATCCGATGTACTGCACCCGGAAACAAGTATCTTTATGGCTGAAGCCTGCGCACTATTGTCGGCAGTGAAGCATATAAGGAAACCAAAACTCCAAAAATCAGTTATATATACGGACTCCCTAAGTGTTGTGAAGGCCTTGATGTAATTCTGTAAGCACAAAAATCCAGTAATTAATTAACTCTATTCCGTCCTGTGCAAAGCATATATATCTAACCAACATGTGATTATATGTTGGGTGCCTGGCCATAGGGGCATCGAGGGTAACGTTCTAGCGGACCAGATGGCCACATGAATTTCATTGCATGCTACTGCTTCGGTCCCTGCCACATACATGAATCCCTTCTTAAGAAAAAAACTACGAACCACTGGCAACGCATGTAGGACGCAGAAATAAATAACAAACTGCACGTGATAAAGCCACAGTTAGGTTCTCGGCCCTCCGTAACAATATCACGGCGAACAGATGTCTATTCTGTCGTGTCAGAATAGGACGCATATTTGGCACGCATAACTTTTTACTCACTGGAAATGATCCTTCAACATGTGGTAGATGCGGGGAGAGGCTGACCGTCCTCCATGTAATCCTGGAGTGTCGGAAAGCCGAGTCTGAGAGAAAGAAACATTGTTCCCTAGCATACAGGCAGCACATCCCCCTTCATCCTGCAATGTTACTTGGCCCAGAACCGCTCTTTGACATCAACGCAGTCCTAGACTTCCTGAAAGATGTTTTATTACATGTTATTAGCCCCACACATTCGTAGTGTCTCCTCTCTTGAGAGGATGCCGCTGTGATAGCTGTTTCGTATAGCACATGCCTCTAGGCCCTTGTGTTTCAAGGGCTCTGGCGAGGCAGTAGTGTTCCAGGTAATTTTACCATCTAACATATTTTCTATATTGCATCATTCTTTCACGATGGATTTTATTGTACATAGAACGTCATTTGTCATCGAGATAATCTTACTACAGATAGATTTTACGCGCTCTAGAGTGACTATTTTAAGGCGCCTTTACAGCCACGTCACATCAACCTCATAGAACTCATAACTACATTGCGAACTCATCACCACGGACCTGGCGCTCTTTGGCCATACCTGGCCCTTGTGCCAATAAACACCATACATCCATCCATTCATATTCTTGCATTCCGCCTAATTACATAATTATGCTTAATTAATAAGCAACTTCTCAAATACTATAATTGAATGAAAAGTGTCAATGAGAAATTTGTAGAGCAACATGAAAAACTCCCGATACAAGTTTCTGTTGCTCAGTACGTGCTACATAAATGTGTTTTTTGCGGCCGTGAAAGAAGCCCGCTCGAGGCACTTTGCGTGTATTCGCGGGCTTCTTTCACGCTCGGAAAAACACATTTATGTAGCACATATTGAGTGACAGAAAGCTGTACCGGGAATTTTTAAACGAAGCTTCCTTTACCTTTTCCTTCGACTTTCCTACTGCTGCTGCTGTGGCTGCTGCTGTCCGGCATACGGCGTCGGGGGGTGTCAGTCAGGAGTGTGGTAGAGAAGAAAAGAGACGCGAGGAAATCGTTTGGACCGCACCGCGTCGAATGTTCACAATGCCCTGTGGAGCTCTCGAGTCGTCACCACAGTAGTCTTTTGACAGCTGTAATTATCCGTGACCCCCTAAGCAAGCGCTTACCTTTCTACCAACGTGCAAGTCCAGACGGAAGCTAGCTATAATGGATGAAAGGAGGGGAGAGAGGAGGCAGAGAATGGGTAGAACAGACGCAGTCGCGAAGCGAGTGACCTTGCCACTCACGGGGGGATAGGGAAAAGGTGACGTGAGAAGGCAAGGAAACGCTGGATAAACTTAAGTTCAAGGGACGGTACGGTGCGTTTTTGCTATTTGTCAAAAATAAAACCACGCTAATATGTCTAGCGGACAAGTTATGCTGGGCGTGCAGAAGTAGAACCGCATTAATTAAAGTGCACCACAAGGTCTAGGCGACACAGCGGAAGGTCGCGCGTCAAATCAACACTTCTGTGCCCGCCGCGGTAGCTTTGCCGCTATGGAATTGCTCGAGGTCGGGGATTTGATCCCGACCGCGGCAGCCGCATATCGACGTGGCGAAATAAAAAACGCTTGCGCACTTTGATTTAGGGACACGTTAAAGAACACCGCGGTGCCAAAATTAACCCAGAGTGTGCCACTACGGCCTGCCTCATAATCCGATTGTGGTTTTGGCGCCTACAGCCCCATAATCTAATACCAGTTTAATGCTTCTGCCACGATGCGATGCACGTGCCATGTGAGGCAATGACAATGCTCAACCCTCTCAGAGGTTATATGGCGCAAAGCAACGCCTCAAGCAAATGCCTCGCCCTTTGTGTTTTGTGTACTACGCAGACAAACAGCAGTGGTGCACGCAAGGTAACGTTTAACGTAAACTCACCGCTCTTGTGCTAGACAACACATTGAAGAAATTAAACATTCGCCGTCAACATCACCGCTAATTATCGTCAATCAAAGCAAACAGCACAGAAAGCTTCGCTTACATCGACTCCCACAGTGCGTGGGATCTGCATGATTTTCATTTGCTGTACAGTTTTCTCATTTACACTTTGCATCTAATTATACTATTTGAGAAGTTGATTAATTAAGACTCATTATATCAGTAGGCGGAAAGTAAAAAAGAAATGAAGAGGAGCCGTTCCACTCTGTGGGGTGGATGACCAGCGAAGCTCTTTAACACACGATACAGAGGTGACACAGAATTTTGAACAAAGGTACGAACTCATTTATTGTCTCGATCGGTGGTAATCGTCACGAAAGGTACGCACACACATTTATTAACGTGATAGCGTTAAGGAGCCCGTGTCGTAGAAAAGCTGACGTCGGCGTCCGCTGTCGGATGTCGCATCGGTAAAAAGATTTTTGTACCACACATGTGAACACATGTGTGGTCATGTGACGCAAGGAATTCACTGAAATAATTTCATTTCTCAAGGTAAAATACGTGTAACAAACGTAAACTACGACTTACACACAACCTACAGACATGATAGCTCTTGGACTGTAATTTGAATATACGAGAAAACATAATCCTGTTACGCGAAAACTCAAACCTCTTTTCCAGCGTTTCTACAAAGCACAGACAAGAGACGGCGTCCGCCATCTATGCACGCCGGCGCCCGCCTCGCGGCCCATGCAAGAGGCCGCGTTTCGAACAGAAAGCCCGTCTTCGTGCATAGCGTTCGCCGCAAGCGTTTCCCCGTAAACATTACGGTTACATACGCTGCAGTTGCCGGGAAGCGTGAGAAGCAGTCAGAGACCTTTGAATGCTTTCGCGTTCCACTCTTAAAGGCGAAGCTTAAGCGTCCTCCAAATTTTCGTCATTGGCGTGGTCGACAGGACCGCCGCCCCGAGGAGCCGCAGGAAACTAGCCACGTGTGATCTTTAGGGAACCTACATGCAAGGCCCGTTTCAGGGTGGTAACGACATCAAAATTGTGACCGTTATTTGTATTTAGAAAAAGTTTACTTCAACAAGAGATGATACGAACACTGAGTGACAAACACGGCACAATTCCACCAGAAAGATAACATATATACAAAACGAAGCATTGTATAGATGGAGTGCTTTCAAAGTAGTGTCCGAGTCCTCACTCACTAACATATAACCACACAGACCCAACGAAAGGCAGAGTTACACATAAACTAATTGTCACATGTATAAAATGATGTCTAAAATGATGACACAATGGCTATGTACGATGATGATGTGACAGGGGCACTTTACATAAGTTTGAAGTTATGCTATGAAATGCGTAAATACAAAAATATTCATGTATACGAGAGCACACACATAGAGAAATCACGGGCACCTGTATTCTATGCACATTCAGTGAATACTTCTGATGGCCTGGCTACAAGAACCAGGCTGGTCCAAAATTCATCCATACGCGTCCATCAGCCACCGACAGGAAACTACATGACCACTGTCGAAGGAACTCTTCTTCTCCAAGGAAGAACAACTCCCCCGACAGAAACGACAGTAGCTCAGAGTAGAGCCTCCCCAGAAGTGGGAACAGAGCGCGGCGACGATGCCCCACGGCAACTGCCTCGCACCGGTTACGCCATAGACAAAAGGCCTCTGGAGCAATTAAAAGTCTCGCAACGCGGCCACGTGAGCAGCGACCAGATGTAATAAAGCGGTTAACTCCAAGGCCGCGGAAACCGGTATGCACGGCCCTCCAAAATAATCTGGCAACGACGCATTGCAGCAGCACATGTTTATTGGATTTTTGAAGGGGGCAATTGGGACACAGCGAAGATGGGACTACGCCCCGCCGCTCTAGCTTGTCACGAGTTGGAAGCATTTGCCACCTTAGACGCCACATGAAGTCGCGTAGGCGGTCAGGTAGAAATGACGCCGTTATCGCATCCCACGACACATTATTGGAACGCGCGCGGCCGGCGCGCTGGGGGAACCAGTAAGGCTGACGTATCTACAACACGGTTTTCGAGAACGTCTACATCAAGACATACCTGTGTGTGGTGATAAAATAGAGTTTTACCGCCAAATTTGGTGAGCAGCCATATTGGTCCCCAATCTCGCAAGAAGTCATGACGCATTCCTGTTATTTTTTGTCATGCTCTGATCTACCCATGCTGGCACGCGATCAATTAAATTTCTTTTATTAGTTTTTACCGATGTTCACACGAAACCTGCACACATCTTTATTGTACTAAACGCATTTTCCTTTTATTTTAACACATCAAATTTCTTTTTTTCTATTGCATGTCGTGGACACGTATACAATACCAAGTTATAAGGCACGGTAGCGTGCTCGTGGCAGTATTATCTCACGCCAAGAATTTGAACTCAATGAAGCACTGCCGTTGCCTTCCACTTGTACGTAATACATGAGGGGTGTTTTTCGAAGTGTGCTGTAATAACGACTGTGGTTACTAGCCTGGTAAACTAAAACGTAGACGTGCCGTGTATTGCGCTCAGATATGCTTTATGTCTCTGGCTGCTGAAGCCAAACTTTATCTTAAATCTTTTTCAGTTTCCCGAGTTTCCCATCACAGAGGGTTGCGGGAAACATGGTCTGTCGGCTGGTCTTTCGCCATTTTGTCGACCACATCTTATAATTTGTCAGAAAGTTTAACCCGCTGGCGGCGACAAGTACCCTTACAAAGGGTGTCCCCACGCTAAAACAGCGCTTGTGTGTAGGCTCCCTGGTGAACGTTTCGACGGGGCCGCCACCATAGGACAGCCGAAAGAAAAAAAAACTAGATACGCAAACGCATGGAGCGCCGACGAAGAGAGTGCGGTGCGAACGTAGACATGGCCGACGCGGGTCGGCCTTTTGGGCCAAGATCCGATCGTAGTAACCCCTATTGGCCCATCTTAATATGTTTATAGTTTTTTTAAGATAATCATTGTTTACACCTTTACAGTTTTAACCTTTTAATTACTAACACTACTAACTACATTCTTTTAGACATTCTGTTTGGATTTTATTGTATACACTTTTAGCTTGTTATCGCTTTAGTTTTTGTAACCCAATGATTATGATGTTTGTAAATCGCGTAATAAAAATCGTTCTGCTCTTGCCCTTGTGCCTGGGACCTCATTGGGTCCCAGGTGTGACGAGGGTAGTTCAAAGGCGAGTTACAGGTCCCGGAGCCCACCACCCGGAGTCCTACAGTGGTATGTGCGATTGCGTTTGTACCCTTTCACCACTATCTTCAGGATTTTGCACACGCTCACGTAAAATGTACGGAAGCCTAGCCATAAACGGCTTCGTTTTTTTTAATCTTGGGAGTTTTAATCTTTTAAGTTGGGACACCCTGTATATATGTACCAACCGGGCCAAATTGGCACTCTGTGAGACCATCTACAATTGACTAAATACGCTACGTGTATTGTAGGTTCTTATGGTTGCCCTCGTGGCCGCAGTCGCCTGCTGGTCGGAAGCCGCCGACCCCGTAAAGCCAGCGCCACCCTCTCCTGCCGCCGCAGAAGCCGGTCAGGAGGAAGGCGTCGAAGGGCGAACCCTGGGCAAACTGCTCAGGCACCTGCACAACAAACGGCCCAGCCGCATCGGCTCTCCTCTACGAGGCCACAAGCACAACCACGGCGGGCACCAGGTGCCGCTGGGCGGCGCCCACTATGGCCATGTGGAGGGCGGCCAACAGCACGGCTACCAACAGGCCGCGCAGGGCTTCAACCAGGGCAGCCAGGCCTTCGAGGGACAGGACAAGTACAAGAACGTGCAGGGATTCCGCGAGACCAAAGGCTACCGCACCGAGATGGGATTCGAGGAGACCAGCTTCAATCGATACGGCTCGGGCACGGGAGGCTTCCAGGGCGGCTTCAACCAGCACTCGGCCGGCAAGTTCCAGCAGCAAGGACAGCAGCAGGCGGGTTTCGTGGCTGCGCCCGGCTACGGTGGGCGCTAACCGCTGCGTGCATCCACAATAAAAAATTATTTATTATCACCGCATCACTCCATCTGGCAGCTGTACCACCACGTCCGTGCGGTCACAAGCGGTTTTCATCTTGCCATGCCTTGTTTTTAGGAGTAACCTTTGATACCAAACTTAACTTCCTAACTCACATAAAAACACTAAAGATTAAAGCAAATAAAGCATTGAATATCCTGAAAGTTTTATCTCATAAGCACCGGGGTTCCGACCAAACGTGCCTTTTACGCATTTACCGGTCTCGTGCGTAGCCTTTTAGATTACGGCTCCGTGGTTTACGGCTCAGCCAGACAGTCCTACATCCAACGACTTGATCCAGTACATAACCTTGGACTGCGACTGGCAAGCGGAGCCTACAGAACTTCACCTATTCAAAGTTTGTACGTCGGGTGTAATGAACCCTCCTTACAGCAGCGCAGAGCATTACTCACTTTTTCCTACGTACTAAGAATTCAGTCATCACCGCAACACATATGCTACAACATCCTTACACAATGCAACTCACGCCTACACTATACAAATAAACTGAACATGATTAAACCGCTTGTCCTGCGATATGAGAAATATGTTCGGGATTATGACCGCTGTTGCGCGTGATTGGTCGGGACCGCTTTGACTTCATTCACGGGAATCGCCGGTCGGCGCCGCCGTTTCAGAGCGTAGCACGCTGTTCTGTTCTGGCTTCACAGCTGAGTTGTAAGCATTATGGAACGTTCTCGCTTTCTCGGAGAGCTTGTATTTTCGCCGTACATGTTCGAACCGACAGCCGATACAGAAAACAATGACGGCAACGGGGGCAACGACGATGTTGAGTGTGCCAACAGCGAGAGCGATGTGTGCACCTTCTCGCGCGTTGGAAATCTTAGCCGGTACATATGTATTTTCATGTAGCTGCATGTTCCAATGACGGGTGAAAAAACGCGCTAAAGTGTCACTGGGAACTGGAACTTGCTGCTGGAAGAATGCCGAAGCACTAACATCTCACTAGATTGTAAACACGGGTGCAGTTCCGCGATGTCATGCACCTTGCCGCTGCTTGTCTAAAGTTCCGTGGTTTTTTGCGTGTTGATACACAATCGCGAACATAAGTGCCGCGTTTGGCTACTTCAAACTCTTCAACATTATCTGCCTGTGTCACACTGGCTGCTTCAAACTCTTCGATTGGTGATGGTAGTGGAACAGGTTTATCAGGGGTTCGGTTCTCAAGGTGCTCTGCTAGAACCTGAAAGAGTGCAAGGCATGGATGTCATGAATTTCAGCATATCATGCATATCAGCAAACATGACAACCGTTGGATTACTTACAGTAATTGAAATACTTTTTCAGTAATTTGTGATGAATTAGTTGTCTAGTGATTTAGTAATGCGAATTATTTGGTGTCTGTAATTTAATGGCTAAAGTAATTTATTAATTGCGTTAAATATGTACCAGTAAGCTGTGTACGGCGCCAGAACGTTGGTAGTGTCGTGAGGTGTCGTGGAGGCACATGCATGGGGAGGGCATGAAATGTTGGCAAGTGTACGATACCTTGAAGAAAGGTTGGCGTCCCTTTATACTTTGCTTTTTGCTTCTTGTTTGCATGAAAACTTCTTTGAAGCAATCGTAAAGTAATATCATTGCTTTTTTGAAAGCGGTAATTCGTTCAAGGCAGAAAGCTGGGCTAGTTGGTGTGTCATCATTATTCTAAAGACTAGCGCAGGACAGGACGAGCGGTTAGCGTCGTCCTGTCGTCTACTCTGTCTTTGTCCCTCCTTTTTGCGCTAGTCTTTAGAATAACGGTAATTCGTAATGTAATTCAAATCAATGAGCGTAATAAGAAAGTATGCAGTTTATCTGTTTCTTTATCCAACAACCGCTGCCAATAAGCCCTGAGCGTTTTCCTTAGGGACGGCTTAAGCTCCATTACAGGGACAGTCGTGGAAGTGTCTGCAGCGTTCGCGTGGACGGATGTGGCTAGCTGGTCAGCCAGCACGTTTCCTTCAATCTCGCGGTGCCCCGGCACCCAGCATACTACGATATGCTGCTTGGACGCATAGGTGGTGCATAATGCTGAACAGAGAGATACAATTATAGGATTTTGATATTTCTTGACAGTTTTCAATGCGTTTACGACGCTCAAAGAGTCTGTATATATAACTGCCTTTGGGATATTCAATTCTTTAATGTGTTTAACGGCAGCCAATATCGCGTAGGCCTCCGCTGTGAAGATACTTGTGCTCGTGTGCAGAACGCCGGTATCCGAAAAGGATGGACCGACTGCTGCGTAAGATACGGCAGAATTACACTTTGATGCGTCTGTAAAGAATTCAGGACAGGAGTATTTGTGCTGTAATTCCAGGAAGTACATTCGTATGTGCGCGAGAGGCGCGCGCTTTGTAACAGCTACGAAGGATGTATCACAATCTATTGGTTGCCACTGCCACGGTGGGGGCCGTATAGCAGGGGACATAAGGTGGTATTCAAGCAGGGGAACCCTTGTTTCTTCAGCTATGTCTCTAACACGCAGTGAGAAAGGCTTTGCCACTGTGGGACGGTTGCGAAACAGTTGACAACTGGACAAATCGTTTATGATGTAATACGCGGGGTGCTGATTGTTTCCGTTCACTCTAAGAAAATACATGAAAGATGTATATGTTCTCTGCAGTTGAAGTGACCATTCATCCGATTCAGCGTACAGACTTTCCACTGGGCTGGTTCTAAAGGCGCCTGTGGACAGGCCAATTCCTAAGTGGTGGACAGGGTCTAGCATCTTTAGAGCAGTTGGAGTAGCCGACTGGTAGACTATGGCTCCATAGTCTAGTCGTGTGCGTATTAGGCTTTTATACAAGTTCATGAGACATTTTCTATCACTGCCCCAGGTTGTGCGTGAGAGCACCTTTAAGATATTCATTGTTTTCATACATTTGTTTTTAAGATACTTTATGTGCTGTACAAAGGTTAATTTCGCGTCTAAAATTATGCCTAAAAATTTATGTTCCCTGTTTACAGGCAGACGCTCACCATGCAACACAATTTCAGGATCAGGGTGCAGGCCTCTTTTTCTAGAGAAAATCACACAAGTGCTTTTTTGTGGGTTCAATCTGAACCCGTTCTCATCAGCCCATTTGGAGACCTTGTTAAGACCTAGCTGGACCTGTTGCTCACAGATTGCAAGAGAACTTGATTGAAATCCTATCTGTACGTCGTCAACATATGTTGAATAGAAGGTGTTATGTGGTATGTGTAGACGAAGAGAATTCATTTTTACAATAAAGAGCGTGCAACTAAGCACACCACCCTGCGGCACTCCAGTTTCCTGTACAAATTTCCGCGACAAAACATTGCCCACTCGAACGCGGAATGTGCGATTAGACAGATAACTTTCTATAACATTGAACATATTACCGCGTATACCTAAGTGTGAGAGGTCTCTCAATATCCCGAACCGCCACGTAGTATCATAGGCTTTCTCCATATCGAGGAATACTGATAAGAAAAACTGCTTATGGACAAAAGCTTCACGGATACGTGCCTCGATACGTATGAGATGGTCACTGGTGGATCGACCCTCCCGAAACCCGCACTGGTATGGGTCGAGCAATTTGTTTGACTCGAGGAAGTGTAGTAGGCGACAGTTAACCATTTTTTCGAATACTTTGCAGAGACAACTTGTTAGTGCTATAGGTCTGTAACTTGTTACAGAGGAAGGATCATTTCCGTGCTTCAGAATTGGAATTATTATAGCCTCCTTCCAAGCAGAGGGGATCTCGCCGGAAAACCATATAACGTTGTAAAGGGAAAGGAGGGTTTTCTGTGTTTCGGATGGTAGTTGTTTTAATATCTCATATATTACGCGGTCTGAACCTGGGGCGGATGTATTACAACATTTCAGAGCTGCTTGCAGTTCTGTTATGCAGAATGGTTCGTGGTACGCCGCACTTTTTGCTCATTTTCTTTCTAACTTTTGCTTCTCTATTCGTGTTTTGTAATTTAGGAATGTTTCGGAGTAGTGCGAGGAGCTGGATATGTGTTCAAAGTGTGTACCAAGAAAGTTGGCTTGATCTTCCAGGCTTTCTCCGTGGCTATTTACTAAAGGCAGGGAATATGTTTGTTGCCCATTGACTTTTCTCACTCTATTCCATAATTTCCTCTCGTCTGTGTACGAGTTGATGCTTGATATATACTTCGCCCAACTCTCTCATCTTGCTTGTCGGCGCGTTCTCCTCGCCTGGGATTTGACATGTTTAAGGTTTTCCAGGTTTTCTGCTGTTGGAGAATCGCGAAGCATCGCCCACGCTTTGTTCTGGTTCCTCCGTGCTTGCCTACATGCATCGTTCCACCAGGGAACACGCCGTTTGGAACCCATGCCGCTCGCTTGAGTAATACATTTACATGCGGCATCAAGTATAAAAGCTGTAAAATATGCAACATCGCCATCTATGGTTATACCGGACATCTCAGACCAGGTCATGTGTGTAAGAGTTCGATACTGTTCCCGATCGGCTGAGTCAACCTTCCACCGAGGGACCTGCGGGGGAAGTTGATCTTGTTTCGGCGTAGTTAGGATTATTGGGAAGTGGTCACTCCCATACGGGTTGTTAAGCACATTCCATTTAAAATACGGTAAAAGCGTCGGCGATAAAATGCTAAGATCTATGGCAGAGTATGACTTGTTGGCCAGGTTAAAATATGTGGGCTCCTTCGTGTTCAAGAGACATGTTCCAGAGGAAAAAAGCACCTGTTCAATGACACGACCTCGCGCATCACAGCGTGAATCAGCCCGCAAACTACTGTGTGCATTAAAATCACCGAGAATCATATAGGGCTCTGGGAGCTCATCAATTAATGATTCTAAGTCGCGTCTGTGAAGCTGATAATGTGGTGGTATGTAGAAAGAGCAGATGGTAATGAGTTTATTTAAAAGTATGGCTCGAACGGCCACGGCCTCAAGGGCCGTTTGGAGCTTCAGGTGCTGACACGCTACACTTCTATCAGCAATGATCGCTACACCGCCAGATGATGCGACAGCATCCTCGCGGTCTTTCCTGAAAGTCATGTATTGCCGGAGGAAGTTAGTGTGCTTGGAAGTTAGGTGGGTTTCTTGAACACACAGCACTTTGGGTTTAAACTTACAGATGATTTCTTGGACGTCATCTAGGTTTCTTAATAGTCCTCTAACATTCCACTGTATGACGTCATCGATGTTTAAAAAGAAATTGTGCTGTGTGTCTCAAAAGCGACATTACTTTACAAAACCTTTGTTAGGCCCTGTAATTGGTGTTTTGTCTTTTTTGGAGCGGTCAAGAGAACCTCGCCGCTCCTTCGACGCTACTTGCGTCGTTTGGCTTGGACAGGTGTCCATAGCCTCTTGCGAGGCACTGGACACCCGCTCCAGAGAGCGAAGACTTCATCTCAAGCGACGAAGTCTTCGTCCCCACCGGGCCGGAGGTCGACAGGACCCCTGTGGCCTCTGCGGTGCCCTGGCTGCTGCCGGAGCTTGAAGAGGCCACTGGTGTGGACAGTTTGAGAGATGGCAGGGCAGCGCTGGCTGCTCCCACCGTAGGGGCGGGTGGCACTAGCCTCGGCACGCTAGGAGTGGTCCAGGCTGCCGCCAGAGGCTGTTGTGGTGCCGCCCCCCGTTGCACAACTTCAGCGAAAGTTGTTTTTAGTGAAAATAATGAGGAAACCCTTTGCCGTGCTTCACGGAATGTTATGTTCTCCTTAAATTTTACAGTAATTATTTCCTTTTCTTTCTTCCAGACTGGACAAGCTCTGGAGTATGCAGGGTGACTACCGTCGCAGTTCGCACAATGTACCCCATTATTGCAGTCGTCAGCAGAGTGACCGGCTGTGGCGCACTTTGCACACATAAGTTGTCCTCGGCAGCTCTGTGATGCGTGACCAAATCTCTGACATTTGAAGCAACGTCGCGGGTTCGGAATGTAGGGTCGAACATGAAGCTTTACATAGCCGGTTTCAAGTGCTTCGGGTAGAGTAGTTGAGCTGAAAGTGAGTATGAAATGCTTTGTTGGGATTTCATTGTCATTTCTTCTGATTTTGATGCGCTGCACATGGATTACGCCTTGGTCCTTCCATCCATCCAGGAGTTCTTCTTCATTCAATGTCATTAGGTCTTCATTTGATACTACGCCTTTTACTGTATTCATGGTTCGATGTGCGCTCACAGAAACAGGGATGTTACCAAAGGCTACGAGGTGTGCGAGTTTGTTGTACTGTTCCTTGTCTTTTAGCTCGAGGAGCAAATCGCCGCTTGCCATCTTTGTTACCTTATAGCCAGCTCCAATGGTCTCTTTTAGGCACTTGGCCACAAGAAATGGTGAAATTGTTCTAGCTTTTGTAGATAATTGTTCGCAGTGAAGGACGTGGAATTTCGAGAAAGTTTTTGTTTCTTGGAATGAATAGAGAGGTTGCGTCGGTGCGTACCCTTTTCGAGGCATGATCGGGTGAAAACGGGTTCGAGGATCCCATAAAAAAGGGATTTGTTCGGCAACGGCGTCTGCCACCCACCACGGAGCCCAACAAGGGGACGTGGCAGAACATGTAAACAAGTCTGCACAGCGCCAGCAGTATGCCGTTACTATAACCCATTATGGCATACCCAAGGTAGGACAGCCACACCAGGTTAACCCTTGCCGCCAGGAAAATTTGAAGTGAATGGAAAAGATGAGAGGACAGGAAAGACTGAAAGTAGAAGAGAAAGAAGAAGATGAGGGTAGAGAAAGACAGGAAAAGGCGACCGCCGATTTCCCCCGGGTGGGTCAGTCCGGGGGTACCGTCTACGTGAAGCAGAGGCCAAAGAGGCGTGTTGCCTCCGCCGGGGGGCCTTAAAGGTCCGAACACCCGGCATCGGCTCAACCCCCAGGATCCCCCTTTCCCCGGACACGGCTAAGCCGCGCACGGCTACACGCGGGAGGGTCCAACCCTCGTGTGCTCGGGTACGTGGTGTCGCAACACACCAAACGCCTGCTGACGCAGACGCCCCTGCGGGGAAAGTGTAAGAATGCCCCTGACGTCTCTAGTCCTGTTGTCAATAGCCTGTCTTTTTAGCAGTAGCATGACGTTCTGCGTGGAAAGAGATGGTCTAAACCCTACCATATTGTACGAGAACAACCCCTCGCGCTCTATGTGTTTTGAGATTCTGTTATGTATAACGTGCTCGGCAACCTTACCTAAACATGACGTGTGCGAAATGGGCCGGAGGTTGTCCAGGCTTGGGGGCTTTCCAGGCTTAGGAATCAGTACCGCCGTTCTTCCACGAGTCCGGAACACTACCTTCCTCCCATACCTTGTTGATTTGGTGCTACTGAACCGGTCGTGCAGGTTCCTCAAAACCCGGTTTATGCCATCCGGCCCAGGGGCCGACCTGCCATTGAGATTGTGGAGCACCTCCCTGATATCTGCCTCAGAAAACGGATCATCGAGCTTTGGGGCGTTCTCCCCCACGTATTGAGGGCATTCCCGTAGTTCATCCTTCCCTACCGGAAGATACTTCCTTGCCAGGTCTCGGAGAAGGGACGTATCGGAATGACCCCCCTGTTTTTGCTTATGCACAAGTCTATCTACGGCGAGTCTCTGATTACCCTTGGTTTGTTTATCATCGAGCAGCTGCTTAAGAAGGTTCCGTTTTCCCCCCGTGTGCATTCGCCCGTCTGCTGCCGAGCAGGCTTCGTTCCATTGTTGTCTGTTGAGCTCCAGACAGTGTGCCTCTATGCTGCGATTAAGCTCCGCGATCTACTTTCTCATCATAATCAGCCTGATTACGCCCACTGCATAGCAAAGGCCTCTCCCATACTTCTCCAACTACCCCGGTCATGTACTAATTGTGGCCATGTTGTCCCTGCAAACTTCTTAATCTCATCCGCCCTCCTAACTTTCTGCCACCCTCTGCTACGCTTCCCTTCCCTTCGAGTCCATTCCGTAACTCTTAATGACCATCGGTTATCTTCCCTCCTTATTACGTGTCCTGCCCATGCTCATTTCTTTTTCTTGATTTCAACTAAGATATCATTAACTCGCGTTTGTTCCCTCACCCAATCAGCTCTTTTCTTATCCCTTAACGTTACACCTATCATTCTACTTTCCATAGCTCGTTGCGTCGTCCTCAATTTAAGTAGAACCCTTTTCGTAAGCCTCCACGTTTCTGCCCCGTACGTGAGCACTGGTAAGACACAGCTGTTATAAACTTTTCTCTTGAGGGATAATGGCAACCTGCTGTTCATGATCTGAGAATGCCTGCCAAACGCACCCCAGCCTATTCTTATTCTTCTGATTATTACAGTCTCATGATCTGGATCCGCAGTCACTTCCTGTCCTAAGTAGATGTATTCCCTTACCACTTCCAATGCCTCACTACATATCGTAAACTGCTGTTCTCTTCCGAGACTATTAAACATTACTTTAGTTTTCTGCAAATTAATTTTTAGACCCACCCTTCGGCTTTGCCTCTCCAGGTCAGTGAGCATGCATTGCAGTTGGTCCCCAGAGCTACTAGGCAAGGCAATATCATCAGCGAATCGCAAGTTACTAAGATATTCTCCATTAACTCTTATCCCCAATTCTTCCCAATCCAGGTCTCTGGATACCTCCTGTAAACACGCTGTGAATAGCATTGGAGAGATCGTATCTCCCTGCCTAACCCCTTTCTTTATTGGGATTTTGTTGCTTTCTTTATGGAGGACTACGGTGGCTGTGGAGTCGCTGTAGATATCATTCAGTATTTTTACATACGGCTCGTCTACACCCTGATTCCGCAATGTCTCCATGACTGCTGAGGTCTCGACTGAATCAAACGCTTTCTCGTAATCAATGAAAGCTATATATAAAGGTTGGTTATATTCCGCACATTTTTCTATCATCTGATTGATAGTGTGAGTATGGTCTATTGTTGAGTAGCCTTTACGGAATATTGCCTGGTCCTTTGGTTGACGGAAGTCTAAGGTGTTCCTGATTCTATTTGCAATTACCTTAGTAAATACTTTGTAGGCAACGGACAGTAAACTGATCGGTCTATAATTTTTCAAGTCTTTGGCGTCCCCTTTCTTATGGATTAGGATTACGTTAGCGTTTTTCCAAGATTCCGGTACGCTCGAAGTCATGAGGCATTGCGTATACAGGGTGGCCAGTTTCTCTAGAACAATCTGCCCACCATCTTTCAACAAATCTGCTGTTACCTGATCCTCTCCAGCTGCCTTCCCCCTTTGCATAGCCTACAAGGCTTTCTTTACTTCTTCCGGCGTTACCTGTAGGATTTCGAATTTCTCTAGAATATTCTCTCTTCTATTATCGTCGTGGGTGCCACTGGTACTGTATAAATCTCTATAGAACTCCTGAGCCACATGAACTATCTCATCCATATTAGTAATGATATTGCCGGCTTTGTCTCTTAACGCATACATCTGATTCTTGCCAATTCCTAGTTTTTTCTTCACTGCTTTTAGGCTTCCTCCGTTCCTGAGAGCATGTTCAATTCTATCCATATTATATTTCCTTATGTCAGCTATCTTACGCTTGTTGATTAACTTCGAAAGTTCTGCCAGTTCTATTCTAGCTGTAGGGTTAGAGGCTTTCATACATTGGCGTTTCTTGATCAGATCTTTCGTCTCCTGCGATAGCTTACTGGTATCCTGTCTAACGGAGTTACCACCGACTTCTATTGCACACTCCTTAATGATGCCCACAAGAATGTCGTTCATTGCTTGAACACTAAGGTCCTCTTCCTGAGTTAAAGCCGAATACCTGTTCTGTGGCTTGATCTGGAATTCCTCTATTTTCCCTCTTACCTCTTACTCATTGATCGGCTTCTTATGTACCAGTTTCTTCCGTTCCCTCCTCAAGTCTAGGCTAATTCGAGTTCTTACCATCCTATGATCACTGCAGCGCACCATGCTGAGCACGTCCACATCTTGTATGATGCCAGGGTTAGCGCAGAGTATGAAGTCTATTTCATTTCTAGTCTCGCCGTTCGGGCTCCTCCACGTCCACTTTCGGCTATCCCGCTTGCGGAAGAAGGTATTCATTATCCGCATATTATTCTGTTCCGCAAACTCTTCTAATAATTCTCCCCTGGTATTCCTTGTGCCTATACCATATTCCCCCACTGCCTTGTCTCCAGCCTGCTTCTTGCCTACCTTGGCATTGAAGTCGCCCATCAGTATAGGGTATATTGTGGTGACTTTACCCATCGCCGATTCCACGTCTTCATAGAAGCTTTCGACTTCCTGGTCATCATGACTGGATGTAGGGGCGTAGACCTGTACAACCTTCATTTTGTACCTCTGATTAAGTGTCACAACAAGACCTGCCACCCTCTCGTTAATGCTATAGAATTCCTGTATGTTACCAGCTATATTCTTATTAACCAGGAATCCGACTCCTAGTTCTCGCCTCTCCGCTAAGCCCCGGTAGCACAGGACGTGCCTGTTTTTTAGCACTGTATATGCTTCTTTTGGCCTCCTAACTTCACTGAGCCCTATTATATCCCATTTACTGCCCTCTAATTCTTCCAATAGCACTGCTAGACTCGCCTCACTTGATAACGTTCTAGCTTTAAATGTTGCCAGGTTCATGGTCCAATGGCGGCCTGTCCAGAGCCAGGGATTCTTAGCACCCTCTGCTGCGTCGCAGGTCTGACCGCCGCCGTGGTCAGTTGCTTCGCAGCTGCTGGGGACTGAGGGCCGGGGTTTGATTGTTGTGTTCATATAGAAGGTTGTGGCCAAGTACTGCACCAGGATGGCCAATCCTGCTCTGGTGAGGGAGTGCATTACCGATTCTGGTCACCGGGATCAGGACACACTCCAGGCCTGTTTATGCAATTTTATCAACACGCGGATTTTTTAAATCCGGTGGAAAATTGCGCGGCACCGGCACGGACCTCTTGCACGCTAGGCGGGTGTTCTACCTCTACGCCACCGCTGCACTTTCTTTCTCAGCCTGCGGTTTCGCCTTTGCGTTTTGCACCTCTCCAGCACAGACCTCTTGGCCTCCAGGAGATGCGCCAGGCGCGCGTCTATCCTTGGGGGTCTTAAGGTCCGTGGATATTTCCTTGGTGGCCCTTTCAACGTCTCTCTTGACCTGCGCGAGTAGATCCTCCAGTGCACCGTACTCCGACTCATCTTCGTCCCGTATCTTTCGGAAGAGATCCCAATCAACGCACTTAAGTATCCTAAGCGGGGCCGCTCTGATCCTGATTAATAACGCTACAATGTGATGGTCGCTCCCTAAATTTTCTTGCAAGTTAGTCCAGGCTGCGTCAGCGTTTCTAACAAAAGCCAGATCTGGCATCGTGTCCCTCGAGACCGAGGTGCCTATCCTCCTTGTAAAGCAGGTGTCCGCCACTAGGGTCAACGCGCAGTCTTCTGCCGTGCTCACTAAGTTCACTCCCTTCGCCGTTTGTCTATTATAACCCCAGGCCATGTGCGGGGCATTGAAGTCCCCTGCCACTATCAGAGGGCTGTCACCCGCTATGGCGACTAGGAGTCCGCGAAAACTCTGCCTCTGATCTGTCGGAGGGCTGTACACAGTGAGGACGAATATGCTCTGTTTGATCCTGCCACTAGGGATTATCTCAACCAGCTGCGCCTCCAATCTAGTGCTAGCATCAGCTCTGCCTATTGTGATCTCGTGCTTCTGGAAGGAAATTCCCTTCTTAACCATCGTGATTACCCCTCTCCTACGGTCTCCTCTCGTCGAGACAACGCGGTAACCCGAGAAGCTCGCCTCCTCGCAAAGGGTCTCCTGTAGGAGCAGGACATGCGGTTTGTCCGCTTGTGCTTTCACAAACTGTTGTAGCGAGGCCTTGCGCCTCTTGAAGCTGGTGCAGTTCCATTGCCACACAAATAATTTGTCTGTGTTGTCCGCCATTGTGTCTCTATTTAGTTAGCATCCTCTTGAGCGCGGTGCACTTGCCCGACGCCTCGGAATCCTGATGTGCTTTCTTAACCTTATTGGAATGCATCATGTAACCGCACAAAAACAAGGGACAAAGAAGGAACACACAAGACAGGCGCGGATCAACTAAGATTTACTCCGGGAAATCTCACATTTATACAAGTATCGTAATCACACTTGCTAATCATCAGACAGCCATCACGCGACGTTGGCATGCGGGCGTGAGTGCCGCAAATTTGCTTGTAAATATCTGAACTCTTTATTGCTCAGTGACACTGAAGAGCTGCTTACGCAGCTGCCAGATTGCATTTTTATACAGTAAGCTTCAAAGATTTCTCGGCTCAGTTGTGACCAAACATCTTCAAGACTTTAGTGTCGCGGAACCTAGGCGTGCAATTACGACAGTGGCGACAATGGTCAGCCAGTTTGCCACCCCCCGCCAATCCTTCTACTCCTGCGCGGTGCTCCTGCAGTCTGACGTTTAGGCACCGTCCCGTCTGCCCTATGTAGCTATTGCCACAAGAGAGAGGTATCTGGTACACTACCCCTATTCTGCATGGGACGAACCTGTCGACGTGATTGATATGACATTCATTTCTTTTGTTCTTACCCTGCACCATGTTGCACATGCCCGCCAGTTTTTTCCGCGCCTGTCCTGTGTGTTCCTTCTTTGTCCTTTGTTTTTGTGCGGTTACATGATGCATTACAATAACGACCACCAACTAGCCCGCTTATCCCTGTTAAATTTCTTGACCTTACCGGCCACCTTCAGTATGCTTACGTCAACAAGTTTAGCCTCCATTATCCCCATTCTGCGGTTGAGGGTAGCAATTGCCTCAGACTGTTTCTTGATGGTCTCGAATTGCTGCTGGATAGCGCCGGACTGTGTGTTAATCGCCTCCGCTAATCGATCGAGGAGTTCCGCAAGTGATCCTTTCGCGATGGTCGCGGCGGGCATGGAAGCCGACACGGACGCCTCCTCCATCAGCTCCACCCCAGCCTCTGTTGACTCGGGAGGGGGCGCCTTACGCTTTGCCTGACCCAGCACTGGTTTTAGTGCTGGTGCGGGCGACGTGCTGCCATGACCGTTCTGTGCTTTACGAATCAATTCGAGGTCTGCCCTCAACTTGCGTATTTCCGCCTTGAGCTGCGCGTTCTCCTGCTTTAAAGCCGCAAGACGCGGATCTTCCATCTGCTCTGGCAGTGTACCATGCGTTACCTTCTTTCCAGTCGTCGTCTCCGTGACCTTGTCCATCCAGGTAGGACCCTCCTGGATGCGAACAATGGAGCGCGAGCGTCCCCTGGAACGGGAGCGCGCTCTGCTGAAGGGGCGCCCGCTGGATCGGGAGCGCCCTCTGAATTTCATTTGATATTAACGTTTTTGTAGATATGTTTTTTTTTACTGCTGTCTTTATCAACTGGCAGCAAAAATGGAAGTTTCTAGAATCTTTTTGTTTTACCTAATGTTTTTTTAGCAACGTATGCTTTTGGAAATACCATTTCATTATGTACAATAATACGATATGCTGCAGTATGTGCTGGAATATTATTTGTAGTGGTAAATATTTTTTTTTTCGTGTCCTATAAAAACGACCATTTTCTCACGGTAACAGAAGAGTTAGGGCACTCGAACTCGCCGCCTTTGATGGGAGAAAACAAGTAATAGGAAATGCATTCGAATGAGAATGACAAGTAATTTAATGAATGTCTCGCGAGCGCCCAGGCTTTCGCCTTAATCCTCCTTAGCGTATGCTAAAGTGACTCAACTTTTACGTATAGTGCTAGCGCTCATCAAAACGTAAAATGTGGACTCAGAAAATCGTATATGTGTATTTCAATCATTAATTATTAGAAATCCTCCAACGGCTACATGAAAAAAGTGAGTTAAGTAAGCACTAGGTAAAGCACACAAGTGAGTCTCACAATGTCATATCAATGTTACTTTTTATTTATACAATTGATAAAGCTTTATTGCAAAAATTATTGGCACCCGGCCAGGCACATGTATGAAAATAATCATTAGACAGTTTTAGTTACACGCACGTAGAGGCTTCACGTACGCAAACGTGAAAAGCCTACGTACCTTACGTGCACGCCATCTGAAACGCTTTTAGCTACACGTACGCGCCGCACGCCAAAAGGGACCCCGTAACTCCATCTATCGGGAAATGTGAACACGGCGGTAGCCAATTCAATCCTGCCGCCGTGTTTCGATGCGAGCCGTCTGCGCACGCGCGGCCCGCTATCGCTTTTTCGTGATCTTGCGGAACTCCCGCGCGAAGCTGTCTACGTGCGTAAGAAACGCACGCAAAGAAATAAATCTCACGTACGTCCGTGAGACCAGCGCGCGGCCGCCACGTTTTACGCATGCGCGCTCCTGACACGTAGAAGCTCTACGTACGCAAAGCCTCTACGTACGTGTAACTAAAACTGTCTATTGCAAGTTCTACAAACAGGTTAAACGTGGATCAGAAAAGAAAAAAAAAACTTTAATAAAATATGCTTGAAAATTCAACTTCACTAAAACAAAAGTAATGAAAAAAGGGCTTTAACACTCAGAAAATGACTACCAGTCGCAATGCCACAGCTATATTTAAAGATTAAAACTGATTAGTAGGAGGTAATAATAGCACGTGCTAATGAATGACCAAAAGGTATGGCCTGTATGTACAGCACCTGCTTCTGGATTCAAGATAGAAAACCAGTACTTTCCAGCTATCTTTAAAAACGTATACTAAAAGAAAATCCACAAGCAGAATCCCGAGATGGAATTTTCATCTTGATAAGCAACTTGCTCAGCTTCTCACACCACGAAAGTGCCAAATACATAATGCTGCTAGATGCTTCGAGACAAGCAGTGCAAGTGGGAAATATCTCTGACACTTGAAGAGGTGCGCTAGAAACCAAGCGATACAAGCACGTATGAAAATTAGCTACCAAAACGTTGCCCTCAGGACATTTCTATAAGCGCTCCGCAAGGCGAACAAACACAAATAGCAGTCAGAACCACAGCTAAAAATTTCAGTACGCAACTGTGCAGTTCTGCCTAGTCTATACGTACTTGGCCAATGGTCCACCGAACAAAAGTCGAAAAGACAACACCAATGAAGCACACTTCGTCACGCTGTTCGCGCACGGTGAATTACCCTGCACTTGCGTTGAGGCACAGAACAACTATATGTAGAGGTGGGGAGATGGTTTTAGGTGCACACTTGAGGTCGAGAGAGGATGTGAGGCGGGGAGAAAAATAAAGTAAAAACAAAGAAAATCAAACTACCGGGTTTGTCGACAATCTTACGTCGAAATATCGCGGCAACTCGGTCGACGCGTATTAGAAGCTTCGTCGGCATCATTCAACTTCGTTTTGCAATTAATCGAACACGTACTGTTGGCTCTGTGTGGTCTATTTGACTTCATCGTCGCTACGGTAGCCCATTTTCGTGTGTGCGTACTCCTAAACAGTGGATACAAATGTTCGTAGTGTACAGACAGACGTTTCCTATCGTGCAGTGGTGCTGCTGGGGCAAAGCCTGTTCGTGCTAGCGAGTCCAGTGAACATCTCGTTAGGACATTCTTATTCGCGCGGTTTACCATGTTAATGAAGCAAGCGATAAAGTGTATGCGGTGTTCCGTGTTTTAATCAGTGTGTTTGAACCATGCCTACGTCTCTGCAGTCCTTGATTTTCCCGTTTTCGCGCCTACATGTTCTTACTGATATATGATGATACAAATTAATAATTCACAGTCGAGTAACATTACGAACCTGCTGCTTCTAATTATTCTGTTATGTTAGTATTTTTGGGCTAGAATTGTCTGGTTATGCGGAACATCGAAACTGCTTCATCTCACATATCTAGATGAATGAAATTTTTCTGGGAAGGTGAGATTTTCTCAAATTTGGACCAAATTTTCTGGAAATATGAAGCCTCATCGGAAGCTTTAGCCGCAGTGGACGTCAGGTGAAAAGAAAAAGGAAGGGATGTGGTTCGAGGGACGAAACTATAAATGAAGAATGTTTTTAAATACAAACAACGCTAATCAATATTGGAAACAAGTGATACAACCTAAAGCAAATTTTATAAAGAAATTAAATTTTAAAAAGCAGACAGCGTGCAGCCGTGGTACTTACAATATAGACCCTTCTAAAGAAAATATCCCTAAAGGTGGCGCCACAGGCTTCAGCCACTTAAAGCCCCTTAAGCCTCGTAACGTAGCGTCACGCCTTGAAGAATGCCGCCTCCTCCTCGCGCGCTCTGGCCGAGGCCGACGCCGCGTCGCTATTGGCCTAATAGCATCACGTGGGCCCTCGCGCCGTGCTTCGGTGCCATTTTCGCTCGAGAAGCGCCAACGGAGTGGCGAGGAGCTCATGATGGCGCCGTTGCTACGCTCGAGCGGTGTAGGCTGCGCCACGGTTGAGGAGGGAGCGTGAAAGAGAGGAGAAACGAGGAGGAGTGAAGGCGGAGGAGGAGAGTGTCGCTACTTTACGAAGTTTAAGGGCTTTTACAGCCACCGGAAGACGTCCCAGAAAACTTCCGGTCTATGATGGCTACCTGTGTTTACGCTTGGTTTACGTGGTCGCCTCTCAGCTTTTCTGAGTAGGCTGTCGCAGTTTTTTCGCTAAAATCTTTTCCTGTAGTTCTTCACAGCCACCGCGTGCCCGAGCTCGAGAATCGTACTGTATAGTACCTGGCTGCAGCCTTCTAGCTGGTACGAGTCTTTCCGAAGTGCGGGCCTACAGATTCCCGGTCGAAGACAAACGGTGAGCTGCTAGTATCACCGCAATACGCTGGGAAAGCGGGGAGCCGAGCAAGCGATCAAAAATATGTTCTGCACGCTTTGTCTTAACGCTAAATTGTCACTTGAAAGTAATTCCTTGCTTACTGTATGTGAAGACATTGCGCAAAAAGGCGGACGCTCGTTAGTTGTTAGGTGTGTATGGTGCAAAAGCGATCGTGAAAAAAAGGAACGTTGTATGCCCGCTGTTATTGATGTTCCAGTCGACCCTGACAGCTGCGAAGTCGAAGCAACAGAAAATACTCGTACAGGCAGCTACGTCGTATTTCTCCTGTTTTGTTGAAGAGTAATCCGCTTTTAAGCTTATCAAACCAATATTTCTACAGTAATATTTAATGAATTCAGTCACATGAAACTCTCTACCGGTTTCACTGACAATGTTGGCGACATAAATTAACTAAAATGTAATACCCTACAAAAGTGTTACCCTTTGCTGTAATCACATAGCAAAACGCAGTATCAGCTTCCACAGACCGATTTCGAGAAAATCGTTTTGTAGCTACAGAGAAATCGAGTCACATTATTTACGCGTTTTTTTTTTCTTCCTTTGCTACAGGTAAATGTAGCGACAACCTATTGAGAAATTTCTTTTATTTCACGGGAGACATCGAAGTCCAATGACTGAAACACCGCGTGGAGATGTGTCTACTTCACCCGGCTCATCTAGTTAACTCCAAACAGCTGTGGAACTAACAGCCGAAGAGTCATTGTTAGGTTCGACCGGCGCGGGCTGGCGATCTTCGGGGAAGCGACCGACAGAAAGGCGCCACCAGGTCTGCTGCGACGACTCGCTTTGAAAGGACGACCAAACGTCAGTCCCCAGCCCATCGGCGCCACCATGGCTGCGGCGGCGACTCGTTTTGTAAGGACCACAATGCGCCGCGTCCCCAACCGAACGACGCCTACACGCAGTCGGCAGGCCAAGCATTGTTTGTGGAATCGCCACGGCCTTCACGGTTCGATTGGAGCAGGGGAGCTCCTGGGAGATATTTCGCCGTATCGTTTCACGCAGCTTAGAAGTCGTCAGTAAATGGACAGACGCGGCGGCCACAGACTGCAAGGTAAACTCTGGGATAAAGAGGCGCCTGCTTGAGTCAAGCATCGTGTCTGCGAAAACCCTCTCACCATGCTGTGGTCAGAAACCCTCCCTCACAAAGGCGGGTCGGCTACGATGACTTTGGACGCTCCAAATTGGTCGGCGGTGAACTGCCGTTTTCCCTCACCTAGGGATCTAGGGGGGACAGAGTGTATTTAAGGAGCCGTTGGCGGCTCCTCGAAGTGCATTCCTCTTTCAGTCATGTTAGACTGATGAAGATGTAGCGTTCTCATGTAGATCCTGCAAATAAATCCCATATTCCTCGTTCTCGATGAGAACAAGTCTCTCCCTTCAACGACGTCCTCAGCGTGGATAAGTTGGACGACGGCATGGGCCAGCTACCATCTATTTCATGCCCGACTCCAAGCATCACAGCGCGCAGCCAAAAGTGCAGAACCGATGTTTTTCATTTACGCGTTTTCCATTCACTGAGACTTCGAAATATGGTTAATGGTGCAAAACGAGCAAACAGGCATATAATGAAGGGAGACTCCTTGTTGACGGAAAAACTAGTGGTGCGTGGATAATTAAGCCGGTCAGCAAGCTAAATGCATCTAAACTTGGAGAAAAGGTCGCGAAACACAACGCCTCGGGACAGCACAGACACGCTGAACGCCTTTTAAGCCAGCCACAGACGATTTCAGAAGCGGTAAACGAGGCGGCTAAAACTGCTGACGTCAAAACTCGGTTTATGAGAAAGGACATGGATGTCGCATCTTATTTTCTTTTCAAGCGAGAAGTAGCCCACACAACAGACTGAAGACCCCCGCTGAGTTCTCTGGCACAAGTGCATCCCGACGTTGAGGAACGGTTCAAGGCAAGACGAGCTAACGCTCATTACCTTTCTGCGAGAAATTCAACAGACTGGTTGGAAGCGTTTGGAGTGACCGTCAAGGAAACGACCTTAGAGAAAGTGAACACATCTCTCTCTACATTCGGGAAGTTTTCTTACATGACTGATGAATGCACGGACGTCAATGGAAGACACATATTAAGTCACTGCGTGTGTTGTCTTGATGCCAACGGACGCATTTCTTGATGTCTAGGCTATTGATGACACATCGGCCGCAACTGTGATATGAGTGAGTGAGTGTAGTAACTTTATTTCGGTCCAGAGAAGACGCAGGGGAGACCCCGCGCCACCCGGCTAGTCCCACGTAGGGACCGCCAAGCCGAGCTTGATGGCCCGATCGCGGACACTCTGGACGGCCAGGGTTTGTTCGTTGAGTTCGGGGCTGCCCAAGAGCGCAGCCCACCTATCCTCGCTGAAGGAGGAGCCGATGGCTTCACACTCCCAGAACACATGGTCCAATGTTGCCCTTAGTCCACAGGCAGGGCAGTCCGCACTGGGATATCTTTCAGGGTATATGGCATGAAAAACCGCGAGGTTAGGGTACGCACGGGTTTGTAAAAGTCGAAGGGTAACCACCCGCGCCCTGCATAAGGCGGGGTGCGGGAGGGGGAATACCCGTCTTTACAGATAGTAGTGTGTGGTGATTTCATTAAACGCAAGCAAGGGTTCCCCGCGGGGCAGGGAGACTGCTGAGGCGGCGCAGTCAGTGAGTCCTCGCGCGGCCTCATGTGCGCCCTCGTTAGGGTTAGAGGGAGAACCCTCAATCAACCCCAAGTGAGCGGGAAACCAAATGAGAGAATGCGGAGAGATACTTTTGGCGCTTTGGAGAATGCGGAGGGACTGGGGGGAGACCATACCGGTTTGGTAGGCCTTAATGGCTGCCTTGGAATCACTATATATTGCCTCTCTGCGACCATCGAGAACAACCAGCGCGATTGCAACCTGTTCGGCTACCGTGGGCCTCGAAGTGCGTACCGTAGCGCAGCAAGTGAACTTTGAATTGGAGTCTACGATGGAGACGGCGAATGCCTCTTGTTGGACATATGCCGCGGCATCCACGAAGCTTGCCTCAATGTGGTTATTGCGGACATGCTCGAGCAGAGCTGTACCCCTGGCCCGACGTCTGCCAACGTTGTTTGCGGGGTGCATGTTGCGGGAAGGGGCCCGATGTGCAGTTGAGACCTGATGTCGCTGGGAATCCGCACGGCGTCATGGCACTGGTCGACCGGATTGAGGCCCATATCTTCGAGTATCTTGCGGCCCATCGGGGTGCCGGATAGCCATAGCAGCTGTGAATGCTCTTGTGCCTCGATAATCTCTTCGAGCTTGTTGTGGGCTCCGAGCTTCAACAGGTTTTCGGTGTGGGTGCTCGCAGGTAAGCCGATGGCAAGCTTAAAGACTTTTCTGATGAGTGAATTGACCTCGTTCCTCTCTGCCACATGCCAATTATGCATGGCCGCCGAGTATGAAAGGTGGCAGAGAACGAAAGCATGTATAATGCGGATGAGATTGTCTTCCTTGATTCCCCGGTGCCTGTTGGCGATCTTCCGAATGAGGCCGAGAGCACTCTCCGTCATGGCGGTGATCTTTCTGAGTGCGGTTCCATTGGAACCGTTAGACTCGATATACATCCCCAGTATTCTGAGCGAGTGCACTCTGGGCACCGGAGACCCGTCACTAGTGAATAGCCGTATTTCGCTTTCGGACGCCGGTTTCCAATCATGATGGCCGCCGCCTGTGGGTCTTTTCTTGTAGAGAAGTAGCTCAGATTTTGATGGAGAACATCTGAGCCCAGTGGGGAGAAGGAAGCGCTCGGTCGCATTGATTGCGCTCTGCATGGCGGCTTTAACTTGGCCGTCGCTCCCACCGACGCACCAGATGGTGACGTCATCTGCGTAGATGGTATGGTTGATTCCTTGAATCTTCGCGAGCTCCTTAGAAAGCCCGATCATTGCGACGTTAAATAATGTTGGCGAGATGACTGAGCCCTGAGGCGTGCCGCGTGAACCGAGGGTGATCTCTTGCGAAAGGTATCCTTCGATCTTGAGCTTGGCAGTTCTCTGGCTAAGGAAGGATCGGACGAAGTGGTAGGCCCTCTTCCCGAGCCCGAGGTCGACAATAGACTGGAGAATGAATTCTTGTGAGATATTGTCGAACGCCTTTTGCAGGTCTAATCCAAGGATGGCTCTGGCATCTCCCGTGCTCCGGTCGATGACCTGATGCCTTATCAGCTTCATGGCGTCCTGTGTCGAGAGGGCGGCTTTGAAACCAATCATATTGTGGGTGTACATGCCATTGGTCTAGATGTGCACCTTGAGCCGGTTGAGCAGGGCATGCTCTGCAACCTTACCGACACAGGACGCCAGGGAAATTGGTCTTAGATTCTCTATTCCTGGTGTTTTACCGGGTTTGGGGATAAGTACCGCGCAGGCCGCCTTCCACTGTGTAGGGACCTGTCCACTGCGCCAGACTTCATTAATCCTTTCAGTGAAAAAGCCGATCGACTCATCATCGAGATTCCTCAGCATCCTGTTAGTTACGCCATCTGGGCCAGGGGCAGATATGACGTTGAGTGAGAAGAGGACATCTCGGATCTCGGCCGTGGTAAAGTTCTGGTCCAACTCCGGCACCGCACACCCCGCGTAGTCCGGGAACTGGGTTGGGGCAGAACTATCAGCGACCGGCAGGTATTTGTCTATGAGCCGGTCGACAATCACCCCGCAGGGGCGTCTGCGTCAGCAGGCGTTTGGTGTGTTGCGACACCACGGACCCGAGCACATGAGGGCCGGACCCTCCCGCGTGTAGCCGTGCGCGGCTTAGCCGTGTCCGGGGAAAGGAGGATCCTGGGGGTTGAGCCGATGGCGGGTGTTCGGACCGTTAAGGCCCTCCGGCGGAGGCAACACACCTCTTTTGCCTCTGCTTCACGTAGACGGCACCCCCGGACTGACCGACCCGGGGGAAATCGGTAGTCGCCTTTTCCTGTCCCCCTCATTCTTTTTCTTTCCTATCTTCTTTCTTTTACTGTCCTATCATCTCTTCTCTTCCATTACTTCCTAATTTTTCTAGGCGGCTAGGGTTAACCTTGTGTATGTGCCCTCCCTTGGGTATGTTATATTAGGTTATAGCAGTAATGCACGGCTAGTGTCTGTATCCTTACACGTTAAGTGCTACAGCGTCCCCCTGTTGGGCTCCATGGTGGGTGACCGCCATTGCCACCGAAAATAACCGAAATATTATGGGAACGCCTGCTTTTGCACGTCTACTTGATCGTCACCCTCAAAAGAGGGGACGCACCGATGAAATTGTAAGCCTCTTCAAACCAAAAGAAATTTTTCCCCGATTTCAAGTTGTTCACAGCGAAAAAACAGGAAAACCAGCTAGAACCGTATCCCCATTCCTTGTTACAAAGGGCTTGACTGATGCACTTGGCCCAGGCTATAAGGTCACCAAAATGTCGAACAGGGACCTCCTCCTTGAAATCCATGATAAAGAACAGCACAGCAAACTAAACAAACTTGTGGCATTTGGAGATATTCCTGTTACCATTTCCCCTCATCGGATGAACACAGCACGCTGTGTAGTATCTGATGCAGATCTCATTGACTTAATCCGAAACAGAGCTGTTAGAGGGCTGGAAAGAGCAAAATGTAACTAACGTAAAATGAATCATTATCCGAAGAGAAAATAAAGAAATTCCTACAAAGCACCTGATCCTCACCTTTGCCACTTGCGATCTGCCACAAACAATAGAAACTGGATACACAAAGATAGCTGTCAGACCATACATCCCTAATCCAAGAAGATGCTTCTAATGTCAAAGATTTGGCTACGGATCGCAGAGCTGCCGTGGTAAACTCACATGTGCAAAATGTGGAGTCCAAGGCCACGCCTCAGATAAATGTGAAGCAACACCTCACTGTGTAAACTGTGAAGGTGAACATCCAGCATACTACCGATCTTGTCCCAACTGGAAAAAAGAAAAGGAAATAATCACCCTAAAAGTACACGAAAACATCTCTTTCAAGGAAGCACGAAAAAGGTGCTCGCCATTCCACACCACAACGTACGCCGATGCGACGCGTCAGGGGGCAGCCCCGCACCGGCCTGCGCCACCTGCCCGGCCCGCGCACAGCGAGCCGTTGGCTGTGGCATCCCCCGCCCCCGAGGTGGAAGCAGTCAATTGAACCTGCGCCACCCACCAGGACACAGAGGCCGGTTACCCCGGGTACGTCGGGCCTCAAGACCACGCCTCGCCAGGCGAGGTCTGACAAACTGGAAGCCCGCACGCGCGGGCGTCCATTGCTTCACAGGAGGCAATGGACACAACACCGGCACGTTTGGTGCCAAAGAACCGGCGTGGTTCTCTCAAGCTCGCCAAAACAAACAAAAAACCCATAACAGGGCCAGACGACGGTCCTGTTACCTAAAGTACTCTACTACACACCTGAACAGAGAACATTTCTCATCCTAATAAAATGGCTGTACAAATTATTGGTTGGGATGCCCGTGGCATTTTAAACAACTTAGATGACATCAAAGAAATCATACGAGTTTAATCCTAGGCTGTTCTGCGTTCAAGAAACACACTTGAAAACAACAAATACAAGTACACATTATTCCGCAAAGATCGCGATGATGGCCATGCCGCGTCTGGTGGCGTGGCTATTATAGCTCAGAGGTCAGTTGCTTGCCAACACCTCCACCTTCAAACTAATTTTGAGGCAGTAGCGGTTAGGGCGATTCTATTCGACAGGTTGGTTACGGTCTGTTCCCTCTACATACCACCCGAACATCGCTTGCAACTAAGGGATCTTGAAACGCTAGTCAATCAGCTTCCGGAACCATTCATTTTAACAGGTGATGTGAACGCCCATAATACGCTATGGGGCGACTCGCGCTGTGATGCAAGAGGGCGTACTATAGAAGGCTTTCTTTTATGTACCGGCGCAGTTCTGAACAAAAAAGAACCCACCTTTTATAGCACTACACACAAATCATATTCTTCAATATACCTAACCATAGCCTCTCCATCTTTAATGCCGTACCTTGATTGGAAGGTCCTGAAAAACCCGTACGGAAGTGACCACTTTCCTATTCTCTTAAATTTAACAAAACGCGCTGAATGCCCTCCACAGGTTCCCCGGTGGAAAATCGACTCGTCGGATTGGGAACTGTTTCAGGAGATTACATATTTACAGTACGATGATTTGAGCTCTTTAAACATAGATGATGCTGTGGCATATTTAACAGTTTTTATTATTGACGCCGCTGAAAAATGTGTAAAACAAACTAACGGACTTGCTAATAAGCGTCGTTTGCCTTGGTGGAATGGCGAATGCAAAGATGCACGGAAAAAACAAAATAAAGCTTGGAGCTTGCTTCGTGACTCTCGAACTGCGGAGAACCTCATTAATTTCAAGAAGGCAATATCATAGGGCAGGAGAACATGACGACGTGCTAAGCGAGAAAGCTGGGAAAGGTACATATGTAGTATCAATTCTTACAAGGATGAAGGTAAGGTATGGAACAGGGTGAACAGATTAAAGGCCTGGGAAACACAACCGCTTCCTTTAGTAAACGCTCAAGGCGACGCCGTGAAAGATCGGGCAGACTTCCTGGGTAAGCATTTTGAAAATATTTCCAGTGCATCGCACCATGCGCCAACTTTCCTAAAGTTCAAGGAACGCATAGAGCGAGAGCGCCTTGAACGAAAATGCGCAGCAGATGAACCTTGCAACTGTCCCTTTAGTCTCGCTGAACTGAAGGCTGCTCTCATTTCCTGCAGCAACTCAGCACCAGGTGGTGACCGCATAATGTATGCAATGATCAAGAATATGCATCCAGAAACATTGAACACACTTCTGTCTCTTTACAACACCATGTGGATATCTGGGCATATTCCATCCTCATGAAAAGAAGCGATTGTCATCCCAATTCATAAGTAACGCAAACACCCCGCATTAGCTAGTAGTTATAGGCCAATAGCACTAACAAGCTGTATGTGTAAGTTATATGAAAAATGGTAAATCGGCGTCTAATCTATTTCCTGGAAAGCAACCGTCTACTTGATCCCCTTAAATGTGGTTTCAGGGAGGGTAGGTGAACAATAGACCACCTTGTTCGCATTGAGGCAAATATTAGAGAGGCTCATATACACATACAATTTTTTCTCTATATATTTCTGGACTTCGAGAAAGCCTATGACACAATATGGCGATTCGGAATCCTCCGAGACCTATCTGCAATGGGCGTACGCGGCAATATGCTAAATATGATAGAAAACTACGTGACTAACCGCACGTTCCGTGTTAGAGTGGGCAATGCCCTGTCCGGGCTATTCACTCAAGAGACTGGTGTGCCACAAGGGGCGTGCTTAGTTGCACCCTCTTCATTGTGAAAATGAATTCCCTCCACAAAGTCATTCCATCCTCAATGTTTTATTCAAAATATGTAGACGATGTGCAACTAGGATTTAAGTCTTGTAACCTTGCTGTCTGCGAGCGCCAAGTCCAACTCGGACTGAACAAGGTCTCAAAATAGGCAAATGAAAATGGCTTCAAGCTAAACCCCTTCAAAATCTCCTGTGTACTTTTTTCTAGAAAGAGAGGCTTGATACAAGATCCTGATATTATGCTGCATGGATAACACATACCACTCAACACTGAATATAAATTTTTAGGCATAATACTCGACTCAAAACTAACCTTCATTCCTCATATCAAGTATTTGAAAGCCAAATGCCTTAAAGGGAAGCTGAAACGGTTTTCAATTTCCATGAATTGCTGGGGTTGGGAAGAACAGACCTATTAATTTACGGTTCTGAAATTTTTTCTTTGTATTGTCAATACAAGGGGCACAAATCGCTTTCTAAATCCCCCCCGCGGACACGCCCCCGTCGCTTCCCGGAGCGCCGGGTGAAAAGGCAGCCGGAGGAGAGAACCGGTGAGAGTGACGTCAATCCCGGGGACCATACTGGCGGGCCGGCGTGCTGGCATGTGCTGGCATGTTTCTTTCCGTCCTGCGCTTTACTAAACGACGCTACGAGAAATCTGCCCCCGCTCACGTTTGTTTTCTTTTGCGATTTTCGTGAACTGTGCTTCCTTTCTCTGCTGCGTGAGTGTCTAAAGCCAAGGGCGCCCAACATGCCCTCGTTCTGTGCAGCATTCGGCTGTGTGAACACAGGCGGGCGAGACGATGTGGTGTTTCACATGTTCCCGAAGGACAAGAAACGTGCAGCGCAGTGGGTCCGTGCGCTGAGGAGAGATAATTTCTTGCCGACGAAATCAACTGTGCTGTGTTCGGACCATTTCCGCGACAGTGATTGTCATCGGAGCTTGACAACGATGCGGGCAATCGGTATTCCAATTAAATCGGCGTGACTGAAGGCCGAACACCTCGCCACTTCCAAGAGCGACTTCGCCAAGAGGAGAAAGGGTGAGGTAAGGGTTTTAATGTGCATCAAGCCATATCTTGGCAACTGGCCGCCGGTATCAAAGAACCGCCGCACGGAAGTAACACTTTGCAGACTTAGAATAGGACACACATATAGTACACACGCATACCTCTTGTCAGGTGGTGATCCACCCACGTGTGATAAATGTGGTGAGCCACTTACCGTGCTTCACATCCTGATGCAATGCAGGGAATTAGACGTAAATAGGAAAAAGAATTTTCCATTACCTCACCGGCAACAAATTCCACTTCATCCTCAAATGATTATAGGTATGGAACCTCTCTTTAAACATCAATCACTGTTTCAATTTTTAAAAGCTGTACATAGTTTCCATATTATAGCCCCAGGAAATCCGTAGCACAGCCTCACAGAGGTTTCTGCTGCGGTAGCTGCATTAAAAGAAAGCACCTGCCTCCCAGCCTTCGGGCTCAAAGGCCTTAAGGAGACATATGTGCTATTTACATATTCATGCATTTTAGCCCCATGATCACTTGTCATTCGTGCTATACCCAGAGACCATTCCACGTATCACTGTCACAATTTTATACCTATATATCGTTTTATGCTTCTACGATAGCGATTAATTTTAGGCCACTTTACAGCCATGTTACACCCCATCATCGCAACTCACCAATCAGCGCTTAACACATCATTATCAGTCATGGAGCTCTTTGGCCACACCTGGCCCATGCGCCACTAAACAACACACATCCATCCATGCCCTAATCAGTGTCATCATTTTAGTACCTATTTATTTTACGCCATTTACAGCGACACTTTCTAGGCCTTTTTACAGCCATGCCACATTTACCATGATGAATCCACTGTCTACTACATTCACAATACATTGTTAAAATTACATTTTGGCATGGCGCTCTTTGGTCATACTTGGCCCTTGCGCCATTAAACACCACATATCATCATCATCATTCTTACACTAGACTTGTCCAAAGCCTTCGACACCGTGTCGCACGACTTCATCTTAAATGAGATTTCGGCATCGAACTTGGGAGGTAGATTTTTCGCGTTTGTGGAGTCCTTCCTGAGGGGCAGGACGGCAGTCGTCAAGGTGGGGCAGAACAAATCAGAACCATTTTTGCTAGGAAACAGAGGCACGCCACAAGGGGTGGTGATCTCCCCCCGCCTGTTTAACATTGCAATGCATGGACTCTCGAAGCGGCTGGCCGCCGTACCAAACGTGGGACACGCGCTGTACGCCAACGACATTACGATCTGGTGTCCGGGAGGCTCGGAGGCGGCCGTGGAACAGGCGCTCCAGGGGGCCTTGGACGTGACTCAGTCCTTCCTGGAGGGCACGGGTCTCCAACTCTCACCGACCAAGTCAGAGCTCATGTAATACAGACCGGCAATGCAGGGGGTTCGGGGGCTCGTGCCGCTCGAGCAGATCCCCATAGATGTATACACGCGGGACGGCCAGAAGATCTCCAGGGTGAATTTGATTAGAGTTCTAGGATTGTTGCTCGATGCCAGGGGCTGTAATGCCAAAACCATTGCGCATCTGACCGCCAAAACTGAGATTATTCTCAGATTAATCATGAGAGTCTCCAACAAGAAGGGGGGCCTAGGCGAGGACAACGTACTTAGGGTGCATCACGCTTTTCTTATGAGCCACGTCAACTATGTGGTCTCGGCCCTGCAGTGGACTAAGACTGAAAGGGACAAGCTTGACACGTTGATGCGGAAAAGCGTCAAGAATGTACTGGGTATTCCGATCACGGCGAGCACGGACAGGCTAATGCAGCTCGGCGTTCATAACACCACCCTCGAACTCATAGAGGCGCAACGAGCGGCGCATATCACGAGGCTTTTGGGCTCCAGCGCCGGTAGGCGCCTCTTGGAGGCGGTGGGCTTGTAGCCATGTTACAGTCACAGCGAGGCGGTTCAGCTGGACGAGAACTCCAGAGGGACCTACGTCGTCGGTACCTTCCCTAGAAACGTTCACCCACAGCATAATGCGGGCAGGTAAGCAGCTCGTGCCAGGGCGATATTGAAGAAAACGGTCGGCATGGAAGCCTTCGTGGACGCAGCTCAATATGGGCGCTCCGGTAAATTCACGGTCACGGCGGTCAGCGAAAAGGGCGAGCTCCTATCTGCGGCCTCGGTAGACGCTGTGACGGCCGACGTGGCAGAACAGGTGGCGGTTGCGCTGGCGATGGAGGATTCAAAAAGGCCGTATATCTACACTGACTCACGCGCGGCCGTCAGGGCTTTCGCTTCGGAAATGGTTGCGAGACAGGTGGAGGCGATTCTGAAAAGCAAGTCCAGAACTAATTGTGACCCCGTGCATTATATTATATGGTCCCCCGCTCACATGGGCGACAACGTGCTGCCGGGCCGCCCGTACCCCAATGAGATTGCTCACCGCCGTGCGCGAGAATTAACTCACCGAGACGACAGTGGGGCTACATTGGATCCGGAGGAGCTCGGCCACAGCGACCCCTTATTAACCTTTCATGAGATCGTCTCCCATTATAAAGAGGAACGTAGGCGCTTCCCGCCTCCACACCCGCATCTATGCAGATCTCAATCGATCACGCTTAGGATGCTTCAGACGAGGTCATATCCCTCGCGAGGTTTCTTGAGCAGGATTTACCCAGAAATTGACCCACAGTGACGGGATTGTGGGGAGGAGGTTAGCACTCTATCTCATATGCTCTGGCAGTGTCCTGCGTTACGGGATACGTCCTTCACCAGCGAACGGGACTGGGATGAGGCCACATCTAGCACGGAACTCAAGCTCCAGCCCATGGCCGTCCAGAGGGCCCGTGAAAGAGCGGAGAGGCTTGGCCTCCTGATTCCGACATGGGAGCAGCCAGCGGCGTGCCGGGAGCCCCAACGGGTCTCCGCCGGCTAGTCCCTCAGGACCTCAATAAAAGTTCATTGTCTGTCTGTCTGTCTGTCTGTCTGTCTGTCTGTCTGTCTGTCTGTCTGTCTGTCTGTCTGTCCGTCCGTCCGTCCGTCCGTCCGTCCGTCCGTCCGTCCGTCCGTCCGTCCGTCCGTCCGTCCGTCCGTCTGTCTGTCTGTCTGTCTGTCTGTCTGTCTGTCAAAGGAAATTCCGAATAGACATTTCAGAGACAAATTTCATTTCATTTCATTTCATTTTATTACCTTAAAGGCTCCAATAAATGGAGCGTTACATAAGGGGTGGCAAGAATAAAAATACATAGTCACAATAACAGGAAGTTTTTTACATTTTCGGTGAACTTGGATGGGCACATAATGACAGCAACGTCGTTAGGAAGGCCGTTCCAGTCTGCAGCTGTGCGAAGAAAAAAAGAATTTGAAAACCCAGGAATAGTGTCTGAAAAATAAATACTCAGTACACCGCCGTTATTCGGATACAAAAAAAAAACTAAGATCAGTTCAACGCCAATGCCATGCGGTGAAGCGGTTCCTGGATTTTGTGAAGCATAGGTTGTTACGGTTGGCGTGTAGCACACCGAGCAAAAAGGATGCTCGACCACCATGCCTCATCGAAACGAAGGGCGAATTCCCAATTTGTTGTGGTTGTCTCGGGGGGTTGCCGGTTTGGCTGGCGCCCCGCAGTGCTTACAGGACCCTTTGCGTGTGTGCGACTCGAGGGACCCTTTCCACGAACTGTCAAGCTCTACAGAAGAACTTCCGCGAACCAACGTCGCCTAGAAGAAAGGATCAATCGCCCATCCACAAACAGACGCGCTTTCCGCGAACAAAACAGGCCCCACAGATTGCCCCCTGCGGAAGCAAGCCCGTACCACCTCACCTGAGAGCATGGATCAGCAGCCCCATCCCCGACCAGGCACCAGGGTTGCCACCTGCGGAGGCGGAGCCGTGCAAGCTCATTGCGGAGGAGTGCTCAGCTGGCCATTCACCACCAGACTCAGTGCCTGTCACGTGATGTTGACGTGGGCAAGATCCCGCCTACGATTTTAGTGGGCCTATTTAAAGGGCCCCGCAATGTACTTTTTCACTTCATTCTCTTCTCATCTTTCACCATTCATTGAATAAACCGTGCAAGTTTCGCACTAGAAATCGTCTCGTCCCTGCCTGATCGCCATGGTCTACCGGACGCCTGCAGCCCACCGACAAAGCCACGCTACCCAAAAGTAACGCCGGTCGCGCTGCGAGAAACAGACGGCGCAACAACTCGTTGGCAGCGATTGGGATACGCTACCCTGGAGACCCTAACTTTGGACGACATCTAAGAGATCGTCTCCTCTTCGTCCTGGTGTCAACGTTCGGAAGGAAGGTGTCAGGATTCATGACTGCATATGGTGAGTGCACGGCTTTTCTTCACTAAGGTATCACTTGACTTTACGTATTTTGGGAGGGAGTAGAGAGCAGTGTTTTCTTTAACCGCTGACGGAAGTTTTGAGTACGTTGAGGTTGTTATAGAGTGAAGAGTTAGCAGCACTAAGGGCAGCCATGAACTTGAAGGCACTAAGAAGCCGGAATTGTTTACCTTGGCCAGAGAGTTGGGCCTCCAAATTGCCGAATCAAAGAGAAAGCCGGAGATCATTGAGGCTATCGAAGCGATCGGGGCAGACGACGAACTGAAGAAATGCCTAGAGAGCATTGCGGAGAAGGAGGAAGAGCGTAAGCCATAGAAGAAGAAGAAGAGCGCGAGCACGTGAGGCCAAAGAAGAGCGCGAGCGTGTTGCACGCGACGCACTCGAAATGAAGCGCCTAGAGATTGAGCTCCTGAAAGCTAGAAATACTGAAAGACCTAGCGCAGAGGCACGCGAAAACGAGCGCAGAATGACAGACTTGATAGCACCCGACTCAGTAGGAGGGGACAGAGGTCTTTTTCTGGTGCAATTTGAGCGCGTGTGTGAGAAGGCAAAATTCGCGAGAGATACGTGGCCGCAACGTTTGCTTGCGTTACTGCCACGTGAGGTAGCTGACATTGTCCGCATGGAGAAAGAAGAATGAGAGGATTTCGATGAAGTCAAAGCGAATCTGCTTAAAAAGTGTAGATTATCAGAAGAAGCATTCAGGTGAAAATTCAGGGAGGTCGAGAAGGCCAAAAGTGAGTCGTACTCAGATTTTGCATACACCTTGGAACTAAACCTGAAAGAATGGCTCAGAGAAGAGGGTGCACTCGGCGACGCCGAAAAGACAATGCAGTGTGTTGCTTTAGAACAAATCTACCGCCACCTGCCAGAAAACATCAAGTATTGGGTTCAGGATAGGCCAGGCGTAGACACTATCACGATAGCGGCCAATCTCGCTGAGGAGTACGCAACTCGCCGTGCGTTCGAAGGCAACGAAGCTCCTAAAAAGGAGATGAATAAATACAGACCCGACAAGCCAAAACGATAGTCGAAGTCGAGTCAGTATAATTCAAAGGAAAGGTCATATTCGGTAAGAAATAGTGACGAGGACAGCGAGGGAAAGGAGGAGTCACCCGAACGGAGGGCAGAAAGGCAAAAGAAAAAAAAAGCTTTCGAGGCAAAGAAACCAGTAGGTTGCTACAACTGCCAGCAAACGGGGCATATCTTCGTGGGATGCAGAGATCCCAAACTGGTGTTAATGTCACTAAATAGTAACGCGGAAAATCTGAAATTGCTAGAACCGTACATTCGAGACCTTACGGTAAACGGCTAACCGTGTCGGGTGCATCGCGACTCGGAGGCCACAATGGACGTGGTGCATCCGTCGTACGTACAGGAAGGCCAGTTCACGGGAGAATGTGCTTGGATAAGGCAAGCCGTAGAGGCCTCCAGGGTTTGTCTCCATCTGGAAAAGGTTCGCATCGAAGGCCCTCTTGGAGGGGGTGCAATCGGACATCGTTGTTCGGCGCGTTCGTTCGGTTACCGGCGCGCGCGATTGGCCTACTCCGCGCCGACGTCGCCAGCCGCGGGCGCGGCCACGTTTTTCGTGACGTCAAAATGACGACACGCTCCTGTCAATCTTGCAACCGAGCACGTCGTCTGCTAGGCGCCGAACCCGACGGGAATTCGGAAGTTTAGAGCGATTATACGCTCATTACGAGACCGGCTTCGCATGGCGCGTCTGGTCGATTGGATCCAACCGGCACTCTTACTTGAAGCCTATGCTTGACTTTGTCACTATAACAACAGGTGTGAACATGCCTGAGACACTCATTGCCTTTCCCTGGGCGCGTTCACGTCGGGCTTTATCTTGATCAAATCATGCTTGGGCTTCAAGTTAAGACACATTTCTGAACGCGGGGGTAAGACATACAAAGTAGCTTAAGACACCTAAAGTAACCGGTTTTCAGCTTCTATAAATTCAGTGATTAGGCTAAAATCCCAGAGTAGAAATCCACAGCTATAGCATCTCCTTTATCATGAAAGCATACCTAAGGAATCTGTTTAAATAGTAGCAATGACAATAAAATTTGCCCTCGCAAGAAGTAAAGCACAGCGAAGCTTCATATAATGTGCAAAAGAATTGACTGTTCAAGAACACGTGAAAGTAGATGGCTTGTGCCTACAAACGGTACCAGCACGTAATACTGCACGCTATACACAGGAGCTATGTAAATCTACTGTTGGATCTGGAGGGCAATCCCAGTTGCTGTCCCCCAGATATTGGACCTTGCCGTTGGGTGCGAGAGTTGGCCGAGGTTGAGGAGGACTTTGAGATTAAAACTGGAGGTTTATTTACATTATTTACAGTGAGAGTACAAAGAAAGTAACAGTCATAAATTTATTACGGGCCGGCAGCAACTCGGACGCTGCGGCCCGTGGCAAGAAGCTCGAAAGAGATGAATGAAGGAATGCTCCCTTGCTGCTCCCGGTTGCTGGCTTTTAACCCCTTCGGTGTCTCGAAGTCACGTCACGTTCGGCCAATCGGCGAGCCCGCTCAGGTGGCGTCATTTTCGGCCAATGGTAGGCGTCCGTGCGAATGTAAGTCACACCCGGCGCAGAGGGTCGCTCGTTGGACTCCAATTGTCCGAGGGATTACTTGCCTGCGGTATTGCCTTCCTGGTCTGCAACTGCCGTCACAAAGGCGGACGGGGGGGGGGGGGGGATTCCTCCCAGGGCTTCACGGTGCATTACGGCCGTCGTTGTCTCGTGGCTTGCAAGTGCCGTCACAATAGGCGGATGGGAGGAGACGGGTTGTCTTCGAGCGACCATTTAGAGCTGCAAAGCAGCTTGGCTCAGGACCCGCGTTACCTGGATCTATGCCAGGCTCCCGTTACAATTTCGAGAAGAGGCAAGCAGTGGGACAATAGCTCCCCATATGGCGCATGAGGTGGGGGACGCCAACTTGTTTGGACGTGCTGCTCCTCGGGAACGTGGTAAATGTGCTTCTGCGCTCCTTAATTAGGTTTGACGCGATTGGATGTGGCCTGGTGAACTCGAAGGAGGCTCAGGAAAAGGTGCCGTATCTAACAGCTCATCCTCGCCCCGGATGTTCGAAATGGCCGGTGAAATCAATTCGCTGGCCACGAGGAACGCTGAAAGAACATGTAGGGTACTGATGTCGAGCCTCGTGTGACGAACTTCGGGATCCTGGGCCCTGGAGAACGTACGTCAAACAAACAAAACAACATAGCGCTGGACCACGTGTAAGCGCAGGCTCTTCACCCTTGACTCGCCAGGCTATTCCTAAGTCAAAATGAACCCTGACCTTTTCTTTCCCCAATTTTGACAAAGCAGTTCCAACCACCTTAGTAACTGCTATCCATATCTCCTCGCATGCCCACAAGGCCAGAGTAATATTGTCGTTGCAAATCAAAGGGCAGAAAATGAAAATAGCCGAACATAACTTAAGCGGCCTAACTTCACGAACAGCATGTTTCTAACCTATCGCAGTGGCGTACTTATCGCAGGTATTGGGGCCACTAAACAGTCCGGTCAACTCTACAAGTACGTAATCATAAGCACGCTAGCTTTGTGGTCACTATTCAGAACGCGTACTTGCATCGTAGGCAAACGTTTCATTACGCTTACTCACGTTTCTTCCTTTAACCTTAAACAAACAATTAAACTTGCGTAACTTACGCACTCTGAAGAACTCTTAAAATAATGCGTCTTCTAATAATAACTAGTTCCACGCACGCTTACTAGAGAAATCAAAACGCGGCCTTCCTGAACACACACGAGCGACCCAGTCGTAAACATTCTGCTTCCTTCTGTCCGCACAGGACACGGGCTAATGAAACTAAGAACGCTTCTCAGTGCAAATTGTGCACTTACTGAAAACCTACGCGCTTAGAACTTTAGAAATTTCAAAAACACTTTTAAAAATAAAGAAGGTTAGCTAATGCATACGCGCGTTACTACAGGCCTTTCACCAATAACCTTGACACTTCAGCTTACTCACATAAAGAAGAAAGCCTATCTACTCATTAATTAACACCTCGCGAGACTAAATGTTTACATAAAACACATCTTTCAAACCTCGGAGCTTCTCAAACGAAAACCTAAAGAAAGCTCTTACCTTACATAGTTAAAGAAATTCTAGTCTCAAATCGCAAAAATTTTCAAAATGCTCAAAAATAAACAAAACAACACGTTTTCCTTCTACGGAAGCTATCTTAGCATCCCATTCCAAACGTTTACGTCTGACTCATACTTTTGAGCCGTACTCGAGGTGGTCGCGGTTCAAAAGCTACTCTGGCTATCGAGGAACAACAAAAGAGCTGACACACTATCAGCTCTTTCAACACGTTACAGACTTCTGCCAATTTGCATCCTGGCGCCACGCTTTCATCACGAACTCGATCGACCACGTCACGGCTCCCTACCACCTCGTCTCGTCTTGCCACCTTGCGCTCCTTCGCTCTACATGCTGCACTCCGAAAAGAACGACGGAACGACGAGGAACATAACTGCCCCGTGCCCTTTGTCCGCGTCCGTGCAGAACATGCTTCTCGGCCTCTTTTTGACCGGTGGCCCGAACGTGCTTGACGCGCCAACATCGTCAACGACGACCGCACCTTTCTTTTTCTCGCGCCCGGCCTTTTTGAATATTTCGCCGTCTTCGGCTGCGCTCCATTATTCACCGCCTTTCGGTCTTTACCGCGCTTCTTTCTACGGCGCTTTCTCTTTGAATTCCTTTTCATGCCGCTCTCTCGCGCCTCGTGCTGGCCGGTACACATCTCGTCGGCCCGGATCTGTCTCCTATATACCCGCACAGTCTGAGTGATTTTCCTTCAAATCAGCTCTCACTTTGCCACGACTGGCGGACAGCCCAACCGACTCAGGAACAATGCAGTATTCTTTACTCGAGCTATGCAACTCGCACTCTTGCGAACTACCCTCTACTGCATTGCCCAGCTCACGCTGTACATCTGTACACAGTCCGTCGGTGTCGATCGCTGTCTCACTCGCACAGTCCGAATGATTCTTAACTAAATCATCCCTCTCTTGGCTACCTAGACTGGCGGAGAGCTGCACCGATTCCTGAACCATGCAGTTGCCTTCCCTTGAGCGACGCAGCTCGCAATCCTGCGTACTGTCTTCAACTGCATCGTCCAGCTGGCACTGCGCTTCGGCACGCAGATCTGACCTGACATGGGTGTTCGCGTCTGTCGGGTCAGCAGTACCCTTTGCTTCGTTAACTACCTCATTAACGTTACATGCGACGCACACACGTGGTGATTGTGCCAATTCATTCACAGCTGGCCTAGCTGTCTCTACATTGTTCTGCTGGCACAGCACCTCGTCGCTTTCACTACAGCCTTTAACGGCCTCTGTTGCCACTAAGGCATCGTTAGCGGCTAGTCCTTTCCGTTCACCTAGGAATGTGCTGCTAATCTCACATGCAATACTTCTTTCGTCGGCTTTTGGCGGAAATCCGCTAGATACTTCCTCATTCTTTTGCTCTGTACTGCCTACAGAATTTTCAGACAGGCTTTGTTTGTTCCTTTAACTGCTGAAAATACTGTATCTGTTTTTCCAATGCTGCCTTCTCTTTCTCGTACTTTCGCTCACGCTCACGTTCACGACGCTCACGCTCCCGTGGTTCTTGTATCACCTCCCAAGCAATCTCAATGCTTTCATCATCATTGCCACTATCTTGAATCGCCTTTATGATAACTGGCTTTTTCATCTGTTCGTCCGCCTCAACTCCCAAATCGTCGCACACCAATAGCAAGACTAACCTCGTCGACCTTCTAAGATCCATGGCAGCTGCCCCGAGTGGTGGTTAGAACTGTTTTCCTTAATTAGTTTGTGCAAACACATAAAATGCAACAAATTCCCGATTCCTAGAACTATCAAAATAAACACAACATTTGAAGTCTGGCGAATCAAAAGAAAAAAAAACCACTGTCGCTCACTTACGGTTGCGCACCCTGCCATCTGGTTCATCGGTCCGCACTTCCCGGTTCCTCAGAACTCTCTGAGTCGAAGGCTCGCTTTCCCTCGCTGTTCCCAGTTCCTCAGGACTACTTTGGACGAAGGCTCTCTCTTCTTCGCTGTTACAAGTTTCTCGGGACTCCTTTGGACGAAGGCTCTTTCTTCTTCGCTCTTCCGGGTTCCTTAGGACTTCCTTGGACGAAGGCTCTTTTTTCTTCGCTGTTCCCGGTTCCTCATCATTTCTTTGGACGAAGGTTAGTGCTGCCACCAGTTGTTGGATCAGGAAGACAATGCCAATTGCTGTCCCCCAGATTTTGCACCTTGCCGTTGGGTGCGAGAGTTGGCCGAGGTTGAGGAGGACTTTGAGATTAAAACTGGAGGTTTATTTACATTATTTACAGTGAGAGTACAAAGAAATTAACAGTCATAAAGTTATTACGGGCCGGCAGCAACTCGGACGCTGCGGCCCGTGGCAAGAAGCTCGAAAGAGATGAATGAAGGAATGCTACCTTGCTGCTCCCGGTCTCTGGCTTTTAACCCCTTCGGTGTCTCGAAGTCACGTCACGTTCGGCCAATCGGCGAGCCCGCTCAGGTGGCGTCATTTTCGGCCAATGGTAGGCGCCCGTGCGAATGTAAGTCACACCCGGCGCAGAGGGTCGCTCCTTGGGCTCCAATTGTCCGAGGGATTACTTGTCTGCGGTATTGCCTTCCTGGTCTGCAACTGCCGTCACAAAGGCGGACGGGGGGGGGGGGGGGGGATTGCTCCCAGGGCTTCACGGTGCATTACGGCCGTCGTTGCCTCGCGGCTTGCAAGCGCTGTCACAATAGGCGGATGGGGGGAGACGGGTTCTCTTCGAGCGACCTTTCAGAGCTGCAAAGCAGCTTGGCTCAGGACCCACGTTACCTGGAACCATGCCAGGCTCCCGTTACACTTTCGGGAAGAGGCAAGCAGTGGGACAATAGCTACCCATGTGGCGCACGAGGTGGGGGACGCCAACTTGTTTGGACATGCCGCTCCTCGGGAACGTGGTAGATGTGCTTCTGCGCTCCTTAATTAGGTATGACGCGATTCAATGTGGCCTGGTGAACTCGAAGGAGGCTCAGGAAAAAGTCCCGTATCTAACAGTACCGACGAGCAACAAAGCACGTAAAAGAACACTTAGCTATACAAACTGCCCTAATTACAAAAGACCTCCACCAGTAGACAGAACAAAAGCAATGCATGATTAGATCTAGCACCATCAATAACGTGTGCCAGAACCATTGAAACCATTTTGCCGTAGTGCAAAAAACCTGTGGACCACAAGAAGCACAGTACAAGACCAAGACGAATGAGTATAAGCTGTACTGAAACATGGAACAAAGAGAGACGGACAAGAACGTCACTTGTCTATCGCCATTTGTTTCGGGTTGCAGTCCATTTGTTTGAACTCATCTTAGCCATGCATCAATTTGCACAGTTTAATACTATTCCGACAAGGAACACCACTGACATGCCTTGAAGGGTATTGGCAAAACTGTTGTGCGTTTGCGTTGTGCATCAGCTCTTCCAGCCCATGCTAAGTACTCATTACCGGCGTACAAGAGAAGAAAACAAAAACAAACTGCCAACATACCTTGAAAAGCATGTGCCTGTTGACGACCGGACACGACTACAGACATGGTGAGAATAAGAAATGAAATGTCACATCATCAGCACCGCAATATAGAAGTGATTCGTTGCGAGAAAAGAAAAGTTGGCGCTATCTTGCTATCTTCTGCAGCCCTTGAACGGTGGTGGCACCTTGAGGGAGCATGGCATAGAGGAGCATGGCATAGAGGAACATAGGTCAGCGCGAGCACCGAAACACAAGCTCGCACACATCCGCAAACGCTTGCTTGCTGCGCCAATGCAATGGCTGCGCTTATGGTGACGTATGAAGGGAACGTGACTGTGAGACTAATTGATAATTGGATAATAATGCTACGTAATATCTGCTTAAAACAGTTTTTTTCTAAAAATTTTCAACATCATTTTTCATTTAGCATGACACCTATGGCGTGCTTCTGGTTCCTTGCGTACGACGCACATGGCCTCGGAGACTGACCGTCAAGTATCGGAGGTCACACAATAACTTGCACACGAGGTTTGTTGCTGTTTTAAAATGTTTGGTGGTGCTTCCCAAAAGTAGAGTCCCTTCATATAATTTCCATGCGCTTTTTTTCTGCTGTATATCAGTTAATTCCTGAATATACTGTACCTTGTTTTTCGATTACTTTTCCAAAGTTGGGAACAAAGAAGTCTACAATACTCAGAATCTGCAACATGGAAGTTTTGAGCGCACATACATTCTTCTTTTGCTTCGCCCACTGCTTGTGCATTTTGTTGTCCTGAACAAATGTACATTTCATGCACAAAAATACATTTTATGAAGTACCAACGATCGATCGATGTCCAGCAAAAGAATGTGACGTCCTATGAACATCTATTACATGTGAACTTATCTTTGTGTTGCTTGTGCCTGTCGTTTTAGCTAGCCATAATTGAGCTAGTTACTAGCTCAATTATGGAAAACCAACTAGACCGACAACCAACTCTTCTAGAACTGATGATACAGCACGGTTTAGATGCACTAACTAAAGGCACCAACTACGTAGCATTGTACATGTCAAATCAGAGAAGTTTGGGGCGACCTACAATGCACATCTAAAGTACAAACTTTATGGACGTTTCGTGAACATCTAAAATTTTGTGCAATGTATGTCTGAAGTACTGTTTTTAGAGACATTCTATGGACATACAAAATTTTGTCCGCTGTACGTTTGATGAATGAATTAATTTTCAATGGACATCCTAAGCTTTGATGCCATTGTATGTCCCTTAGATGTATGTGCATGTAAAGGATGTCCATAGGACATCCCATTTTTTGCTGGATGTTTCGATCAATCAGGTACATCTATTGGATGTTTGTGGCTATCCGGGAAACTACGATTAACAAGTACAATGCTGAAAGTCTGCCACACCTCGTTCTCCTAGAAGGTCTTCATTCTCTTCATTATTACTTGATTTTTTTTTATGTAGGATTCTGGTACTGGTCATGCAAAACCTACCATTCAGTTGTGAAAGAAAGAAAATATAGTCAAGACCTAGGCAGATTACTATGTTTATACAGTTGCAAACGCCAATGAATGCGACATGTCATAGACGATGTTAAATTTGTCGAAATACGAAATCCCACATAAGATGCAAACATATTATCAAAGCTGAATTTTTCTGACTGCATGCCAGCAGTGGTGGCTCAGAATACTGGTTTTGTCAAGAATGAGGCCACGTCTTTCATTTATGCCACAGCGGTTGCATACCAGCAGTGGGCAAAGTAAAAATTTTAGCAGTTATTACTACACTTCGCTGGTAGTTAAACAGCCCTACATTAATGTACTGAAAAGCTGAAGCGCTTACGTTTCCAGCAAGAAGCATTCTTGTTAGCATGAAGCCATAGAATTTCTAAATAAGCATGAAGCTATAGAATTTTTAAATGAACACCCTGGAGGGAAATGTGGCGCTTGCGTCTACGAGGGCTCTCCTGAGCATTGCCTTGACCTACATGGGTATGGTGGCTAGAAGGGAGAGATGACGCCAGCACAGAACACCTATACAAACTTAGAGAAGGGAAACTGTACCTTCCACAGTGCTACGGAAATAAGCGTAGTGGTGGCGTCGTGAACTAAAGTATGTGACCACGGGTGGCGCTGTACAACAGGAAACGGAAACGGGGTTTTGCACACGCTTTACCAGGTGTTCTGTGGCTTTACTGGGTTTCTGGCTGCTGCGCCTCGATCGTGCTCCCGCCAGTTTAGTTGCTATGCAGCAAACGTAGCGCCTATATTAAGTAGGCGACGTTTGCCACACAGCAACCAAACTGGCGGGAGCACGATCGAGGCGCAGAATACATGTAGCGCTGAGTCATATCGAGTTAAGGCACACTCTGAACTGACTTTTAAGGGCATCCCGAGCGGTTTTTCGTTTATTACGCCGCCGTTACGCCGAGTTGTGCCGCCGCGCTCCAGCTGTTGCATTTCGTGTAGGGCTACTGACAAAATGCGGTTTCCAGGTGGCACGATGGCCTCGACTGGAATAAACGCACACGACACCAAAGATTGAGTAAGCCTGAAAATATTTTATTTGTATTTTACAAGTACAACAAAAAGCACACGTCTACGCATCCACACAAACGCGGTTACATAGTCAAGAACATAGGCAAGAAATGGCTCATTAATAAGGGTAGCACAAACGCACAAGAAAGAAGACCTAAGCTACAAAACGTACGGTCGGCTGCTAAGTATAATAATTTCCCTGTCACCGCGTGTCACTTTTATACAGCATCTTTACAGCACTACCAGGCCGGGTAGTTTGGCGGAAAGAACGCAACAGCTTACGGCCGTCAACTGCCTCTGTCATAATTATCCTAATCTCCGCATCAACGTCGTGCAAGTCCGCATACAGGCATCTGTATCTGAACCATATATGTGCCAGCTTAATACATGTGTAGTGAAATTTTGACAACCACTGCGTCTTATCAAACGTATTGGTTTTGCAAATGCGCATTACAGCTGACTGAACGACATACTGTAAGTGAAGCACAAGAGAACAAGGACAAAAGGAGGATACAGCACTTGAAGAAATGAAGAATTAGTAGGCGTACAGCAAACAAGCGATGACGGAGAACACACAATGATCGGGTGTTCTGTGACATCGCTTTGCGTATTTACGGTGTTATGGAGATCAACGGCATAAAAACGTACCTTCAAGCGTACTCCCTCAACCTCCGCCGCATTCATTATGATAATCAACGCCTAAACAAAATGAGGCACTATTTTGTGCCAAGAGTAGACCTCTTTACAGCAAGTCTGTGTAATGACTCGCAGACGAAACCAGCATGCTTTCGAAAATGTTTTACCGCCGTAGTATTCGAACGCCAACGGCCAGGAAACACATCGATGCCAATAGGCTGTCGGCTGTCGGTGGTTAATCAAGTACAAAAACCTTGACGCTATGACTAAAAAGCAGCTTCAACAATCAAACTTAAAAAAAATCAACTGCCTATTTGCCTGAGGTAACAAAACATCCTTAGACACCTCGATTGTTTATGTCAATGGTGTGTGTAAAGTAAAAAATTCAGCATGTTCAGCGCCCCTAGCAGAAAAAGCACAAATTAAAGTATTCGACCAAATTACAGTATCTCCACTTGCGCGCTTACACTGAAACGCGCCTCGATTGATTTTTCGCCCTCTGTGGCCATTTGTTGAACTTGAGAGTGTACGGGGCCTGACGCCAGCGCCTGCATATCCGCCGAGAAAGCGCGATCCTCTCGTTCATGCGCTGCCGCAAAGGCCGCGGTGGCGCTGCGGTCAGCTTGGCGATGCTCTCACGCGGTTGCGCGCGTCAGCTTCCCGCGGTGTCTGGCCGGCGCGACAGCGTTCCTGTTTCTTCGCGGCGGCCAAAGTGTTCTCTCGTTTATCGCAATGTGTGTTTCGCTGCTGACATGTTAATGTGAGTGCCGGACTTCGCCGAACAGATGAATTCCAACGCAAAAAACGCGAGGCAGCGTCACTGATTCGCCCCTGGCTGCACGTCCGGCTATGTGTCGTCGAGGCAGCAGGGAGGGTGCTATAAACTTAGAGGGTGCTCTAAGTTGCATATTTCTTCAAGGTCGAACGTCTTAATTTTTTATTTAGTGAAAAGTGATATCCTTGCCTCCATATTTCTTAGAGGGTGTTCAATGTTTAATGTTTTTCTTTCAAATTACATAGACGCATGTGTAAATGTGATATCTTGTATTTTGAATTACCCTGAATGTATGATGTGCAGTGCTTTGCTATTATTACTACGATGTGCAATAAATTTTTGCTAAGCTTACCTGTTCTATTGCTATGATTACCTGTTCTGAACCCCATTCACATTTTTTAGGAGTAAGCTGACGCTTCATATTACTGAAACCTAAGGAGTGGATGACACCGGCCAAAGAACAGCCAACCTTTTTTTCTGTGATTTAATACCCCTTTTAATTTCCTTTTTACATATTCCTTTATGCCCAGAGGCAATAAACAACGTTATTTAAAAAATGCAATCGCACGGACCCGAAACATATTTCCAACCTAATTCTTTTGGTCTGTGTCTCCTACTGTCGTCATGCACTATCTTGGCCACACAGAACTCATTCGGACCCTTCAATTCCTGAAACTGAAAGGATTCGAGAAATAACGCTTCAGATACGCCGATGTGTTACGCAGCAGATGTATTGCAGAGGCAACCACTCGATTTTAATGGTTTTGTTTGTGGGGTTTCACGTGTGTTGCAAATGGGTCGCAAGCCCCAAGGGTAGCGTTGGCCTGGCGGCCTGGGGCACAACTGGAAGCATCCGAAAGTCCTGGCAAAGCATGAGTCGACTGCTAACAGAACAACTTGTTTATTCTAGCATCGCAAAAGAGCGGCCGGTCAGGTCGACCGAAGTGGAGAGACGGGAGAGCACGCTACTCGACGGAAGAATTCGGAGCCTCTCTCGGCGTCCGGGGCAGCTGCTTTTATACTCTCGGAGTCGAGGGCAAGAAGGAACGGCTTGCGAGAGGCGCCCGTGACGGCGGGGCACGGACACGCTGAGACACGTTGAGACGAGTAGGTGACGCATCCGCCGGGCCGGCGCCGGTCAGACCTCCTCGCTTCACAGTTGGGGGAGCTCCTCTCCCAGGCTGCCGCGCTTTGACAAGCGTGGGCACCAACATACACACACACACACACACGCACACACGAAGACACGTGGCATTGAAACATGCCTGGACGGCAATGCCAGGAGGCGTTACGGCAGCGCTGAACGGGCGAAAATGTCCGCCGCTTTGAACGAAGCCCCGGCGTCAGTTGCATCCGCGCCGGCTATACCGCGCGTCGTAGGCGAAACGTAACACGTGCCAAAGTGACTCAGGCTATGAGAGATGCCGCAGTGGAGGCACGAAAGACTCTGGAAATTTCGACCACCTGGGGTTCTTTGACGTATACTAACATCGCACAGCAAACGGGCGCCTTGTTTTTCGCCTCCATCGAAAAGCGGCCGCCGCGGCCGGGATGCCATCCCTCATTCTTGGGCACAATAATTGGGCGCCCTAACCACTGCACCACCACGGCTTAAAATTGCATTCTGTCAGCCGTAGTCACGTTCGACTAGCGTTTAATGAGCTAAACCATTGCTTGCAACAACATCACTGAAAGGTCGACACGTTGCGTGCACGGCAGGCCTGCGTCCTTGCGTATGCTCAAAGCCAGCGGCGCGTACCATGCATCGCATTATAGAGTTACTGTATGTGCTACAGTAACTCTATCGCATTACGGCCAACAGCGCCACCTACGCCCGGCTTGAAATGGAGGAGCGGCTTCCATCCGCCGTTGGCGTCACCTCTCCCTTCTAGCCACTAAAGCCCCTCCATCCGCGCGCCACCGCCGCTCTCTTGTCGGCGGTGGCGCGTGGATGTAGGGGCTTTACTAAGCCACCATAACCATATACATGGGAATGATGGGAAGTACAGGCTTCGGATTCACTTCGGTCTTTAGACTAGTGGCGTTTGCTTGCGGCGCAGTACATGAGGCTATACTAAAATATTTTCGCGTAAAGTCTAATTTCATTTCTGCAGTATGTTATATAATGCACAATACATTACATAAACTTTATATGACTTCGAGATCAAAGCATGGTTTACCACTAGGGCACACTAGGGTGTCCATTGTTCTGCATTTCTGTTCCCGATTTAGCAACAGCAAATAATTATTTATGTTTATAACAGCAATAACAAGAATGCATGAGCTTATGTAAAAATACTCATCAAATATTTATGGAAATAAAAATGTTGTATTGTGAGAAAGTGTTGCGCCTTTCAGAGGAATGTTACAAGTGTCGTCTGCTACGACACCTGCTCGCTGCGAACGCGAGACTTTTCTCGCAGACGATAGGCACTTGCGAACTCTCTCGCACTTTCAGACGGCTGCGTCAGCTGTCACAATTGCTGAATGTCTTAAGTACTTTTAAGCACATCTTATGCAGTGCTAGCTGGGACGCTTGTGGCCTCCTACGAGTATGCTTCTTTATATTTTATGTTGATGCACCGCTTCTTATGAAGCGCGCCAGCAGCTGCGATGGCATGGCTTTGCGCTTACCCATCTTGCGACAGCAGACTACAGCAACCTTCCCTACCACAAGTAGGAGCAACCTTTTCTTGCACAAGTAAGTTTGCGTTCTGAAATGTCCTGAAACACACATTTCAATGGGCACATAAATGAGTAATGCGTAATGAAGCCCTCAATAAAGTCTGATTGTCAAGCTGCTAGAAGTAAGACTGTCTGTGCAGTAAACAAAATGCATTATACAAGCAGTCAGCCGTCTTCGTATTTCACTCTGCATCCCTAGTAGAAAAAAGTTACTGGCATGTTATTAAAAACGCAGCACACGTGTGCAGCTAAACGCCTTGCACTGCAAATATAAGCTGTAGCTGTAGCAAAGCATTAAGCTGCACCTACATACTGACGATGCAAAGAGCGACTGAACGAATGTTGTTACGTGCAACGGCAAGAGACAGGAAGAGAGCAGTGTAGGTCAGAGAGCAAACGGGGAAAGCCAATATTCTATTTGACATTAAGAGAAAATAATTGAGCTAGGCAGGCCATGTAACGCTAAGGCCATATAACCGGTGGACCGGTAAACCGGCCTAATCAGTCATCCCAGAAGAAAGCACCAGTAGATGCATAATCGCAATGCATTTTAATGAAAGCCCCGCACTTGAGCTTTTTAGTAGGCACACACATTTTCTGCATGCTTTAAATGTTCTAAGCATAGAACATGTACATAGTATCGTGCTTGTATTAGTAGTATTTTTTTTTTGCTCTTCTGAAGTATTATATAGCACGTAATGCTATGGCGCCAAGCTATCACACTTAACAAACCAAGGTCAAAATGGTCAAAACATGTTCGTTCAACGTTTACGATGCCGTTGCTTTCTTATCTGGGCTTCGTCACCACACCGCAACACAAACATCGGTTCAGTCGCTGGCCCAGTGCGCTATCGCCATTTCGAACAACAGAACAAAGGTAGAGAGCGTTGCGCCGCACTGCTCCACTGCGGGTTATAACAATTGTGCTTGGAGCGACACCAAAACTGGCAAAAAAATACCTGTCGACTAGTTCGCCGATCAACAGAATACCAATCCGTAGACCGTACTTCCTATCATTTCCATGATAGTTGAACGATCGCAGTGCCAGATTTCCCTCTAGTTATAGTAATATGAAACTCTATGGCATGAAGCTGACCATTATTTTTTACAATGCATGCCTATGGATGGCGAACTATAGATGGAGCATGACGGCACGTGCCGAGTGCTGTCATGTTTGTAATAAATCACTAGCGGTGTTCTTTATGCCGAATGTTTCAGACTGGTTACGGGTATTTGCAAGTAGAGAATTTGGCGGAATTCATGAATATATACTGAGTACTACGTATCAATCTATTCAACTATTCTGCTGCAGTTCTTCTTAAGTATCAGTGCAACAGCTCGACACTGAGGAATAATAATAATATTTGGGGTTTTACGTGCCAAAACCACTTTCTGATTATGAGGCACGCCGTAGTGGAGGACTCCGGAAATTTTGACCACCTGGGGTTCTTTAACGTGCACCTAAATCTAAGCACACGGGTGTTTTCGCATTTCGCCCCCATCGAAATGCGGCCGCCGTGGCCGGGATTCGATCCCGCGACCTCGTGCTCAGCAGCCCAACACCATAGCCACTGAGCAACCACGGCGGGTGACACTGAGGAAGTTAAGCTATAACACTAAAGCTTAATGTTTACTGGTTAATGTTTACTGTTTGTGCTGTAGACAAGCTCTAGCTATATATTACCGACATGTTTTTTCTTCATCCTGAAGTTTGCTTTAGTTGATATGTCAACAAACACTATCAGTGGCCGAAAATCTTCAACCTCAAAATTTTTATTCATTTAATTAAGAAAGGTAAATTGCAGGGTGTTTACTTCGGATAAAGGCGTGTGCTGACCAGTGGTGATCAGTAAAGAAATAATAATCATGAAGCGATGCGAAAAAGTCGCTGTCACTCCTACCGCTCTCGTTGCCGCTTTCAGTGGACACAGCTTTCAATAGGTTTAGCTATACAGCTAATATCAACAGCCATCTATGATTTTAATTGGTTAAAAGTGGACTTCGATGTACAGTCGACCGATTCTTTAGCAGTACCGCGCGAATGGTGACTGGCCGGCCGGTCAGTGCCTTCTAACGCAACGAAGTGACAAGATCCCAGATGAAAATGTTTTTACTTCCAGCTGGATTATGGAACTGGAAATTTCACCCAGCTGGATACTTTTCTAGCTGGGAAGGCAGCTGGAAAAAATCCAGCTGGGTGAAATTTCCGGTTCCATAATCCAGCTGGAATATGTCCCAACTGGAAGGCCTTCCAGCTGGATCCAGCTGCAAGAAATGCCAGCTGTAATTCAGCTGGAAGAAGTTCCAGCTAGAATCTCCAGCCCGGACTGTGGGTCTACAGACCCTCAGACCGGGCTGGCACACAGCACCGGTTGCCATGGTGTTGAGCCTTGGCGACAACACCATGGTGTTGAGCCATGCTTAGGTGAAATCCCAGGGTGTAAGCTCGCATCAAGCAGGATACAAACTGGCCAGAACTCGCATGGATCTTAGCTTGCTGTCCCAAGTCACACTTAGTTCCTAATGTGACTGGCCGCAAGACCAACTGGTCCGGTGAAAATACATGCAGCCAAAACAGCACGGTGCTGAAACTTGCAACCATTTATTTGAACACTTGCAGCAAGGATTGCGGAAGCATATCTTGCATCTCCCTCAAGATGTGGAATACACTTGCACTCCTCCTTGTACCCCATCTGAAAAAAATATTTAGACATAGTGAGTGAACTTTAAAACAATCATCACTTTAATCCACTCAGTTCTAGTAAACAGTGACCTTTACCAAAATCACGCGGATTGTATCAACAGCCTTTGGACAGTACCACAGTTTACCTTCATCACAGACCCTTCTACAGTTTATGTGGCGCAAGGCCTCAACCTGAGCTCTCAAGAGGCTCTGAACTTGAGCTGCAGAAGCTATGCAATGATTGTTAAATTGTTTAGCGCCATTGACTGTGGCTTTAGTGCAAATAGAATTCAAATGAGCTCATTTGTATTTTGAACTAGGTGTGTGATGTAACTCAACAGCCTCCCAAGAAGCATTTCTCTGCTGAATAACAGGAGCTTGAGGGCCAATCTTTTTATGTTATTGTTGTTTTGCACCTATTCAAATGCCTGCCATTCATGCAACGTGTTTGCGAGCACGCACTTGCAGTGAAAGCACGCCATAAATGTGCTTGTATTGCGTTGGGCAGATTGACATATACGCACTAGTATTTAATAGACGTACGTATGTGCAACATTGGGCACAAACACTGCACGGCAATATATTCAAGTGGGCTATTGGAGACAAAAGGGGGCTTACGCAAACTGACAAGCACTTCACATATGCTGCGTGATAATTTAAGTTTTATGCAATTTTTAACAAATCGCCTGTTGAAGATACCGTAATTCTAGTCCTTGAGCTGGATCCTTCAGAAGAGGAGATTACTTGCACGAAAAATCGGAACACATATTGAACTAATTTTAAAAAATTCAATAATGAACTTCCTAATTTATTACATTACGGCACATATCGCAATCTACGTATTGTAGCCATTGAGATTGCCAGGCGTATCCACTTGGACTTACTTTCCAGAATGACACCAGTTAAAAATATGTGTCATCAAACTCGCCGTAAAGGTGGACTGTTGGTCTACTTACTTTTTTAACAAAACGCTTTTATGTATTGGAGCACAAAAGTAACTGGAACGCCCACTTATTCGTCTCACACTTTAGAAAATAATATATCGAAACTGATGTAATTCTGGAAATTCATTTAAGGTGGATCCATCTTGCAAACTCACAGGCTACAATTCGTACATTGTAATATGTGCAGCAAGGTAATAAGTTAATTTGTCAATTTTTGCTAATTAATTGAAGATGTCTTTCGATTTCGCATGCTAATAATGTCCACCTCTTCGAATAATTCCGCTCAGCGACAAGAATTATGATATCTGCCACAAGCCATTTCTACCAAATTCCGCAAAACATAAAAATGATCAACCTGTATACGAACATCACGTACAGCAGGGACCTATGATATCATGCTCAAGCGTGCCAGCCAACATACAGGATAAAAATAAACGTTAACTTACGCTCAAAACATAAGCAAGTGAAATAATTACCTCCAAATTGTAGAATCAGGGCTGGAGAAAACGGTGCTCTTCGATCCGCACTGGTGAATCACAACACCACAAAGTACAGCAATAACAACCGTTGATAGCCGCTTGCCTGTACTTGTAACACCGTCCAGAGAAGGAACTGTCCAAAAATAATTACTTCATGCGCAAGATCATGCAGGTTCCTCACAAAAACTTGATCACACGCACACCCGAGAGACTCTCGTTGTCTCGCAAAATTGCCTCGCCGTGACAGTTTCCGCCATGTGCTGTACGAAACTAGAGCCCCAGTGGCGTCGTCACATTTTTTATATTCGGCCTGCCTTTGTAATGCTGCTGCTGTGAATAAAAACCCGAGCTTTTCTGAGAAATACTGATATTGCAATAACACGCTATTATATTATTATTCGTGTCAAAAGAGCAGATCAAGACAAGATACGAGACTAAAGCTCCTAAGTATTCAACAAATATGGCGGCGATTGTATTGGCGTCGTGGAGACAGGAAAAAATAGGAGCAGCGGTCATTGCAGCCTGAACTGCTGAAGGTGCCACGTGTTAAGGCTCTTTTTTGTTAGAGAAGGAATTGCTATGCTGTAAACACTAGCCGTTTGCGCAACGGCTCATCATGGCCAATCGGGCAAGCTCCTCGCTAGTGTAACATCGACAGTGTAGCAAGATATACAGTGTCGATCAAGAGCGCGTCGCTTTTGTCTATTACAAGTAAGGTTCAATAAAAGTGGCAGTTTTCCTGTAGATATTTTTTTTTGGCAACTCGATCACACAGGACACTTTCGATTGCAATCGATCCCGATCGGGCCCGATCGCGATCAAAGGTACCCTGAGTGACGAGCATTTCCATGCAGTTCATGCAATTAATTACGATTGTTGTCACAACGCAGAGAAATAATTTTTTTTTTGCTGCTGCTGCAAGAGTAAAAGCTCTTCGTTCTGCTACAAACACCACCTAGGGCTAAATAGGGGCATGTTGCAGATACAAAAAATGTCTCAATGCAAGTGGGAAGCTCCACTTTCCAGTCGATAGATTCTACTTCCGGCTGGAAAATGCTCCATCCAGTTGTTTCCAGTTGGAAGCGCTGTTTCCAGCTAAAAAATGCTGTATCCAGCAGTTTCCAGCTGAAGCTGGAAAACTTCCAGCTGGTAGTGCTGCTTCTAGCTGGAAAACCAGCTGAGGTGGATTCCACTTCCAGCTGGAAAGTGCCATTCCCAGCTGAGGAGGATTCCACTTCAAGCTGGAAAGTGCCATTTCCAGCTGGCTCTGGAAAATTTCCATCTGGAAGGGCTGATTCCAGTTGGAAACCTGGCTGGGAAGACCATTTCCAGCTAGAAATTCAGAGCCCATTTTCATGTGGGAGAGTAGTGCATGCGCACGAAGTTCACTGCGAGCAGTTATCTCTGATAAGCTGGGGAGCTCAGCACTGAGTTAATCGTGCCAGGGACTGTGTCGTGCTCGTGGAAAGAGCCTAGCAGATAAAACTTGCGCTTCTATAGTGAACTTGCGCTACTGCTTGCTGATCTCGCCGCTTCGCATTGTTAAATGACGCTGACTGGCCAGCCAGTTGCCGCTCGCATGGTACTGTTAAAGAATCGTTTGACAGTACCTCTGCGTTAGAGAGACTTTCTGCCAGTACACTTCAAAACTTTAGACTTTTATCCCACCAAAGATACGTTCGGACTGACTTTTCTGTACTTCAACAATATGAATCGCATTTTCCACATTTAACCTCACATTGTCACTGCACCCTCCCTCACCAATGTTCCCGGAGACGATCCTCACTTCACCACGCAAGGGTGAGAGCAGATGAGGGTGACGGCTGGGCCCCATTAGAGTGCCCATGTCTGGTCCCAGCTAACGTTAGCCAAGCTGTTCAACGAATAAGAAGATAAAAAAAATCATGGTGCAAGATATGAGCTTAGGGCTTGCAGTGCTTGGTCGTCTGAGCTCTGACGACTGAGAACTTTAAGTCTTCTAATTTTATCTTGCACCGTGCTTTAAATCTTCGTATTTGTTGAACAGCTTGGCTAACGTTACCTGGAACACCTCATACGAATTTATCGGTCACTGAATTAGCCACACAAATAAAGGGTAAGAATATAGAATGCTGGTGTATAGAGTGGCATATAAAATTAAATGTAGATGAAAATAAATATAGCGACACAATGTATTGCCACCGTCGAAACCAGTCATGCATGAGGCGTGTACTGCTGCAGGACTACTCTTTCATGCTTCCTTGAGAACACTCGGTGTCACCTAGCAGCGCCGCCGCGAAGCCTCCGAGATGAGATGCGTAGCAGACCAGTGCCTGCAAACGCTGAGAATTGTTCCCTCACTTGCTGCACACTCAGTGGCACACACTCGGTAACCCAAGTTGCCAAAAGGTTGACTGAAGAGGGGAACATGACCAGTGCATTTGTGGTGCAGCCTGCTAATGCATCAGATTGATGCTCTTAAGGAAACCTTGTGACGTGGGTTCAATTCCTCACAGCATTGGAGAAATTTAAAGTATCTCTTTCGTCACTGTAGTGCGGCACATTCCCAGTGTCATATTACCTTAGTTACCCAAATTGGCCTTAAAAAGTCACTTGAAGAGTGGAATGCACTTACTGACACATACCCAGTAACCAAAGTTGGCATCAAAGAGGTTTACTGAAGACCAGCAAAGACCGAGTCGCACTTATCCAAGTCGGCATCAAAGAGTTTCTTCAAACGGCAGTGGCTACCCAGTCCCGTAACTAGTGATTCATGTCGGCGTGAAAGAGGTTCGTTGAAGAGCGGCACATATGTACACATTGACACATACTCAGTGACCCAAGTTGGTCCGATGGTTGGTTTCAAACCCTGTACCCTCAGCACGGCAACCCGATGTGCTTACCCATTCGACCATGGACTGGACTACCCAGTGATACGGGTAGTGGGAATATGGTGACAGAAACATACATTGATAGCCCCCAGAAAGTGCGTGAAGTACCCTAAAAATGCGAATGAATTAAAAAGTATTACATTTAAACATTATTATACGGGTAGTGGGAATATGGTGACAGAAACATACATTGATAGCCCCCAGAAAGTGCGTGAAGTACCCTAAAAATGCGAATGAATTAAAAAGTATTACATTTAAACATTATTATACGGGTAGTGGGAATATGGTGACAGAAACACATATTGATAGCCCCCAGAAAGTGCGTGAAGTACCCTAAAAATGCGAATGAATTAAAAAGTATTACATTTAAACATTATTATACGGGTAGTGGGAATATGGTGACAGAAACATACATTGATAGCCCCCAGAAAGTGCGTGAAGTACCCTAAAAATGCGAATGAATTAAAAAGTATTACATTTAAACATTATTATACGGGTAGTGGGAATATGGTGACAGAAACACATATTGATAGCCCCCAGAAAGTGCGTGAAGTACCCTAAAAATGCGAATGAATTAAAAAGTATTACATTTAAACATTATTATAACCAATTACTCAAATTGGGGTGCTCATATCTGAAATCTGTTGCTCCGCGTTTATAAATTTTGTTTTGTTGTTAAAGAGGAAGCTAAATCAGGCTACCGTTGGAATTAACGACAAGGATTAAGGGGGTCCTTATGCTGCACAAGACAAAGCACTCACATAAATACAATAAATGCAGAAAGTGTGTTTAGTATAAACTGCACCAACGTGGTACACGCAAGTTCAAGAGAGACTATGCTTACACAACCATATGAAGCTAACAGACAATGAAGCCAACTATAAAGCATAGGGTAATTATGTATGGTTTCAATTTAAATCTACAAATGACAAGGTAAAGGAAAGTGGATGAAAAACAAAACTTGCAGCCAGTGAGAGCCAGGCCCATACCTCTCGTGTCGTTTTACAATGCCGGCTCACCACAGCTTCGCTTAGAATGACTCCCACATTGCGTGGGATCTGCGGTCGGAGGCCTCCGTGAAGTAAACATGCGGCGAAGCACAGGTGCACAGCTGCTATCATGCCATCCTCGTCACACTGTCGTTATGCTGCCATCATCACACTGGCGTGATCCTGTTGTCATGCAGTCTTGGTCAAGCCACTATTATAATCGCGCCGCTACCATAGTGAAGCTTTCATCACATCTACCAAAACATGTCGACGTCAGCAGTATGCTTCGGAAATAGCGCTCGGGCGGCATTGTTCGGTGATCGCTTTGGGAGACAGTTGACTTTAGCTACATTTCGTGAGACTCAGCACTGGGCGCGTACAAGTATGCGGCTGATAGCGCTCTTGCCGTGCGAAGGTAGCAAGCTTGGCACAGCGCTTGAAATGCTGTCAGCCGTAAACGCAGACGCGTCCGATGCCGAGTATTGCGAAACCTCGCAAAAGTGAAACTGTCTAAGAAAGCGATCGCCCGAGAATACCGTCCCTAGTGTTTCCATTCGATTTCCGTGGACTGCATAAGGTATTTGCTTTTTCAGACATATACCTTTGCTGGTTGCTGCAACAATCTGCTGCGGGTTACCGGAAACACTGTATTATCACTACGCGTGGCTATAACTCGTGAAGTGGGTGAAGCAGAAGGCAGAAGCTGCGAGAACGTAACAATGAAAAGAATCCTGTTGTAATCTCTTACCTACATAAGTTGCACGAGAAACTTTTTTTTTTTGTCGCCGGTTAAAATGTCCAGAGTATGAAGTCTTGTTCGCAATAAGCTAAAAGTTGATGCTGGAGAGAGCGGGTGTGACACCAAGTGTGTGCAGTTTATTCCGTGCAAAGTGGCTGCTGTCTAGTCTCCTGTTATCATGTGCCAAAATGTCGGTCACAGTGGAAGATGTATTAAGGCGAGATTAAGAGAACATATTCCGTGTCTAGTTTACCTTATTCCCACTCAGCGGAGGATAGTAATCTGAAATTGAGAGACTAATGAAGCGTTTCACGTTTTCACCTTCAGGAGGACAGTTAGCTAATTGCATTAACTGGTAAAGAAATAGAATACCTTTCGCATTTTTTCTGCCCTTAATCTTGATGACTTGTGGCGATCTGAACACGTATGCTTTTCCTTGCAGCTGATACATTTTTTGGCTTGTTTTTTCTGACCAGTAGGTGGCGTCAATGAATGCCTATATACAGACCATTTTGCTGTTTACAAACAGGGACTCTAGCTGGCAAGCTTACCTTTCTCACCACAGAAATATAGCGGCCAAGAAATACAATGGAAAGCCCCAGTCGTGCGGCAACACACAGCCATGCAGATTTTCATGTGTTCATCTGCAGATAACCCCGAATATACAAATCAAATGTGCCGTATAATGCACAGAAAATTATATCTGTGCTTGAGGCACGATAAGCCCCCCTCTTTCTATTATCAACAACACATAAAGGCGTGTTACCTCCGTTGAGTTAATTTGAAACCATTTTTTTTTTTCAGCCATAAGAGACTGGTCGTTACCCGGGTTCTGAACCTCCACGGGGGCCGCAAGCTCACTGCTGCCAAGGCACATGCAAAATGGTCCACATTTTTTTTTTCCAGTTTTTAGTTGAGTCAGCACTTCGCCCTGTCGTTCGCTTCCCTTCGTTGATGTTTTTCCCACTATTTTATGTCACCACACCAACTTGTCCAGCTGTCCTTATTTCTGCATAGTGGACTTAGCCGCAGCTTACTTCGTGTTCCCATGGGAGTGCGTCTTCGGATCACTGGGACGTGTCGCAACTCTGTCAACACCTCACACAGCTGTGCGGCAAGCATGGACCAGGTGATACGGGCGGTCGTGACTGCTCGCACCACGAGCGGCCGAGATGTTATTTACAGCCTTGTCATCGTGAGTGTGCACGCCAGGGACTACTACTCTACCGAGCCAACACCTAGTCTAGGTGATGTTGACCGAGCTTGGTGGCCCGGCGATTCAGGTGGTGTTGACATCAAAGGCAATGGAGACGTTTCTGTGCAGTGCCTGGACCAAGGGAACCTACCCTCTTCTGGGTAAGCTGTGTACTAAAGATACGGAAACCCCTGCGACAGGAAGGCTTCTGAGCAGACCTAAGGGGGAAAGATAGAATTCGGAACACACAGAGAGTGCACCTTGCGATAAGCTAGTAGCAATTACCTTGAGCCTGCTGTTAAAAGCTCTTAAAAACAAGAGCCAGTTTTCTTAGCAGCAGTCTGCAATGGAGAAAGCGGCTCTGAAGCTCACTCTAGCTCATGCATCTGTGACAGATAACTTTCTACGTACAAGGAAACCAACATCTGCCCACAAAATTAGAGAAAAAGACTTTATTTTCTGAACATTGCATCAAACACAACAACATCATACAAAACGTGCCGCTTGTGCAACACACATGCAAACAATCACTCTCTAATGAAGTAAAAGAAACTAAAGGCCGTCCTTACTTCCAGACTTTGATCAAACGCAAAAACCTTAGACAAAACATGTGGCTCATAAAGAACACATGAAGCATCAGAAAATCAACACAGTTATTCATGCATACCCAAATAAATTAAAATGGATGCTGCATGCAAGTAAGAACAGCGTAGCAAATGAAAGTAATTGAAAATAAACAACCAGTTTGCAAGCCAATCACAGCAGAGTGGATTATAAGCCCATAAGGCCAAGTGTATAAAATAAAGTTCTTTGGGCTTTTTTTTTTTTTTTCGGTGCGTTTCGACATCGGCATCTGTAAACTTTTCCACTGTGCAACAAAAGAGCTTGAGGCTCCAATGCCAATGGGCAGCTCAATGCAGAAGTACATTCAAATGTGCTAATATCAATACAAAACTGATCAACACATTTCAATATTGCTGCTTGACAGTGAACAAAATGTGTTCAGAATGTTTAAAGCAGTTGTATTAAAATATATCACCAAATTTGGCATTTAACAAGCAATGTGCCACTGTCATTTACATATTAAGCGATGGTAAGTGTACTTTGTAACGACAGCAACAAGGGCTAAATTTTAAAATCAAGTAAGCTTAGCTGTACTGCATTCCACAGCAAGTCTTCTTGACTGAAACACAGTGTAACTTCTAGTACTTTCTGTAAGCGAGTGCTTATGACTCCCTGTGGATCTGTGGCCTATGACTGCTCTATGTGCCGAAGCTAAACATATCCAGTGCTCCTACAGCTGCTGTAAGTAAGTTCACTTGCGATGCTCAGATATTTGCTTTATTCACCCATTCCACACGAATGCAAGTGAGAAAAAAAAATGCTCAAACACATCTCAGGTGTTCCATTTGTGTACTGCCCACTCAGACATCAGATATAGACAAAAAGGCTATACAAGACCGAAGCCCTGGGCATTTTGGATGGCTAGTCGCAGCTTTTCCCGCATTACCGCTTCGCTTGAATACATTGGAAGATCAAGTAAGTTGAAGCATGTGTGGGCCACAGGTAGGTGACTGTCATCCACCTTCATTGGTTGCAAGACAACCTGCAACAACAATGCAGAGCGTTTCCTCAACAATTGCTCCCTCCATGCAAAAACTGACAACATGAAGTAGCATCTTTCTGTAAGCTGACTTGTTGTGATACACTGCATTTTGTGCAAAAGAAGACTCTCCAACTTTTGGGACACACAGGAGTCGACTAAAATGCTCGAGTAGCCCAGCAGCCAGAAAAATCTTTCAAGATAAAAAAAAATGGCAATGTATAAAAACACTCGTTTGCACTTTTTTCTTCAGTGAAGTAGTAAATTTCATGATGGACAAAACCATTGTGGTGTTTCGCGTTCGCCTGTTGAGCAGCCCGACTAGAGACCCTGCATAGGATGATACTGGGGAACTTATGTAGCGACTCTAAGCCTGATGTGCATCACGCGTCATCACAATTTAAAAAAGGGGAAAAAAGGGAAAAAATAAAAACAATTAAATTTTGGTGTTTTACGTTCCAAGACCTCGATCTGATTATGAGGCGCACCATAGTGGAGATCTCAGGATTCATTTTGACCACTCGGGAACATGCGCCAATGTCTAAGGCATCGGCTGCCGCAGCCAGGATTGAACCCATGTTCCATGAATTTAGCCCAGAGGCTTCAGCCCACATGAAAGTTATACGTCGAGCAAGCGCACAAATGATTAGCTGCCGCGGCTAGGTGCTCGCGGACTCAAACGTCGCTTCTATATACCACCAGTCGAGCATGTGTGCCTGATTGAAGGTCCGACTGCCAATCATGACTAGTAGTATCAACATATTGACGGCAAGGTTTTTGCGATGCTTTGCTGCCTGCAAACGTTCCTAACAACCACACTGACTAGGTCGCTATGACTAACCAGCGCTGTTTCGTTGGCGACCACAAGTTACAGAGTCAACAAATATTTCTTACGAGCTTGGAATGCTAACAAATCGCCTAGCCAACAAAGTCGAGTTTACAGGTGACAATCTAAATGGGAGCAGATTTCTTTATAGTCACCACGCTTGCGATGCATCAAGCGCATATCATGCCAGAAAAATCTAGCAAGACACGGCCCAGCATTCGAAATTTAGACTGCTGTTATACAATGGTTCTTTGGAGAAGGCAGTGGCGCGGAAGACCGAAGAATCAGGCATTCGAAAAGTCTGTCGGCGACCATAAAGACTGCCATATGCAAGCTTGGTTCGACTTTACAATGGGAGCACGCCTTGTGTATAATGAGGGTCACATTTAGTCGAATTAACTCTATATGCTATGACCTTTCAGAGCTCTACGACAATGTTTCAGAGCTTCACACCCAGATTTTTGCAAAAGTGTGAGGATCTTCTCATTGTAGAGGCATAACCACTGAATTTGCCAATACAACAGAGAACTGTTTTCAGAAACTTACTGCCCTGTTCTTTACTTAGCATAGCCTCATGATCAACATTTGACAATGCAACAATGTAAGCAATGCTGCTCCCATCGTAGCTCCAAGTGGAAGACCAACCAAAGCAATACAAAGATACACACCTTGAGCTATATTGAGTCTGAACAAAGGAGGAATGTTTGTTTATTCCCACATCAAAAAGAAGAAAAAAAAAGTATGATGGCAGGAGTAGAGAAAGGGGTGTTGCCGCAAGCATCGCATATGTCTCACTGCTCTGCTGGCACCTATACTTTTCCAGAGCCAAAGATGAGAACAGAGAATGGAGTGGAACGCATATTAGAATATGAAAGATGTCATGAAAGTATATCGGGCAAGGAGAAAGAGAGGAAAAAAATTCACCTACGATTACTATATTCTCAATGAAGTGGAACACATATTAGAATATGAAAGATGTCACGAAAGTAGATAAAACAAGGAGAGACAAAAAAAATTCGCTGTACATTACAATACATAGCTCCTAATGTGAAATTTGAGCGCAGCTGTATACGTGTTTTCATTTCGTGCTATATAGGCTGGTGCGGACAATCTGTCTTGTACAAGATGTTGTAAACGGAGCGAAGTGTGGCGCAACTGCTTCATTAATCAGGAGATCAAGAAAGGGAGCGCGTGGGTGACGTGGCGGCACAATTCCCAGCAGCCACTGCAGACAACCTCCACTCATGCAGCGCACTATTTCCATACAGACGACGCAGGCTACTCTGGCGCCATCTCGCAGCTATCGTCGCCGCAAAGCCCCTCTAGCGCGGCACTAAGCTTTTCTTCTTAGCTTTTGCTATATCCACCTCCTCTGCTTTTCTCCTCACACTCATTTTGCTCTTGCCACTTTTTTCATCCCCCGCTGCACTTCGCGTTCGCTTGGTTAAGAGGTATGTTGCCGACGCTGATGCTCACCGCAGGTACAGGCGCCTAAGAGCGGCGCTCTAAAAAGTTCGTCGCCAGCCTGACAGTCCTCCTGATATACAGGCAAACTCTGCATGCGGTCGCGCATTGCAGAATGTGAGGCACTGAGAAATCCCAGCGCTCTCAATGATGGCTATGTCTGCGGGGAAGAGAAGCACAGTCAGCGTGTACGCCACCATCCCCAGAGTGCTGAAAGTGGCAAGGACCTCTGCACACCACGCCGCAGTGTGTGTGAACCTAAGAAAGAGCTGACAAAATGCTTCCTCACCCACAGTCAGGCACACACCTGAAGATGCAGAACCATGTTAGCAGCAATGATGTGATGATGTTAGCGCAACCTGTGCGGAGATGCAGCAGAGTGGTGTACTGCAATCATGTGAGCTCATGTCTGCTGACAGCAGGCGGTGGTTTCCCAGCAGGAAAGTGGGCGCTGTTGCGAGTAGCTGTTTACCCAGCGAAATCAGTCGCGCACAGAGGATGCGACAATGGTGAACCTGCCGATGACCTCGTCAGAGTCGTCTCCAACTGCGATGATTCAGGGCAAACAGTTGGGCTCCGCCAGAAGTGGTTTGGACAGTTTGCAAGGGGACATTCCACGTCACCTGACATCAGCCCAAATTGCCATGTCTGTGGTGGAGACGAGGTCAGTGTTCCTCCCTCCTTCCTTGTTCGTGCACAATGATATGCGTGCATTTTGGGCCAAGCTCTCCTCGGTGGAAAAGGGATACCACACTCCAGATTGGTGGGGGATCATGTCATCCATTCCCTGACATCAAATTGGGGGGAAGGTGATGGGACCAAGACAACGGAGGGGTTAAAAGAGGAAGCGGACGCTTGGTAGAGAGATCGGCCGCTGGAACTTAAACGTAATCTTGCTTCAGTATTCATCATCATTCTTGTACAAAATATAATCTAAACATGTGTTTAAAATGTTCTAGATGTCAGACCCAGCCCCACATTTCCTCACTCCTCTACAGTGAATGTTCGAACATCTCACATCTTCGGATCCCCGGTCGCTGGTAGGATGCAATGAATAGCAGCGCGTCGGCCAGCTGCAATTAATGCAATAAATAGCGTCGGCCAGCTGAGCAGCCACCTCCTCGTTGGCCACCACGCGGCAGTTCCCAGTCAGCCAATGAAGATGAAGACTGACTTCTCTCACTACGAGATCCACTATCTTGTATACTTCACAAAGACGAGAGGGTAGGCAACCCCTATTCTACCTGGTGAGTGTGGCCAACACCACCTAGGTAGTGCAATCTAGGTGGTGCAATCTAGGTGGTGCTGGCATGGCGCGCGAGCCTGCTAACAGCATGCATTTCGACGGCAATTAAAGCGTCACTGCAGGCCCAGCCTGAGCTCTGGGAGCCAATCGCATCTGGTGCAATACAACGCTGAGACTGTGGCTGCGCTTGTGGTCGAGCTTCATCCTCTGGAAATGGAGCCGTCCGTGTGCACGTGAAGGTGCTCTTTGAGCTCCTCACATGCAATGGTATGTGTGCGTTTTTATGTACACTGAGCTGTTCAGTGCTTCTTACAGATGCCTACAATTTCTGCACAAACATCAGGTGGCTGTGCCTCAGCTGTGGGCAGAAATACTATTGCGTAGCGCATTATAAGAGACCAGTGCAAGTGCCGTCATGAGCTTGCCCCATTCATGCAACAGGGCACGTTTACACTCTCAACGAAAGCGAGCGAAGCAGCTTTTCAGTTTGCAGTTTCACATGTGTCGGTTACATTGCCGTGAAAGATAGATTTTATGGTGAGAGAGACATATCGATGATTTGCTCAGTCTTCAACAAGGAAACTGGAATACCAAAGCTTATACTGCGAAATAAACGACGGAGAGACTGCACTTACTATACCACTAGCCTGTGACACACGCTGGTTGTCAATACACATGGCAGTAAATAGGATACTTGCCCAATGGACTGAACTGAAGGGAGAGATAAAAATTGCTACATGGCAATGATGCTTTATGAAATGCACAGTGACCACAAAAACAAATGCTACATACTGTTGCTGGACTGGGTTTTAATGGAAGTTCAGAATGTCAACAAATACTATAAAGCGGAAAAACAAAATCCAATGATATTGTTCAAAGATCTGATGATCCTTGTGAAGTTGACAGCTGCAAAAGTAAACTTCCCAATACGACATGTTAACAGTCAATATCAATGAGCATCTCGACCCAAATCCTTACTTTGGTCACCAGTTTGAAACAGCACACGACGATTAAAAGGAGCTGCGGTTTCGCTCCTCATTTCATTGTGGAACTCTTCAACCAGCTGAGTCAGCGGCTTCCAGAAAACATTCAGTGCTATCAAAAGGCTTCTCTCCTCTCAGTAGAGCACACACTGAAAGCAATACATGAGCCAATTATGGAATTGGCGTTGCAGTTTCTCTCCGTGGAACTGTGTCTCTTACATTTATTGCGATAGCAATTATATAGACGCTCCAGGCGCATTTTTGCCGTCGTCATCGCTACCGCACACCGCATGAGCAAAAGCGCACAAGGGAAGCCGACGAACGTGGCTTAATCTTGTACGCTCTCTTATGTCCTGCAAAAGGCCCTCCAGCCCTCCCCCACAGGGAGGGGAGAGGGAGGAGGCGTTGTACTCTGGCAGCAACTGCACAACCGCGCCCGAGCAGTGCCGACAATTGCGGCTCAATCTCCCGCGTACAAGAGAGGAAAATAGGAAGGAAACATGCCGCCTTCTTTCGTGCGCTTGGCGCCAGGAGAAGGGGAGAAAGGTGGGGGGTTACTTTGGCAGTAAGTGTGCATCGTGCGGCTGCGGTACGCCCTATCTTCAAAGCGAGCTGTGTCGGGGGCTGAGTCGATGGCGGCTCACACCCTTGTGCATGCTGCGTTCTTGCCACTCAGTTTGCGTTGAAGCAAACGTCTGCAAGTTTAATGGCCGATAAAACTACTAACCTTAATTCATGTAGCTATCGCAATTGATGATTTGCATTTCGGGTAAAACTGACTTCTCTTTAGAGGTGGCCACGGGAAAGAAAACATCAAAATTTTACCCTGCCTAATAAACACAGCCCCCAACTTTGCACATGTCTTACGGGAAAAAAAGTGCATTCATTATGTAAGTAAATATGGTAGTAAGTACAAGTAATTTCCCTTATGCTGTCCTTGGTATCTTTGTTTGTTAACTTCTCATGATACGGTTACTGTTATGTAATATAGTGATTTTTTTGTTCGCCAATATGGTTGACTGTATGATTAGAAGTACACAAAGATCTCTATTTTATGTTATGTGTATCAAATGCTATTCTAGATTGTTTCCTTTATGGCAAATGTGCAATTTCATTGAGATATGTTCAAACATTTATGGCATGTTGCAATTTATGCGCATTAAAAAGTTTTGCACTCCGTACGAACTGCGCAGCCTTTGTCTACGTCACCGTTTTGTTTGCCTGGTGCGGAAGATTGCATTCTGCTTTGTTTTTCTATTCTACTGTATTTTGCTTATCAACACATGACACAGTGAAATATGTATTTTTAATGTCTTCTTCAGCAAGTCTGTTGTTGGGTTTTGTTTAGATCAATGCTCTTAATGCTCTTACTCAAGTGATCTTTTTCACCAGGCATTCTGGCTTTCACATGTCTTCATGTGTCTAGTTTCATAAAAAGTTTTTTGTTAATAAAATCAACATCCAAAAAGCTTTCATATTGTGTTCATCAGTCTGAAGTTGATGTTAGTCTACTGATGTTAGTCTTTTGGTTAAGGTATCTTTTAGCAGTGTAACTTTTGTATTTGATGATTCAACCAGACCACTCGCCACCCTCCATGTCACTGCATGGTAATTAAATGTGGTTTGAAAACATGGCAACAAAATACAACATAGAAATGCTTGGCATAGGACTACAGAATAGGCACTAAAAATCCTGTCCTATAATATTTTGTCAAAGAATTACTCAGTGTCAAAGAGGAATTTTTTGTTGTTTCTGTTAATTTTTCACAGTTGTACATTTTGCTAAGAACTTTAGTTTTGATTTCATAGGTCTCTGGGTATGCCCAAAAGCACATGTAGTACGTTTTTTACACATTGTTAAGGGGGAGAAAATATATGCATTTACAGTATATACAGTTACGAGGTTGTAACTCAGTAGTCAGGGTAACACCATCTACCGACCGTTGAGACACTTCAACCTCCTCTTCACCTCACAACGTCCTTTTCTCCACAGCGGCACAAACTCGTATGCGACATTTACAGGGTGTCTACCAAGTTGACATTTCCAAATTCCCCGAGTTTTCCAGGTTTTCCCTGGGTGCCATTGCACAATTCCCTGAGTGATGCAGAACTATGTGTTATGTCAAGACGGCCTGAAACCATATCGCCTGATGCTGTCACTCTCTAATAAGCGTATGAAAAAATTAAAAGAACGATTATTTCCAATTTGAATACTAAGGAGTAGTGTTTATGGTATACAAAAAGAGAATAGAAGGGAAGGGTTAAAAATGCACAGCAGATAAAATGTCTTCGAAAAAAATTGCAAATGGAGTCGGACATTCTCAAATACGAATAAAAAGGAGATGCATACAGAAGCAAATATTTTCGAATACGAACTATTTTTATCAACTGATAGCAAGCTCAGTCGTATGAAGCCCGAACTTTGTCACAATTGAGATTCTCTCTCAACAGCTTGTAAGTTCACCTCAACTGTCCTAACATACTCACAGCCCGGGCACGACGCCTTAGTGCTGTGTTTCACTGCTTTAAAGAGTTTATTTTGGTTTGGATGAGGTACACCTGCATCTCGGTATCAGTCAACGCTGTTTTTTGAGCTCAAGCTCCTTCAAAACGGCGGCAGCACGCTTCGTTTCCCGTTCATTGCTCAATGCGCAGGTTCTTTCTGTTCTTGTCGTCCTTCCACGATTCGTTCACCCCACGGACAATTTGAAGCATCTTCTTGGTAAGTTGCACAGGCCACGTCCGATTTTTTAGAACTCCCTAGGGGCCGCGAAAACGTCCGAAAAATCAGCGACTGGGAAAAAATAAATGCATGTCATTTACTACCCTTAGGAGCCCAAACCACCACAGGCACATTCGAAAACGCCCTGAAGGCCTGTAGGTACACGTATTAGGCATATCGGTGATCGTACTGTGACAGGAAATACCGGGTGCACGCGCGTATATTTAAGGAATACATACTGTGTCCCGTGGCAATAACCCCTGGCCACTCTTTGTTATGCTTCACTGCAATGGTTTGTGTATGTTCCACCAATTAACACTTCTGTATCGAGGCGAAGCTGACTTTCAGGAACCGGCATTATGGAATGCACCGTGCTTTCCAAGCTTCTAAGCCAATCGTGAGGACCACAAAGAGTCCGTGCCATTGCTGACAGCAGCGAGTTCTTTCAATAAAAAGCTCGGCACCCAACGGCAAGAAGCTTCATAGCGAACGTCAAAGCAGTTAGGCCTAACGTTGCCGCAGTAGTGGCTATGGCTGCCAGCGGATCTGTGTGCAAGAGCACCAGTTCGAGGCGGCGAGGTAATCAAATGGCAGCGGTGGTGGCTTTTATTAATGCTGCTTTGGATCTTCAGTCACGGCAAAACGTCCGGGAAATCGGACGGCGAAGAGCTCTTGCGTCCGAAAATTTCAGACATTCTGATACGTTCACTCTATGGGGTACGTGGTCGCGGTGCCGTGAAGCTGTTCGAATTATCGCGAATCCGGGAAGTCAGTCGTTGACTACACTGGCAACTCCTCCAGCCGACGACAGGGCGTCAAAGACGATTCATTAGGATTCCTGTCTGTACTCGAGCCAGCATTACCGCGACTTTCAGCCCTTTCAATAAAATTGCAGCTAATTTTTCCTAATAGACGCACAAATTCCCTGAATTTTCCCTGAGTTTTTCCAGACTACCAAAATCCCTGAGAATTCCCGGTTTTCCCGGTTGGTAGACACCCTGATTTACCCTCGGCGGCAGAAGCATCATCTCAATGCTTCCTAGGGTGTCGAATCAGTGTGTGAGTTATAGGGCTTTAGTTGCGAAACGTGCACAATATCAGTTCTTGGTGGGGTAGAAGACGTCGAAGTCACAGGTGATAGCTCATATGTGAGGCTGGTGACTTCGCGAAGAACTTGGTACGGCCCGACGTATTGCGGCAGCAGTTTTTGCAAAGGCCAACACGATGGGAGGGTAACCAAAGCAGAACAAGTGACCCAGGGCTGAAATGAATGTCCAGACGATGACTGTCGTAATGGTGCTTTTGGCTAGTCTGAGACGCCAGAAGACGGTCACAGGCAATGTGACGTGCTGTGGCCACACGAGCAATAGCGTCGTGAGCATAGAACATGGTGGTGGGAGGGAGCAGCGGAAGGCACCGTAAAAGGCATCGGAAGGGAGCAGCGAGTCAAGAGGCAGGATTGGGTCATGGCCATACAGTAGATAGAACGGAGAATAACCAGTAATATTGTGACGCAATGAATTGTACACAAACGTCACGAAAGGTAAAGTGCAGTCCCAATCCCAGTGATCATCGGACACGTACATGGAGAGCATCTCCATGAGTGTACGGTTGAGACGCTCGGTAAGTTCGTTTGTCTGTGGGTGGTAAGCCATCGTGGACTTGTGGGACGTGGGAGCAAGAGCGAAGAAGGTCGTCGACAACCTTAGAAAGAAAACAGCGGCCTCTATCTGTGAGTAGCTGACGTGGAGCACCATGATGTAGGATCGCTTCATGAAGGAGAAAATCAGCCACATCAGTTGCGCAGCTCGTAGGGAGGGTCCGCGTTATGGCATAACGCGTAGTATAGTCCATGGCAACGACCACCCACTTGTTGCCCGAGGATGAAGTTGGAAATGGGCCAAGGAGGTCCAGGCCGACGCGGTAAAATGGCTCTCTGAAGATATCTATAGACTGAAGGTGCCCAGCGGGAGACAATGGAGGCTTCTTGCGGCATTGGCAAAGTTCGCAGGCAGCGACATAAATTCGAACAGAGCGATAAAGCCCACGCCAGAAAAATCGCCTGCACACACGGTCGTACGTACGGGAGACACCCATATGACCAGCGGTGGGCACGTCGTGTAACTGCGAGAGAATTGTCGAGCGCAGATGCTGGGGAACGACGAGAAGCAGTTCAGCACCATTTGGATTCATACTGCGTAGGTATAAGGTCCCGTCCTGGAGAACAAACATACGGAGGGAAACGTCCTGTTGCTCCGAGGTAAGGCGTTCGATGATGGATCGCAAATACGGGTCACGATGCTGCTCGTCGGCGATGCGCGACAAGTCGGAGATCGACAAAATGCAGGTATCTGTATCGGTTTCAGAACCATCTGGAGGGTTTATTTATTTATTTTTTATTTGTGACACCCTCAAAGTACATAATTGTACATTGCAGAGGGGAGGGGCAAGAATACATTTCCAAGAGTAAAAAATACAGGATTACTTCTAGGTATTCACAGTGCCAGGAACAAAAGCGATATGAAAAAACTAGTATAATATTCTTAACAAACAAACAGAGACTTACATAAGATGAAAATACAGGAGTACACTTTAGCAAGCAATGTTCACGAATAAGTACATAATTATGCCATTTGCCACCATACATTATGTTATGTTGATTAGTGCATTCTTAAAAAGAGTGGGGTCACTGATGCTTACTAATGATGCAGGTAGATCATTCCAGTCGTCTAAGTCTTAGGAAGGAATGATTGTGAGCATGCGATGGTGTTATGACAGGGTACATTAACTATGTACGTGATCATGATGAGCCGAATAATGAGGCACAGAGTGGATCCAAAGAGGGCGAAGAGATGCATTGTGGTAGTAGATTTTATGAAAAAGGGAAATGAGTGATTCCTTTCTGCGAAGAAATAATAATGGGATTTGAAGGGTACTCTTCATTAATGTAACACTAGCAGTGCGGAGGTAGTTAGCTAAGATGAAACGAACAGAGCGATTTTGCACTTATTCGATTTTTTAAATTAATATGATCTGATGAGGATCCCAAATGGATGAGGCATATTCTAATTGGGTTGACAGGATAGCAGGAGAGGCAGTCGGCGTCCTTATGTAGCTGCCCAGATTTGTAGGACACGGGAAAGGTGTACTCTTGCAGGCGTAAAGCCCAGCGGCCAAGACAGCCTGTTGGGTCGCTGAGTGAGGATAGCCAACATAAGGCATGATGATCTGTCACTATGGTGAAATGCCAACCGAATAGGTAAGGGAGGAACCTTGCAACAGACCAAACAAGGACCAAGCATTCAGGTTCTGTTATGGAGTAGTTGTGCTCTGGTGCTGAAAGAAGACAGCTAACATATGTGATCACGCGATTGGTGTCCCACTGTCGTTGGGACAAGATAGCGCCAATGCCACGGCCGCTGGCATCAGTGCGAACTTCTGTGTAGGCATGCGAATCAAAATGACCCAACATGGGTGGATCGGTAAGGCAACTGATAAGCGTTGAAAATGCTGCAGCCTGGTCAGATTCCCAACGAAAAATGGTCTCCTTTTTGAGGAGGTCTGTGAGAGGACGAGCGATTTAAGCAAAGTTCTGGATAAATCGTCAAAAATAGGAACACAGCCCTAGGAAACTTCGGACATCGGTAGAATAATGCGGAAGTGGAAACTCGTCAACGGCACGAACTTTATCAGGATCAGGCTGGACGCTAGCAGCGTCAATTAAGTAACCAAGTACTCATATTTGGCGGTGGCCGAAATGGCATTTTGCAAATTTTAGTTGTAGGCTAGCTCGTCGAAAAACAGCAAGGGCAGCTGAGAGTCGGCGGAGGTGGCTCTCAAATGTCGGAGAAAAGACAATGACGTCATCAAGGTAGCAGAGGGATGTGGTTAATTTGAATCCGCGCAGAAGAGAGTCAATCATGCGCTCGAAGGTAGCAGGGGCATTACACAGTCCGAAAGGCATCACTTTAAATTGGTAGCGACCACCTGGGGTCACGAAGGTGGTCTTTTTGCGATCTTGTTCGTCCATTGCAATTTGCCAGTAACCAGAACGCAAATCAATTGATGAAAAATAACTGGCCCCGTTAAGCAGTCCAGTGCGTCATCAATGCGCGGAAGCGGGTACATGTCCTTTTGATAATCTTATTGAGGTGACGATAATCGTAACAAAATCTCCAGGTATTGCCCTTCTTTTTAAGCAAAACGACAGGTGATGCCCACGGACTGCAGGAAGGCTCGATAATATCTTTGGAGAGCATTTTGTCCACCTCCGTTTGGATCACCTGGCGTTCAGCCGCAGACACACGGTAGGGCCGCCAGTGTATAGGAGGAGTGTCACCAGTGTGGATTGGATGGGTGACGACACGGGTTCGACCTAGTGGGCGATTGCCAAAATCAAAGATGTCTTCATAGGACATCAGAATGTGGCGAAGGGCATCGGCGTAAGCAGGTCGTAAATCAGTACCTATCATTGGTGTAAACTTGTCGTTTGCATGGAGTAGGAAGGGCAGAAGCTGCAGCAGTGTCAAATCGTGGTTTGGGCTTAAAAGCAGCTATTCCACAGTCTTCCAAAGGGGACAACACAGCGACAGATACACTCTCAGGAAGCACTTGCAGACATGAACCAAAGTTTAGAAGAGGAAGCTACGCTTGATTGTTGACAAGAGTTACAATTGAGCTTGGTAGTGCTATTTGACAGGCCAGGAGGACGTCCCAAAGTGGGGACACCACATAAGGACCATCTCGAAGTAGTGGAGAAGGCGATGACGACGTAAGTCGCAGCATCAGGTTGCAGTCGAACAAATTCAGTAGAACGAAGTCGGGACTTGTGGACGTCAGTCGGGTCGGCAAAGTAATGGGGCAGTTCAAGGCGAAGGGTGCTGGTTGCACAGTCAATAAGTGCTGAATGGGCAGTCAGAAAGTCTATTCCAAGAATCACTTCGTGGGGACGTCCGGCCACTACAGCGAACAGGTCAAACACTGGACAGCCGGCAATGGTAACACAGGCGTCGTGTATTCCCATCATGGCTGTTGTACTACCATTAGCTACTCGGGTGGCAGGCGACTCGGCAGGTGTCAGGATTTTACAGAGACGGCGACGAAGATCTGATCGCATAACCGAGACCTGAGCACGAGTACCGATGAGGGCTTGAATGGGTACATCATCAACAAAAATTTCAACAAGGTTCGGTTGAGCAGTAGGGGTCAGCAGAGGTTTTGCAGTCTGAGTAGTCAATGCAGTCTCAACTTCAGGGGCTGCGTTGCTTAGTTTCCCGAGAAGCGGCCCACGTAGGACGGGGACAAGGGACATCGAGATGTAGGCGAACCTGACTGACGGTGTTGCGGCAAGGGCAAGTGGTTAGTGGTGGGTGTCCCCGAGACGGAAAGCCGGCATGATACGATTCAGAGAGGGGCGACGGAAGCCGAGGGTCTCGGTCGAAGCGGCAAGCAGCAGATGGTCGAGGCGAGGAGTACCAGCGGCTACTACGGCACTGGCGGGAGATGTGGCCGACTCGGGAGCAAGCAAAGCAAATTGGCCTGTCATCAGGTGTTCCCCACTCAGAGGGGTTCCGATATCAATTCGGGAACGACTGTCGAGGTGCAGCAGAGGCAATGACAGGAACAGTAGGGGTGGGACGTGGGTGGACGGCAGACTGGATGTCCATGTTTGCAATTTCTTGGCAAACAACAGCTTGAATGAGTGAGATGGTCAGTTGCCATGCATATGGGGGCAGTGAGAACTTGGAGCCATAGCCTCAAGTTCGCGACGGATGACCCGCGAGAAGCTTGTCGTTGTAGGCGAATGTGACGCCGGAGGGTCGTTGCAGGAGAAAGTGGCAGCTGCATTCGGAAGTCAGTCGAAGCGTTGTACGATGCGTTTGCTCTTCGCTTGCTCAAAATTACGGCATTGCTTAATGATAGAGTCAACCGTTGAGCAGTTTCTGCAAAGCAGGAGGTTGAACGCATCGTTCGCGATGTCCTTCAAGATGTGTCCCACCTTATCGGCCTCTAGCATGCCTGCGTCCTCTTTATGGCAGAGAGCCAGAATGTCTTGAATATACGCGACATACGATTCAGTTGATGTCTGGGCGCTAGACGCTAGCTCTTGCTTGGCCTCCATTTGACGTCCCACAGGTCTTCTGAAAAGATCACGTAGCTTTTCCTTGCAGGAGTCCCAGCTTCTAATGTCGGCTTCATGCGTCTCGAACTATACCTTCGCGGTTCCTCCCAAGTAAAAGATTTAGTTGGCCAGCAAAAGTGTGGCATTCCATTTTTTTGTGCTTACCGACACGTTCGTACGACATCAACCAGTCTTCGACGTCGACCTTACCAGAGCCGATGAAGATTCCTGGGTGACGTAGCTGGGTTAGCACTACTTCCACTGGCGTCTGAGCGGCGGAGGCAGCGTCAGTAGCCATAACAGCGGAACCAATGTGACGCCCGCTGCGAAGATCCAGGGCTGGCTTGTGGCGAGAGTACCCCGCACCTCCACCAAAATGTTACGGGGCAGAAAATATAAGTATTTACAATATATACAGTCACAAGGCTGTAGCTCAGTAGTCAAAGTAACACGATCTACCGATTGTCTAGACACTTCAACCTCCTCTGCACCTCACAACATCCTTTTCTTCACAGCGGCACAAACTCGTACATGACAATATTTACAGAGCAGTCCTGCATTCGCAGCTCATCTTTTGTGAGCGCAGAAGCTATGACACTTTGCGAAAACTATGCCTGCTCTAAATTATTGGAATCAAAATGGGAGCATATTTCTTATTTGTTCATACATGTTCTGCATAGTTGCCTGCAAGAAAACATGACTTGAGGGCTGTGTTTAACCTATAATACAGCTGCCAATAAATGCTATGCACCCGGAATATGTTAAAAAAGCACTTCAAAGAAATTTAGCTACTTTTAGCTCCTTGCTGAATTTTTTAGGTACTACTAGCTACTTTCGTGTAGCCATCTAGCTACTTTTGCTCGCCAACGTTTGGCAACACTATTTAAGCAGCACCGATACTAGACCACTGGCATGATTGCAAGTAACGATCCCACAGCATTTCGTCTTGGAAAGCAAACACCAACTGTTTCAAAAGAGGCTTGGCTGGCTCGCAAATAGTATGTTTAGTTTAGTATACATCGATGACATCAAGAAAACCAAATTATTTGTGTCCCCGTTAATAGTGCTCAAAAATAGGTACACTGAACTGAGCTGTGGCCAGATTGCAAGCACCGTCACCCGTGGTTGTGGCAGTCAATGAACTAGGCCTACCATCTCGTTTGGCCGTATTTCGATGGGGGAGAAATGCAAGAACCTGCATTGGGTGCACGTTAAAGAACCCCAAGTAGTCAAAATTAATTCTGAGCCCCCACTACCATGTGCCTCATAATCAAATCGTGGTTTCGGCACCCCCCCAAGAATAAAAAAAATGTAGTGCAATCCTAGCCATTGTCCTAGCGTGCAACCGGGGAAGGAAAATGTTGGCAGAGCCTAGGTGATGGTGGTACAGGGCCTACAATATTTTTACGGTGCCTACCGTTAGGGCTATTTTTTTTTTACCTACACTTCATACAGGCTCGCATAGACAAGTGTAGCGCCGGGCAGTGGTTGTGTGCTGCACTGCGCTCACTGGGCTGTAGCCAATCAGAGCAGACGAAAAGCGCCCGACTCCGCACTTCGCCTGACTTCCCACTTACTGGCGGCGTATATGCCCTTGCCTGAAACTAAATGCCCATGTACAAGTTTCCTTTCCTCAACAAATCAAGACAAACTACAGTGAAATACACCACGAGTGCACAGTGCACAAATACAACTTCTCAATGTGTATAATACAGCACGGGGTCTGAAACAGCCTGCACCATCCGTGAGTAAAATAATTTTACCTTGGAAGATTAGCTCACCTTCCTCTGTGACAAATGGTCATGCCAGTACTTTGCCACCGCCCTTGCAGCGAATATTCACTTTCGTCGCTATATCAGCGCCTACAGCCACAGAGAAAATGGCACCACACGTTTGCAATGCCAGCCTGCTTGTTTGTTGCCTGCTGCCAGCACTCATCGAAACCACAGGTAGAAAGTGTAGTTTTCATGCTACACTACAGCTATAAAAACTGGCTTTGTGTAGGTGAGTGGACCTACACTTTTCTACACAGAGTAAGAAAAATGGTGACTTCCTACACTAGCTACACTCATGTAGCAAGCGTAGATAAAAAAAAATAGCCCTGTTGTTTGCAAACATAGTGAAGGTCTATAGGTAAAAAAGGGCCACATTGCATTTAAAAGGAACCAACAATAACCGTTGTATGTTTTGGAAACCATTACTATGCTAATATTGTCTGAAAACGCAAATACAAATTGAAGACCATGATGTCACGCTGATGTACAGGCGCTGTGGTTTCGGCGCAAAATTTCGATATCCCTCTTCCAAATTAATTAAAATGCAGATTGGAAGAATACCAACCTATATTGATTTAGTTTTGCTTCTTTTAAACGCTGCAGCTGATCTGTCATCTTAAGTGCCGAGCTTTTTTGCCACGATTCCTGGTAGCTGGAGACACGGTCCATTACCTGCCCGTGGTTCTAATGTAAAACGGCCCGCAAACTCTTTCGTAAGGACCACTAAGCTTATTCGTGTGAACAGCAACTTTGGCAAGCAAATTTTTGTTTTTCGCTGGTGAGACTATTGCACGGTAGGTTCACTTGCAAATTTAGCAGCAGCTTGAGATCTAACGCTGGGTGCTACACCGCTGCATGGCTCAGACTCTGGAATCACTCAATAGTAGGTCCCCACCCAAGTCGAAAGTTCGCACACCGACTTCCTAGCGGTAAACCTGGCTTGTCACTCTTGTGTAGTAGGGCAAATGTGGGTGGTGTCGTGGTCGAAACCTGATTGGCTGTTCTCATATTATCACCTGGCGTCAATCCCTCCGATACCAGCAGGAAGGATATCTTGGCAGAGCCACAGCGCCCGAACGTCCGCTCACGGCATCCAGAGACAAATACAGTAGTTCCACAACGTCCAGGAGGTTGTGGCCTCACTAGTCCTAGCGACCGTCACCCCCAGCTTGGTGGTTTGCGTCAAAATCCCCACAGACTGTTGGCCATGCTGTGTGTCGCTCGTGCACATTATCCTGAGCCCCACGGCCAGCCCAGGCACACAGACACTCGTCACTGTGATGTCGCACCCCTGAATTCAGATTGATAGCGGCATAGTCCTGTGTGTCCTCCGTGGAGGGGGTAGTATCAATGGCGACATAGCGCAGATCGCGGCGCACATACACTGATGCCCGGGACTGGCCAAGGTAGTTTAGGGGGGTTGCTATGACAGACACTGTTGTAAAAACTGGCTATTAACTAACTTTGACTACCTGGTGTTCTTTAACATGCGCTAAATTATAAGGGCATGAGTGCTTTTTGTACTTCACCTCCGTCAGAACACAGCTGCAGTATCAGGAAATCAAACCAATAACCTCATGCACACCATTAGAACATATCAGCAACTGAGACACCATGGCACATTCATCAGACCAAGAGGGTTTAGTTGAGAATACACAGTGTAACAGACAAAATAAAGTATTGCACAGAATGGACAGTCACCCCAATGGGGTGCGTCAAATAAGGCTGATTTTGTCAAATGGAGAAATAATATTTTCGTTGCTAGGTTGCCCTCAAAAGTAATGACTGCAATGCACTCTAGAGTTCATGCTCAAATAGATAAAAATATTCCTACATGACAATAAAACATCTGGTGCTCATACATACTACTGCTGCTTTATATGTACAAGTTCTTATGTGCATGTGTTTGAGAAGGCTCAAATGCATCATTGAATATTGTCACATGCCCATATGGTGGAAAGGAAAACAGACAATAATGCTATTTTGTCTGTGTGTATGCATGTGCACGTGCTAATTACTTCTGTAGTAGTTACATATGGCGGCCTTAAAGAAAAGAATCAAATTATGGGGTTTTACATGCCAAAACCACGATCTGATTATGAGACGAGCCATAGTGGGGGACTCTGGAAATTTTGACCACCTAGGGTTCTTTAACGTGCACTGAAATCTAAGTACACGGGTGTTTTTGCACTTTGCCCCCATTAAAATGCGGCCACTGTGGTCGGGATTCGATCCCACAACCTCGTGCTTAGCAACCCAACACCATAGCCACTAAGCAACCGCGGCAGGTATAAGCCAGCCTTCAAGATCATGATATAGAAAAGTAAGTTACCTTGATCTCGCTCATTCCAAGGATGGGAATTCGGTCTGATCCTGTCAGGAAAACTGGAATAAAAGAAAACAAGAAAAGCACAATGTGCTGCGTTCGCAGCCAGGGTTTCCTCACTAACGATACATAAATTTATTTCATTTTAACAGGTCCCTCATTTTCATTGAATATCTTGGTGAAGGTTTCCTCCTCCAATCCACTATTTCAATGTTCTAAGGAAAGCGTGATGAAACAAGGAAACACCAACCAAGAACTAAAAAAACATTTAGCAAAAAGAAAAAGAAAGTACAGCAAGTTTTGGCTCCCACATTTGAAGAGCAAAGTAAACTGTGTTGTTTTTAACAAGAGCAGTGGGAAAAGCTTGTTCACAGACTTTTCCTTGATTTAGAAGCACGGAAGCTTTAACGAGTTTGTAAGAATTTGTGGTCTTGAAGGTTACGAGTAGAAGAGAGGGACACAAGAGGAACAAAAAGAATAAACGAAACACTGTCCTCTGTCCTCCTTCATTCAAAGCTGTCCATCTAAGTGTCACTAATCAGGTTAACAAGCTAACTTTTACAAACATTGGAGAACAATTCATCAGGCAAGTAGAAGAATCATAGTATTTAGGCATCACCTTGACTTCACGTTTTAAATGAACAAAGCACATTGATCATATATGTTGTGTGGCATGGCGGAATTTAGGTTCCTTAAAACCCAAACTAGAGAAGTCAACAAGTTCATTTCAACTTAAAGCATATAAAGCAATTACTAGACTGGCTGTCAAGTACGTGAACACAGTGTAAGATCAAAAGCGTAGCAGTTTGGGCGAGTTGGTATGTCATGACTGTTTTAGGCTTGTAGCGCAGCTCGGAAGAGCAAAAAAGGAATAAGGTAGGGGTAATCAAAGGGAACGGGAAACAGAGTGAGCGCTAATTGAAAACAGCGCTCACTCTGTTTCCCGTTCCCTTTGATTACCCCTACCTTATTCCTTTTTTGCTCTTCCGAGCTGCGCTACAAGCCTATAACACAGTGTAAGACCTGAACACATCAGACAACACAAAAAGAACTTGAAAACATCTGCCCAATTTACATAAAATTGTTATAAATTTCATGACTCTCCAACAGCTATGTTGCAACTAACAAACCTTGAATCACTATGAGAAAAGAGGAAGGTCACCAGGATCAAGATGCTTCGTTCAATATGCTTTGGTAAGCTGACAATTCGACCTGAGGATGTCTTCGACAAAGACACATATACCAAACACACACCAGTTCACATGTACCAAACTACTGATACAACAACCACTTTTCACAGAACTATCAAGTTTGCTATAAAGAGGTTCGACTGCAGTGTCACCCGCTGTAGGATGATGCTATCATGAAAATCGCTGGTAGCAGGCAGCAAATGCCTCATCTACTTCTTGCTTCAACACGTCTCCAAAACTCAAGATTATGCAACCTTGGCAGCACACATGGTATATTAGGTCTAAAACAGCGTGCAAGCTGTGTATGCGCTCAGCTGCACTGACAGTGGTATTATGAGGTATGCCGTAGTGAGGGATACTCCAGATTAATTTGGACCACCTGGGGTTCTTTAGGATGCATCCAATGCACGGTACACAGGCGTTTATGCATTTCACCCTCATCAAATTAGCAAGAACAACAGTACCAAAACAAAACAAAAAGTTCACTGATGATTACAATAGTCCCTAATGCAAATTTTGAGCGCAGCTCTATATATTTCACGATACAGTCTATGCTCGTTACAACAGAGCCACGTACAACAGACTTTTGGATATGACAGACCATATTTCAGCCTTAGTTTGTTCTACCTATTTTATTAATGCAACGAAGTTCGCTTTTAACAGGCCATGCTACAATGGACTATCTGTTACAACGGACGAAATTACGGCAATTTTTGTCAAAATCAGGTGTATAAGATGGACTTTTGCCGTGTGGACGTGGGCTGGCAACTGACTTACGACGGTCAGCCGACGATCATGGCTCAATATCTTGCATGCGAAGGAGGGAGGAAAGCGGGGAGGAAGCACGCCATCTTTCGCGTGTGAGGCACGGGGAGGGGTAGGAGGGGCGGGTGAGGGAATGAAGGGGGAAAGGTTCTATTCTGGTGGCTGCCATTAACGGCACAGCCGTGTGGGCGCTGTATCTTGAAAACGATCTGCGATGTGAACAAAGTGCGCACCCACGTGGGCCTCATCTTCAAAGTGTTTTGCAATGTAGACAAAGTTCGCCTAGTGACGGCAGCTTTGTATGTGCTGTGCTTTCGACGTTTAGTTCGCGTTGAAGCGAGAGACAGTACGAAGTTCAATGCGCGCGCTGCTGCTGCCGCACTTATTTTGCTTAATTTGTGATCGCCATCAATGCTTCGGCTTTCGGGCGAAACTGCTACCTTATTTGTTTGTTTATTTACTTTGTACATTTATCACTCACTCTTTGCAATAAATTTATTAGACGTCATGGCAAAAATTTCGAAAGTGAGGTGTCTCAGACATTATGGACTTCGAATAAAACGGACATCTTTTGTCTGATTATCACGGTCCGTTGTAACGAGAGTCGACTGTATATTGGCTGGCGTGGACGATTGGTCTCACGCGGCATGCTGTAAACGGAGCAAGGGGAGGCACCACTGCCTCGCTAATCTAAAGATCACGAGAGCTGGTGCATGGAGCCAGTGCATGGGTGACACATGGTCGCGATTCACAGAGGCTGCCGCCGACAAACCTCCCAGACAACGCCCGCTACTCTGGTGCCATCTTGTAGCCACTGTTGCCGCACGCTTTTCTTCTCACGTTTTCGCCATAACCTCCTTCGTTTTCCACCTCATGGTTCCCCACTGCACTGTCCTCTCTGCTTTCCTCCTCATGCCTCTTCCCTCTCGCTGCTTTTTTCATACCCTGCTACACGCTGCGTTCGCTCTCATCTTTCACTGTGCTCATTGTCTTAGTTACGCCGGGAGCACCAAAGCGCGCCACAGGAACGGCCACCTAAGAGCTGCGCTATAAAAAATGCAAATCGCTTGCACTGTGCAAATCAATGTTATGCAAAGCACTTTGTAGGTGGCTACCTGTCCAGCCGTTTGGATTTTCGCAAAGCATTACCAGATGGTTCAACACCTTTGTCTACGTCAAGTAAGTTCTATAACTTACACCCTTACAGATATAAAGGCGCGAGTTACAGACAAATTTTTGTGTGTGTGTGTGTGTGTGTGTGTGTGTGCGCGCGTGCGTGCGTGAGTGAGTGAGTGTGAGAGAGAGAGAGAGAGAGATATGCGAGCTCCTGCGTCATGCCGACAGCAAAAAGATGATGGTGAAAGTGTTGGTATGACGGCGATGGCATGTGAACTTAATTTTTTTGTACCCTGGTGAAGGAAAACTGGCATTTGTGCATGCCCTCTCATTGATGCTATGTGGTGTGCCACAAGCGCCCGATGCCTGGAAAATCCAGCCCTTACTGGCATTAGAGAACTATGCATGCGATCATGGCTTAATGGTCAGAGAATCAGGCTGTGGTGTTGGGGGCCAAGGTTTGATCTCACCATTGGTCACTTGAATTCTCTTTTACTGAAGAGGCTTGAAATGATGCAAAACAAAACCCGCCCGCCTACCACAAAGTACCTGGGATGAGCCAGGGAATGCTTTGCATTATAAGTGCAACTGGACATGAGCAAATGAAAACATGGTGCAGACCAGCTTACAACAAAAGGATCACAAACAAAAGAAGTGCATGAAAATATTCTAAGCAACCCCTGCAACACTGCAGCGTCACTGACAGTTCGAAGATCTCCAATTACTATTATACTATACAGATCATCACACACTACAGTTTCTCATGAGGAGCACCCACAGCTCTCTTAAGTACTGGCATGTGGCAGCTGCAAGAGCCATATGTGCCTCCCGATGCACACACACTCAATGCAGTTGTAATAAGAGCACTCCTACACAGTTGCGACTTGCTTTAGTGAAGAGTGCACATGGTGGGAAAAGCGTGTTTAGCACAAAGGCTGTATGCACTACATATTATTATTCAAAAGAAATAGACAAATGTAAACGTACTTGAAACTTAGGTTTATATTCTGTAACATATTTATCCTGGAATAAGGCGAACCAATGAAACTGTACTGTTCTCTGGGCACCCTAGTCATTTCATTAGCAGCCTGCCATGTCATGCAACATTATTGGCAACTGTTAAGGTTCTATGCTTCAGAACTGCATATTTAAGAAGTAAGGTGGACTTGTACAAGTAATTTATTAAGTTTGCGAATACAGGTGTACAGCCACAGCACAAATTGGAGCAATAGCAAAGGTATGCATCCGCAAGCTTGTTAATAAGACATTTCTAATGTTTGTTGGCCTCAGGGTTGGGTTTCTGAGATTTCCCCCAACAGAATGCCTGACTCGAATGCGACAATCATACCATTCTCATTCTGGACCCTTTATCTCACATTGGCAACAACAACAAATTTTTCATTGCTTGGTTTGGCATTGTGCATTAGCTCATTTTGTTAATCATCAGCCACACTTTTAAGCACTGAACAGTTTGAGTCACATTCATATGTTTGTGTCATTAAGGAATGTAGGGACCCGATTAGGCTTGCCCAGGAATAGATCAAGTCGGCTTGGCATATTTACTCAGAGATAAATGCATTCTAGCGAACAGGTCCAGAGGCCCTGGTGTCTGTGCAGAGTAATTTGGCATAATGACACAACACTCACGCGCACATGCGCACACACGTGCACACACGCACACACACGCACGCACACACACACACATACATATATACGTAGTCGAACCTCACTACAGTTGATCCCGGATATATCAAACTCAGATATATAGAATTATTGTCTATATCAAACAGTTGTAAAACCCCCTTGAGAATCCCATGGAAAAGAATAGCAAGGTACTACATGTACAGTCGACCAAAAAAGTTTACGGACCACAGCATCTCAGAAAATTCAAAATATACGAGCATCCTTTAAAAGCAGCCAGTAAAATTGTGCATCACAATGTTGTTCGCATATGCCACAAAAGGCTAAAAGTGGGAATAACAGGCTGTGTTTTGAGACTGAGGAGATATTCAGCTTTGTGTCAGATCTCTTGGTCTGTAAACTTTTTTGGTCGATTGTACATCGAACTCCCTTTCACCAGCACAGTAGATATATTGAATGCCATGCCACACTGCACCCCTGCAAGCATGCTTCTCCTAACAGAGACCCGATCACTTCTCGCGTCATCAAAAATATTTAATGGCAACAAATTTGAAATGGCACTCTTTATGCAGATTCTGTCAGAGAAGAAATTGAACACCTGATGGGCAGTACATGCCATGGAGGAAAAAAAATTCAAGGCCATTTTGTACTGTGAAAGTGGATGACCAGTGGAGCTGTAAATGTCATGGTAAAAAAACTTGTAGTAAAGACTTTATTGCATCACTCATTGTCACTTAATAACGACGGTCACAATGGCTTTGTGGTCGCTATGATATACACTGATTTGCATACTCACAACTGCAGACAGATTCTCTGCAAACACACACAACTGTTAATTGCAGTGGTTCAGCCTGTCAATGTGGCTAAATCGAAATGCACCAAGGGTCTCAAAACGCTGACTTGCCCGTGAGAAATTCATAATGGCATTCTATGTCACTTGTCGATGCACGCATCCATAGACGTATCTATCGGGGGGGGGGGGGGCAAGGGGGGCACTTGACCCCTCCCCCTCCCACTGTCAAAAGTTGGGGGCAAAGTATGTAATTTGACCCCCTACCCCACTTTTGAAAGCGGGCACAGGCACTTTCGGCTGCACGCTGGAAAGTCCATTGACACTACAGCTAAAGCTAAATTTTCTTTCTTAGTAGAGCAACTATATAAGGAATGCTTTTCTTTACTATGCATATCCCTGCTTGGACAACAACGATTGTCTTTTGTGCCTTCCAGGACACACTGTAGCGGACGATGCGCAGGATTCCCCATACATGCTCGCATTGCGGATAACGCTTGGCGCTGGGCAGTTCCCACCCTAACAAAGTGTCAGCTTGCGCAACTTCCATCATGCCCAGTTTTTTGGGATCACTATATCTGTATTCTAAAACACTATCAGCTTGTTACATTTGATCTATGGGTGAGGGAGAAATCCAGGTAAAGTATTATAATTAGCCGTGCCCAACAACTGGTGTGCCTTACGGCATGAAAATGTTGGATTATCAAATGCTGGAACTATTTAATCTCTTTCTATTGCAGTGTTGCAGTCTCGGTATCTTATCACCATCAGAAATTTAATCAACCCTCTAACAGGTATAACTGTTGAATTTCATTGTGTAATGACAGCTTATCATACATAAGCTCATGAAAATGGCCTTGGTCGAACTTGCACAGCCATTTCAATAGCAATAGAATACTGACAAATTTTTTCTAAATACATGTGTCACTTCCAACTGACGATTTCATTTTCAGGCTGTTTTTAAATAAGAGCTACACTATTGTTTCCCGACAGGAGCAAATATAGCAGATATTTCATATTTTGAAAAAAATGAGGGCCACTTTTTGGTGATGTGTACAGAAAATTTGCACTGTGTAAGTGCTTATGTACTCTGAAAACAGTAACTCACTGGTCGCTTTATCCAAATTTTTATGCATTATCCAAATCAAATCATGCAAATCATACATTATACACAGCATTTGGTTCTTTTCCCCCGATATCCTCAGTAAAATATGCGGGGCACAGTGTTTATATTTATTCAACATACAAAACAATGTTCTGAGTGACGAGCAATATATGTTTATTCTGTGTAGGTTCATAACTGCTTTTTAGAAAGCTACTCATTGAAGCATTCCAGGGTGTCATACTGACGCTAATATGTTTCCTAGACTCCTAAAACAATGCACGAGATACAGGCATGAAATTCCATGAAAGTAGGAAAATTTTAAGCGTGTGTTTAAAACACACGCTTAAAATTTTATCTGTGGAACTTGCTTTAAATGCAAGTTCCACAGATAATCAATAAACCCTCGTTGTTTCATGTACTTTTGTGAAATACATTACGTCATGAATTACGATCGACTGTCGATAAATGTGTCAAATTTACATAACTTATCTCAAGGTGATGAAGACTCTACATAGAAAGCAAGTCAAGGTGGGAGAATGAGTCTATGCATTTTTTAGTGACCCATCATAATTACATAGTAACTAAATATTCATTTATTGTACAAACAGTCATGCTATGTTTCTTCACTAAATATATTGAATCACCTGCTTGAATTACATGCACATGTTAATTATTGGGCACAAGCATTAAAACAAGGGAAGAATCTATTACGATTACTACGGAAATGCCTCACTTCAAACGTCCTGTCAAAGACGGTAGTGCCTACATAAAAGCGGTTGTGTGAAGCGATGCATTTTCACTCAGAAGTGAAATGGGTGCACTTTAAGAAAGCAGAATCTTAAATTTACTCAAAGCTTAATGTTCATTGTCTATTTCTTGCAACCACTGCACAATAATGGCAATAATAAGTGGCGTTCACAAACGTGTACACCGTGACTGAAGGGGATATTACGAGATTCATAGTTTGTTTCTCCGGCGTCCTCGGCAAGTTAAACAATGCATCTTGTTTATATCTAGGGAAAATTAGGGGCATGGTATGAATAAGGTGTAGGCAATGTTCCAAATGGGTGGGTTAAATGTGCATTTTCCAGTGGAATACGTATGCAAGTGGTCCATAGCATTATTAGTCTGTTTTCCAAAGGGTGTAAGACTTCGATGGCTGCACTGGCATAATTACAACAACCGAGGCCAAATTTTGCGAACATAAGGGGAACAATATGCCAAGTTTATATGCGATGGTAAATATGTGTTGATCAAACACAGCGTTAAAAAAAATTGAAAGCAAGTTTTCGAAAGTATCGCGCTACTGCTATTAGCTAGATTTCCCAATGTCCCAAGAGAACTCTGTGTTTTCAGATACGTTATACTTTGAAGGAATAGGCAGCATTGTAAGTGCAATGTGTCACATAGTTTTAACCTTTCTGGCTTATTTAGAAGTGTTAGGAATAATTACTGAACCCTCATCTTTTTTTCTTCTTACTTTTTTATGCGTGATATATTAGTTCAGCCTGGTGTCCTCACTGAACTAAAGGAGGCAACTTTGTTATGTTTGGTGACTGTATGGACAAGTTAATATGTGGAGGTGAAGTTCAAAACAGATGGGTAATTGGGGCTTTCGCAATAAATTACGTATGCAAGCACTCCAGAGCCCTTTAGCGTGTCTAGCGAGTGGGCAAGAATTGAGCCCGCTGCCCTGGCAGAAATATAAAAGCTGCCAAGACCAAATTTAGTGAAAATTGGTGGTACACTATGGAAACCCTCTGTGCGAAGTTAAATGTAGTTGGATCAAACACAGCCTTTGTAAAAAAATTTTTTATGCAAGTGTTAGAGCATGTGATACAGTCACTACCAGCTATGCTTCCCAATGTCCCGACATAGCTGTAATTTACAACAGGTTTATATTTTGTGGAAAGGGGAGGGGGACATGGTAACTGCAATGTGAGAAAATTTTTACGTTCCTGGGGCAGCTTGCACGAACATTCAATAAAGAAAATAATAACGGACTTAAGAACGCGTTCTTGTGCGGACTAGGTGTTGTCTATGGAACATTTAAAAACGTGTTCTTAAATTCGTTATTATTTTCATTATTAAATGTTCGTGCAAGCCACTCCTGGTCCATTTAGAAGAGTTGCAAATAATTAATGAGCCATCGTTTTTCTTTCCTTATTTTCTGGAGTCATAACAGGTTCCGTCTTATATTCAGCGATGTCCTCGGTGAACTAAACCAGACATTTTGTTCATATTGGGCAAAAATAAAGGGTGCGTTATGGGCAATATGAAGATAGACTTTAAAGACATGGGTCTGATTATGGCATTTGTAGTAAATTATGCATGTAAACTATCCAGAGCTTTATGAATGTGTTTTGCGAACAAAAAATTTATCCTGCAGCCCTGGAAGAACTGTGAACTCAACAGATGTCAGATCTAGCAGAAATTGAGTGGGGGGGGGGGGATGCGCGATAAAGCATTGAATAGCCCCCTCAGCATTTGGCAGCAATTGGCTCTCAACAGATTCGCTGGACATCATCTGTCGCAGGGTAGGGATGTCGATTCAATTTTTTGTGTGTGAACATTGCAAGTAGGTTATGTTGATTGTATGTCGTTACGTATAACCTTGACAATACTATTACCTAAACTAGCGATACATTTATGCTGTAGGCTTAAACAGCAAGTACAATTCTTTGTTGAATTATTGACATTCTTTGTAGCAAATGTGCATTTTTTTATGTGAGCGGTACTGCTGCTACTGGGAGGGACCCGGGACCACTGTGGGGCTCTAATTGCCTTTCGTCCCTGTATCATCTTGAGATTTTACATAGTTGGAAGAGATAAATGCAAATTGAGATCATTTTTCGGGCCCCCATGGTTCACCATGTGCGATTGATAAATAGGTCCCTGTCTATTAAATATAGATATAACTGGCAGAAGCCTTTCCAGGTTATTTCAATTATTGTAACAGTAATTTGCAATATATATATATATATATATATATATATATATATATATATATATATATATATATCAAGAAAAAGTTCTGTAGGTCCGGCGCATACGTAGTTGAAGAAACGAAGGGGCACACTTATGAAAATGGCATGTTTAATCATTTAATGTTTCGGCCGCAGAGCGGCCTTTGTCAGAATAAACCATACACACACACACACACACACACACATATATATATAGAGAGAGGGGGGGTCAGACCATCTGCGGTTTTCCCCACTCTAGAAATAGTTGGTATGGCACTACATGCGTCCGTTGCGTAATGGTTTCCGTATCGAGCTTCTCTACTAAGATCCTGTGTTCGAATCCTCCGTCGGGCAGCTTTAATGTCTATTTAATTATTTATTACACAGTACTTTGTTGAAAATTATGAGTTTACAAAGTCACCAAGCCGTTTGAAGCCAGAAGCACGAAGTTCAGCCAAATCCATGTACTTGCCCTAATTCCCATGCTGGCTGAACCGTCCCGATAGCAGCTCTCATAGACACTAGCACCAGAGTTCCCTTTGGTAATTATTGTATGGAACTCTATGGTACTGGGTAGTTTCTTAGCTTTCTTCTTGCTATGCCAGGTGTAGGCACATGCCTTACTGGTTTGCTTTGCCTCCTCATAGAGGGTGCAGGAGCTTTGAGGGACGGACATTAAAAGACCTTTGGGAGGGTAGACATATACAGCTCTGCTGTAAAATGAGCAGGGTGCTCTCACCTTTGCTTGCTGCAAATATGGATGACTTGTGTGAACTGTAGCCATTGCTGTCGGCAAGAGCAGATCATCACTCTGCTTCAAGAATGCAAAGGGTTTGCCGGTTCGGTACGCATTCCACAAGAAAGTGTGGATGATATCCAATCTTTAATCCGAGTGGCTCTGGGCATGTGATGCCGAACTGGAGATTGTGCGCCACCAGGTTTGCCTTCTTGTAGACAAAGGCTTTCCATGAACGGAATTTTAGGATTCTGCGAGCTGCCAAAACGAATCCGGCCCCAACCTCTACTTGGACGAATGTTTACATTACAGTTTGAATTTAACACAACCCGTGGATGCCACATGCAAAGTTTGTGACCCCCACTCCCCCTTTTCGATGTGGCAGTGGCGCGCAATACTCATCAATGTGCAATTTGAGGTACCGTGCTGAACACGTCTCATTCATGCTTACACAGTTACACGTGAGTAGGAATGTACTGGGATGTTCTGCAAGTAGAAAGCCATACTTTCGAAACAAAGACCAGCAGTGGCGTAGCAACAGGGGGGGCCGGGGGGCCGTGGGCCCCGGGTGCAAGGGACCAGTGGGGAGGGGGGGGGGGTGTCATATACGTCTGAGTACACCCTTTTCCCTTTACACCGGCTACACCGGGGGGGGGGGGTGTTACAGAAGACCTATGGGCCCCGGGTGCCAGATGACCTAGCTACGCCACTGAAGACCAGGTGCGTAGTATTGAAAATCACCCATGAAGGGGCCAAAGGGAAAGGGCCAATAACAAGGAGACACACCGGCCACAATGCATCGGAATGCTGAGCAGCACAGATGAAGAGATGCATGGACATTTTAGGGCGGTTGAAAAGCGAGGATGACTGGTTCCAACAGGAGGTCATTTCCAAAACCTGGCACAACAGCCCAGCTTGTTGCCCACGTATGACGATTGGCTGGGCAAATTCACGTGCAATTCGCTGCACAAGTGCCCTGATGGCAGTATGGCGCATATCCGTACAGGCTAGTTTGCTTCTGCAGTGCGTCCATTTCTGCCATATTTTGAATAAGAACACCCAACAAGCACTCCGACGCGTGCACAGCGCAACACAGTCTCATGTCCAGGTGACACAGGCTTTTGGTGTTAGTGTTGCGACGACTGCGTGCGAGAGCAATATGCAACATTTGTGAGAAAATAGAATTCACCGACAGTTACGATACTCACTAATGCAAAATTTGTGTGTTTTCACAATATGTGTGTTTTCATTTCGCGATATATCAAGGCAAGGAATTTAAGAGAGACATGTAGCAGAGTCAGCCATCGTCAAAAATTTGACTGTGCATCAAGCATGACGGCTTTTATACATGGCACATCTAAGATTCTACTGTAATTGCTGGCGCCCATGTGGCTTCCAGAAAGCACTACACAATTCGCATCGTGCATACAGTCAGATTACAAAAAGCATTGGTGACAACAGCAAATGGATAGAACTATCAACAAAATTCAAGAAACTTCCGATACATGCAGGTGCATTGTGCAGCAAGGGATAATGTTTAACAGTTGTTGGTTGGTGAAAAGCAGTGGCTGAAGAAAGAAGTCTTCAGTGAACAGACGACGGCGCGCTACACTAGTGCCATATTGTAGCAGTCGTCGCCACAGACACTACACCTGCACGGCTTTATGCTTTTCTTCTCACACTTTCACCATGTCCTCCTTCTCTGCTTCCCGTCTCATGCTTCCACTGCGCCCTCCTTCTCCACTTTCCTCCTCATACTCTCTTCCCTCTCGCTGATCTTTTCATCCCCCACTGTGCTCTGCATTACCTCTTTTATCCGCTGTGCTCATTTGCTCAGTTATGCCAGGAACAGCTGCGCTCTATGCAGGAATAGGCACATAAGAGCTGCACTCTAAAAAATAAGTCAGCTTTTGCACATTCGAAGCGGCCTTGGTGAAGCAAATCGTTAAATTCCTCACCTTTCACTATCTTGGGAAACTGTCCAAGACATGCGAAGCTTCAGATAGGCATATTTTATACTTCGAATTGTCGATATATATAACTATTTTGCGATCCCCTTGGAGTTCGATATATCCGGCATAGACTGTATCACAATGCTGCATCAGCCACAAAAATGCCTTCGTTATATCCGTTATTTGTTATAAGCATGCACATGGATACTGGCAAAAAACAATTGTGATCAGGTCTATGCCTAAGAAACACGAGCGGGGTGCCTCCGGTGGGCCAGCAAAGGATCTTCTGTAGATTTTGATGACCTATCAGCATATTGCCATGCCTATATGAGGAACAGCAACATCAATAAATTACATACACAGGCTCTACACCACCATGAAGGTGCAACCACATGACTGGTGCTATTATGCGAGATTGGCATGTTGATTTGCCAACTGCTGTCCACCAATGCCATGCTGCCGCCACCTACCTCGTGCAACTAAAAAAAACTTACGTAGAAACTTCTTCTTCTCCTCATAGTCAAGGCTATGAAAGACTCGCCAGAACATTTTCACAGTTGGATGGTTCTTGTGAAACTCGTCTTTGTATTCAGCATTCTTGAAAAAAAGAGAAAGAGAGAGAAAATTCCAAGCACATCTTTGAATATATCGCACTTCAATGTTTAACATGTGCTACTAGACATGGAACTCTGATATAGCTGCCTGATATATGAAATATCTTGAAATATCTTGATATATGAATATATCAAGGCTGTACATCATCATACCTTTTCAAGTTCATTCCAGTTGTAATTTTCACTACCAACCACCAAGACCATTAGTTCTTGAGCGTGAAACAAGTCCTGGATGGAAACAGAGAAAAGTGCACATGAAAACGTGCCAACAATGAATAATACTAGCAATAATTCTGAGCTTTCAAACACTATCATGACAAACACGACTAAATGTTTTTCAACATTTCTTACTCTGAAGGTAGACTTACACTTGACTGGAATGCACACCGCTCACCTGCCACGTGCATGCGGTCATGCAGTTTGAGCGTAAGTTGGCCATAAGCAAGTTCTACGGCTATTAACCCACAGACATCAAGAGCATGTTACCTCTGTGAAATACATGCTTTCATCATTATGATCTGTAGCATTATGATGTGCAGGCACTACCCGAAACACACAGGACATTTTGTTGATCCTTCCTTCCAGCACTTGCTCTATATTAATTATCTAGCAATTTAATTAGCCAATCAATTAATCAATAATTAATTAAACACTGTAGCCCTATTCAGGGATATTGCAGGAGTGGGTATAGTATAAGAGACACAGAAATCCAAAAGAAAAAATTGACCGCCCTTCCAATACTGTGAAGAGAAATGCAAGTGAAGCTTGGGATCCGCGGCTCTTCGTTCTCATACACCTTGGCCTCCCGCTCCCTCACGGCGAGGTCAGCACGTCTCGACAAGCCCTTTCATGAGCGAGTTCCCAGTGGCATTCATTAAACACCGCCTGTTCTTCGGCCAAACGCACAACGCGCAGCCCACTCCCACTGCCATTCCTTCAACGCAGCCTGCGCTTCAACAGAATGAACCAAACGCGGCCTCCCCATTTGAGTGCCAGGCCTGAACTGGCGGAAAATGGTAGGCGCGAGGCGAGCGAACATGCGATCACACCCTTTCCCTCCTCCAGAGAAAAGGGACACCTGTGATTGGGTCGCGCCTTGCGTTGTGTCTGCTTCTTCATGCACATAAAACCCCACTTTAAAGGGCACATATGATGAACAGACAGTGGATGAATCAGTTAGCATGGTGGTCTTGCAACCCGGAGGTCAGTGGTTTGAATCCGCAGCTCGACAAGCAATTTTCATTTTCCCGCGGCTTGGGTTTTTTTGTACGGCAACACCAACACCGACACAAGTGAGGAAATACAAGCTTCACTTGAATATAAGCAGAACAGTAAAGTTAACATGAGTCGGTACATTAGAGTGAGGTACAAATTTATCACCAATGTGTCTCTAAAAAATCCAACAGTGGCAATTCAAGGAAAGAACTGGGCATTGTGTTCCAGCCTTAGACAACTCAGGGAACAAATGGTGTTTGAAGTACTTCGGTTCAGGCAAGTTAGCATAACAAGTTTAAGCAGCATGAAAAGACGGCGACAACAAGGAACACATACACACAGGACCTGTCCTGTGTGAGTATGTTCATACACACACAGGCGCCATGTTGCAGTCTTTCGGGCTGTTTAAACTTGAAATGCATTTGAAGTTGCTAGCATGCACAAAAGATGGCTTGAGGTTGAGCCTGGGTCATCTTCTAGTTGAAAAAGCACTGGCCATTGCGAGGTAAGCATTAGCAAATAGACAACAAGATGAGTGACTAATGTAGTACAATATTTTCATAGATTCAATGTGCTACGTACTTACTGCACACCAGGGGAAAATTCAAGGAAGTCAGGGAAGATGACAGTTAAAAATCCTGATCACAACAATGACAAATGAAACTGCTTTCCTTCATTCAGATTCAATTTTGTGAGTGCCACACTCCTTATATGGGTTCCTGATGCATGAAGCATATAACCGAAATAAAAATATATTCTACGCATGAATAAGTGCCTTATACATTAGCAATTTCGTTTTCTTCAGTTTTCGATAAAATCAGTAACCAATATTTTTTAGTGCTTTTGCTGTAATGTGATCAACCTGCTGAGACCATTGCATGTTGTGCATGACGACGTCCCCTAGGTACTTATATGCTCGAGGAACTACTGCATTGTTTGATGCACGACCTACTGTATAAAGGGCGACCTGCGCATCCCGTGGTCGCCTACGGCAGCGCGCGGCCGAAGAAATACCACGTGATCATTGAGTAGGGACCAAGCGTGCCGGTAGAGGCCGCCAGTGCTCACCCTCACAGCAACGCCCGAAACGCTCCGGCCCTGCCTTAAGGAGTACGGCGATAAAGGTAAAAATTTGCAGAGGAGCTGCAGTAAACTCGGCATTTCACATTATTGACAGGGTGCGGCTAGAAAAATGCACGTCGATACATGCGATACATGCCCCAGATATTTGGTATCTTCGCTGTGCAGTACAATGAAATTTTAAACTACTTTGAAGGCGCGGCTGCGCGGCTGCTAGGATTGAAATAGTGTAATCCCTTAGAGCTTTTTTTTTTTCCCTCATTGTCTGCTAAAATGTTGGTTAGTGCTGTGGTGCCAATAAGGTCTGGTGCGCACTTTCCGCGCTAGCCGAGGTCTGAGCGCGCCCGCACTTCATTCTCTCGTAGGTCTCGCTAGTCCCGAGCCGGACGCAATGAACGCATTACGTACCGCTTTTCAGGACCCATGCGTTCCTTTGCTGTATTCGGCACGTTCACTGAAGTGACGTGCTGTTGAGAGCGCGGCAGAACGTGAGTAGTTTTAATTGCAGTGCATGCCACAATCGTAAAAATGTGCTGTTATTGACGTATTTATTTACGCCACTTTACCAAATGATAACGAAAGTCTAGCTTGAAAAATTCCAAGGGCACTTTATTGTGCCATCACACAGATAGTCACTACACTTTAAGCACTTTTCTGGAGTTGGGCTTTTGAAACGAAAAGCTTCGCTACGCTAGTCAACACTGTGCTTCGCGCGAGCCGGCGTATGTCGGAATTGGCTCCGTAAGCGTGTTCGGAGCCGGCGCAGGTGGCCACTGCCGCGCGCTATGCGTCGTCGTTTGACGTTCGCCGCAAGCGCGTGTTTATCGCGGAGGCCGACTATATAAACGCTTGCCAGAGAACAGGCGTGCGCATTCAACATGGAAGGAGAAGAGAGTGATACTACCGATACAGAGAGCTGTGTTTATGGCTGTACAGAAATCGCAAAATGTGCCCAACAATGATGAATAAAGAAGATTAATAATCCTGCATACCTTATGGTATATATCATTCATAAGCAATTTGCATCACTACACAAGGCACATGTATAGCATAACCATAAGCTTACCAAAGCATATCCATAAGTGAAACCGTAAGCATATATAACCATAGGCTAAATCATAAAGCATAAGCTAAACCGTAAGCATATCCATAACTTAAACCAAAATCATATCCATAAGTTAAACCGTAAGCATATCCATAGGCTAAATCATAAAGCATAACCATAAGCTAAACCGTAAGAATAATCATAGGCTAAATCATAAAGCATAACTATAAGCTAAACCATAAGCATCACCGAATCTTTTCACTTCGAGATATCCAGGCTTAACCTTAGCTAAGCTCCAGCCAATTTTTCTTTTGTTCAGGTTTCAACCATTGGTTTCTAATATCGGTCACGGGGAACTCATGGAATGAAATTCCTCTTGATGCTCGGCCGCTTGACTTTCACAACGGTATGCAAAAGTAAACCATCGTGCATGAATAAGCCTCAAACGCGACAGCCGGCGCCCACGGAGCTGAGAATCACAGTGTCACTGAAATAGAATCTGGTAATCAAGATCTAGCGACACCAACAGATCACCAAGTACTCAGCTAATTGATTGTTTCGCTTGCATGCGTTTGCGTCCTTCCGTGCTCTCGCTGAAAATGCTTGCTGCCCGTGCGTGCAGCCGGCCACGGGATTGGGGTAGGTGGGGGTGAGCACTAGCACCACTATTCACGGCGGCACTTTGGAAAACTGAAAAAAGCCACAGAAGCAAAAGCAAATCAGCGGCGCTGGCGCAGCGCCGCACGTGCAGGTCGCCCCTTATACCGTAGGCCGTGGTTTGCTGTATACTTATGAAGCAAAGCAAAATGGTTGTTCGCAAATTACACGACAGTTTCTTGGAAGTTAGTATGTATCTGCCAACCTGTGCACCACGAACAGGACCTGGTAAAGGACTCCTCTGTAAAGGACTCATGTCAAGACGGGCTCTTGACATGATACTGATGGGTAGGTCATTTATGAAGATCAAAGATAAGAAAAGTTCGAGAACAGAGCCCTGCAGGATGTCTTAAGTTACCTCTGCAGTAAGTAGAACTAACCGTGGGCAAAAATTTAGAAAACTGGCTATCCATCAAAGTAGTTTCAAAGTAGCTTACTGTGAATAACGGTTCTAAGGCTTTCAAAAAGTGGAAAAAACACTACACCTCTTTGTTTGCCAATATCATGACTGCTAGAAATGCAGTGTGCAGATTCCACTAGTTGAGTTACTGTGCTGAAACCATAACAGAATCTATCTTAAGTATTAGAGAGACACAATGTTATTGAATGAAGGTATTCTATAGTGTGTGTGCTTATGTGCGATATGTTCTAGTACCTTGCATGAATTGGAAGTAAACAATATAGACCTATAGTTAGAAGTTGTTTTTCACCAGCCTTATAGGGCAGGGCTTTGGCTAGCTTCCAGGTATGGGTATCGACACTGTAGTCAACAATTTGTTGAAAATGACAGCCAACCAATGTGAAGACCAGAGAAAACAATGGACTAGAAAACTGTTTGGACCTGAGCACTTCTTTGTTAAGTTTAGTATCAGATTCAGTACAGTCGAACCCAGCTATATCGAACTCGCAAAAAAACGCCTATCAGTTTGATATAGAGCATAATTCTATATAAGCTTGCTAAAGATTTGGATCTCGTAAAAGCACATACCATTTATAAAATCACTTTATTGATGAAACTAGCTTAGTTCCCCATGAAATAGTCCTGTATTTTCTTCTGCTTGAGCAATTTCGCTGCCTGTGACGCACACACTTCTCTACATTGTTTAAGGAGTCGGAGCACCTGAGGCCACAACCTTCCGCATTCGCACAGAAGCACCGGACTAGTGCGAGTGCACCAATCACCTTGGAGGATGTGGGCAAAGGACCGTCGTTGCTTTCCTCATTGTGCCCACTTTCACTTGTGCTTGGTACGATGTCGGCAATGTAGTCTTCGTTTTCTGGCTCTCCCATGGTCACAACACCGTCATCTGCACTCACAAACTCATCAACTGTTGATTTGTCAACAGCTTCCGGAAATTCTGACAGCTCATTCCAAATTTGGGCAACACTTGCAATGGCTTTGTCGCATTCATCAGAATTTACAGTCATCACCGAGCACGCGGAGGCCGACACGTCTGAAGTAATTTTGGGTGAACAATTTGAACATGGCCGCACGTACGCGTTGGGTGCCGTGGGCACCAGGTCACGAGTTTGACCGCTTTAGCCCTAATTTCCCCCTTATTCTTCAAGATCGTGCTGAGAGTGCTCCTCAGAATCTTGCACGCTGTAGGGACATCCGACTTCTCACTGCGTTTGACCTGATTTATGATTTCGAGCTTCACGATGAAAGGTGAATTCTGCCGCTTCATCATGGTAACACTCCGGGAGAAGGCCTACAAGGCACAAACACAATGAACCAGAAAAGCAGCGAGACAACTTGCACTTGTGCCATCTTGCATGAAGAAGGCACAAGAGCCTCTGATTGGCTGTCTGAGCAAGCTCTGCAGGCGGGCCAGGATCATTTTTTGCAAGGGGGTGTTGACGGCTCACCCGAGGCAGCGCGGTCACAGTAGGGAGAGCGGTTGGATAGAGCTGCACCGCCGGGCTTCCCCACCACAGCGAGGGAAAGCCAACTTCTGGGGGCACTTTTCCGCTGCTCGACGTTCTATATATCAGAAGTCGCTGCTACTTTTGTTCAATGTAAGCGTAATTTTTGCTATATATACTCATTGTAACTATACCGTGTTCAGAAATTGTTCAATATATGGAATAACTCGATGTAAACAGGTTTTATATAGTCAGGTTCGACTGCATACCATTTTTACCGATCAAAAAATCACCGATAGAGAGCTCAGGATCAATAACTGTAAATGGTAGCAAAAAGTTGTCATTGTGTGCATACATGGATTGGAAGTAATGATCGAAAGCATTAGCCATCTCGGTCAGATTATAAATGGTTGTGCCTTTTGATGGAAAAGAAACTACTCTCCTACACAAATCGTTTGCTCAGTCAGGTGACCAAACAGCATGCAATTTTGGGCACCTGTGGTTGCAGCTGTATGCAAGTACTGATCCTTGTGTTTTCTCCGTCCACGCAGTGAATCTAATCTTCGTGGTCCACTGGGCAGCACTGTTGGACTGCTGCTGTATCTACGGAACGTACACATCTCCCAATTATGTCTCTCAACTTCAGCTACTGAATTTGCCACCTACTGTGGAAGAAGCACTACAAAAAACAGTGGTTGCGGCTGTGTTGTAAGGATGCATGACTCTCACGCGTCCCCTGATATCTTGCTTTCCCGCATAGCTCCCGTTTCCTGCAGTGCGGCTTCGCCGCGTGGCCTGGCGCCCGCGGCGGTCGGAGTGGTTGAAGCACAGTACGAGAGATGGCGCGAGTGTAGCGCTGCTAACGCCGCCTACAGGCGGGGTTACTTGGGCACAAAAAGGATAAGGCGCTGCCTCTTTCGTTCGGGATGGCAAGCAGAGCGGACGTGCTGCGCGTGCGCCGATCCATGCTTCTGCGAGACCGTCTCGTGAGGCCTCGTGCGAAAGAGCCATCGTTCGCATGACCGTACGCGCGAACGACCAGGCGTTGGGATCCAGCATGGGGCGAACATATTCGCTCGCTATCCGGTCGCGGTGAGTCAGACTTCTAGATTTGTCGCACGCCCATCAACATGTTTTGTGGATAGCAACTCGGCTAGCAGGCATTGATCTATGAAAGGTGCAATAAATGCCCTTGTGATTGTTTGCACTACTGTGTTGTCGTTCCTTTGTCCCAAGAGTATGGGGGTGAGGACCCCACAGAGTGCAAGTACTGATCCTTGCGTTCGCTCTATCCAGGTTCATTGCTCTCTTGTACACTCAATTCTTTATTGTGCATTTGCCTGCCTCCATTGTAGCCTCTATTCTTGTGTTTACTTTTTGCATTTCTAATCTCTAGCACGCTGACTTGTGCTGAACTAGCAATGAAATTGCAGGCTCTTTGTTAGGAAGTTGCCGAACTGAAAACTAGCCTAGTGATGTTAAATGACCTCTATGAATGTGTGAAAAATGACAATGACGCAATGACCAAAGAAAACAGGGTCTTGAGAGATGAAAACAAAAAACTTAGTAAACAAATGTGTGATCTCAAACAATATTTGTGGCTAAATAATGTTCAGCTGAAAGGCATCCCAAGACAAAAGGCAAAAACTGCCTGGCAGTGGTCCAAATTATTGATGAGAAGATTGGTTGTCCAATCACCAATACAGATATAGACACAAAAAAAAGGAAGCCAAATTATTGTGCAATTCTGTTAGAGAAACAAAAGGCTGAATTCATTAAAAAGGCAAGAAAGGCATGGCTGTCTCCCATGGACATAGGGTTTGACCAGAGTACACGCCCCAAACCTGTGTATGCAGACAACCGCCTCACGCCAGAGTGAAAGCCTCTTTCTTTCTTGCCTTCTGAAGAAGCCGTAAAAAATGGACGCAGCCTGAAATCAGTGAGAAAGAAACTTGGCATAGGAGAAACCAAGATGTATGCACTGAAAGATAAGCAGGGTAATATCATCAACAATCTCAAAGACATAGCAAAAGCTGCAGAAGAATTCTATACTGACCTGTACAGTATCTAGAGGAGTCAGAATACCTCAATTAGAAACAGTAATGAACAGGATACAGACCTCCTCCTATAACTAGTAACGAGGTCAGAAGGGCCTTGCAAGACATGAAATGGAGAAGAGCGGCAGGAGACGATGGAATAACAGTCAATTTAATCAAAGATGGAAGAGACATAATGCTTGGAAAACTGGAGGCTTTCTATACAAAGTGTCTATTGACTGCAAGGGTCCCAGAAAACTGGAAGAATGCAAATATTATGCTAATCCACAAAAAGGAAGACGCTAAAGAATTGAAAAGTTATAGGCCCATTAGCTTACTCCCAGTATTATATAAAATATTCGCCCAGAGAATCTCCAATAGAATATGGGCTACACTGGACTTTAGTCAACCAAGGGAACAGGCTGGCTTCAGGAAGGGATACTCTACAATGGATCACATCCATGTCATTAATCAGGTTATCGAGAAATCCGCAGAGTATAATAGGCATCTCTATATGGCTTTCATAGATTACGAAAAGGTATTTGATTCAGTAGAGATACCAACAGTCATAGAGGCATTACGTAATCAAGGAGTACAGAAAGCTTACGTAAATACCTTGGAAAATATCTACAGAGGTTCTACAGCTACCTTAATTCTACGCAAGAAAAGCAGGAAGATACCTATAAAGAAAGGGGTCAGACAGGGAGACACCATCTCTCCAATGCTATTCACTGCGTGCTTGGAAGAAGTATTCAAGTTATTAAACTGGGAAGGCTTAGGAGTAAAGACCGATGGCGAATATGTCAACAACGTTTACATTTGCCGATGACATTGTTCTATTCAGCAACAATGCAGACGAGTTACAACAAATGATTGAGGATCTTAACAGAGAGAGTGTAAGAGGGGGATTGAAGATTAATATGCAGACGACAATGATAAATAGCCACGCAAAGGAACAAGAGTTCAGGATCGCCAGTTGGCCTCTAGAGTCTGTGAAGGAGTATGTTTACCTAGGTCAACTAATCACAGGGAACCCTGATCATGAGAAGGAAATTCACAGAATAAAAATGAATTGGATCGCATACAGCAGACATTGCCAGCTCCTGATTGGAAGCTTACTATTATCATTCAAAAGGAAGGTGTACAATCAGTGCATTTTACCAGTGCTGACATATGGGGCAGAGACTTGGAGACTAACAAAGAAGCTTGAGAACAAGTTAAGGACTGCACAAAGAGCGATGGAATGAAGATTGCTAGGCATAACGTTAAGAGACAGAAAGAGAGTGGTTTAGATCAAAGAGCAAACGCGTATAGACAATATTCTAATTGACATCAAGAAAAAAAAATGAAGCTGGGCAGTGTTACGGTTGGCATCTAGCATGCCTTGCAAAAAGGATTTTCACCCACCATGCCTCGTCAAAACGAAGCATGACTTCCTAATTCGCCATGGTCATCTCGAGTGTCTGCCAGTCTGGCAGAAGCCCCGCAGTGTTTACAGGCCTCTTTTGTGTGTGTGTGCGACTTTAGAGGGAGACCCTTTCCTCGAACTGTCAAACTTTACAGGAGAACTTCCACGGACCAGCAACGCACAAAAGAGAAGGACAAGCACCTACAATTCCCGGAGGCTTGGTATAACCAGAAGCTGGGATAACCAGAGGCTTGGTATAACTGGAGGCGGGGCCCTCTTTCCGCGAATCAGACTCTGTGCCTGTCACGTGACGTCGACGGAAGCAAGATCCCTCCCATGATTGTAGAAAGCCTATTTAAGGGGCTCCGAAATGTACCTTTTTTGACACTTCATTCTCTTCTCTTCATCTTTCACCAACCTTTGAATAAACCGTGCAAGTTTCGCACTAGAAATCGTCTCGTCCTTGCCTGGTCGCCATGGTTTACCAGATGCCTGCAGCCCGCCAACAACGCCACGCTACCCAATAATAACGTCGGTCGAGCTTCGACAGGCAGGCGTCGCTACAACTCGGTAGCAGTACGATACGCTACCCTGGAGTACGCAACAGCAGGTCATGTAATGCGCAGGTTAGATAACCGTTGGGTGTTGGGTGTTGTGTTTTATGGCACATAGTCAACTAAGGCCATCATGCGCCAAGCTCGAGGTATAGGAGAATTTTCCGTGTAATTTTATAAAAATGTAAATAATCGTCGGTGGTGTTGAGTGCTTAAATAGTTAGAGTTACCTCATGATGGAGTAAGAAAAACATTGTAACAATGGGTACTGATAAAAACTTTAAAAGGGGGTCGGGTAACCTCAGCGGCCATCCTTGCCAGGGCAAGGATCTCGAGGCTCCTAACCAATCAAATAAAGTCCTCAGCCTTTTTCTCAGGAATGAGAAATGGCTGTGGTGTATGAGGTGAAGTACTGCGTGATGATTTACATACTTTTAAGAAAACCAGCTTCTGTTAAAAATCTAAAAACACTAGACATATCCACAATTGCATTATCACTCAAGAGCAGTGCTGAGTGAAAGGGGATGCATTGGTTATAAAACGGGGAAAAGCACTTTTTTCGTAGCTTTTCCAGTTTACAACATGAAATTAAAATGCGATTTACTATAAGTTCATCTCCGCAAGTGCAAATTGGTTTGTCTTCTTTCTTCAGTAGAAAGTTGTGTGTAATGTGTGTGTGACTTATACGGAGACGGCAGATAATGACTTCCTTGAAACGCTTCTGGTGCACGCATTACTTCCATTCACCTAGAAGTGGTTTTATTAACTGTAGCTTGTTATTTAGTTCGTTGTTCCAAGTGGACTGCCATTTTTCCTTGCATTACTATGTAGTAAGTTCATGCAATCTCTACAGGGCATATTTACATACTTAATTTGTTTGCCGTAAGCTTGAGCAGCGCACAAATCAGCTCTTTCATTGCCTTTTATGCCAACATGACTTGGTATCCAGCAAAGCCTGATGTTTTGGCCTTGAGCTGTGGCTGCTGTAATGCTGTGTATGGGGTCTCCAAGCAGAGGAGCCATTGCATTTCCAGAATTAAAGGCTGTGAGCACACTCAGTGAGTCTGTGTAAATAACACTGTTGGCGAGTCTCATTTACTATTTTTTCTATGGCTACACAGATGGCATAACTTTCCACAGTGAAGATGGAAGCACACTGTGGAAGTCTTACTATTTTATTCCAATTCCCCTGTACAGCTGCGCTTCCTACATAAGCATCTGTTTTTGAACCGTCTCTGTAAAAAGCTGCAAAATTACTGCACTTTTCTTCAAAGGTGAGGAATTCTTGTATTATATGTTGTTGCGGAATTTGTCTTTTACGGAAGTGTGTCAGAGTGAAATCACAGATTTCAGGAAAATTGTGCCATGGCGGCAGTGGACCTCGCCTTTGGGCAATGTTTGGCAATATGTCTAGCATGCCGAGGTTTTGGCACATCTCTTTGAAACGCAGGAGGAGTGGCCTAATAGCTTGTGGTTTGTTGTTAAACAGTGTTCTTGATGGGTACTTTGTGACTATGGGGTAACATAGGTGTTTGGGAAGCGAACGGATTTTTAGAATGTACGAGCATGTGAGCATGGCTCTTCTATCTGTAAGTGATGGCTCATTGTTTTTTTTTTTTAATTATGGGGTTTTACGTGCCAAAACCACTTTCTGATTATGAGGCACGCCGTAGTGGAGGACTCCGGAAATTTCGACTACCTGGGGTTCTTTAATGTGCACCTAAATCTAAGTACACGGGTGTTTTCGCATTTCGCCCCCATCGAAATGCGGCCGCCGTGGCCGGGATTCGATCCCGCGACCTCGTGCTCAGCAGCCCAACACTATAGCCACTGAGCAACCACGGCGGGTTCTACATGAAGACTGTTTATGGGTGATGTCCTGTATGCACCAGTGGAGAGACGCGAACCTAAATTATGTACTGGATCTAGCCGTTTCAGGTACGATGGTCTTGCTGACCCATACACTATACATCCATAATCCAGGGTAGAGCGTACTACAGAGCGGTAAATTTGTAAGAGACAAGTCCTATCGGCTCCCCGGTGTTTTCTCGACAGCACTTTGAGTGTGTTCAGGGACTGAGAAGCTTTCTTTTTCAAAGCATTTATGTGAGGCAGGAAGGTGAGCTTCCTGTCAAATGTTACACCTAGAAATTTATGTTCATTTTTTATGGGTAAATCTATTTCGTTCAGGTGTAGGGTGGGATCTATTTGTATGCCTCGTCTGAGTGAGAAAAGAATGGCCACCGATTTCTGTGGGGAAAAACGGAAACCATTTCTGTCTGCCCATGTTGCTAGTTTGTTTATTGTTAGCTGTATTTGTCGTTCGCATGTTGATATGCTCGAGGATGTGCAAGCTATTTCGAGATCATCTACATAGAAAGAATACATAACGGATCTTGGAATTATTTTCCTGATAGAATTTATTTTTACAATGAAGGGTGTTGTGCTCAAAATACATCCCTGAGGTACTCCATTTGCCTGGATAAAATTCCTTGAAAGAGTTGAGCCAAGGCAGACATGAAATGTACGGTTAGACAAGAAGTCCTTCAGGCAGTTCAACATCCTGCCGCGGATGCCCAGTTCAGCGAGGTTCTGAATGATGCCGAACCTCCACGTTGTATCATATGCCCTCTCCAAATTGAAGAAGACAGATAGACAGTGTTGCCTGTGTATAAAAGCTTCATGAACAGTATTTTCAAGACGGACAAGGTGGTCGGTGGTGGAGCAAGCCTTTTTAAAACCGCATTGATGGACATCCAGGAGCTCCCGGTCTTCTAACACAAATGTTAGTCTGATATTCAATAGACTTTCAAAGGACTTTGCTAGTCAGCTAGTCAGAGCTATGGGCCTATAGCTGCTAGGAAGGGTGGATGGTTTTCCGGGTTTTAATTATGGAACAATAATGACCATCTTCCAGGCTTCGAGAAGTTTCCCCGATACCCAAACTTTGTTAAAAAAATTTAAAAGTGCCTCCACAGCCAGTTCAGAGAAATGAGCTAACATATGATAATGTATTTCGTCTGGGCCAGGTGCAGTTTGCTCACCAGCGGACAGTACTCTATTAATTTCCTGAACTGTAAGTTATTATAGGGTTCATTTGTACCGCCACTTGTCGGCAGTCTTTGTCTTTCAGCTGTGTTTTTGTATTTCAGGAATGATTCTGAATAGTGAGATGAACTGGAGACCGCAGAAAAATATTCACCCAGAATATCTGCCTGTTCTTCTATATTTGTCTGTATGCCAGGGTCAGAGAGAAATGGAACCGTGAATGGGGAGTAGCTGCCATTTATCTTTTTTACCATCTCCCACATCTGTTTTGATGTGATTGTGCTATTTATTGAGGACACGTAACCTTGCCATTAAATTTTTTCTGCATTACGGTGAATATACCGGGCTTTTGCTCTGAATTTTTTGAACTTGATGAAATTTTCCTGCGTTGGGTACCTACGAAAAATTCCCCAGGATTTGTTTTGTCACCTTTTTGCGTCTCGGCATTCTTGTGTGTACCAAATTTTGTGATTCTCTTTTACTACTCCTGACGACTGAGGAATTGCCAGGCGTGCAGCAGTTAAAATACAGTTGGTGATAGCTTCATTCAGTTTGTCTATGCTTAAATCATCTGAAACTATTTTATCTAAGCTGGCCCTTTCTTTAAAAAGTGCCCAGTCGGCTAAATGTAACTTCCACCGTCGTGGTTTTGTTGGGATGACTTGTGGTGGAGAGGTTAGGCTGATTAATATAGGCAGGTGATCGCTGCCGTATGGGTTGTCAATGACATACCATTTAAAATAGCTAAAAACAGAGGGTGAACCAAAAAACAAATCTATGGAACTCTTTTTTCCCGTGCTCGGAGAGCAGTATGTACTTTTGCCTGTGTTTAGGAGGCAAACATTATTACTTAAAATAAAATCTTCTAAAATACGGCCTCTTGCATCAGTGTGTGCACTTCCCCAAAAACCGGAGTGGGCGTTAAAATCACCAACTAGCAGGTACGGCTCTGGTAGCTGTTCTAAAAGGGTTTCTAAATCATTAAGCGTTACTGTTAGGTGTGGCTCAAGATATATATTGCATATTGTGATCATCTTAAAATGAATGACAGGGACGGCAACAGCTTCGTATTTGGTTTTAAGTTTGATTTCTTGGGTTGCAACACCAGTCTTAATTACAATAGCAACACCTCCAGACAGTCTACTTGCGTGTTCTCGGTCAGAGCGAAAGACATTGTACTTGTTTAAAATGTTTTTTTGTTTGGGACCTAAGTTGGTCTCCTGTAAGCATAAAGCCACCGGGGACAGTGTGTTTAACAGTTTTTTTATGTCACAGTAGTCATTTATTCGTCCTCGGCAGTTCCACTGCATAAGGAACGCCATGTTTGATAAGTGTAGTTAGAAAATTAGGATGCTGGTTTTCGGGGTGCCAATACTGGGGTTTTTTCTTTTTTTTTTCGCTTCAGGGAGCTGTGCTTCTGCTTCAGCAGAGGTGAGTTTTGTGTTATGTCCATTGCCTCACTAGAGGCTCTGGATTTCAGCGGTGAACCTGCGGGTGTACGATTTGTGGGCTTCTCTCGACTGGGGGAAGCCTTGCGAGCGGCCGACCGAGAGGCCGGCGCGCCTTTGTTCAGAGGTGGCAGAGCAGCCTTCGCTGCGTCTGCCGGGGGCGGGAGTGGCCCTGCCTCAGGCTTTGCCTGGGCGGTGGCCGAGGCCTGGTGTGGTGTGCCGCCCCTGCGCACCACATCGGTGAAAGTTGTTTTTGCTTTGAATTGAAATGTTGATGAGTGTCTTTTGCGTGCCTCTTGATAAGTTATGTTTTCCTTGGTCTTGATAGTTATGATTTCTTTCTCTTTCTTCCAGGTCGGACATGATATAGAGTACGCGGGGTGATCCCCTTCACAGTTCGCGCACTGTGGTGCAGCGGTACAGTCCACAGATTCATGAGCATTTGATGAACATTTGGCACATGTTTGGCGGCCACGACAGCTCTGAGAGCCATGGCCGAATCTTTGACATTTGAAACATCGTCTCGGATTTGGAATGTATGGTCTTACAGTTATTCTAAGATAGCCTACTTATATGGATTCGGGGAGTTGGCTGGAGGCAAAGGTCAGGACTATGTGTTTTGTAGGTATTTCCTTGTCGTCTTTTCAGATTTTTATACGATGAACTTCGGTGACATTCTGGTCTTTCAGACCATCCAACATCTCTTCTTCAGAAAGGTTCAGGAAATCGTGCGTAGATATTACTCCTTTGACTGTGTTTAGTTACGGTTACCCGGACGTCTCCAAAGGACACTAAGGTTGGGAGTTTCGAGTATTGTGCTTTGTCTCAGATTTGGAGGAGTAGGTCGCCACTGGCTAGCTTCGTCACCATGTAGCCAAGGCCCAGGGTGTAAGTCAGAGATTTTGATACTATGAATGGGGACATTTTTCGAGCTGGTTGATCTGGATCTTCACTATGTATGACATGATACTTGGGGAAATGTTCGTTTGTTTTTTGGAAGCATTGGGAAGTTATGTCCTCGGTCTGCACTCTTTTTGGAGTGCGATCATTTTCTGAGAGAGGTGGAGCCATAAAGTGCGTTTAATGCTCGGTCATGATGCCAGCCACCCACCATGGAGCCCAGCGAGGGGACAAGACAGGAACTCGCAAGCAAGTCCTGCCCACGCCAGCTGTACACCTCAACTATAACCTAATACGACATTACCAAGGTAGGTTAGCCACACAAGGTTAACCCTTGCCACCTACAAAAACTTGAAGTGAACAGAAGATACAAGAAGACAGGACAGGTGTGAAAGAAGAGGGTAAAGAAAAAGCATTTAGAGGGAGAAGACAGAAAAAGGCGACTGCCAATTTCCCCTGGGTGGGTCAGGCCGGAGATGCCGTCAATGTGAAGCAGAGGCCAAAGAGGTGTGTTGCCTCTGCCGGGGGGCCTTAAAGGTCCAAACACCCGGCATCGGCTCAACCCCCAAGATCCCCCTTTCCCCGGACACGACTAAGCCGCGCACGGCTACATGCGGGAGGGTCCAACCCTCGTGTGCTCGGGTACGTGGTGTCACAACACACCAAACGCCTGCTGACGCAGACGCCCCTGCGGAGTAGATAACTGTTGGCCAATTAGGGTTACAGAATGGGTAGCAAGAGAAGGGAAACGCAATCGAGGACGACAGAAGACTAGGTGGAACGATGAAATTAGGAAATTCACGGGCGCTAGTTGGAATCAGTTGGCACAGGACAGGGGTAATTGGAGATCGGAGGAAGAGGCCTTTGTCCTGCAGTGGACATAAAACAGGCTGATGATGATAATGATGACTTTGACAAAGCGATGTGTTAAATTGCTCAAATTTGTGCAGTGAATTAGTACAGTAGACTGGACATCAGTGATTAAGGAGGACTGTGCAGAAAAGGCTTTTGCATCTTTCTTGGAAACAATAGCTAAGAGTATAGAAAACTGCACCACTTGCACTACTGTGACGAAGCAAAATGGTTGTTCACAAATTACACAACAGTTTCTTGGAAGTTAGTATATATCTGCCAACCTTAACCTTCAAAATAAATTAAAGTTGCTGCCTTGTAACCTTAAAGGCGTGCTTTCAGAAATATTCTCCAAAGCTATCTTCATTATTAAGGTGTGATAACCGCAATTATTACCAAGATCTTATTGTAAAAAAACACAAGCAATATGACATGTTGCTGGAAAATTATTGAAGAGCTTCTGAACAAAAATGATTGCTCAGAGACCACAATAAAAATAAAGCTAGGCAACGAAATGTATGCTGATCCTGATAGAATAGATAATGCATTCAGTGAACATTTTTGCACATATACAGATACGAAGCAAGCGGCATGTCCTTTACCTGATATACCGCAGTGCAGTCATTCTTTTTATCTGCATTCGACAACTGTCAGTTTTGGCACTAATCATTAACAAATTGTTATCTGCAGGGGCGCTTCCAAATTGCCTTAAAGCTGGTAGAATAGTTCCTGTTTTCAAAAAAGGTGATCATACTTCAGTAGGGAGTTAAAGGCCAACTTGTATCCCTTTTTTTGGTAAAGTGATTGAAAAGCTATTCCACACTTAATTAATGTGCTACTTAAAGAAATTTAACCTTTTGTCTCCTCAGCAATTTGAATTTCACCTAGGATATTCAACTCTACTGGCACTTACTACTTTAACTGAAGAAATAAAGCAAGCTATTGACAGAGGCCTAATTGTGAGATCTGTATTTATCGACCTGATGAAGGCCTTCGATGCCATAACCCATCGAATACTTGTTAAGTTCGAATCATTCCGCATATCTGGTCCTCCACTAAATTTTATTAGAAACTACTTCAGTAACCGGTCTCAAATGATACAGGTTAATGGCCATCTCTCATCATTCAAGCTAATTAACATAGGAGTCCCACAGGGATCAATTTTAGGCCCACTTTTACTTTCTAATGTTTATTAATGACCTATCCACTATTCTTGCTAAGACCAAGTGCATAATTTATGCTGATGACATGACCATCTTTACATCCAGTAAATCAGTTGCCACGCTCCAGTCTAACCTTAACACCAACTTGAACAATATTACTTCATGGTGCCAATATAATAATCTTCAGATTAATCCCACTAAAACCACTTTTATTCCATGCCCAGCAAATTTCAATCAATGTCACACCTTCTGTTCACATTGGTGATTACATCATACAGGTTTCAAATGAAGTGCAGTTTTTTGGCATCATTTTAGATACTGAACTAAAATTTCATGGACACACCCAATCACTCGTGAATAAGATTGCATATGGCATCTACATAATCATCAAGACAAGAACTTATTTTCCACCTCACCTTGTACAATTTTTGTATTTTGCTTATACGTTTTCATAACCATCTTTCGTATTGTGTATCGTCGTGGGCCAATACGTATTTTACGCATAGTGAACGTCTGCAGTGACTTCAGAGCCAAGCTACGAGACTAATGACTTTCAGCACATTTGATTTGTCCTGAAGGTGACTGTTCCCTAAACTTAACATTCTCCCTTTACAACAATTATTCCGTCAGAAACTACCCATATATGCATATAGGCTCATCACACACCACACCTACGTCGAATGTAGTGTATTGATCCTGAACACATTAGTGATGACAGCAGTACCCTGTTTGTTAGTACCGAGCTTGTTTAGAAATGGCTATGCTTACCAGGACTTTGCTGCTACAGACTTTGTAGAAGCCTTGAGAAAATGCCTCAAAGCAGTGTTTGACTGATGTGTTGAGGACAAAGTCCACGTAGAGATCCACATACTCCTGCCTGCAGTACAACGTAAAATTTCCTATAAGAGACTTGCAAAGCGCAATGCTATACTGCTACTATTTCCCACAAAATGAAAAAAAAAATAGTCATGGCTAACATGAACTACCACCATAACATACAACTATCACTGTTTGCATTAAATTTGTTTAAATTCTTGGCAAGACCTAGGACATCCAGCATAGTTTGTCTAATAATTTACAGAGAATCTTATGAAACAAGTTTCATTCTGTACACTACCGGTATTAACATTCTGCATAAGGCCCAGTGTTACTTAAATGATTCTTCTCAATACAGTTGAACCTTGATAAAACAAGCATTGATATAATAAATTATCAAATATAATGAAGTAAATATAAAATTTAGCTTATAACAAATACTGAATATAACGAAGGTACGCAGTGAACCACCATTAACTCGAAGCTGTTTGAAAAAATTTCAAGATAAGTGAAATCATGAAAATAGAAGCCCGCTGGTTGCACATAGGCCACATGTAACCTTTCTAAAAAGCCACTAGTATAATACTCTCGGTCTCTTTCACATCTATTGGCACCAGATACAGTCGCACCTACAGGCAACAGCATTACTGGCACAGCACCAAGATAGAATGTTTGGCAGTCAAGACGATTGATCCAAATGCAATATTTGAAGCCAGTCATCTGGGCATAACCAGTTTCAGACATCCAAAAAGCTGATGCTGCTACTTTCTGCATCTGAATGAATTCTGAACAATTTCACTTTGAAATCTGAAACTGAACTGTGTTAGAGTGCAATTGTCATGGCTTTAGCAAACACTTATGAATGACACAGCCCTTAAGCCTTATCAAGCATCCTTATCAAGCCACGATCTCGCTGAATCGCTGTGGGGCTGCTCACTCACATGCTGGCTTCTTTTGGGTGCAGCATGTGGGCTGATCACACCAGCTCAAAAGCCTATATCATCCTGCTCAAGGTCACAATTAATACTGTCACCATACTAAAAGACTTCACCTCCCAGCTCACCACTGCTGCGCGAGGCCACACAGAACAAAGTGACAGCGAGCAGCTGAGCAAGTGTGCATGAGTGGTGATAGATGGAGAAGAGGGGGGGGGGGGTGGTACTATTAGGGAGCACTACCCATTGCAGCATCTGGCTCAGCTGGCAAGCTGTCACTTTGTTCTGTGTGGCCTCGCGCAGCAGTGGTGGGTATGGTCACAGTATTAATTGTGACCTTGAGCAGGATGATATGGGCTTTTGAGCTTTTAGAGCGCAGCTATTAATGGCCCGTTCCTGCAGCGAGCGGGGGCATCAGCGGCATAACCGAGTGAAGGAGTACAAAAGCACAAAGATGAGAAAGCAAACGTGGAGCGGCAGATGAAAGACGCGACTGGTGAACGGCAGACACCAATGAGAGCGGCCCCTTCAGTGACGTGCACCAGGGAAACTGGTTTTATGCAGACCCACCCGACCGCTCGATGCATACTCATATCAAGCCTCAGCCAGACCGCTAGTTTTGTACGATTGTCTGCTCGCATCAGCTCTCGCTTGCACTTGTTTGGTTTGCTTGGTTTGGTCACGTTCGCATTTGTTTCAGTTGTCATGGTTTGCAATTGTTCTGCAATCTGATTGCACAATGCGAATTGTGTAGTACTTTCTGGAAGCCAAGTGCCACCAGCGTTTACACTGGAACCTTTGATGAGTCATGCATAAAAGCCAACACACTTGAACCAAGATCAGATTTTCAATGATTGCCGATTCTGCTACATGTCTCTCAAATTCTTTGCCTCAATATATTGCAAAACAAAAACACATATAGAGCTGTGCCCAAATTTCCCATTAGGGAGTATCATAATCGTCAGTGAATTCTTTTCCTGGTATGTTCAAAGTCGAAACTAGAGCCCAGTATAAAGCTTTTCGAGATAAGAGGTGAAGAACACAACTAAATTTTTCAATTCAATTGGGTTGATACCACAGCCAGAAAAAAATTTAAGACTTCACCAATGTTTCGAGATATCAGAGTTTGAGTTAACAAGGGTTTACTGTATTTTAATGTTGGTTGTGACTTCATTATAACGAGGTTCAACAATATAACACAATAAGCTTCCTCAAGCTCAATTTTACACACACAAACAAAAGAATAAGAAAGAAAAAAGAAATACTTGCATTACATTGCGCAAATACGCAATTGCTACGAATGGGTGGAAGTCTGATTTTCTCTTTATTCAAATACGCTCAATGTAGAAATTATGAGATCATTCTTTTATTGGTTTCTAGCCAAAGTTCTCCCCACGATGGGCGGCAGGCGAAATTCCGCCTACTCCCCCCAAGCTTTACTGCCAACCCTTTTGAAGGGTGACTCAGCAATTAGAGTGGTCAGTTTGATCAAAGCTTCCAATTTCTTTTAAAAATTTTTCATAATATTCAGGTTTTCCTTTATCATGTGGGGAAATATAAGAATGAAGTCTCAAGTCAAAGTTGAGAAAGTGGCACTTTTCAAGTGTGCTGTTGGCTAAAATTGGACAGAAAATCAGGCTTCCAGAGATGCCGTCACACCGAAGATCATGAAATTAGCCATCCTAGTGCGGCTTTTCGTTGACGCAATGCTGTGATCTTGGTACCATCTCAAAAAGGAGAGATTGGAGCTTCAAACAGCGACAACATTGTATTTCCCCATGCAACATTAAACGCAGAACAAGCAAGCAAGAAAGAGTAACTCTGGCGTTGAGATCAGCACTGACAAGATGGTGAATTCAACAATCTGATTAATTTGACAATGCGGAGAATAGCCCAGCTGGTAACATTTGGCGATCCTGGTAGGCTGGGTCAAAGGCTCACATTTCTTTTGATAATGTGTCCACAATGCAAAAATGTCGAATATACCATTCAAAATGGTACAGAAAATATAGAAAGTTTATTTGCGTGTGTATACCCCCCCCCCGCCGCCCCCTCCAATTCGTCGTTGCAAGATGTCCACCACTCAAAAGCTTCTGGGGGAGGGACTCTTGTTCTAGCAAAAATTACAAGGTACTATTTTCTTGGTATTCTCAGACAGGAGCCATGAACATAGCACCCACATGGACATACATTACTGGGATCTACAGTAAATTCTCTGGTCAGGCATGCAAGCAAAATAAACAGAGTCTTTTGAATGCTTTAATCTCAAACCTGGCTAGAGTACCAGAAGTACATCCGTACTTCTACCAACCAGAGGGAGCAAGTGATCGAAATTGGAGCCAGTGATAAAGTCATCAGGTAAAAATGATGAATTGGAGCCTCCAAGTGTATTTTGTTCACAAGAGGCAGACAAGAAGTTGCCGTTTGCTATGTACCAAGTAAACAAACCCTTGACTGCCTAAGGAAACATCTTTTCATGCCTGAAATTAGAATTCAGAAATTTTATCTACTTGAAATTGTACAACATATAGTTTATGCTATACAGCTTTTCATTGTTTATATGTACTGCACAATCACAACACAGTGCAACCCCAGCCATAGCGACTGCATTTCGATGGGGACGAAATGCGAAGACACCTGTGTACTTGGCTTTAGGTGCACATTAAAGAACCCCAGGTGGTCTAAATTTCTGGAGTTCCCCACTATGGCGTGCCTCATGATCAGATTGTGGTTTTGGCATGTAAAATACCATAATTTAATTTTAAAAACAGAGTGCAATTTCGACTGTTGTAAACATGTAAACAAGCAAGCACAGCTACTCATTGTGGTTTGTCAAGTGGGTGCCAACATGAGCTCACAATATTCCAGCATGCACTATGGCAACACACGGGAAGCCCTTGTTGGGAAGTGCAGCAGTGAAATATATTGTCACATTGTAGTGATCATGAAGAAAACAGTCACAAAACTGTGAATGACAGAATTAACTTTTTATTAAGCGAACCTGCGACCACTAAAGCAAGTTACAGTCAAAGCACAACGATAGCAGCAAACACAGTCAGCGATCAGCGAAATCTGATGCGGGGCAAGCGCGTTGGCTTTTATATATGAGTCATCGAAAGTTCGAGAATAGTCGCTGGTGCCCGCATGTCTTCCAGAAAGCACTACACAATTGATGTTGTGCATACAATCAGATTACACAAGGTTCGGTGACAATAGAAAATGGATAGAATCCTCTATAATATTCGAGAAACTACTGATACATGCAGGTGCATCCTGCACTGAGCAATAACGTTTAAATAACGTTTGTTAGCTGATGAAAAAGCGGTCACCCAAGAAACAAACAAGCACATACACATGTCAATGCCCCCCTTTTAAAAAGCATCATCCCGATGCTACAAACATAACTGGAGAGCGAAAAAATAAAACACGCTTAGCAAAGAAAAAGGAACAAAGAAACAGAGCCCCAAAGTTTGTCAGTACTGGTAGAATGGTTTATTCTGCATACCAAGGACTATTTCAGGTCGTGAGCAGCAGCGTTGTGACAGCATAATGCCATCTGGCACTACCTCAAAGTCCAGTACGCCAATTCGTCAGATGATCTTGTAGGGTCTGAAGTAGCATCGCAGAAGTTTCCAAGACCTCATCGACGTATTGGGGTCCAAGCCAAAACACGGTCACCAGGCTGGTACTCCACGTATCGTCGTTGGAGATTGTAGTGCTCGCTGTCGGTCTTCTGCTGATTCTTGATAAATGGGCGGGCAAGCTGTCAGGCTTCTTCGACACAGTGGAGATAGGTGGCGACGTCGAGATTCTCTTTGTCAGTGACGTGCGGCAGCATGGCGTCAAGAGTCGTCGTCGGGTTTCTTCCGTAAAGCAGCTTGAATGGCGTGATCTGCATTGTTTCTTGCACAGCCATGTTATAAGCGAAGGTTACATACAGAAGGACAGCGTCCTGTGTCTTGTGTTCGACATCGACGCACGTTGCCTACATGTCGGCAAGGGTCTTGTTTAGCCTCTCCTAAGACCATTCGTCTGCTGGTGGTAGGCAGTTGTCTACCTGTGGCAGTGTTGCAAAATCACTTGCGTGAGCTCCGTTGTAAAAGCCGTTCCTCGGTCGGTGATGAACACTTACGGGGCAATATGTTGTAGCAATATATTCTTGATAATGAATTTTGCCGCATCAGCCACACTGCCTTTAGGCTGGGCTTTTGTTCCGACATAGTGGGTAAGGTAGTCGGTAGCCACGACAATCCACTTATTTTCGGATGTTGACGTCAGAAATGGCCCCAATAAGTCCATCCCGATTGGCTGTAGCAGTCCTGCTGGTCTTGTTGGGAATGTCTTGCATCGCTGAGTCTCGGTATGTGCTGACGTAATGGGTGACATCAGTGGTAAGATGTGGCCAGTAGTAATTCTCTTGTATCCTTGCGAGCGTATGGAAAAATCCAAGGCGCCCGGCAGTCTGATCATCATGCAGGGCATGCAGGATTTCTGGCTGCAATGCTACAGGCACAATGAGAAGGTGGTTTACGCGGACGGGGGTGAAGTTCTTTTTTACAAGGACGTCATTTTGCAGGCAAAACGAAGACAACCCTCGCCTGAATGCCCTAGGGACAACTGCAGTGTTGCCTTCCAAATACTCAACGAGGCTTTTTAGTTCCGGGTCTGCTTATCGTTGTTCAACGAAGTCTTCCACGCTTATTGTTCCTAGGAAGGCATCATCATCTTTGTCGTCTTGCAGTGGCAAGTCAATGGGGGCATGTGATAGGCAGTCAGCATCAAAGTGCTTGCGTCCACATTTGTAGATGACCGTGATGTCAAATTCCTGGAGTGTGAGGCTCCAACGTGCAAGGCATCTTGAAGGGTTCTTTAACCCTTTCAGGGTCAATGACATAAATATACGGCGCCGTGAAAAAGTCCAAAATGGTCGATGCTGTATATTTATGGCGCCATCTGTACGCTTAAAAAGCACGCCAATTTCCAAATTTTTTCTTTCCTGGCATGTACTGCCACTGTGTGGGAATACAGGGAATTTCTTTCTCACGCCTCCCTCTCTCCGTTTCTGTTGCATGGTTTGTTTTAGAGCTAGTTTGCTCCGGCGCGTCTACATACTACCGCTCGCACATTGGCATGCGGGCGGGCGGCAGTTTGGGTTTTGTGCTGCGAGTCGTTTTGGCTTCTTGCGATCGCAAAACTGGTGGCTATGTTATTACTGATTGCTCAAAGGACGGTCGCCTGTTTCTCACTAGTTTAGTGCTCACAGGGGTGAGCACAGGAAGGATGCTGCTGTGCATGCATTTCCTTTTCTTTTTTGGGGGGGGAGACTTGCAATATCCAACTGCCTCTGGTTGGCAATAAGATGAAGATTAGCGGAAGTCTGTCACATGTTTTGCTTTTTTGACAGGCACACAACCACACAGTTTTCTTGGGTGCGCTCACTTACGCAGTTCGATTAGGCTATGGACGTAAATATTAGTGTAAGAGCAGGAACATTTGAGACTTGGGAGCGAGAGAGAGAGAGAGAAGGGGGGGAGGCAAAGGAAAGACAGGGAAGTTAACTGGACATTGTCTCCGGTTGGCTACCCTGTACTGGGGGAGGGACAAAGGGATGTGATAGGTGAGAGACAGAAAAGGATAAAAAAAAAGAACACACACACACGTACACATGATACACATGAACTGTTTCTGTGGGCACTGTCACGCAGCTCGCAAAGATGTTCCTAGTGTTACGCAGTGTCACCGTACAATCCTACGTCACACAGTGTACAGTCACAATTTGTCAGAAAGTCCCGAGTCTTTAAGTACCACAGCAGCGCCTGCATAGCGGATCGCGCTGATGTTCGCATAGGCCAGTTTCCAAGGATGTTGTTTTCTGTCATTGGGCACTTGTCCAGTTTGTCTGGGGTGGCTGAGAGGACTGCTCTTTGCGGGTTGAAACGAGGGCACTCACAAAGAAGGTGCACGACTGTTTCACTGCACCCGCAAAAGTCACAGAGTGGGCTGTTGACCATTCCGGTAAGAAAGGAGTACACATTCGAAAATGCTACTTCAAGCCATAGATTGACTAGAAGGGTGCAGTTACGTTGTGGAAGCTCGGGCAGAATACGGAGCTGTAGATTAGGGTCTAGGGTATGAAGGCGTGTACTTGTGAACTCGGATGAATAACATTGAGCTAATGTCAGGTCACGTGCAAGTGCGGAAAGTTTTTTCGCTGAGTCGGCTCTTGAAAGAGGAATGGCAATACAGTTGATGCCGTCATGGGCAGATCGGGCAGCTACGCCTGCTCGATCATTGCCATGTATGCCACAGTGACTAGGCAACTACTGATATATTATATTGTGTCCTTCGTCAACTATGCGATGGTGGACTTTTCTGATCTCTGCAACGAGCTGCTCATGTGATCCATGGCGCAGTGCTGAGAGTACACTCTGTAGGGCTGCCTTGGAATCACAGAAGATTGACCATGCATGGGGTGGTTCCTCCTGAATGAAATGAAGAGCCGCACGCAGGGCGACCAGCTCAGCAGCTATCGTTGATGATACATGTGACGTTTTCAGCTGTATTTTGACGGATCTTGTTGGTATCACCACAGCAGCAGCTGAACTTGCAGGTGTGACTAAGCCATCGATTTAAGCGTGTACGCAGCCACTGTGCACCTCATGTAAAAGTCCTAATGTGGCCTGCTGCAGGGCAAATGACAGCATGTTAGCTTTCTTCATGATTCCTGGGATGGTGAAGCATATATCAGGTCTGTGCAGGCACTATAAAGGTGAGGATGGCTTTGCTGCAGGCATGTATTTCGATGGCAATGAGGTACAATTGCCAACAATTATAAGACTGAAAGTTGCGTGTGGCCTTTCTACAGGTAGAGTGGCAAGATGGTGAGAAGGTAGTCGGGCAACATACCAAATATGCGCCCTGAAAGAGTCGGTTGCCAAGTAGGTCGATATTGGGTGATCTCGAGCCATGACAATCGTTATTGCAGTAGACACACACCTCGGAAGACCAAGACACGTCCTTAGGGCTTGACCTTGTAGTCCCTGGAGTATGTGCAGGTTTGTTTTGCAGGTGTTACCAAGCACAGGGAGGCTGTATCTTGTGAAACCGAGGAACAAGGCACTACAAAGCTGCAGCATTGACCGCACCGATGTGCCCCATGACTTTCCACCGAGAAATTTGAGGAGATGTATGATTGTCACTAACCTCTTCTTTAGGTATAAATTGTGCGGGCTCCATGATAGGTCGTGGTCAATGAATACCCCTAAAAGGCGGTGTTTCCATGAGTTTGCAACTGTTTGCCCATTGACACTTACAGAGTAACACTTCACTGCCTTCGGAGTGAATGTAACAAGGCAGAATTTTTCTGAAGACAGCTCTAAGTTCTGTTTTCGCAAGCACAGTGATGTTAAGGTAGCTGCCTTTTGTAGCCATGCTTGTGCCTGCAGTTGTGTTACAGCAGACACCCAAATGCAGATGTCGTCGACATAGATTGATACTTGAACTGTGTTGGGCAAGCATCCGACTAAGCCAATGAGCACTAGGTTGAATAGCGTCGGGCTCAACACTCCACTCCACGGAATGTTTGGTGTTGAGTCGTGACACCATCCTTGGTCCTTGGTCATCACCATCCTTGGTCAAATAACTGCACAGCCACTGAAAAGTGTGGCCACTGATTCCGGCTTCAATCAGAGCCTCTATAAAGGCATAATGTGCTATATTATCATAGGCGCCTTTTATGTCAACGAATAATGCCACAGTGAGCCGTTTCAGACATTTTTGATGCTGAACAAATGTGACCAAATCGATTACATTATCTATGGATGAGCGCCCATGCCAGAAGCCAGCCATAGCATCTGGGTACACGTAATTTTCCAGGTACCATTCCAGGTGCGTCAAAATCATTATTTTCATTATTTTCCCTATGCAACTGGCCAGAGCGATGGGGCAGTACGATGACAAATCTAACAATGATTTAACAGGTTTGAGAAGTGGAACCACCAGGTTTGAGAAGCGGCTGCATTTCCATTCATGTGGAACCGAACCGTTGCACCAAGACTCGTTGTAATGGTTTAGCAGCAGGAGTCGTGCTTTCTGTACAGGATTGGCAAGCGCCGCATAGGTAACGCCGTCCGGCCCAGGTGACGAGGAGCGCCTGCAAGTCGCCAGTGCCGCTTCAAGCTCCTCCACCGAAAACATTACATCCATGCGGGAATCTCGTGGCACAGGAGTGGCACATGGTGTAAGTGCGCATTGGAGCTGCAAGCTGACAAGCCTTGAGCAAGATTCTTCAGCAATGTCAATTTCTCTGCGACCTTGGTGCAAAGCGAGGGATTTGAAAGGAACACGCTGTTGCGGTGATACGCGAAGTCCACGCACGGTTCTCCATATCTGAGATAATCACTGACGTGGATCTAACGACTCACAGAAACGTTTCCATCTTTGAGATTGTAGTGTATCAATGCAGCGTTAAATCTTATTTTGCATCCGCCTTGCCTGTCCGAGATTATGGATGGATTTAGTTCTCCTGTATCTTCTTTCAGCCAGCCAACCAATTGCTCGTAGTCACTGCAGTTCGGCTTCAAATTCTTCCTATTTCGGGAAAGGCTGAAAACCGCGCATAGTTTCTTGCGTGGCTTTTTGAATTTCAGGTTCCAGATTTTAATGGTTCCCTTGCTGACATACTTCCTCCATGTGCGACCGAAACGCCGACTAGTCAATTCGCCGAAGGTTCGTGGAGGAGCACTTATATACTCCCTTGATCTTTAGTTATGTGGGAATATGGTCACTTCCATGTGATTCGATGTCTGGAAACCACTGCACGTTTCTTTCAAGACGCCGAGAAAGCAGGCTCAAGTCTAGGCAGTTGCTGTAGGTAAGGACCCGTAAGTATGTTGGACTACCATCGTTGAGACATTAAAGGTCGTATTGTGTGGCAAAGGATGCTAGTCTCCTTCCCCTGGAGTCCATCTTCAAACTCCCTAAAAGTGCATGGTGAGCACTAAAATCTCCGGTGAGAATCGTAGGGCCGGGTGTCGCTGATAGCATGTCTTGCAGTCGTTTAGAGTTGAAGCCACTTGAAGGAGCAATGTAAACAGCGACAAATGTGAACGTAAGCTTCTTCGTTTTTACAATTAAACAAACGTACAGGTTGTCGTCGTGAGGCGGGACTGGGTGCAACACCTATGTCAGATCACATCTAATATATTCAATGACCTTGCTCACATCACCACAGGTAGAGGACATGAATGCCTCATAGCCAGAAATGCGTATAACATTCTGCACGTTCGGTGCACAAATTGCAAGGATGGGAAAACGGTTTTCGAAGACAAAGTGTCTAAAATCTGAAATTCTCAATTTGAGACCACGGGCATTCCACTGCAATAGAGATGCCTTCTTGACTTCCTTGTGGAAGGGCAACAAGGGGTGGGCCATGGTGCTATGCGATGCTTTCAAGTACTGGAGTCAGTGCATCCAGCACTTGCAGTGTGCTATGAGCAGACGGAGTGTCCATGTTTGTCAATAGTAGACGCATGACATTCGTGAGCAACTTGAGCATAGCAATCACTTGTGAATCCTTGTCTCGCAATTGGTCAACTGAAGCGACATTTGACTTTAAGTGGCGAGTCATGTGCTGTGGCTCTGGCACATGGCGTGTCTTCGGCAGTGCTGGCCACACCTCATTTGAGACTTGTGAAATATTCTCGTGTGCGCATATTCTAAGCCTTGAACTATAACAATGCATCAAATTTTTAATTCTTATAAGTTTATTTCATTTTTTTATTGTTGTTATTCATGAATAAAGAGTACATATATACCAACGCAAAATATTTTTTTCTCACTTTACGGTCACCCTAGAAAAATTACGGTAAATTTCTTCGAAGTAGGTCCCTCAGAAGAATTGGAATCTGCAATAAAAAAATTCGACCCTGGGCGGTCACATATGGCGAAAGAAATCGACCCTGAATGGGTTATATTTGACAGCCAACACAAGGCATGGTGGTCGCTTATGACTTTGAAGGGCCTGCCTTAAAGGCAAGGACAGAATTTCGTGGCAGCCAAAATGATGAGAAGGCATTCTTTTTCTGTCGTAGAATCATTGGCTTCTGCTTTTGACAGCGACCGACTAGCATAAGCAATGACCCCTTGAAATCTGTCATTCCCCTGGACAAGGACAGTGCCAAGGCCTAGGCTACTTGCATCAGTGTGGATTTCGGTGTCGGTGTCTTCATCGAAATGTGCGAGTACTAGTGGTGACTGCAGGCATCATTTAAGCTCTTCGAATGTTTCGATTTGAGGTGTTTCCCACTTAAACTCAATGTCTGATTTCGTGAGAAAGGTCAGTGGCTGGGCAATGCGCAAGAAGTTCTTGACAAAGTGCCTGTAATAGGCACACAAGCCAAGAAATCTGCGCACTCCTTTCTTGTCTGTGGGCTGTGGAAATTTAGCAATGGCAGATGTCTTCTGCGGATCAGGGTGGACTCCAGATTTGCTGATGATGTGGCCCAAGGAACAGAAGCTCATTGTAAGCGAAGCAGCACTGTTCCAGCTTCAGAGTGAACCTTGATGACTTGATGGCCTCCAGTACTGTTCCAAGGCACCTAAATGTTAAAGTTATCGGGTTTTACGTGCCAAAACCACGATCTGATTATGAGGCACGCCGTAGTGGGGGAATCTGGAAATTTCTACCACCTGGGGTTCTTTAACATGCACCTTCCAAGATGCCTAAGGTGATCGTCAAAATTCTCAGCGAAGACGAGGACGTCATTCAAGTAGGCGAGACAGGTCTGCCACTTCAACCCTGCTAACACTATGTCCATCATGTGCTAAAGTGTTGCAGCTGTCGAGCACAGTTCAAATGGCATGACCTTGAACTCGTAGAGGCTGTCGGGCGTGATGACAGGGGTCTTCTCAAGATCCTTCTTGTCAACTTCTATTTGCTAGTAGCCAGTCTTGAGACCCATCAACAAGAAGTACTTAGCATTCAAGAGCCGATCCAATGCATCGTCTATGCGTGGGAGGGAGTATATGTCTTCCTTTGCAATCTCGTTCAACCTATGATAATTGACGCAGAAACGCAGGGTTCTGTCCTTTTTCTTCACCAAGAGTACAGTAGTTGCCCATGGGCTATTCGACGGCTGGATGTCATCGCGCAGCATTTCATCGACTTGCTGTCTTATAGCTTCACATTCTCACGTCAAAACTCTATAAGGGCTCACGCGAAGTGGTCGAGCGGATTCTTCGGTTATTATGTGATGACTTGCAACTGGCATTTGTCGAATACACAATGATGTCAAAAAGCAGTCTTCGTATCATCGGAGCAGACCTTAAGCTGTTGCTGCTTACTCACGGGAAGACATGGATTTATGTCGGAGACTGGTTCCAAAACTTTGACTGCTGAGGTAAATACAACAGAAATGGAGACGATAAATCGCTGGTTTCCACAACTTCCTCGATGTATGTTATTGCTGTACGCTTGTTGATGTGTTTTAACTCGTGGCTGAAGTTTATCAGCATCACTTTTGGTTTTCCTCGGTGTAGTTGAGCGATACCTCTTGCGACGCAAATTATACCTCTTGATACCTCTTGATACCTCTTGATACCTCTTGCGCCGTCTATTATGCCTTCTACGTCTGCAAGTATTTTGGTGCCGACGGAAATGACAATGCTGGAGCTAGGCGGGATGCTGACTTGGTTTTCAAGTACTCTCAAGGAAATCCTCTCCAGCAGCAATGCATGGTCTGTGGACAGCGTTATCAACTTCGGCTTTAGGTCAATGACTGTGCCGTGTTGATTCAAAAAGTCCATGCCGAGAATTAAATCACGTGAGCACATTTGAAGGATAACGAAGGTCGAAGTGTAAGTCCGGTCATGCACTGTAAGTCTTGCTGTGCAGGTTCCAGTCAGCGTTGTAACGTGTCCTCCAGCTGTCCGCATATGAGAGCCGTCCCGTGCAGTCTGACTTTTTTCAGTTTGGCAGCGAAGGGTCCACTGATGATGAGTAGTTGGCTCCTGCGTCTACTAGAGCGATGACGGTGTGGCCATCAAGAAGCATGTAAAGGTCGGTGGTTCTTTATCTTGCATTGCAATCGGGTTGTGGCATTGCATCACGGCTGCATTGTGTTGTTCTGTAGCTGGTACGTCTCATCGTCAGGTCTTCTTTTGTCAGCATACCCTTGGCTCCGAGGCTTCACCGGGATGGTGGCTTGTCATTCCTAGCTCGTCGAGATATATCTTGAAGCAGCGGCGGCGGCAGCGGAGGATCTTCAATACTTTGACGTACAGCAACTGCACCTCTAACAGTTGCTGCATTTAATTTTCCGAATATGGGCTTATAGACCGGCCACGAGCTGGTCCTGTGTACAGTCAGCGCTGCGGTGACAAGTAGCTTACTGGTGCCAGGGAACACAAAGAACGTCAGGGTCTCCACTGTGTTGTGGCGATGTAGTCGGCGATATCACGAGGCTGTTCACTAAGCTGTGGACGCGGCGCATTGATGGCGAAGCCTCGCAGTCCCAAGTTGCAGTATGGGCACCGGCAATATACGTGGGCTGCTTTGCAGTGGTAGCAGAGTGGGTGGTGGTCTGGAGAGCGCCATGCATCTGTCTTCCTTGGGTAGCTGTGATGGGTGACAGGAAGGTGAGCTGGTGGCTGCAGCGGCGAACAACGGAACTGCGGCGTTACCAGGCCCTGACGTGGGCAAGGGGGAGGGCGGAGCATTGCAGCGGGCTAGGGCGGCATAGGTCATCGTTTTCAGCCAAGGCCACGGTGATTTGGGTACTCCAAGTGACGCTGAATTTCCTCTTGGACGATGTAAGCAATGGATACTACTTGAGGCTCCGTCCAAGAGAACATCCTGCACAGTTCTTCACGTACGACAGTTCTAATGGTCTCTGGAAGCTTCTTGGAGCCTAGTGCCTGAATTTCGCTCTTTGGTGAAAGCACTTGGAGGTTGTATTGGTGGGTGCGCATTTCTAGCGTCTTCTTTGCCTCTGCCGAAAACTCTGTTACGGTCTTCGGGACATTGCAGATCAGCCCTGTGAAAAGTTCTTGCTTTATGCCCTGCATCAGGAAGCGGACTTTTTTCGCCTCAGTCATTTCCGGGTCGGCCTGTCGGAAAAGACAAGTCATCTTTTCCGTGAAGATGGCGGTGGTCTGATTGAGCAGTTGCCCTCGGCTTTCCCGCCAAGCATGTACTCGCTCTTTGTGCACGACGCTCGTGAAGGTTTGTAGGGAGCCGCGACAAAATAGGTCCCACAATGTTAAGGTGGTTTCTCAATTCTCGAACCACGACCTCGCGCCATCTTTCAATGAGAAGATGATGTGGTGCACCTTGTCGTCGCTGTTCCAATTGTTAAAGGTAGCAACCCTCTCATACGTTTCCAGCCAGTTTTCTGGGTCTTCAAATGGTTATCCGCGGAAGGTCGGTGGCTCTCTGGGCTGTTGCAACACAATGGGCGATGCTGGGGCTGCCAGTGTGGCTGTTGACTTGGCCACAATCTTTCTGGTCATCTCAGGTAGAAGTCCGTGCTCCGGGGACAGGTTTTGTAGCCTGCAGCTTGCTTAATGGTCCAGGGCACACTGGTGTTGTCTTCGGTGTGTAGGGTTGACAGGGGAGTCTGGTAAATGAATGCAAAAGCACCTCCACCAGATGCCACGTTGTAATGACAATGAAGAAAATAGTTGCAAAAGTGTGAATGACAAAAGTAACTTTTTAATGGACGAACCTGTGCCCATAAAGGCAAGTTACACTCAAAGCACAATGACAGCGGCAAACACAGTTGGCATCATCGAAATCTGATCTGTGGGGCAAGCGCATCGGCTTTTATACATGAGTTATCGCAGGTTCCAGAATAATCAGTGGTGCCTGCGTGTCTTCCAGAAAGTACTGCACAATTTGCGTTGCGCATACAATCAGATTACACAAGGTTCAGTGACAAGAGACAACGGACAGTACCATCAATAACCTTCGAGAAACTTCCTATACATGTAGGCACACCCTGTGCTGAGCGATAATGTTTAAACTTTGTTAGGCGGTGAAAAACCGGTCACCCAAGAAAGATATTTAAACAAGTACACATGTCAATATCCTTCATTATGCAATGGTGATAGTATATATTTGGCCATCGTTCCTATTAACCATAGCTTTTATAAGTAGAAATTTATAGTGCAACCTGATTTCTGACACCAAGCAGCCCACCAAGTGCCGAGAGGTTGGGCTGTATCCTGTGTGGCGTGTACCAAGGTGCTTACTCACCTATTTTCTCTCGTGACCTTAATATGGCTGCCACCTTTCTTGAGCTCATGACTAAGCGTGTGACCGTAGTGCTCTACTGATACCTATAGGAAAAAAAAAGGTAGTCAGAACTGCGACATCAAGAAAAAAATCTGAGAAGCAAGGAGGAAAAACAAGCAGATAAGTAAACAGCAAATCAAGCTCACAAGGCACTTAGAAGGAAGAGAACTGAATCTAGGAACATTATGTGCACTACAAAATTACAAACTGTACCCTGTACGCTGACTTGTAATATGCGACTTTGCTAATAATATAACAATATGTGACTTTACTGGTAAGGCAAATATAGACAAAGAACATGTACAAAGTGATGTTTTCTATTCTACAATAGTCTACCACATCAGACATCAAACCAAACTGATTGTATAGCCTCAATTCTAATTAATGGCACAGGAACTTTAGGTTGATCTGGCACCGAATGTCATAACAAGGCATTTAATTTTCCGTTATCTTTTGTTAACAGCTATCATGCCACATGGTGAACCCCAACAATAATGCGAGTGCACGAGCCAATGAAAAAGGGCAAGAATAATTGAAAAATTATATAGATTGTTAACGGATACGAGCCCTGAAAAAAAAATGAATAAACTTTGCACAATGCCCAACACTTTAATTTCAATGCAACCCAAATTCTTGAACACCTACAAATTTGCAAGAAAGAACATGACCATGACCATGACCATGAACCATGCATTGTAAAATTCTGTATAAAATTCAAAATTTTTCATTAGTCCCCTTAGGGTGCACAATATAATTGAATAAATGATGCCAAGTAATAATAAAGTCCTATATATTTTACAAAACCTCAGAAAGTAGCACCATTGTCCAAAGATGCATTCCCAAAACTAGCTAAAATATATGCAGTGGTGTTAGCTTTTCCAACAACAAGCTAAGGCTTTTGTAACACTAACTGGTACACCAGAGTATTTGGTTAGAAATTCATTTCAAAACCAATGCAACTTATGATTTCTGCTAAGCAAATATTACCTTACTACTGCCAGACTTTAATTCTGTAATAGTAACATGTACTCTAAAGTGCATACTTAAAAGCTTTAGCGTAATTTCTTGATTACCTATTTCAACATTGCGATTTGTCATAAAAGTAATGTCCCCCTCTTAAAGTATGATCCACTCAAAGAGGCCAAATTGCACAACATCCTAGAGGCAATTAAAAAAAAATACTTTCCGAAACACATGTATGACGATGCATGCAGAAAAGAGAGAGAGATAGAGAAATATGCAGCCAGTTTTTAAATGAAGCAGCACACCAAGAAATTAATAAAGCTCAAGAATACAGAGTACTTTAGTCAACCAGAAAGCTTAATGACTCAAGTACTGAATGAAGTAAATCCACAAGACGACCACATCTTGCAGATTTGCTATATGATAGATGTGAATTCACAAAATTTTTTGGCCTAGTGCGCTGTGTACAATTGTTTAATATTTTTCGTGCCCTAAATGCTCTTCCATGCCATTCTAAATGATATGATATACAAGTCCCAACCACTGGATGTAACATCATGACAAGGCAACAACCCATTTGGGTTTCTGTTAGGGCTAGGAGCCAAGTTCCAGCTAGTAGAGTGCAAGTTGGCATTCCACTTGCACCATCTTGCCCTCTGTGTACTTCTCCAGGTCCCCAAGCATCACCTGCGCCACAACCACTGTCTGCAATCTTCAGCCCCATGAAGCTTCCTTACTGTTGCACCAGTATGATGGATACATGCACAATACTTTGAGCCAGGTTTACAAGCAGCATAATGGTAAGCACTGAAAGTTGTTGCTAGCGGTGATGACCGGAAACAAAAGCAATGAACAGCAATGCACCATAACCATTCTGACAATGCCATGGCGCCTGAGAACATTTCAGATAGTATTTAAGTACAATTTTACAGTTTTCAGGATTGTGCTGTTTGGACGTTCTGGGGACGCTCAACTTTCTTGCACCCCCTTATGTTGTTTTCTCCACGTGGCACTCACATCTGTAATTTGGTTTCATTGCAGAGCTAAACACCGCCAGCAGCAGGTTTAGTTGCAGAATAGTACGAAACATCATGCAAGTGCTGCGCTGCCAATGCTACCTAAGAGTGGGGTTACTCGAGTGCAGAAGGGAGTCCTCCTTTTTGGCTTGTGGTCAGCAGTGTGTACAGAATTCTCACATGCCGGCTGGCACGCTCTGCAGGTGAAGTAACTCGAGAAGCGGTTGGCAAAGAACGAACGCTTTATTAAAGGTTAGTGTAGCTTTTATAGCCTTTATCTTGTGACGTCACCGCAGCCACTGCCGATTCACAAGAGGCATGGCCGGTGAATCTAACACGTGCCAGCAGCGCATGTTGATTCATAACAATTCTTCCCCCTTAAGGACTGAAGCGGTCGGGGGGCCGGTGCTCCCGTTTCGACCTGCACAGTGTCACTTCAGCGCGATCAGTCACTTGCGTCTTGCTGGTAGCACCCTCGGCTTCGGCCCGCCCATCTAACGGCGTTCGAATGTGGATGCCTACTTGAGCCTGACTGTGACTGCTGTCGTGTCCTTAAGAGTGTGAGTCTGCCGCTGCGTTCTGGCTGCCTTCAGTCGTTGGTACTTGCATGGGGGCCTCGGGTTCCACTGCTTCTCCTTCCACGCTGGTCCTCCTGCTCTTTAGCTGGTCGAGGTGGTGGCGATGTTGCTCCCCATCTGCAGTCTTTACCGCTGCCATTTGCGAGCCTTCGGTGGACTCTACCGAGCCTGGTTTCCATTTGTCACCCACTCCGTAGTTCTTGAACCAGACGTCTTTGCACAGCGGTTGGCCACTGTTGCACGTACCTGCAGAAGGGAAAGGTCGTGACACGACGTTGTGCAATAAAGAACATGGCTGATATCCGAGAAGCATGGAAGCTGGGGTTTGCCTATTTGGCAAGGGAGTGCACCGATAATGCGAAAGAATGTGGTCCAGCCAAGCTTGCAAACTGCCACATGTGTTTTTGTTTAACCCTTGTTTGACAGTCCATACTGCTCTTTCTGCCAGGCATGCGGTTTCTAGGGAGCTGTCCGCAAATGAGCGATGGCATTGCGCTTCATAAATGCCCCGAACTCTTCGCTAGTAAACTGCGGCCTGTTGTCCGTCATAAGGGTCCTCGGCAAACCGAACCGGCTGAACATAGTCTGCAGTGCTTCAATTGTCTTTGCCAAACTGGCGGTCTTCATAGCGGTAACCTCGATCCATTTCGTATGGGAATCAACCACAATCAACATGTTACCTTCCACAGGACCTGCAAAATCGACATGGACCTTAGACCATGGCTCCTCTGTGTCCGGCCAAGGCACGGGTTGTCGGGCAGGAGGCATGCTGCCCCATTCTATGCATGTTGGACACGTGTTGACCAGCTTCTCAATGTCCCGATCGAGCCCTGGGTACCAGAAAACAGAACATGCCAGGTTCTTCATAGCCGTTATCCCTTGATGTGCATCATGCAGCATACACAGCATTGACTGCCGCGCACTTGTTGGAATAACCGCTCGATGGCTCCAGTACACAATTCCATGGCTGTACGTCGGTTCTTCTTTCCTGTGCATGTACACGTGTAACGGCTCCTGAGCAGGTTGCAAGTACTGTGGCCAGCCATTCTGAATGTAATCGCGAACTTGCGCGAGGTTGCTGTCGTCAACAGTCATCTTAGCCAAGTCACTCGCCGACAGAGGACAGGTGTTGAGGTGATCGGTCAGAAGAACATACTCACGAGCGTCATCTTCTGCAGCCTTAGTGTTATGCTCCTGCCGCACCGGTAAACGGCTGAGGGTGTCTGCAGGAATCAACGTCTTTCCTCCTTTGAACTGAAGTTTGTAGTTGTAGGTGCTTAGCAAGAGGGACCAAAGCTGAATCCGGGCAGCGGCCATGGCGGGAACGGGCTTGTCGGGGCTGAAAAGGCTCAGAAGAGGTTTGTGATCTGTAACAAGCGTGAAATGATTCCCGAGAAGATTTTCCCGGAACTTTGTAACCCCGAAGACAACAGCCAATGCCTCTCTTTCAATTTGTGCATAACTGCACTCAGCAGCTGAAAGCGTTCGCGACCGGAGCCCAATTGGTCGATCTTGCCCATTTACTCTGTGATATAGCACTGCGCCAACGCCACACGACGACGCATCGTTTTCCAAGATAAGCGGCTTACTTGGATCGTAGCGTGCCAAGAACTTAGCTTCCTCTAGCACCCGCTTTGTTGCTTGGAACGCATTATCTTGTCTCACTCCCCACTGCCAGCGTGTGTTCTTTCTTAGCAGCTCATGCAGCAGCTCTAGAAGAGTAGCCAAGTTTCCCAGAAATGAGTGGTAGTAGGTCACAAAGCCCAAAAATGCCCGTAGTTCCGTAACACCAGTTGGCTTCGGCATTTTCATTATTGCAGCAATGTTGTCCGTCTGAGGTAACAATCCGATCGTATTTATACGATGTCCAAGAATTCAACGTCTGCTTGTCGGAACTTGCATTTTTGCGGATTCAGCTTGACACCGTGTTGCCGGAAACGTCTGAAAACTTCACGCAGCGTCTCCACAGTTGCCGCATTTCTCCGCGACTACCACATTATCCAAATATACTCTATTATATGTCCATTATACGTCCAAAATGCCTTGCAGGATGCCGTCCATACGTCTCTGAAAAATCGCAGGAGCAGAGGCTACACTAAAAGGAAGCCTATTAAAGCAAAAGGGGCCTTTCGGAGTGTTTACGACCAAAATCTTCTTTGTTTCCTCGTCAAGCGGCAAATGACTGCAAGCCTCTTTCAAGTCGATAGTGCTGAATACTTCACCACCGTTTAGGTTTGCAAAGATATCCCGTATTTTTGGCAATGGATACTGCTCCGTGACACATGCAGCATTTGCGGTCACCTTAAAATCGCTACACAACCGAAGGGAACCGTTCTTTTTCATAAAGGGAACCAGAGGCGTGGCCCAGTCTGCACTGTCGACAGGCGAGAGAATGCCATGCTTAACAAGTCTGTCTATTTCATTTGACACTTGCTCCCACATTGCATATGGCACAGAACGTGCTTTGCAGAACCGCGGCATCGCATTTTCCCGCAACCGCTAATGGATTGCGGGTCCATCAATTAGCCCTAGACCTGGCGTAAACAAATCGCTGAACTCCTCTAAGAGCGCGCTAACCAAAGTACTGTCAGGGACATTTTGCTCACCGGAGGTTTCCTCGCCGAGAATGCTGAGGACGGGCCTTCCGCTATGCTCAAATGCGCTGATGACATCGCTCCCGTACAAGTTCGGGCCATCGCATTGCAGTACGGTTAGAGTTGCATCTAGGGTCTTTCCCGTGTACAAGATCGGAAGCTTCAGCTGACCCCTCACGGGAAGCTTGCCAAGAAAGCAGGACAAATGCAAGGACGCCTCGCAGAGTGCAGGCCAAGCATGCCAATGCTTGCAGTATGTTTTCCACATAATGATGGAGACAGGCAATCCGGCATCCACTTGCACTGTCAGTGGAATTCCGCTCCAGCAGAGGGTGCGAACCACGGGCTTGACCCAGTTTACCGACGTAGTATACAAACCCAGAAGACAAAGTTCGTTGCCGTCGCTCTCTGAAGAATGCTCCTCACAAAGGGCCCCCCCTTGTTTCCATACACACATTTCAGCTAGGTGCCCTTTACGTCAGCAGCGAAAACACTCCGCCAGGCGAAACTTGCACTTTGCTGCCTTGTGTTTAGTGCTACCGCAGCACGGGCAAACGACATCTTCGTTTGGACGAGAAGTGCTCGGATTAGTCTTGTGGTAATACGGTTGACCTTGCACCTTGATCCTCATGGCATGGACGTTGCCATAATCCTGTGTCTTCTCCATATGATCAACGTTGAGGGCTGCCATCTCGGCTGCTAAAGCTATATCTTCGGCTTCTTTCAGCATCAGTGAAGGTCTTGCCAAAAGCTTCCGACGAATGCCGGCATGACGTAGACCACAAACAAGTCTGTCTCGTAGCATCCTGTCCCGTGCCTCGCCAAAGTTGCAACAGCAGGCCTTCTTCCAAATTTCCACAATTAAGTCTTTTGTTGCCTCGTCGGAATGCTGGCATCTCATAAAGAACTTGTAGGGCTCCACTATTTCGTTTCCCTGTGGCGCAAAGTGTTCTGCCAGCAGTTCAAGCAGCTTCTCGTAGGTGAGGTTTTCAATCTTTGCCGGCGCGCACCGTACCGTTATTATGCCGACTGTTGCCATGCTTAAGGCTGCCGTTAGCAGGGCTCGTCGTTTCTTCGAGTCAACGATTTCATAAGCTTCAAAGTAGGACTGCAGACACATCTGGTAGGTGTCCCAACTGTCTTCTGTTTCGTTGAAACCTGGCAGTCTGGCGTGGGCTGCCATGGAGCAGACACGGCCCGGTGGTGGGCAGCCTCGTCGCCACTGAAGTAACTCGAGAAGCGGTTGGCAAAGAACAAACGCTTTATTAAAGGTTAGTGTAGCTTTTATAGCCTTTATCTTGTGACGCCACCACAGCCACTGCCAATTCACAAGAGGCGTGGCCGGTGAATCTAACAAAATAAACATGTGTGAGCGGCGCATGCTGATTTATAGCAGCAAGGCTGCCCTGCAAGAGGCTTCAGAGTGGGGCACCAGGATGGACAAACACAATCATTCGAATGTGTCCCCATTCACATGAGTGTACATGCGAACAATTAGGTGTTGGTGTCCACCATGGGGGCGAACATATTCGCTCGATATCCTGTCCTAGCAAGTCGGACTTCCTCAATTCGTCTGCACCCATCGGCCTGTTCTATTGATAGTAATTTGGCTGGCTAGATTGGTGTTAAAAAGTGCAATAAATGCCATTTTGATTGTTCACACTGCTGTGTTGTCATTCCTTTGTCACAAGAGCAGGTATGAGGCCCCCCACAGTACACCAAAATTTCTGATACAATGTGCCGCCTCACTCGGAAAGTTGGGCATGACCAAAATGCGCGATGTTGCAAACATTGTGGCTATGACAAAGCTGCCATCATTCATGTTGTTTCCAATGTACTTGGTTTCACTGGCTTTACAAGCCCCTACTTTCCAAAAGTGAAAGCTAACAATAAGAAGATCTTAGTTGATTCAGCATGACAAGATAAACCTCAACATAACAAAGTCAGTAAAATCAAAAATTTGCTTTGTTATTTCGAAATTTCATTGTATTGAAATTTGACCTTTTATGTAAATAAGTACAGTCGCCAATAGATTTTTTCTTACACAGAAAGGGGCCGCAGAATTTCCCGAATTATCGGCCAATCGAGAAAAGCAAATTGGAATGAAAAAACAATTTTTATAAATTTGACAATCGGCAAGGAATGATATGGTTTCATGCCACGTACGTCGACGATATCTTCATATTGGCAGTACGAATTTAGTGAAGCCGGCCACGCTTTCATGTGCACTCCACCCCCACGGCTGATACGTCACTCGTACTGGGTTCCACTTTGGCGGTCACTCTTGTCGCGCGGCGCACGATTTGAGAGGTGCCCATTTGCAAGCAGCCGCTTGTAATTCAATCATTTGACCACCTGCATACGCGGAAGTTCTTATTTATTGTCTCGGCATTCCTTTACAGCGCAGTGAAATTTCATTATATTGAACTCACATACATGCACTTCGTTATATTCAGGTTCTAAATACATAGTGTTTTACGAACAAGAGCTTATGAAAAATTGAATACTTCGTTACATCGAGAATGTCGTTATACTGAAGTTCGTCATGTTGAGGTTTAACTGTACCTGATTGTTGCGTGAAATACATTTCGTAAAAAGGGACAGAGAAAAGAGGAGTGAAGCGCCAAACTACCAACTGTTTAATGAGAGCTTCAGAAACACAGAAAAAGAGACAACTTCTGCGCATGCGCAGAGAGCCAAGGTATGACGCAAAACAACATAGTCCTGATAACATATCTCAAAGAAAGCCCATTTCTGCAGAATAGGTACAATACGACAGATGTATTGCCGACACAATCACACCCTTTCTTTTTAATCTAGAACACTTCCAACAACTCTCTCGCAGTCTCATCTTTCAGCTACTAATTTTCAGCTACTACCAGGAGAGCAAAGCTAAAAAAAAAAAAAAAACACATACAGTATGGTTGAAACGGTGCATCTATGAAGGAAGTTGAGAGTGGCCTGCCCCAATAATAAACGAGAAGAAAGCGAGTTAACCGAGGGGCACAATTTTTATTAGTCGTATCATAAGAAGCCAACAAACACTGACACCAAGGACAACATAGGGGAAATTACTTGTGCTTAATAAATGAAATAAAGAATCGATAAATTAATCGAAATGAAAGTGGATGAGAAAACAACTTGCCGCAGGTGGGGAACGATCCCACAACCTTCGCATTTCGTGTGCGATGCTCTACCAATTGAGCTACTGCGGTGCCGTTTCCCCATCCACTTTCTTCGGCATTTATGTTTCCTAGTAGAATCTTGGGAGTGTTAGCCAGCGCCACCACTCACAGACCTTGGCAGCGGACGTGGAACGTCCTTTCTACTGCAGGCATCACGAGAACGTGATCTTTTTGGGTGAAGGCAACTGGTCAATAAACCCACACATGCTACCTGAAGACATCAATGTTGCCGGATGCGAAGGTTATGGTATCGTTACCCACCTGCGGCAAGTTGTCTTTTAATCCACTTTCATTTCCATTAATTTATTGTTTCTTTATTTATTAAGCACAAGTAATTTTCCCTATGCCCTAATAATGAAGTACGCGAGCATTCAAATTCAAGCTTTACTAATCATATGTGCAGGAATTTGTTCTGCGGTTCCTGTACATTACATTCAAGCTTGGCAAACCAGCAGAAGTTTTTTTTTTAAGCAAGCACATTAGTTCTCAGCATTCCATGCTTTTTACAGTGCAGCAACAATGATTAAGCTAGAGATGAGCTGCGTGGGCATGCAGGTCCAAATGGTGGTCTCTGTGGACCGACTTTGAAGAAGTTTAGGTGTGCAATGAAAAAAGCTCGTATGTAGGCAAAAGTGCCAAAGTAAATTTTCACTGTGAAACCTAAACTGCCACTGAGAGTTGGTGACATATGACATACATCAGCCTATCAAGTGGTTGAATGCAAAATGGCTGTCTCATAATGAAATTTCAAATACATATTAATAGGCTGAAGCTCAGGATTCAGCAAAAGTCTTATGGTGCATCCAATGTTGATGGTGTTGTGAAAGGCAATAGATTCTTAAACTGCCCTACTACTCAGAAATGTTAATGGCTTGTGCCATATCGGAAAATTTTGTCAGCAAATGTGTGGAAACTTTTCAGCTGTGAATAAATTTGAATAAGTGCAATTTTTGGTGCCTCAAGATAATTATTTCAGGCATTTCTGATATAAATTTAGCATTGCAAAAATACTTTATTCAATACCAGAAGATTCGTATAATTACTTCAGGTGCCAATTAATCCTGACAGTTGAAAACATGGTTTTAAATCATTTCTTGCATTTTCAGTATTGCTAAAAACAATGTAGCAGCAGAAAAAATATCAGTATGAAAATTTCAGGGAATTTCGTTGTGTCCACAAATGTGAACTCAATGCATTCACTCTCATAAGTTTATTAGACATGGAAGTATAAACGGCCGTTTTACAAGCAGTGCGTTTGGAAAATGCCCAGTCAATAGCAAAGTTTGCCTGATGTGAATCATTCTAAAAAAAGTGTCCATCGATTATGATACTACCTAATGCGTAATTTGAGCGCAGCTTATTACATCTTTTAATTTCACAATATGTTGAGGCAAAGAATTTTAGACTGAAATCATTGCACCGACTGGCAGTGGGCCAGTGCCACCAGCACCTTCGTAGAGGGAGGGGCAATATAGGAACACTGGCATGATCAGCAGCATCAGAGCCAGCTGTGGAAGATGACGACCAGCTGTGGAAGAAGATGACGACCACGAACATGAAAGCAGTGGCATGAGCATGTTCACACGGTTATGCTGAAAACACTGACCAGCCAGCTGTGGTAGTAGACAACAAACGCATGAGCAGTGGCAAAATCGCATTTGTGCGGTTACGCTGAGGGACGCCAGTGCTCAACCTGTGAATGGTGCCCAAGAAGATAATGAAAGACAAGAATCCATTACATGACTACATACTGGTGCCACAATTAAAAACCGAGATGTCTATTTCTACTTTTCCATCTACTGTAGCATACTTTCTACATATTAATCAATTTTGTAGGATGGGTCCCATAAGAACTGTCCCAAGAAGTATGCAATGTTTTAATCATTACTTTCATGAGTACCTTTGGGGTGTTATTTTGGCATGTACAATTGTACACACAGTGCATGAAGGGCATAACTGAGATCCTATCGTAAAATGCTTTTGAGACATGATATTAACATGCACATCTTGTACATGCACTTTAATAGCTTTGTTGGATCATATTTATAACACGGACAATTTTGTTAGGCCATCATGACATTAGAATATAGAACTATGATACAGCTTGAAAGGCATTTTCATCATATTAAAAAAATCTATGCTAACAATAGTAATAGCTGATAGGGTTTAGCATCTATAGAAAAGCATGAGCTATGACAGATACTGTAAAACGAGGTGCGAATTACTTTGGCCCACGTTATATGTATATACATTTAATGTACTGTTAAATCTCAATAACGTAGGTGCTATAGCATATCCTGTTCCCATCAGAGTGTTGACACCCCCCACTCCTCTTCAGGGGTGGTGGAAATTGAACCTGATTGCACAGCAGCAACAAAGTGAACAACAAAGAAATTGTGCCCCAGTGTTAAGTAGAATGACAAATACTAGTGTCACAATTTAATAAAGGTAATTACCTCAAATGTTAGAAAAAATGCGTTTTCCAGGTCGTCTCCATCATAGTCCAACAGGTTTTGCAGACCCCTGCATCCCATATGAAACAGAATGTGATCAATGCTTTATCGAGCTTTCCTGTATCTATTAAATGATAAAAATACCGCCTACTTACTTGGCTAATGTAGGGGAGAGGTCTTGCAAATCCTTCAGTGTTGGTTTCCTGTGCAAGTGTAAGAGCTTGTCAATACAAACAAAAGAAATATATTTATTCAAATACTCTGAAATTACTTTCATTCCCCCACATCTATGCATGTTCTGAATACCACACACAATAACTATCTCTTATTATTGGTTTGTTTTGTGGAGTTGCAATAGCTGCCAAATTTCATCCCTGAAGCTGCTGCAGAGACTAACCATGCAGGCATTAGAGGTGCAAGAGCGTTTCCATAAAAATGAAAAAACACTGATAATTAGCTAAAACGCTTCACCTTAAAAAAATATTCAGAGAACTTTTCGATACTGCAAAATGTGAAAGCACTTATGCTCCACAACTAGATAATTTTCTAAAGTTATCATCATGCCGTAGCATGTGCTTCAAAAGATGTGTCAAGCCATTCAACCAGGGATGTTGTATGTACCCCAAGCAAGCATTTAGGAAGGAAAAGGGCCACAAAAAAAGACAGCATCTTGTCAATTCCAAACCTGTAACAGCAGAAAACCTTGATGGCATAATTTTAAGTTGTTACAAGTTAGAACAATGTTTATAAGTACAATGACAAGCCTGCCTCGCAGGCCAAATGCAACTATGGGTGCCACACCAAAAATTAGGGTGATGAACTATTCGTCTGACAGTAATGCATTAGCATCAGTTTTTGCCCCCCATTTATCAATACCTTTAGCTATACAGCAGACAGAACCCAAACACAACCACTCATGTTACCACCGGAGTGTGCAACACATGTCCAGACTTGCCCAAGAGCAAAACGCATTTGCTGACGGCTGAGCACCAACTGTGCAAGGATGCATTCCAGCGCAGGGAGTATCCCGCCTCCATCAGGTGCCCCCTCCTCTTCCACCTCTGTCAGCTTCCTCTTCACTCATCTCCCCTCTTTTGCGGAACAGAAGCTAACAGATGGGTTTCTGTTTGCATGACTGTACAAATTCTGACACATTAAAATCCTAATATAGGAGTGCAGTCATGTGCCCCATAGTGCTGTAGCAGTCTGCTGGCACCATCTATCATTGAAACAATCCCTCACCCCAAAGTTCCTTGGCTACAGCAAATACCACTGCACTGGCAAACACACTCTCGAAGACTTTTGAAGTAACAAAGGTTGTGGCGTAGGAGGGGTGCTTGGATTAGTTCCACCCGATTAGACGCCCAGCCCTGGTACTGCAGGATTGCGTGGGTGAGCCTCTGTTGGTTGAACATTGGAGGCCATGGGCACCAGTGCTACCTTTAGTCAGGTTATGCTGCGGCAGACACAGGCTAATAAAGCGCTGCCTTAACTCTATCGTTACTGCGAGAAAATGGTCATTTCTTATAGGTCTCGGAAAAAAATTATTTACCTCTACAAATAATATTCCAGCACACATTGCAGCATAGCATATTGTGCATAATGAAATGCTCTTCCCAAAAAACATACACTGCCAAACAAAAAATTTATTAAGTAAAACAAAAATTCTAAAGTGTGGCATTTTTGCTGCCAGTTGATAAAAACAACAATTAAAAAACACGATACCTACAAAAACATTAATATCAAAGGAAATTCAGAATATACAATTGAAAGATAAATAACCAAAAGATATTGTCTGAAAAAAAAAAATAAACGCTCAGTACACCGCCATTCTTTAGATACAAAAAAGAAACTAAGACCAGTTCATCGCTCATGCCATGCGGCGAAACAGTTCCTGGATCTTGTGAAGCATAGGTGCACTATGGGCTTTTCCCAAAGAACATCTGGCTTTTGTTCAACTTTGCGGTCCTCGTAACACATTTTGCAGTTCCGCCTTTTCGCATCTTCTGAGGATGGTCCGATGAGAAGCCCAAGGAACATACTTCATCAGTTCATCTAGAGTCATGCACCTCTAGGACCGATCACTGTCAGCGTAGCTAGGCAACTAAAAGATTATGCATCCAAGCATATCTGTTTGCATTTTTGCAGATTGTCTTTATCACCTCTGCAGAGAAGAAGAGTATGAAAAAATCCCATGGCATTGTAAACTGCCTTGCGCTAATCTGTTGTGCCCAGCAGAGATGTGCTACGGGTGGCCTTCTTGGCGTGAATGGAAGTTTCTTTGCTGCCAATGGCAGCACAACATAACCAAGCGAAGTATGCACCCTGAATATGATCAGTAGAGTTCTCAGGTCATGCAAAAAAATCGGCAGATAAGAACATGCAAGGAAGGAGACCGCTCAAGGCTGTAAAGGAAACTCGCCGGTGAACAGCTGCAAATGTCCCCTCACGCTCACTCAAAACATTGTCGCCGTCAGAGCTTGGATTTGCTTTGCTGTCATCTTCGGAATCATAAATCGAGTCCTCATCCCTAAATTGAAGTGCGGGTGCAGCACAGTTTCGAGCACGACGCTTTCCTCGCGATGAAGCCACACGGAACGACACCATTGGAGCAAATTTCGTTTAACTGCGCAGTGACACCGGCAGCGCCCCTTGCCTGGATTTTACAAGAGAAGCAAAACAGACTCTTGGAATCTGGTTGAAAAGGCCAGGTCCACATGTTGGACATGTCGCAGACATTCAGAAATACACTCTGATGGAATAAAACGACTCGTACTGCAAACTCAAGCTCACTAGTGAAGAGCTGGTATCATTTTCGGTTAATTATCACCGCTCAGCACTGTTGGACAGGAAAGCCAGCAATATAATTTAATTCTTGACTTGCTGGGAGTCATTTGGTTACAAAATTTTTATGCTAGTGCAGCGTAATCGTGAGTGGCATGCTTTTTTTCTCGAGCGTGGCAGAGGGTGACAGCCATGTTTCTTTTCGCTAGAACATATGCACATTAGTTCGCAAATAGGACCGTCAAAAATTACAACATCGCTGGAGTGCGAAAATTTAAACTGATTCTGACAGCTCAGTGCTAGTACTAACAACTGGATGGCATTAAGTCGATAAGAAGTGGCTCTAACATGTTGAAATCGATGGTCCAAAGCATAAGACACCAGTGATCAATTTGAATAGGCGTGGTAACGAAAGAGTTAAGCTCTTGGTGGTGCATAGCTACCGAACCCAGCACCATCCACAATGGACCTAGCAACGGATCACGGCCTACTGCAGCCTCCAGTATACCTACTGACAACATTCCTTGGAAGGCATGTTAGGGGACATCAAAATTCGTACACTGGCTCTTCAGGAGGGACAATGTGCAGTGGCAGTCTCCTCAATCGATCAAGTTCGTCCCAGGCCTGTAGGTCAAATAGTAGCTCTAGCTGCACTTAGTGTCAGTGCTCAATGCATTACACATGGTGAACTCAGTGCAGAAACCCGACACTAGTGCCTGACAAGGCCCAACAGATGCTTGTGATCCATGAATGTCTCCACATGCTGACCCCACACATATTGCTGAAACTAGAGAATTGAGCCCACCAAACACCTCAGCCAGAACCTTCCTCTCCAACTGGCTGTAGATCTCCTTGGCTTCTGTCAGGCACTGCTACGCAAATGCCCTCCCCCCCCCCCCTCCTCCCACAGGCTTCTCCACTACCAATTTCAACATGTGAGCCAGAACTGCACAATTCCATATGGTGATACATCATGTAACACTGCAACAATGGTGACATGACATCATAATAAACCAGGACATCTGCAAATATAAACAGCCTTTCACTCAGTCCCACAACGCCAACAACAGTGCCACAATGCATCTTTCTCGGGCAGTTAGTGTGGAGAATACAGCATAGACAACGAACTTAACAGTAACTTTAATAAAAATTAAGCCACAAATTCCGCAGCTTGTGCACATCCTTCAAGTCTGATGCTCAAACAATTGCCTGTATTCTCTCAGGCACTGGGTTAATATCTGTATCTATAGTGAAGCCCAAGTATACTGCTCATTCTACTCCAAATGTGGATTTCTTTGGCTTCAGCTTCAATCAAACTGCATGGAGCCTGTTGAGCACCTAATCTGAGCACATGAGATGATCCTCTTGTGATCCCCCTTTGCCAGAATACAGTCAAAATAAACATCTACCTTGTTACATCCTTGCAACAGGTTTTCAATCTCTTGTTAGAAGAGTGAAAGTGCTGACACCCCCATGAAAGGCAAGCAATTGCATTGAAACAACCTTCAGCAGATTTGGAGCCCCATCACGTACTTCATCAAAGCAATGCATACGTCTTGATCTCGTCTGCCTTGTTCACGGCGAGCTTGAAATTGCCATTTATACCACATCTTTCTTGAATACTGGGATTAGCAACATTGCTCATGCTGACATTCGCACTGGCTATAAGAGTACTTTTACACTGCAGTATTTGAATTTCTTAGTCTTCTAAGCCCTGGAAAGTATTTGATACTGTACCTGGCTTAAAAAATCATGCCTTTGAGGCCTTTCAAAGTACCAAGAGCTTTGAAAATAAGTCGGGAAACTTGCCTGCCAAATCTACTGCATTGGTGCACATGCAGTGGCATTCTAAAGCTTTTGCCCAATTCCTTCCGAAAACCCAAGACTAACTCCTGACAATAAACACTATCACCTCAGCTTCTGTTTTCTCAAAACTCTGCTTCCACCTATGCCTTGTAAACGACAGCTGCCCAGTGGCCGAAGTAGCCTCTCAGCTGCTATTGGACTTTGCAGGATGCAGCCCAGGGAAACGCTGCATAAATTTCACCTTATGAAAAAATGGCTCCTGTGTCCCCCCTGCAAAAACTGACTGGGCTTAGACAAGTACTGATGCACAAATACAGATGCTGCGACCCCAAAGCATTCATGGCATCGCCACAATGACTGTGACATTCGAGGATCCCAGCTCCACAAACCATGGGCTGCTAACAACAGTTGTACTGGTTTCAATGTTGGTTTCATCATTGGAATCATAGTTGGAGATTGTATCTGCCACTAACATGGAACACTGAGCTCGTGCTGAAAAATCAGTAAGGTTACTAGAACCAGGACCACAACCATGTTGCACATTTTCACTGTGCCTGTACACTAATGCTTACAAGCTACTAGTAGGCTCTTGTATAAACAAGCACTTTTCCCTGCCTAATGTTCTTGCAAGGAACAAAATGCAGATTGTGAAATCTGTACAAGCCACTTTGCCGCTTGCAGCCTTTTCACCATGCAAAAGGCTGCAAATATCATTCACTACTGCTGGACCAGTCACCTGCTGTACTCTCTTGATGGATGCCTCCATACTTGTGATGATCTGGGTAGGCCGTTACTTCAACTCCAGTTCCTCAACCAATTCCATCCTCATTGTGTTGTTCCAACTACCACAGAAAAGGCAGCCTCTAAAATCGTTCAGTTTCATACTGAATGTAAACAGGTCCAACAGTCTGTGCAACATGGCTACAAAGTTCTTTACCCTCTCACTGTCCCTCTGCATCCGGCACTAAAAGTGGCAAAGGTGGCAATGAGTAGGTTGGTTCTACACAGGGGCTCAGGAACACCATGCACTTCTTCCAGAAAGTTGTGAATGATTAATCCCGGCCTCAGCAGCCGCATTTCGATGGGGGTGAAATGCAGAAACACCCATGTACCTAGAACTGAGGTGAAACAGCGCGAAAAAGACGAGGACACAAGGAAATAAATACCACAGACAAGCGCTGAATTTGTTTCCTTGTGTCCTCGTCTTTTTCGCGCTGTTTCATCTCAGTTCTAAGTATGAACCAACTAGCCCTCATCAAGATCTTACTAATACCCATGTACCGTGCATTGGGTGCACATAAAAGAACCCCAGGTGGTCAAAATTGATCTGGAGTGCCTCACTACGGCGTGCCTCATAATTAAATTGCAGTTCTGGCACATAAAACCCCAGACTTTAAATAATAATAATAATAATAATAATAATCTTGTGAAGGCACAGGAATCGCATGTGATAACACATTAAAGAAACACTATAAGATTCTTTTTTTTTTTCAATATTGTCCTTCTAGTAGCAAGGTCACTGCCCCCCCCCCCCAATAATTTAGAACATCAAATAATCAAGTTCACATATGGCCTCAATCTTCAATCAAATAGGATAACCTACAAATAATAATAAAAAAACTAATAAATTATATCTTAAAAGAAAGAGATATTCTAAAGAATAGACACCAACTGCTTGAGAAGCTTCTTGTAGAGAACCAGTGGGAAGGGCAGGGCTATGATGGTGAAGTTGTATATGGCCAGACCACAGACAATGCCAATGAGGTAGTACATGACATCTTCTTCAAAACTCTGAAAAAAGTTGCATAAAAAGGTGAGAACTAAAGTGTATCTTTAACAGGCAAAATACACACCCATATGCAATGATACATGATATCTTGAACTGCTTATGTGCAACACAAGATGATACTATTGTCAGTTTTTGTTAGCAATGGTGTAGAGCCATTGCTACGGTATTTATTTGAATATAAGGTGATGTTTTTTTCCTAGAATCCTTAGCCTCGAAGCCACACCCCACTTTATATGCGAGGCTGATAGGTTAAGTTACTACTTCAATATGGCAGCAGCAGTGCTACACTTCCATCAATCCAGATTTTAGACAGCAGCTCAAACTTTACCAACTAATAAGCCTTGGCAGGTGAGGCAGCGCCATATTTTTGCACATATAACCTGCAACGAGAAATAGAAAAATTTAACAGTAAAGGTGAGATGCAGGTTATACGCAAATTTCACCTTGAGGTGAGATTTCATGGCAATGCGAACTTCGCCTTGTAATGTGGATTCATAGCACTGAACTAAACGCTGCCATAAAGCCACACCATAAGGCAAAAATCACACTGCCATAAGTCACACCTCAAAGCTAAATTTGTATATAATCTGCACCAATTATTATGATTATTCCACGGTCTTTCGATTATATCTAATTTGAGGTGATCCCCACCAAGTCTGAATAATCTGTCGGCTACTCTATATGGCCTTATATTAGTGTGCATACTTAAGTTCTTTTTCTTGAGTCCCCCAAATGCACTCCACCTTATATCGTGACCACCTTATATTAGAATTAATACGGTAATTTACACAGCAGCAGCAGCTTTGCCAATGAATTGAAATTGAAATTCAAGACTCAAATGGAAGTGCTCTTGCTCTTACATATAGGTGTATAATCAATGCCTGTGCAGATATACTGGTGCAGTGCAGACTACTTAACACAAAACAGCACATCAATTCTATTCTGGCTCTAAGATTAACCTAACAGAACAGATATTCTATCTTGGTGCTGACACCAAATGCCTTCTGAACATCACATATAAAGTGCCTCATTAAAGCTTATTATGAAACCTTGAAAACCTACAATCATGTGCATGTATAGTTATGTGCATTTACAGTATAGTCCACTGTTAAAGGGAATACATTCTTAGTATTCAGTTATCTATATTGCTGAGATATAGCATATGTACTCTCCGACAAATATTTTTATGTATAAATGTACATCTCACAGATTATATCGGCAACTTCTTTCCGGTAAATTGTGATTGCATGTCCAGCTTATATATTGGCTTTATTACTGGTTAAGCACTACCTTTAATAGTGGGGTATATTGTACCTTCTCAACCTTTCTATGAAGCCCGTGAAACAAGAGGGTATAGCTGACTTCATTGATTTGCGTCAGGGTGATCCATGAGCTCGCAAATGCACAGCTATTCCTGTCTGGCATTGGGCCCACGGCCGTTGAGGTAAGTTGGTGAATTCTACTAGTCAAACGAAGCACACAGGAACCAAGCAGAGGTAGTAATGCTCAAGAGGCAGGAGAGAAGTGATCTCAACTCTTCCAATACAATGTCCATAACAATATGAATGTGCATGCTGGGGAACTACCCCGTTGCTTATCCAGAAGTGCTTTAGTGCCCTCTTAGTGAGAAGTGAATTTTGCATATTACAACAAAATCATATTTTTGTTTGCTTTTAAGGAAAAGTGGCATAGCTACAGTTCAGCAAGAGATCATGGGTGCGTAGAATTACACTGATGATAATGTATCACAAATAGTCAGGAGTCAGACTTTGAGACAAAAAATTGCAAATACAGTACAATTATGACCAAAGTGCATATCTTTGTCTTCACCCGTGTATGTAAGTCAAAGTTTCGAAACTTAGCGAGCATATTACCATGTAACTTATCGAAACTCGTGCCAATTATTTTTGCTGTGGTTGGCATGACAATTCACCAGGAAGCACTCAAGTAGGGCATGTTGCTGAACATGCATTATTGTTTCAAAAAAGCAATTTAAAAAAATGCTATCCCCTATTTTCTTTAAACTCTCCCATACTAAATTGACTGACATGTGCTGGAATATGCAGAAAATATAGAAATATTCATGTGTTTACAGAGTTACAAAACCAAGACATTTGCCAAAAAAAAACTGAAGAAAAAAAAAAAGCTCTGGTGGTTTTAAGAGTGATTACAACTGCCAGAGATGATATTCACATTTTTCATCAACCATTCCTGCCTCCTTCTAGGCATCATCTGCAAGTGTCTAGTGCACCATGATGTTGCAATGGTTCACCCCCACAGCTCCCTAGCCTAGCATTGCATGCTCCCTAGCAAGCATGCAACAGCACACTACTCCGTAGCAGCGCCAGTGTCCAACTTTTGTGATTCATGTAAATGAAAATGCTCGGAGCTCTAAATTTAAAAACTTCTGTTCTATCAATCTGCCCTTTCCTAACCATCCTGGAACATTTATGTGTCCCAAAAGTAAAAACAAAAACAAAAAGAAACATTGGCTGTAGGCATGTAATACAGGCAGTAGCAGTAATGTTATTTGGTCGGCTCGCTCATTGTATAAATTAGAAATCAGATAATTAATGCCCACTCTAAGGCCCCTGTAAGAAAACAAATCAATGAAGGGAAAATCAGATGTCCACCCGTTCGTAGCAATTGCTACAAAGGAAACCCATGCAGGTTCCTCAGAAGAAAAGCCTCAGAGTTGAAGAAAAATTTGTCCTACTCCGGGACTCAAACCCGGGACCACCACCTTTCCGGGGCAGCCGCTCTACCATCTGAGCTAACCAGGCAGCTAGCAGATGGCAGGGCAAAGTCGAATTATTCGACAATACGAAGCGAAGGCAAGTGTTTGACGTAGTAGTTCTGTGGAAACCCGCAAGGTGGAGACCTGGACCAGGATGAATTTTTCTTCAACTCTGAGGCTTTTCTTTCGAGGAACCCGTATGGGTTTCCTTAGTAGCAATTGCTATGAATGGGTGGATGTTTGATTTTCCCTTTATTAATTACTTCTTTTCACTTTGCGGGTTTCCGCAGAACTACTACGTCAAACACTTGCCTTTGCTTCGTGTTGTCGACAAATTCGACTTCACCCTGCCATCTGCTAGCCGCCTGGTTAGCTCAGATGGTAGAGCGGCTGCCCCGGAAAGGCGGGGGTCCCGGGTTCGAGTCCCGGACCAGGACGAATTTTTCTTCAACTCTGAGGCTTTTCTTTCAAGGAACCCGTATGGGTTTTCTTTGTAGCATTTGCTACGAACGGGTGGATGTCTGATTTTCCCTTTATTAATTACTTCTCTCCACCCTTGCGGGTTTCCGCAGAACTACTACGTCAAAAAAACTAATTGTAGGGTATATTAGAGTCACGTTAGAAATTCAACAAAGACCCAATGGAACAAGCTGCATTTAACCAATTGCCAGAATGTCTTGTTTCTAACTATTATTATACAGTTGAACTGATATAACGAGGTTGTACTTGCAGTGAAAAACTTGGATAGATCGAGAATTTCATTAATTCAAGGTGCGTCACAAATTCCCTTAACATTCCTGGTGAATAGTACCTTGTCAGTAATCACTTATAAACAAATTGCAAGGAGGTTAGGCCTTAATAATGTAGTTATGAGCACCATCGCATGCGATGGAGATCACGCTGAGAGCAGTGCATTGTGCTGCGGCATAAGCTTTGGATGCCATAGGTGACCGCACCAAGTGCCCACAGCCGTCATGAGATGGCGCACTCAAATGAAAAATAAAACTGCAAAAAAGATATGGATATTTGTCCTGAGAAAATAAATGTCACAGTTTCACCAGAAAAGCGGAGCATTGATGGGATAGCAAAGAGACAACTACATGAAGTTTGTAGTTTTAATAATGATCGGTGCCACGTACGCTCAGGCAAAGATTTCACTTGATGACCAAGAACACTGTCGCAACGCAAGCGAATGCTTCACACCGTGCCTCGGAAACTTGAGATTACACAACCGCCAACACTAGACATGCGAGAAAAACAAAATGCGCATCAAGGCACCAACCATTTCAGCTCGGCCTTTGCACTTGATGAATATTACCTCCAAGATACGGTGCGTGGCCCACATATAGACAGCTATGCACAGCTACAGCAAAGGAAGAGGAGAGGCAAACGCCAAGGGGAGAGGATAGATAAATGCGCCTACACCCCTCCCCCACCTCCTCTAGCGCATGCTTGATCACATTACGACATGCTCACGTCTTCCCCAACCTCCTCGCGCTGAAGGGATCGTCAGCTCTCATGCTTCTCCGAGCACTTTGAGCTGACACTTGCCCCGCAGCCTCTGCAAGTTGTTACACAACAAATGGTGGAGCAGTGTTTTCTGTATACCGCATCCCGGCGTGCGCATTTCAACGTCATTTCTGATGCTCGAACTTGTCATGCGGAAAGGCGCTTGCAAATAAGTTTTTCCTCGGCCGACATTCTTATAGCATTATGAAAAGGATAAAAACGAACATTTAGAGCTTTTTTCTGCCTGTATGTGTGCTGCCATTTAAAGGTTGACACCAAGAAAGTGTAACAAAATAATTGGTCTTAACTTTACGAGAGATAAAATTTAAAGCAAGCTGCCATGAAATACAATGGCTAATCGTATGGCTAACGCAAGTTTTCATGACACGTAGGCTCTCATGTCACGCAAGCTTTCATGGGTGCCACAGACCGACATCTCTGCAGAAAAAATTCAACAGAGACACTTAAGACTCCTTACATGTGGGTATGCGAAAGCATTTAACATTTGTAGACCTCGGAATGCCATGAACGCACTCACGTTATACACTCATGACGTCGGGTCACCTCTACCCATTGGCTGCACATACTCAATGACGCACACACTAGGCACACCTTTTAGTCAGCCAGAGCCGTAGAGCTGCCGTGTCATCAGGGAACCATGCTCGTCTTGCAGCCCGGAGCCCCAGGTTCACAGACCACACAGACCGAAATTTACCAAATTTTGACAAATAGAATTAAGAATAGAAATTACGATTTTGACGATAGGAATTTGTCGTCAATACCAGGATTTTTTGACGTGTTTTTACTCTTTGTGCCGTCGGTCATTTTTGGTACCATTTTCTGGTCACATCAGCTATGCCAACTGATTTTCACACAATGGGGCATACAATGCTTTCGGATTAGAAAAGAAACAGCATGCCATGATGTATGACAAACATAACAGTATCACACACCTGAGTGTTGAACCATATACACCGGGACTCTGGGTACTCTGTGAACATTCCATACTTTGGATCCAAGATCTCCTTCAGCAGCAGGAGAAAGAACTCCTACGCAGGTGTTGAAAAGAGAAAACAAAGAACCTTATTTTTCCCCCCCCCCAAAAAAAACGTGCACATAGGCTAAAAAGCAAAATAAATACAAATAAGCATCGGCTAGCCAACAATGCAACTGCTCTACCAGGGGTGGTGCCATGAATTTTGACTTGGAGGGGGGGGGGGGGGGGAGGGGAGGCACCCACAGCAAGTGACTTCCTTCAGGGAGGGGGGGGGAGGCACCCACAGCAAGTGAGTTCCTTCAGGGAGGGGGGGGGAGGCGGGGAACTTATGCAATGTGTTGTGACTATTTTTGACCGGGCTGAAGGCCTTCTAAACACATCAGTGTGAATAAGCCACTAGAGCATCACAGTAAGATATGAATTAAAATTTAGCTTATTTACACAGCAGTGCTTCTGCTAAGAAAATTAAAATATTTATAATACATGGTAAAGCACATACATAAAGGAACAGTATTAAATGAGCAAAAAAAAAAAAAATCAGGTACTCAGCAGCAACAAAGTAACATCAGTTTACTAATCACAATATAGCTTCAAAACAGTATATTTCACAACAGGAGAGAGGACTAACACCTCCAAGCAACGTGCATATCAATTCCAACTTTTTTAAGGACGTGTTAGATTAAAAAATATTAGAATTAACACACTCTTGTGGAGCCAGCTGGTGATTCTAAATGCTGGAAATGGGAAAAAGAATAACAAGAAAGTATATAGGAAAAGAATAGCAAAAACAAATAGAAGAGAGGAGAGAACTGCAAAAATAGAAATGTAATGCAAAGGGATAGAAAGTTGGGCAAGTTGGTACGGTAACATGGTAGCGCTCATCCTGTCTGCTTCTAGTCTGTGTCCGTGTCACTTCACGCTATAATCCAAGATCATGAAAAAATAGAGCATGCAGTAGGCATTTCAGTCAGTGTCACATTTGGTCATGCAGTTCAGCAGGCTTCACAAATGCAAATAACTGCTCTCCGACTATACACTGTTCACTACACAAGCTAGGCTACCGACGTGGCCTTGGACAGCACCGTATATGGTGTGTTTCAAAGCGATGACAGGGGCAGATGAATATTTCGTCACAACCACAGATGCCAATGCCTGCGCTGTGACAGTAGGAGAAAAAACACAGGCAGGATTTATTCGATGGTGAAGCGAGTATTCTGATACCGCTATAGGTATCGGTCCTATGCCCGTGCCACACAATTTTCCCACAAAAGCATAGCAAAGATACGATGGGGTATTATTATACCGGCATACTAGTGCAGACGTATATGCTGATTACTGAGCGCAGCATCAAAGATGTTGACAACATGCTGAAGATCTATCTTATTGGCAAGAGATCGCTAGACCACAAGCACAGCTAAGTCGCTCAGACGGTTATTCGTCATCTTGCTGTGAAGATAAGCCTTCATTCTTCGAAGGCATGAAAATGTGTGCTTGCAAGATGACGACAATGCCCGTATCATCACGGCGATAACACCCAGCTTGTGCAGTTCGTGGAAGGCTAGTTTACATTCCCCCAAGACAGTCATCAATTGCAGCAGTGTCTCTATATTGCACTTCCTTTCAGCTTCGATACGCTGAAGAAGATTCGTTATCGGTTTGCACTCAACTTCAATCAACTCTTTCAATGTCGCATGCATAGTGTTCGGCGAAAGGCTTGAGTAAGGAGATGTCCATAAAATTCTCGCTCCATGGGTGGAGGGCACCAACTCCGCAAAGTACATCGTTATTCTCCGTGAACCGCTAGTCAGCTTCGCAATCAGGTGGTCCAAAGCGGGTAGAAAAGCTTTCGACTCTGAATGTTTCTTTTGAATCTGAAGACTCTTCTTCAACGAGCCATCCTTTGCTCAATACATACTGTTCTAAATGCAGCGGAAGGCGCGTCATTCTCTGCTTTTCTCTTTGGGACACCTCGTTCTACTTAGGAGCACTGCAGGTTTGCACCCAGACAGTGTCAAATGCGTTCTACGAATTTCTCATATCGGAGAACTCGTCAATGACTGTGTGTGCTATGAGGCATGCCTGACTAATATTGCAGTCTCTACTTTGCAATAGGTCCGAAAGAACCTTAAGGCAGCTGAGTACCTTGGTACTCAGCTGCCTTAAGGTTCTTTTTCACATAGGGCTTATTTTTCACATAAATAAATAAATAAATGGAAGAGAAACAAGAAGTTCATTTGCTCAAGCAGACCCCTAACTTCCGTTGCCCGTCTGCTGTTAGTAGTGATGACTTCGGTGAGACATACAAGGATAACAGGAAAGCTTTTCATTGCCGCTATGCAAGCCGCTATCTGGCAGGCCCATCTTGTATCGCTGGGACGCTGCAGATCTATCACTGGCAAAGATAACCTCTTCTGCACATCTACACATAGACAGTGAATTGCAGATCCACTCAGGAAAACATAGAGGCATTCTAAACGGGAGAAAAAATCCCTCACCGGTTTTATCACCTTGCAGACTTCCACGATGACTAGATTGGGGTGGTGGTTCATGCAATGGACGTATACTGCCTACGGCACTTCCTGCCTGAACAGTGCCTTGACGCCACTTCAGGTACTACTCATGACATTCGCATCATCATATGTTTGAGCAATGCACAGCTGAGTATCTATGCCGCAATGATTCAACGTCTCCCTTATGTAGCCCAGGAGTGACTTTGCATCCATGTGCTCAGCGATGTGGAATCCAAGAAACCGCTCAAAGACAGCCCCACTTGCGTAGTACCTTACTACAATTGATAATTGTTCTGTCTTGCTTAGGTCCTTGGTTTCATCGACAATAAGTGCAAATTACTTGGAGCTTTTCACCTCTTCCTTTATACTTGTCAATGTGATGTGGCTGAGAATTTCGAGGATCTGGTCTTGTGTCGCATGAGGAACGTGCTTTGCGTTCGCTGCTTCACCATTCACTTTCTTTCCGACAACATCGTCATATTTGCAAAAAAGTTCAAGAGCTCAACGAAATTTCCCTTGTTTTCACTTGTGGCACTTTCATCGTGGCCTCTCTGAGCAATTCCCTAAATGGCAGTGAATCGCAAAATATCTGCGACTCTTGCTATATAGAGGCAATCTTCCTCCACCTCCCTGGAGTACACGTCGTTCAAATGTGTTGCAACTTGCTTCCTCTGTCCTTACGATTTAATCTGCATGTAGGAAACCCACGACGTCTGGCAAGACTTATGAGCGAGTGAGCTTTCGTGCTTTCTGAGACCAGCATCCTTTTCTATGGTTATTTTCCAGTTACTGTATCCACCGTTGACAAATGCAGATTTCTCATTGGCACCAGTTGAAAACATTCTGCAAGGGTAGCAGAAAGCTGCGTCGGCCTGTGCGCTGTACTCCAAACAAGCAAATAGGTGGTGCCAGTCCGAGTGGAAGCTTCTGCTCAATTTGCCGTACTTCTTAAATGGAAATGGGTTCAGTATTGGCTGTGTGGGTGACTCTGTCTTAAATTTCGAAATGTCCAACTGGCCAGCACGGTCGACATCCACATCCGAGGTGGTGAATTCAGTCGCGGAATCAGGTTCATCCCTTGCTGCACACGATGTGGGAAGCTTGTCGCACTCACAGTCTATTTGCACCGACGAGGATGGACAAGCGCCGTTAGAAGTGATGCTGTTCACAATCTGTTCAAGCGGAATCAAAACGGAGCTCTGAGAAGGATTTTCTTGCTCATGGAGTGTCTCCAAATTTCCCACTGTTGAAGCAGAAGGCTCGGTGAGGACGCATTGTTGCTTGGCCCGCTTGCTTGCATTAAAAAAGAATCGGCAATGGACCTTCTCTGCGACCTCCTAAGGCAACACAAAGCTCCTGTGGCATCGACCACACGTTGAAGCCTCTTCCAGTGACGAGATGGGCTGGTGTTTCCTCCCGCGACACGAGCACTGCTTGTGAGCGAGCAAACCAACTGGCTGAAGTGGTTGGTGCCACCACTGCAGTGAACTAGAAGGCTAGAAGGGGTCAGTGCAATGAGCGGAACGGCGGTGTTGCATCGCGAATAGTGCGCCTAGGGGCAATCATAGCTGTGACGCTGTTGTCGCTCACTACTGAAGCTCCTTTTACAACTCAATACGGCGAAGAGCATTTTTTAGACGTTTAGCAGAGGCAACCCACCCCATTCATCACCCGCCTATCCAGAAGTCAACGCAGCTTTGACGCCGACCGCTACGTGACGAAGACCTTCTACCTGAAAATGACAAGCTGAACTAATGGATGAAAGGGGCCCAAGTCGATGTCTACTGGAGAACAACGCCGACCTTGGATTCCCAGGTTGCTACATGGGCACATATTTCATACCATCGAAGTCGGAGTTCGGCGGAACAGCTTGAAATCCTGGCGGGATATTGAGACCGATTCGATGTTTGTGATTGGCCGCGATACACTCATCAGATTCCCTAGTCTAGTAGCCTAAGGAAGACGAAGGGATAAAAAGCGGAGACCTTTTGTTCAGAGAGGCGAATGTGTCCTGATGTGAACTCGGACATTTAATGTGCTCCTACATGGAGTGGGCTTCCGCACCTGGAGCCCGTATGCATAATGTAAATAAACCCTTTTAAAGTGAAGCTTTCTTTTCCTCTTCCTTCAACTTTCCCAGTGCTACTGCTGCTGCTGCTGTCTGGCACACCGTGTCAGGGGGTGGTTCAGAGCGCGTGTATACATGACAATAGCGCGGCAGAGAAGGCGATGTGAGAAACTCACTTGGACATTGCACTGCGTCGAATGTGCACATACCCTCTGGAGCACCCTGGGCGTTGCCACATTAGCCTTTTGACAGCTGTAATTATCCGTGACCCCCGCAAAAGCATTGCAGAAACTGCAGCGCTTACATATCTACTAAGGTGCAAGTCCAGAGGCTAGCTAGACAGAATGGTAAAGAGGAGGGGGGAGAGAAAGCAGAGATAGGGTAGAACAAACGCAGTCGCTAAGCGAGTGAATAACAGCCTTGCCACTCTTCGCTTGCAGTTCCCATTCAACGAGAGGGGGGGCGAGGGCGAAGAGAAAAGATGACATGAGAAGGCAATGAAACGCTACTACTATAGACACGACAACGGTTGTGGGGAAACGGGATAAATTTAAGTTCAAGGTACGGTAAGATACGTCCCTGCTATTTCTGAAAAATACACACTCCACCATGTAGAGTGGACAACTTACTCAGGGCGTGCAGAAAAAGAGCCGCATTAATTACCCCTTTGACGGTTTTCGCCGTACATGTACGGCGGCGGTTTTCTGTCTCGCAAGGTCTTCGCCGTACGGGTACGGTTTTGACCCTCCGTTTGAAATTTCGTGCCATAATGACAATGCACGCTTATTGGGAGGTGCTGCCACCTCTTAGGTTTTACAAGAAGCGTTTCAAATTTGTGCTACCTTCTTGGGGAGATAAACAGAACTGACTTCAAGCTTCAGTGCGTCACGCAGACTGCGGCCACACCCCTTTTGTGGTTTCGGTTTCGCCGCGTGATCGCAACGGAGGCGCGCGAAACATCATTTTTCTCTTTGTCGACACTCTCTTGCAAATGCTGTGGAAGTTGATTTCTATCTTGATTGGCACTGCTCTTAGCTTGTTTATAACCGCCGCTCGCGAGGTATTCTCGCTCTCAGCGGCAACGCGCTTTCGCGGTTTCGGTTCCGCCGCAACGGAGGCGCGCGAAACGTGATTTTTATCTTTGTCGGCACGCTATCGCAGGGGCGGCGGAAGTTGATTTCTATCTTGATTGGCATGGCTCTTAGCTCGTTTATCACCGCCGCTCATGAGGTATTCTCGCTCTCTGCGGCTGCGCGGAGACTCGTGTTTCAAGGAGTACCACACTCTAAAATACCATTGAACATATTGCAGTTCTGAGTGATGCCGACACCAAAATACTGTTCCCTAACTTTTTTTGCTATTTATGCCTGACTTTATACATCTTGTACATTCAATATCCGCAATAAAACAATTTGACCACCCGGGAAAATTTTCTTCAAAATAATTCGACCCTCAAAGGGTTAAAGCACACCGCAGGGTCTAGGTGACACCACAGAAGCGTTGGCATGTCAAATCAACACTTCTGTGCCCGCCGCAGTAGCTTTGCAGCTATGTCACTGCTCGAAGTCGCGGATTTGATCCCGACCGCGGCAACCACCATTTCGACGGGGGTGGAATAAAAAAACCCACAATTCAATTAAAGTTTAATACTTCTGCCATGATGCGATGTGCCATGTGAGGCAATGACAATTCTCAACCCTCAGACGTTATAAAATTAGGCGCACAACTATGCCTCAAGCAAACACCTCTCCCAGTGTGTTCTGTGTACTGCGCAGACAAATGGCAGGGGTGCACGCGAGGTAACGTTTAAGGTCAACTCAGCACTTTCGCGTTGGACTGAGCATTGAAGAAATGAAACATTTGCCATCAACATCACCGCTAATTATTGTCGATCAAAGCAAACAGCGAAGAAAGCTTCATGTACATAGATGCCCACAGTGCGTGGGATCTGCATAATTTTTCATTATTTCCTATTACCAGAAGTACTCGTCGATGGGCTTGATGGATTCCTGGCCCCCAAATGCCACTTCGAGCCGCAACACTCCCAAATGCATCAGCATTCGGCGCGCATCTTTACTGACAGGCAATTAGGTTCGCGGAGCGGATGGCAGACTAAGTGGTGGCGTCCTGCAAGGGTGGGTGGCTTACCAGGTCTTTTTGAGAGTAAGCAGTGCTGTCCCAACGGTTTTCTGTGAGAAAAGCTGCAGCTTAGAAGGGTCACGACATTTCAACTTGTTTGACCCCACTTGCGATTTTGTGGCCGAGGCTATTACATCCGAGGCACGAACTTCCCGGTTACCGCAAGCAGACTGAACAACGAAGAAATGTAGCCCATTTTTAAATCTATTTAGAATCGTTGAAACCATTTTTAGCTCATTGCGGCAGTTCATGCTGTATTTCAGGCACCTATTCTATCACAAGCGCGAGGGTAATTGCTTGTGATCATGAATTTTTTATAATAAATTGCTATGCTTAAACAAGACCGTCCTTTGTAAGCAGCACAGCTCTCATACATCTGCCTCCAAATTATAAGACGTCAAAATTAACATTTTGTTTTATACCGCCTACCTTGGATCAGCTTTTCAGCACTCTTTGGGGTGGGGCAAAGGGGGGCCGCCCCCCCTTGCACAGCCCCAGGCTCTAGTGCAAGAATTTTTAAAGAAGGGTTTAGTAGAAACAGAGACAAAATCAAACGAAATTTTGCAAGGCGATAGTCTGGAGAGGAAAGCTAGTGCCGTCCCCCAAACCAGAGGCTCTCCCCCATTGCCTCGACCAGTGCCCGCAAGCAATATTCCTCCAGACTTTTGCCATATTAGAATTTAGGACCCACATAGCATTTACTTTAAAGCAATGCTTTCTTTGCCTATTCTCCCCCACTTTTCGGGTGATGGCTGCTGTCTTGCGAAGCAGACACAAGGCCATTACACATTTCTGACTAACACAGTATCAACATGTTGTGTGATGCATGGGAAACCAGAGGCATCAAGTGGAGAAGTCAGCAAAAACAGCAAAAACCAAACCAAAGCAAATCAGCAGCAGAGTGTGGAGATGAATTACAACGCTTGAAACTGAGATGTGGTGATCCTATCGTTCAATGTCCAGTCTTGCACTCACTCGCCCAACATCGAAGCTGCCCATTCGATCCCTAAAATGGACATCCTCACACTGTCCGGGACATGCTAGTACGGTTTCATGCCCTATTGCTGTTCCATGCCCTACGTATTTCAATGAAAGCATAAGTGTGCTAGGTGCGCTGGCGTGGCAACTTACAAGAACAAGAGTGCTACGCATCTCATAGGTGGCACAATTAAGTTGTCATGACCACTTGACACAGTGGCCAAGTGCATCGTCGCAGTTAGTGTGGGAAATACATGTTGCATACATGTTGCTCTCACTTTCCTTCTGGTACACTTCCTGCTGTAGTTTTGCTTGTTCTGCATTTCACAGGGACCATTGGTTGTTTGCATTGCATGCACAGCACTTGATCAGTGCATGAGTCAGAGGGAGCTTTCTGTTTAAGTTTATTGGTGAAGCATGCTAATATTGAACAATACAGTGGAACTTACTTCATTTGAACACCAAGGGGGCGAAAAAATTATTCAAATAAAATTGACTTTGAACAAAAGTAAGTCACGTTGCTTTACTTTAATAAAGCTTCCTCAGTTTAGAAACAGTGCAATGTGCTACCAGGTGCAATATTTTCCATAATTTTAATATGACCACCTCAATGTTCAATTAGTAGATAAACATAAGCCAAATTTGCAAATTTATCATGCGTATGCATTGCTGCATGCTTTAAACTGTCTTTAAGACATTTCGTGTGCACAGTGCATGTCCTGAGCACTTGGTTAATCTAAATTTGCCTTTTGCAGAAGCCATCTTTAAAAAAGACATTCCCAAATATGGACCATATTGCCCATCTTTAATTCCCTATAAAAATAAAGGAATGGCTAAGACTTCACAAATTGAATTTTAAGTGTAATGCTCTTCTTTATTCTGCTGAGAAAAATAAGTCTTATACCCTCTTAACAATGTAACAGCTTTTTTTTTTCTTTTTGCCAACATCTTTTATGACACATTGTTTTGTCGTACAACAAAGTTCAGGTGGTGCATGCGCCGATGAAAAATTTTTTCTCAAGAAATATTTTACAAAATGACTTTTTTAGTTATACAGAAGCACCTTGAATTTTTGAAAAGAAATTGCAGCTGGTCGAGCACCAAGGTTGGGATGGTTGGTATGGAATTACCCTATTCGATTCAATTCACTCCTGTCACTATTCTATTCCTATTCGATTCTGTTGCAAAAATTACTCGCACACCCCAAGATATAAGACTTACAAACTGTGAAACTGCAAAAAGAAATGAGCAAGTGAAGATAATAAAAAATAGATTTCAAACTAAAAATAAGAAGTTTTACTTAACACACACATAAAATTTCAAAACACATAACAGCGTACACAAACAGTGAATTAGCAAAAAGACTGTGCCAGCTACTTGCGCACCTAGTGCCCGTCGTACTAAAGGGACAAATAACGAAGAAGGCATCCTTACATTTGTTAAGGGGAGACACGGGTCTTCTAGCCCAAAAAATCGACTTTTTGTAAAAATTTTTTTCCCAATCTAGACGTCCTACAGAAGCTATTGCTGCAATAATAACGTGTTCTGATGAGTACTTATTTTGTTATTGCACTCTAAGGTCAGTTTCATCACCGCTTTCGCTCGCAAACGCCCCTCGAAAAGAGGCGAATTCAATGCCTTCGTCTACGCCAACCGTTACTTACAGCGCGGCCATTTTGGAATCATTCGAAAGTTGGATTCTTCTACATTCCGTTTTTGCGGGAAAAGGGCACCAAGTCTGACTACTATGAAGGTACACACTTTCAAAAAAAGGGGAATACTCGCACGGCATTGGCGCCTTTGTACCACGTGGGTAAATCCTGATCTCTGATTGGACGACCGAGAGTTTCGTTTCTTCGACAATGCGAGACGCCATGTTAGACGTGGTTTGCACGCAGCCTAGTGTGCCGTAGCAATGCGACGATGGCTGGCGGTCGACGGAACTTCGTGACGGCTCATGCTTTCGGGAAAAAACGCAAGCGACGTTCTCGGATACGCAAGTGCGTCGGATGAATCGGCAGTGATGGCAACCAGCACAGCGACATGCGCCAGCGAGCGAATGGCAGCTACCGAAGCTACCGCCGCACATGCGATGCCTGCAGCCAGCAACATGTTGTTGCAACTTTGAGGTGGTCCCGTAGCGCTCATCACCCGTTTCGTGACAGAGCGTTGGTAGTGAAGACTCCGAGTCAGGCGTTGGTGAGAATAACAAAAGGGACTTTATACACTATATACAGGTCATTATACAGGACAAGATCGGATCGGTATAGGGACCGAGAGCTAACCGCAAACGCAACTGTTCCCGCACAGCAACGTCCGGCAAGACGCCAACGCGTAACACATCTTACTCCACTCGAGAGCGGCACTCGGCTCACGGTGGTTCGGTGGATCCGGTTCTCCAGGCAGCGGCGTTGGGGCTTATAAAGCCCCGAGAAACGATTGTCACTCAAACGGCCCAATAGAAAGCCAGACTCGGCGGTCGTCCGAGAGGTCCAACCAGCGACCGCGCTGGCCACTCGCTTCAAGTTTGCCAAGGGCGGTGACTTCCAGGGGAAAGGAAATACGGCGCCGGGCTGTCTAGCACTTTGTTGCACGTTTGGACATGTCGCTTGAAGATGCTCCTCCACAGGACGCTGCTGCCTGGTGGCGCAGCTTCTTGACTTGTCAAGGGAGTGTTAGGGCACTGTGCCTTTCGGCGCAGCCCCAGGTTTGACCAAAGGGCTTTCGCAGGATAAATTCTGCATCTTGTAGATTCGGAATCCGGGCTAGTTGTACGGGCACAACAGCATCCCCGCCATCAGATAAGGCGCCAGGAAGACGCGCTGCCTCCACATGGCTCGGATGCCAGGCGCGCACGTTCGTCAGGCTCGTCCAAGTTCACGTCCAGGGTCCAGACACCAGGTAACTTCACGCGCCCAAGTCCCACTCTCCGGGAGAGGAGCTCTGCTCACAGCGTTGTTGCCAAGGCACCTCGACCAGCTCCGCTCAGGTCGTTTCGATGCCCTTGCTTCTCGCCACTAGTCATGGTTGGTCGTTCTGCAGCTTGCAAAACCGACTGGCAAAAGGCAACACCCCACACAAGCAAGTGCCCTCTGTCTCCCATCAAACACCAGACAAGGCCATAATCCAAATCAACCTAACTAAATTGCCATCACCCTTTTTGCTCCCGCTGCAACAAGAGGCAGGTGTATGATCTGGTACACAAGGCTCAAACAACCATTTTTCCAATTAACAACACACCAAAATACCAGAAACAATTAATAATCAGCTATAATAATGAAAAATATAATGGTCCCTTTGAAATCACTTGGACTGAAAACATACTACTGAGGAAGCAAATGACATCATTAATTTTTTCCCCGATCTCCCTGCGAACATGACATGTTGTCGCAAAGCAAAAGAAGGCAAGTAACGAGTAGGTCACTGAAAGAAGCGAGGCCTAGAATGCACGACTTAGAGCAACTGCGTTTGCATTCAACCTTCCCTTCTTATAACGGACGAGGCTGTGCTGCTGGAGGGTCATGCTCCATCTCAGCAAAAGGCCAATTTTAGATGACATGCTACTTAACCAAGTTAGAAGGCAATGGTCCGTTTCCACAACAAACTTAGAACTGGAGACATAACATGCCAGTTTCTGAATAGCCCACACTACGCAGGCGCACCCTTTCTCAGAAGTACTGTATGCCTCTTCTCTACAACTTAGTTTGCGACTTAAATACAAAATTGGTCGTTCATGACCACTAGCATCTTCTTGGCATAGCACCGCTCCCATGGCGCGATCACTCGCGTCACATTGAATGATGAAACCTTTTGAAAAGTCTGGTGCCATCAGAACCGGCTTATGGCTCAATGCTCGCTTCAGCTTTTGGAACGCATTTTCTTTTTTCGAGTCCCATGTCACCTTAACGGGCTATGCCTTCCAAAGCGCGTCGGTTAGCGGGCTGGCAAGGTCAGAGTAGTCTCTCACATAGTGTTGGTAATATCCAGCTAAACCTAAAAAGGCCCTTAAATTCGTCTTCGTGGTTGGCCGGGGATAGTTCACAATAGTGGCTACCTTGATGTCGGAAGGTCTACGCCGGCTGCGCCCCACCACATGGCCTAAATAGGTCACTTCACCGCAACCTAGGTGACATTCAGCTGGTTTCACAGTAAGGCCTGCCTCTTTCAACCTGCTCAACACGACTCGCAAGTGCTCCAGATGTGATTTCCAAGTGTCCGAAAATATGGCAACATCATCGAGGTACGGCAATGCGAACTCGCCTAAACCATGAAGCACTCTGTCCATCAGGCTAGAGAAGCAATATGGCGCATTTTTGAGGCCGAAGCTCAACATGAGTGGGCTGAATGTTCCAAGTGGGGAAACGAAGGCGGTGCAGCGGCTAGCCCGTTTCGTAAGGGCTACTTGCCAACAGCCTCACACGAGGTCCAGGGTAGATATATAATTTGACTTCGACACCGTCTCTACCCTTTCTTCCAGGTTTGGTATCGGATATGTCTGATCTCGGGTTATCGCATTCAGGCGCCGATAATCGACACATGGCTTCGGATCTTTTCCTGGAGCCTGGACTAGTATCAAGGGCGATGTGTAGTCGCTCTCACTTGGTGCTATAGCCCCCCCAGTCACGCATGCGCTGAATCTCCTCAGCCATGATTTTTTTTCTGCACGGGTGAACAACGGTACGGTTTACTGCAGATCGGTTGCTCAGATGTTAACTCGATGTCGTGCTCTAGGACTGTGGTCCTTCCGGGATGGTTCAAAAAAACCTCCCTAAACTCTGAAACGATTCCTGTTAAATCCTCCTTTTGGGCAGCACTTAAACGTGCATCCAATGTCAGCTGTTCCAGCATTAACTCTAAACCACATAACTTCATATCAGCCGTCGTCAGGATTTCGGCCCCTTCCTCATCGGCTATTGAAGAGTCTTCCTGTTGCTCGCGAATCAGAGTTTCCCTTTGAACTGCAGCGAGCTCCTGCCAGCTGGCGGAAACCGGAGCGAGTGTGGAGCCCGCGTCGCCTAACTGCGGCGTCGTATCCACATCGTGGCTAGCACTGCACGTGTCACTCCCAGTCACTTCCAGGGCATGCTCGCCCAGGCCAGCCTCCGAGCTCTGCCTCTATCGTGCCTGCTCGCCGCTCAAGTTACCTTGATCGATCCGTGTGCCGCACCACTGTTCGCTCACTGATGCAAAGTCAAGTTCCCTCGACAGCTGGCACGCTTTGGATCGCATGAGGTCCATGTACGCCACGTCGGCAAAGAATGATTTGCCCTGATCCTCAGCAGCTGCTCCAAATATTTGAGAAGAGGTAGGGAAAGTGCTCTGGGAGGGCGGCAGACACAGCGGATTCTGTGTTAAGTTTCCCAGACTCTCCTTCAATAACTGTTGCGATCGGTAAACAGACACTCTCCTCCTCGGCCACTTGCCATATCCAAGTGCACTCTCCCGTAAAATCACTCGAGGAGATAAAAGACGGGTGGACAACGTCCATAGTTGCTGCAGAGTCCCGAAGTGCTCGGCACTTCTTGCCGTTTACTTTAATTTCCTGCATATATGGCTCCAATAGTATGTTTTTGTGAGTTTCCTGTATTGTTGCAAAAGCAATTTTCTCTTGGCAGTTCGCAGCAATGTGCCCTTGCTTTTTGCAATTGTAGCAGGTTAACGGTTTCCGTTTTTCAAAAGAACACGTCGTATCGTTTCACTGCTTGGGACCATTGTTATCATTCTGAGATGCATTCTGTCCTTCCCTTACAGTTTCTTTGGTAAGGGACACTTGTCTTCCCGAAACTCGCAACGCGTGATTTGCTTCCGTTCGTCGGGCTTCCCGGGAAACCCATCTCTCCTATCCGCTTTTTCTACGCGCACTGCATTGCTGTGCAAGCTGCGGCGGGTGTAATACTCTTCCGCTAACTCTGCTGCCTTGTTTAGCTTAACTTCCTTAGCCTATCTTGCGGCCAGAGCCTGACATCTTCATCATTGCAATGGTAGAACTGCTACAATGTGATGCATTCGACGATTTTGTCGCGGTCATCGTAAACCTCTTTGCCCTTCAGCCATTCCACCAGGTCGGCTTTTAGACGAAACGCGAAGTCAATATTCGACTCCCTGCCCTTTTTTGCATACCGGAACCTCTGCCGGAAAGCTTCGGGCGACAATTTGCACTTCGGCAGTAGCGCTTCCTTACATCACTTAGCTCTCAGACGCCTCTTTCGATAAGCAAGTTATTACATCCGATCCCTCCCCAGGAAGCAAGGCTAACAGATTCTGTGCCCAGAGGGATCGCTCAATGTCATTCCGTTCGCACACATGCTCAAATTTCACAAGGTATTTGGCCATATCCTCTCCGACGACAAAGGGCAGAAGTTGATCGCGTATTCCTGGACCATTAGAAGTGAGACTAGGCGCCAGCGAGCTATTTCGGGTCTCCCACTCTTTCATTTTAAGCTCATGCTCGCGACGTTCATTCTCTTTCCTGTCCTCCTCGCAACATTCCTTCTCCCTCTTTTCCTCCTCGCGACTTCTCCATCGTTCACACTGTCCTCCTGCTGTTTACCATTTTTTAATATACCTGCTGTACGCTACTATAACGCTACTAGTGAGACATCCGCAAGTATTTCACACATTGCCCTGTTTACTCCCTCAGCATCCCCTGGTTTTCAAAACACTCTCACTAGGCTTGAAACACGCAAGGTTAACACAATGCAACACCAAATTTTTCCCTAAGCTACTATAACTTGTGTCAGAGAAAGTCTGGTGTTTGAGGTAAACTTCAGGCACTCACCGCGCCGAGGTAGCCGATGCCGGTCAATCCCGTAGCTGCCATCCACTGTTGCTACTTTGAGGTGGTCCCGTAGCGCTCGTCACCCGTTTCATGACAGAGTGTTGGTAACGAAGACTCCGAGTCAGGCGTCGGTGAGAATAACAAAAGGGACTTTATACACTATATACAGGTCATTATACAGGACAAGATCGGATCGGTACGGGGACCGAGAGCTAACAGCAAATGCGACTGTTCCTGCACGGCGACGTCCGGCGAGACTCCAATGCGCAACACATCTCACTCCATTCAAGAGCGGCACTCGGCTCACAGTGGTTCGGTGGATCCGGTTCTCCAGGCAGCGGCGTTGGGGCTTATAAAGCCCCGAGAAACGATTGTCACTCAAACGGCCCAATACAAAGCCAGCACTCAGCGGTCATCTGAGAGGTCCAACCAGCGACCGCGCTGGCCACCCACTTTAAGTTTGCCGTGCGCGGTGACCTCCAGGAGAAAGGAAATACGGCGCCGGGCTGTCTAGCACTTTGTTGCACGGTTGGACATGTCGCTCACCAATGCTCCTCCACAGGACGCTGCTGCCTGGCGGCGCAGCATCTTGACTCGTCAAGGGAGCGTTAGGGCGCTGTGCCTTTCAGTGCAGCCCCGGGTTTGTCCAAAGGGCGTTCGCAGGATAAATTCTGCATCTTGTAGATTCGGAATCCGGGCTGAATGTATGGGCACAACGTAGAAGGCAGCGCGCGTCAACAGGCTTCTCACCAGAGAAGCCGAACAAGTGGCAATTGAACGTCGCGCGGAGGAGGAACGACAGAAGCTGTCTTCGTTATCAGCTACCCGCCGAAAGCAGTCACTTATCGGAGATTCCCCGGAAGCGGCGGCGAGCGAGACCGTGTTTACAATTCTAAGCCTAGCGGCTCTAAATCGCCTGCTTCGGTGCGCAAAATGTGAATTCTGCCGTGGCCCTTTGAACGTGTTAAAGGGCGACTGGGAATATGAAGTGGCCATGAAACTAGTGGTGAACTGTGCCATTTGCGAAGACATAAGCCCCGGATGGGGCTCACCCAGAAGAGGGGAATACAGGCTGAAAAAGACCAGCACCGGCTAGTGGCATCTGACAAGAAGCACTCCAGAGCATAAAACTTCATGCATGCCATAAAGAAGAGGTGCATGAATGAGAGCGATGGTGATTATGTGCCTGGTGGCTTCTAGTACAAGGTGGACTTAAATTTCTTGCTGTAATTGCTGAGAATAAATCTAAATCATGTCATGGAACTTCGTTTTGCATTTTCTCAAAAGCTGCATTTCTCCTATGACATGTGCTGTTGCCCACAGTATCTTTTGATGTAATTGTCCTATTTCAATTATTCTTGTTGCATTCAAAAGCTTATGAGTTTCTACACACAATAAAACTAATAAAATATAATATCCCTTCTGCTAGAATTTTTTATGTGGCAATACAACAGATAAGGATTTTGAGCTTCATAACCACCACATTAGATATGGCAATAACTTTTGTAACAATAGAGCTAAAATTACAGTGATGGTCTAATTGTGATCTCCGATTGTTCTAGAATGTGTACATATAAACTTTTCTCTGATATTCAGTGGTAAAATTGTTGAAAAGTTGGGCAAATTGATTTTCAGATGGTATTAATTATCTCAAAAACTACTTAAATAAGAAAAAATAGATTGCATATATGCTTCTAGCAGGCTAACATATACCTTGCCTGAAAATTTCATTTGCATATGACAAAAATTTTTCTTAAAAATCAGCCACCAGTGTCTCCCCTAAATCACATATTTAGAAACCTTTTTCCAATAAAAAGATCATCTTGTATATTTTCTGTTACAGGCGAGTTTTTAAGCCTATGAATAAATCATTGCAAAATGTCATACTCAGTTTATTACAAATTTCAACGAGGAGGGCATGTTACAAGACAACTTAAAGGACCAATGGAGAAGTTCAGTTATGCATGTTTGCTGTGGACTACGTCATTAACTCACATACATGTTTTTAATAGTATATCTGTGTTTACAGTACACATAGCTGTTCATAGGGCTAGTTGCTAACATGCAAAATTTTTGAGTTCCACAGAAAACATGCTTTCAGTGCTACTTGAAACAATCAATTTTTTTGTAGGCAGCCCATTTCTTTTAACAGCTTTTTGAGGAAACACTGCTTTAAAGGGCTACTCTAAATATTAAACTAGAATCTGTGTGTCATATTCTTTCTCAAACAAAAAGCAAACATATCTCACCATATAATATTTACATTCAACATTCTTGCGCCTGAATTGGTATACTGACCCATTTCAACTTGATTTAAAACATTCGAGCATAAATAGCCTGAGCAGAAGAAAACAAGGCAGGTGCACAGGAAGCATGTGCCCTGTTTTTAGAGCACAGCTCTTGGGTGCCTGTTCCTGTGTTGAGCGTCAGCAAGTTTCGTCTTCCCTCGGCATAACTGAGCAAATGCAAAGCGCAGCAGGGAATGAAAGAAGGTGATAGCATAGAGAGCGCAAGGAGGAAAGCGGAGGAGCAGGCTACGGTGAAAGCATGAGGCAGAAACTAGAGGAGGAGAGTATGGTGAAAGGGTGAGGAGAAAAGCAGAAGGCTGTGATAGTGAAGCGAGGACGTAAGTGAATGAAGCCACCTTGAAGCACCACCAGATGGCGCTCATGCCCGTGCATCCAGAGGAAAGAAAAAAAAAAAGAACCAGAAAGCTCACCTGTGTGCACAGCATTCGCCGCAAGCGTTTCCCACTAAAGGTTATGAGTGCATAAGCTGCAGTTGCCGGGAAGTGGCAACTGTGTGGCCGGTCTATATAAAGCACTGCACGTCACGACCCTGCCAGTTGGTGCAGTGATCGGTGCAATGTCTCAATATATCACGAAATGAAAACACATATAGAGCTGCCCTCAAATTTCGCATTAGGGAATATCATATTCATTGGCAAATTTTTTAGTTTGAATGTCGTTAGTAAGCATCCTAAACCATCGTCAGTTCAGCTTGATTACTTGTACTCCATAAAAAATGCATGTACATTATGTCAATGAATATATTAATCTTGCAAGTGTGCTTGCTTACACTCTCTTTAAAAAATAATAGCAGGTAGCAGGAATTGGCTTGCCTTTTTAACACCTCCAGCATCCACAGCATCTTCTCCATGAAATTGAACCTTTGCAACAAAATACAAAGCAATAGCCCACAATGAAAAGATTTCCACTGTCATGAAAGAATGGCATCATTATTACAACACTGGCAATTATAGTGACATATGAACATGAAGCCACCCGTAGAAATAACACTGAATGGCAATGAATAATTAAGAAGATATAAAGACATATAAGTGATGCACATATACACACATAAATGATGCATACTGAAATATGGTATATATTCTAGTGTAAGGGCTGCACTTCTTTTCCATGAATTTAGGCCCAAATTTCTTTGATGTGGCAACCTAGGCAAATCTTTATTTTAGTTTCATTTGCTACCTCATTTGTCATCACTAGCATGTGACCACAAAGCTGGTGGAACTAAAATTTAGTTGACCACAAGTGTACTGTTACACAATGAAGCTATCCTCAAATTCGGGTAAGGTTGCGCAATAAAAAAGTTGAAGGATGGTCCAACCTCCAGTTGAAGTCAATGAAAGACAGTCTTCACAAGCGAGTTGGAGGTGAGATTGGGGCACAGTTACTCTGCAATGCAGTAAATCACACCACTGTTCGCATGAGGGTAGTAGGAGTAGTGTGCGGCTCTAAAGCTTGTTGGCTGCACTATTTTTAGGATCTGCCCACAATTCTAGACTGCACTACCTTCGGGATTGGCTTACATTTTCAGAATGCACAATGGCTCACATTTTGACGCATGACGACATGTTAAATAATTTTAAATAATTCCCATGGCTTTTCATGCCAAAATTATGATGAGTTTTGGCATCATGGTACAATGGTTGCAGTATCGGGCTTCTCTGCCAGAAGCTTCTGTTTGAATCCAGGCAATGGACAATATTATTTATTTATTTATTTATTTCCTTTTGTTTCCTTTTATTTGGCGATTTCACATTTCTATGTTTTGTTGCTTTCCTGTGACCTGTCAAAAGTGCACCATGACTTTACGGACACACTGTATATATACAAATTGGCAAATTCATAAGAACACAGCATAAAATAAACGCACAAGTAGAAAGCGACACACCTTGCAGTAGCGGTAATAGGGAAACGGTTTGAAGAGCGTTTTTTTTTATTTGTTTATTTTTCGTTACACAGAAACAATGTTCATTTCTGTGGAAAAGAAAAAAAAATTAGAACTTCATCTGTTTTTCTATTTTATTTCCTAATGTATACTAAGATTTCCATGTGTTACTTCAGCTTGGCACAGAATGCCTTGGACCATGCAATGCATAATGTTCACTTGTGCTCGAAGCAACGGCTTAGGCCCTTTAATGAGCGAGCATCAGTCCGGCACAGGCTTGACGCTTCAAGCCTGAGCCCAGCCTGAGCCCGCCGAAAAATGCTTCGGACGGCTGGGCTCGGGCTTTCGTGCCGGCCCAGGCCCATGCAACGCTCTAGTTCATGGCTCGATACGGTGCCACTTTTAAAGGAACATCCACGAATGATACTAGACTATGGAGCCTGTCATGTTGCTTTTTATCGCGGAGTTCCAAAAGGAGATCACTACTAGCCATCTTCGATGCTTTACAACCAGAACCAGTTGTTTCAGCCAGTCGTTTTGGAACAAGGAAAGGCAAGATTAATTTTGCTTTCCTTTCTGGTTTATCAGAGTGGATCATGTGGTAGCTAGAAAAGACTACAGTTTGCTTACCCAAAAATTTGAATACTTCTTCAGTGTGCCCCCTTTTCTGGGGGTGATCAGGAAGAGTGGGAAATGAACTATTCAAAAACATTATTCTTATTTTGGCAGCAACACCAGCCACCTACTGTGAATTCCAACAAGAGGCCTTGCAAGACTTGTAAGAAACACATCCTGTGGATGCCAATTGCAAGTTAATGATAAAACCAAATATATACAATCAAGGTTGATTGTTCCACACAAGATTAACCCTTGCCACCTGGACACTCAAAAGAGAAGTGAATAAAAGACGGGAAAGATTGAAAGCAATAGAGAAAGGTCGGAGAGAGGGACAGGAAAAGGTGACTGCCGATTTCCCCTGGGTGAGTCAGTCCGGGCATGCTGTCTACGTGAAGCCGAGGCCAAAGGGGTGTGATGCCTCCATCAAGGGGCCTTAAAAGCTCCAAGCACTCTGCATCAGCTCCATTCAAAGGATTCCCTTTTTTCCAGACATGGCTAAGCTGCACACGACTGCACAACCAGTATATGCTCGGGTCCATCGTGTCACAACACACCTAACGCCTACTGACGCAGACACCCCTGCGGGGTGGCACATCATTAATGCATTGTTTAATGTGATAAGAGAGTCCTCCAGAGAGAGGTCTGGTATAGCATTCAGAATAATGATGGGGTCTTTGTGTAGGTCCACAATGGCAAAACAGAGCCAAAGAATGCCTTTGCCAAGCTTCTGAGTGCTCAAAGCAGCCAAGAGAGAGAAAAGTCTAAAATTCATGTAATATTGTTTAGTGCATTAGTTTTGCCATGAAAATAGCAACACCCATGTTTTTCCCAGCTTTCTCCTATACATAATTGAAGTAGTAACTTAGCGCAATAAAAACATGGAAACAAGAAAGGTGGGCAAGGACAAGCGCTACTCACAACTGTTTAATGGAAGGAAGGAAAGTACATATATATCCTCTTGTCACACAAGCACATACCAACCAGAAGAGAACAGGCACATGCACATCAAAGCCGGTTGTGCAAGAAGTTAAATTCGGCATCTAGTAATGAGATAGAAAGCTCACTTATGCGCCTATCTCTACTTGATAAAGAAGGCCTCAAGAGCAACGCCTCTTCCAGGCTCGCTCTTGAGGCCTTCTTTATCAAGAAGAATAGAGATAGGTGCATAAGTGAGCCTTCTATCTCATTACTAGATGCGAAATTTAACTTCTTGCACAACCGACTTTCATGTGCATGTGCCTGTTCTCTTCTGGTTGGTATGTGCTTGCATGACAAGAGGATATATATGTACTTTCCTTCCTTCCATTAAACAGTTGTGAGTAGCGCTTGCCCTTGTCCACCTTTCTTGTTTCTATGTTTTTATTGTGCTAAGTTACTACTTCAATTATGGACAACCAACTAGCCCAACAATCAACTCTTCTAAAATTCTCCTATAAAGGTTGTGGGGATTGAGGTGCCTTCCCACCCCCAATGCCCCAGCTCAATCACTAGGAACTGCCGCCGTAACGGCAACATCGCAGACACAGCTAGCACACCGGTGCTAATTTCTCACACAAACCGTACTTCTCCCTCCGAGGGTCGAGTCATGGAGAGTCACCGCACAAGCAAACATCACCAGGATGCATCCTGATTGGCCTCCAAAATGGCGGCCTTCAGGCGCCCTCTCCAAACGAGCTCTCTTCCACTGAGTGCTTCATGGCTTTATCGCTGCAGCAGATGCTCACAGGCGCTCAACGAGGTGGTTATGTGGGACCTTTTCTCCCAAGACTTCTTATTCTCACGCTTGGCGGACCACTACCTGGTTAGCCCTAGCGCAACAGGCGCGTGTACTCAATAAGTCTTGCAGTGAGGTTTTGCCCGTAAGCACCGTGACTGTCGCACTAAACCCGCATTTGTTGGCGATCTGACTCCAGACCCTTCTCTGTGCCGTGTCAGAGAGCCGACAAACACTGCCGCAGTGCCTTTGTGCGCCGCGGAGTGGAGGAGTGTTGTGCCCTTTCCTGACTGTTGCTCGTAGGGTGAGTGAGCCTTGTGCAAACCCATTTCCACAAGGTATCACAAAGCATCCATCAAACATTTACCACATGCTGAAGACAAATTGGACCCAGTGGACAGGACAATGCTGGAGGAAAAACAATTTGTTGCTAAAGAAAGCATACATGAATAGCCATGATCACTTCTGAACCATGTTTGTGTGGTCTGTCTGATATGCAATGTGTTAATGAAAATTATGTTGCATTTTACGGTATGTTTATATTTTAGACAAAAATCGAAAGGGGCCGACAATGTATGGAGTACCTCTTATCCCAGCACATAAATATGACTAGATCTATTTTATCCAAATATGAACAAGCATATTCACACAAACTTCGAAATAAATCACCTTAAAGAAGAGCAGTACAGTCACCTTTAGGGGCTTCTTGAGGTCTGCAGCAGATTGGTCAGCAAGCTGGTTTAGAGTGTCATTAACAATATTTTCCCGCCCAACATACAGCACCAAGTATGGGTTAGAAGGTGGCACCACAGGCAAAATCATACTGGCAATTGTCTGCTGGCAGGCTGATTCCATTGCTTGCTGCACGCAGTCAGACATAGAGGCAAATTCATTGTGGGACATGAGGACAAACAGGCACTGTAAAATAGGAGGTCTCAACAAAATAAAAGCTGCTCTTCTTACAGCAACAACACAAGTGCTTTGAAATTTTGCAATCATATATTTACCACATAAACATGAGTTCACTGAACAGTGGTAACATAACATGCAGGCACAATAACCAACCCCTTAACCAGGTAACATTTAGGTCAACATAAAACGGGCTAAACTCTTTAACAAAACAGGGATAAAAGAAGACAAGGAGAAAACATACACAACAGATGCACATGTTTAGTGTTTTTCTGCACTGGCATACAAAGTTCCCATCAGTAAAATATTGAACCATCGTAAGAACTCACAGTGGTTCTTTAAAACAAGCTTTTAATTGTCATTTCAATTGACAGGGCATAAAAATTTTTATTTTCAAGTTGCACTGCCATTCATATCTTGGAACAGTTAAAAAATTGCCAGTTTTGTTCTTTAACCCTTTGACTACAAGGTTTTATTTTCGACTGCATCTCAGCCACTGCTGGGGTTTCTTTCCATATTGATTTGGCATATTGCTTTCCATATTTATGTTGCATAAGAGCGAGTTCAATGCTGCTTTCTCCCAATCAGAATTCATCAACAATTTATAAGTTATTTCATTTAAAGATATGGTCGGACATGCCGCACTGGTTCGACAGGGCTCCCTGCCGAGACAAAGCGACAGAGCGCTCAGACATTTGCTCCATCTGCAGTCAAAAATTTACCTTACAAGTTTTTTGTATGATTAAATAATCTTTCCACAGATGGCACAGCAGGCATACAGCAGCCGTTTTCGCCCAAGCTGCTTTGGGAGAGGAAGGGGGTGTGCTCAAAACACAAAATGACTGTAAAGTGGCAAGGGTTGCGCAAGGGTCAGTCCCCGAGTTATCCCGGGAGTGGCAGTCGAAGGGTTAATTAACATACTAATTCACAAGGCAAAATGTGGCTACATGCAAGAATGATTTAAATGAGGAGTTTTTTTTTTTTTTTACAAGGTGTTTGCAAATATTTGAGACTGCATTTCAGGCAAATAATATTTGCAACACTTCATTCTCATATTGTTTGAGCATTTGAAACTGTATTCAACTATTCAAAGCAGTAAAAAAAGAATATCGTCATTACCTGACAATAGTCTGTTTTACTCGTGCCTCTGTGTTAGTTTGTACACTACTCTCTTCTTCTCTGTCTGCAATTCTATTCTAATTTCTTAAAGGGACACTAAAAGAAAATATTAAGTTGAGCTAGACAGGCTTCTGTAATAATAAGTCTGTCATTCATAGCAAGAACAGAGCTTTTGTAGATGAGAAAATGGCAAAAATCAAAAACTGTAGCGGCGCCACCTGTTATGGACTACGGTGCCTCTCATCTTACGTTAGCACTGGCTGATTCACAGAGAGTGGCATAAAGGGATGTCATGTGAAGATTATGTCAACTTGTCCTTTGTGGCTTGGGCAGTTAAAATTGAGGAGCAGCAGCAGCCGCACCTCTGGCGGCAATTTTCTATGCAGCAAAGTGATATAGTGGGACACAGAAAATGATGGTAGACTTCTGGACTAACATTTTATCAATCAAGCCCGACTTAATATTTTTCTTTAAGCAGTTTATAGTGAGTGGCCTACCAAGTTGCTTTCAGAACCATTCATCAAGGGTCATATATGTGGACACGCTGAACTTAACGGATCATGCATGGGGAAAAGCAACACGTAAGTCTGCTTACTGGCTTACACAGCGTCTGAAAGGCCGAAACACTTCAGACACTATAACAGTCACCGTCACTCTTGTGTAGAGTGCAGGAATGGCGGCCTCTGGGGTGCTCTGGAGGCAGCCAGCAACCAACACTGCACTGCAGTGCTCGGTGGACAGCCCGAAAGCCTCTTGAATGTGGATATCATCCCAACCCCATACATTTCTTGTGATATATCTTTGAGTTCATCTTCAAAGTTAGTTTTGAAGCAACAAATACTCACAGCATTCAAACAAAACATGCAAATGTGAACATGACTTCCAAAGAAGGAAAGAAGGCCATGGCCAGATGTTCAGAAGGCCAATGCCAGAAGCAGAGCCAGCTCAGAGTCATTTGACTGTAAATTAGAAACCCATTCAGGATTTGCTGCCCTGTCTGATACAAGAGCACAACTGCTTCTACAGTTTCTAAGCCCAAGATGCATTGTGAAATTTGCTGACAACCATGCTGCTTACTACACAATTGTGTACATACCTGGAAAAAAAAAAAAAAGGTAGTTTCTTGTTCGCCACTGACCTATATATTTTACTGAGGCCTACTTAGGCGGCTTATTGTGCAAATTTTTTTCTCTACAAATGGCAAGTGGCATCTGAAAGGGTTAAATGCCTGCTATTAAGCCTACTCAACAATAGATGATTGAAATCTACCCCAAGCAGAAAATTTTGTCTGTTGTAGGAGGCATCACTGACACAGGCAAGGATTAGTTACCGACTGAGCATGCCCATTAAAACCCTATTTCATAGCAGTTGTAGCTAACAAGAAAACTTACGCAACACTTGTTCAACTGATTACAGTAGACTTATTTTAATGTGTGAAGATACCTAGAATATTTTATTTACAAATACTGCTGTCTCAGTTTCTGAGACATAGCAGGAGTGAGTACAGAATAATAATAAAAAAAAATACAATTTCAAGTACTTTTAACAAAATTCACCAGAATACTAGAAAACATTACCAGAATACATAATTACGCAATTCTTTTTCAAAATCCTCAGTACCGAGTCTGCGCAGAGACCTATCAAGTTTATTCCACAAATCCACCGTCCGCGGAAAGAAGGAAAACTTAAAAGAATCAATATTCGACCTGAAGGGCACAATGTTCAGGGGATCAGATCGTCGAGTACAGCGTGCAGAAGCTGCAACAAAAGAAATCGGCACCAGAACACTCAAGCCGGTGTGAACTATCTTATGAAGAAGGATAACGCGATCAGAATTACGCCAGTGTTCGAGAGATTGCAACATTAAAACGTGTGCATGCGAAGTAGGCGAGAATTGCCGGTCATAGCGACAAAAAATGAACCAGACCTTTTTTTTTGGACAGATTCTAACATAGCTATGTCGTGCTTGAGGTGAGGTGACCAAACAACCGATGCATATTCTAGTATGGGCCTGACCAAAGTTTTGTGCGCAGTCAATTTGCATTCTCTTGTTGAGTTGCTTAACATGCGCTGGAGATACCAAAGTTTTCGACGAGCCTTATTGCAGATTATTTCAACATGCTTGCGCCATTTTAAATTTGACGCTAGAGTTACACCGAGGTACTTAAACTTCGTAACATGTATTAGACCGACGTCGTCATTAGTATAAGTAAAAGAAAGGGGCTGTTTCTTGTTTGAAAAGGTCATTGCTACAGTCTTCTTTAAGTTAATAGACATTTGCCAGGTTTCACTCCAGTTACAAAACAATGAAAAACCGTTATTTAGCGCAACCTGATCATGAGCATCAGAGATGGTGTTGTAGATTACACAGTCGTCTGCATACATTCTAAGTTTAACTTCAGTATCGCCAATGATTTCTGCTACGTCATTTATGAAAATAATGAACAAAAGCGGCCCCAGCACCAAGCCTTGCGGCACCCCAGATGTAATCTGTACCTCTGACGACTTCGTGTGGTTATACGTAACAAACTGAGAGCGCGACCGTAAGTAATCAGCTATCCAATCAACCAGCTTGCTGTCACCAAAATATGTACGAAGTTTAACTAAAAGCTTAGCATGGCAAACCAAATCGAAGGCCTTAGAATAGTCAATAAATATGGCATCAAGCTGTCCTCGGCTGTTAAGGGAAGAAGCAATGTCGTGCGTAAATTCAAGCAACTGCGTAACAGTGGAATAGCCAGCACGAAAACCGTGCTGCGATTGGGAAAGAATATTGTTGGGATTTAGGTATTCCACAATGTGCTTGTGAATAATGTGCTCCAATAGTTTAGAGCTGGTGGAAAGTAAAGATATTGGCCTATAATTCGGTATTATTTGTTTGTTTCCCGACTTGAATACGGGCACGACATTAGCCAATTTCCACAGCTGGGGAACTGTTGTAGAGTCTATTGATTTTTTAAATATTATAGTCAGATAGCTTGTGCACCATTCCGAGTACCTCTTTAGGAACATATTTGGAATGCCGTCTGGGCCTGGGCTTTTCGTTACATCAAGTTTTAATATGAGGTTATGTACTCCAGAGGAGGTTACATCAGGATTTGGAAGAGAGGGCAGATTGCGGCTCGCGGAAAATGGGGGATTGGTGCCATTATCGGTAGAAAAAACAGATTCGAAGAAGTTGTTGAAGGCATTGGCTTTAGTTTCAGATTGGGAGCAGGATTGGTCATTAAGAATAAAGGAAGAAGGTACAGACGATGCAGGACTAATCGATCTCCAGAACCTAGATGGATTTTTTTTCATAAATGTAGCCAATGTATTATTAAAGTAAAAGCTCTTAGCCTCTTGCATTTTTGCTCTTAATTTAGACTTCAACGTGTTGAATAAAGAAGCATTGTTCTTACACTCGGAACGGCTTTGCTTACGCAGCCGCTTAATGCGACGAGTGAGCTGAATTATCTCCCTATTATACCAAGGGTGTCTTTGGTTCCGTTTAATACATCTTTGGGGCACGTACTTTGACAGGCATTCATGGACAATGTCACAAAATTTAAGGAGCAGCGTGTCTACATTGTACAGTTCACTACAGGATTGGAAGTCATCAAAAGTTGAGGCTAAAGTGTCAAGTACGGAAGTATCGTCAGCTGCAGAAAAGTTCAAAACGGTTGTGAATGCAGGTCTTAGTCGAGGGCACACTAAGTTCAAGGCAATTTCAACTGCTTTGTGGTCAGATAAGCCTTCGGTGACTTCACATTTAACACCGTGCGATAAGAGTTGTTGGTTTACAAATACAAGGTCTAATATTGAGTTTTCGCGCGTTACAAAATCCACAAGTTGAGTTAACCCAAATGAAATAACCAGGTCGATCAGGGAAGCACAAAGCGCCCTATCATGGCCAGTTGGGGTAAGTGTGCTCCAGTTAATGCAGGGGAGATTGAAATCCACAGCTAACAATAATTTGCAACCACACAACTTGTTACTAATAAGGTACTCATTGATAGCAGGAAAAATATCGTCGGGGTTTGGAGGGCGATAAATAACACCAACAACTATTACAATACCTCTGCTGTATACTTTGCACCAAATAGCCTCAATGCCAGGAAGTTCAGGTAATAAAGAAAATTTAAGGCTTGTTTTAATGAGAACTGCCACACCACCACCACGGCCAACATCTCTGTCCTTCCGAAGTAGTACATAACCGGGAGGCAAAATATCGATATCAATAACAGATTCATGTAACCAAGTCTCACTAAGACAGACAATTGATGGGTTGTGGCTTTCCACCAAACAACTGAGAGCTTCAACTTTGTTGAGTACACTCCTCGCATTTACATTGAGGACAGTTATATTCTGCTCGCAGCGTCAGTCAACACGAGCCAAAGCAGTATTAGCCGAAGCTCTATTCTTGCCAGTCGCTTTTGCAGAAGCCGATTTCACGGGAGCCGAAGGCACAGAGGCTGACACCGTTGAAGGCGAACGCGCTGAAGCCTGAACAATGACATTCTTATCAGTGTCCCAGATGTAACGAACACCATCAATCGTGAGTGTGTCGTGTTTAAGTCTAAATTTACCAGCATTCTTGCGCATATCTTGCGAATTCTGCCACAGCGCTCTACGTGCCATCCGTACCCGTGCAGAGTAGTCCTCGTTTATATATATATTAGTTCCCTTAAGTTTCCGGGCGTTGTTCAATATAGCAACCTTTGTTCTGAATTCCAGTAATTTAATGATTACCGGCCGAGGACAGTTCAGAAGTTCAGAAGTTCAGAACTTATCAGAAGTTCTCATTAACAGACATGTGCTGGATGTATATAAAAATCTAAATTACAGTCCTCAAATAGTCATGCTTACCGTAAAGTCAGCCCCAACAGAGTTTAACTTAAAAGAAATTTATTGTACTTTATAAAAACTTTTCATTAGAACACAGCTTTACTTTACTATAATTCAGGAAGTTGAGTGTGTGAAAACATTCTATGCTGCTTAAAGGAATACTGACACAAACTTTTACACCATTTATTTTTTTTGCTTTATTATGTAGCTACCAACTCAATGGTTATATGAGTAATAATGTAAAGCACTGGAGCAGACGAAGACAACAGAGGAGTAAATTGTAGCATTGCCATTTGTTGGGCGTGTTGGTAAATTGAAAGCATATTTAGCGCCAGCTAAATATGCTAAAAATTGAAGTTAGCGCATTGTGTTGTCGTCTCCCTTCCGTCCTTGTTTGCTGGCCCTAATATGCTTACAACAGAGGAGGACACAACACGAGTGCTAACTTTCAACAGTTGGTTTATTTAAAAACAGAGGCACAAAGATATACATGCACTACAACCCTATGCCACCGCAAATGACACGCACACAGACATGGCATTTTTCTTTCCTCTTGACTAAAGTTGATATGTCTAAAAGTGGTCACACTACCAAGTACACACACTAGGACACACTTATATGACAATTCTTTCTTGGTCAATGACATGGACGGTGCGGTGACGCAATCCGTGCCCAATGTTGCAATCTTCGCTGCTTCAATGATTAATCTTGTTAGTTCGTCTTTGTGTAACAATAACACTGCGGTATTTTGGGAAAGTGGCTTGCATCCACACGTGCTTCAAATGCAGTCCTAGCTACCCATCACGTCCTTTGTTAACATCGTTAGAATGTTTTCTTAATCTGTTGTCTATGCAACAGCTTGTCTGCTTGACATACTGCTTACCACAGGAAAGAGGCATCTCGTGGACTACTCATTCCTTACAATTTAAAAATCGTGTTCTATGCCACTTCTTGCAGGCATGCATCTTATCTTGTGGAGCGTTGCTGGCCTTAGAAGTAGTTTTTAACTTGCATGAGACCCAAAACATTACTTTGCCATTAGCCCTTTCTACCAGCTTTTTCAGGTAACGCAAAATTTTATGTAAATATGGAATGACAGCTACTCTTTTCCAATCTTTTACACTACACGGAACGTTGATTTCCACACCCAAACGAAACTTCCTAATCAAGCCTTCTGCAACCACTGCCTGAATGTGCAATGGATATCCTGCTTCTGAAAGGCGGGCAGACTGACTGTAGAGACATCATTAGGTGACCGCACAATTTGCTAAGAGTGTTCTCAAGGCTTAGACCGATGATGCTTCTCTTCACTAGTTTGGAGTGAGCTGAGCTACCTGGCAAAAGCTGTTTATTACCTCGTGGTTCGTATTGCCAGCAGGTCCAGTTAACATGGAATGTATACTTAATGTGAAGAAAGCGCTGGTTTTTGTCATGGTTAGGCAATTCACAGGTTAGTGACAAGGGCTCCAGGCACTGCCAAAAGAGGTTAAGTACATTATTCACAAGGGGTTCAGAGGGGACATTGTTACAGTTTAAAATTATCAGATAAGCATCAACATATCTAAAAGTTCTAAGGACTCCTGCATCAGTGGCAAGCCTAGACAGCTCTCCAGATAAGTTTTGCTAAAATAGGTCCCTCAAAATAAGAGCAATGTAGGGCCCTATACACACCCCTTATTTCTGAATAAATTCTTTTTTGTCTCAAAGTATGCAAGTCAACTTCTGGCAAAATGATAAGAGTTACAAAAAAAGCCTTGCTAGTAATGCCAGATGCGTCACCAGGTGCTCCAGTGCTTTACATTGCTACTATATCACACCAACAAGGCCAAATGACAGCAGTGATTATACAAGACCTCAATTTCTTAAGTGCGTGCAACTCATTAATTATATTGTCTTTCAATGCAGCCAGTTCGAAACTTGTGCCAAATGCATTGCAGCTTCATGCTTGAAGTAGGCCTTAGTGTTACATCAGGGAAATCGGAGGTATTGGTTACATGGTAACACAAACCGCTCATGCACGCATCGGATAGCCCAGTGCAGCGGCCACACACCACATCATCACTGTCACCAAAAGTCGAGCGTGCATCACTGCATAGCTATGTTTTCATTCTTCACTCTGCATTTGTCCACATTTTACACAAGATCAGCCTGACTGTCCTCTTCTGTTGCTTCTCTCAGAACGCAGAGCCGAGGACTATGCAGAGCGCCCATTTTACATTCTGTCCCCTAGTAATCCATGAAGTGCCAAACACCTTACCTCAGCATTTGGGGATACAGTCAAAATGTGGCACGCAGCCATGAAACAAGCCAACAGACTTGTATGTCAGTGGTTTGTGATACCACATCACCATCCCCTCTGGTTATATGTGATGTAATGAGGATTTCTGCTTGAAGCCCAAGATGACGCTGCACTTGATTTGAACTGACAGCATTAAAATACTATGAGAATTATATGCAGTGCTTTTGAAAAACTGAAGCTTCAAACAGTAATTAATGGGTCGACATTTATCCATAAAAATAAAGTCATGCATTAGTACTTCTTTAATTATGTACTATAATTTGAATGAAAAGCAAAATAACATCCAGAAAACCAGACATTTGAAAATGGCATATCAAAGCAAACACATGTGAACAAACAAGCTTTGTTACCTGCATCTGGATACGAGAGTCTGTCTGCAGAATGAGCGTCTTGGCTTGAGCGTTGAACACAAATGGGTAGTCGCAGAAGTACACCTTATTGCTCTTGAGAGTAAAAGTGAGAGTAAGAAGAAAGAGAAAACAGTGCATGGATTTCGAAAATTGTTTTTTTTTCTTCTTCAAGCTGCAGTGCAACCAATTTATAAGAATAACTAGTCAGGCTGTGGTAAAATCAGGCATTGAATGGAACTGGATGGTTCAATTCCACTATGGAAACTACGTTAAAGTTGGCTGTGACCATAGTAACAGGCAACATGACTCTGCACATGACTTCATGTGCTCCAAGGGGTTGCGATCAGTAGACCTACAGCAATTGTACATGGCACACACTGTGATTATAAAATGCTAACTGTTATAGAATAACTGGGGTTTTTTAGCGCAAGAAAAAGGACGAGAGACAGTGGCAAGACGCGGAACACAGCGCTGCCACTGTCTCTCGTCCCTTTTCGTGCGCTAAAAAACCTCAGTTATGGAATACCAACACGCCCTAACCTACGCTCTTTCAAGTTATAGAATAGATTTCAAGCTTATTAACTGTGCTTAAAATGACACTAAGGGACCCTAAACGCTTTATATGGCAGTACTTGTACGCATATAATGAGTAAGCAATAGTAGACAAATGCTGTTTTATCTCATGCCTCAAGTCTTATACCGGTGCCACACGGGCAGAGAAAATGGCATCCAGTAGTTAAGGCCTTAAGTTCCTGAATGACATTTTTTTCAGCGGAGCTGTCACACGCCCAATTTTAATGACATTTGACTCGATGATGTCAATAACAGCATCTCCTGAAGTGAGCAATTTTAAGGTAATAATGAAAAGATAAACATTAATTTACAAGTTCAACCTGCCTTCAACGGTAGTGAAATGTAGAATTAAACATACTATGGTGCTGTTAGCTTTAGTCTGTCGCTGTCTTGCATGCTTGTTACCAAAATTTAACATGACCCCGCTTGCACCAGCTTCTCTTCTGTTTTTTTTTTTTTGCATTATATAAAACTGGTTGTGCTTGTTTGTGTGCTCTGTATGGCTTAAACACCTGAAAATTTTGTTTCCAGCTAAATAGGATGTCGTTTCAAATTAAGTAAACCGCACTGAGCAAGCTATGGTGTCGAGAGTATGCATTTCTTAGTCGAATGAGTTCTGGCAAATGCCTTCGGTGATGATTAGCATTAAAGCAAATGCCATTTGATTTGCTCGCATGGCACCACACAAATGACATTAAATCTTAAGGCATTAGAAAGTTAATGCCATTTTCTATGCCCGTGTGGCACGGGTATGATTCTTTAACTCTTTCCCTTATTAGACTATAGAAATCCATCAATTTGCTCAACAGTTCTTCTACACATTATTAAACAGTTCAGCTGGAATTATTTTACTAGCAACGTCATTCGCACCGAAAGAAATGATGACTGATCTAACTATTGGTCAGATTTGACCATTTCTGGCAGATTGAGGAAGTCTGGAAAAATAAAACTTTGACTGCAGGTATTGATGAGATTAGCCTCCGGTGCTCCTAGTACTGCTTCAATAAAGAGACTCAAAATTTATGCTTTGGTCTACTAGGCAAGATCGTTTTTAAATGACAGCAGCAGTGAAGACACAGAAGCATCTCTCAGGTAGTCATTTTTCTGATCAGAAGTATAGGATGTTTTAGCAATGTCTCAAAAGATAGATGCTCACAAGTGCGTGTTACTTTGATAATTGTGTTCAACTAATATCAAGTGCAACTTTACATGTCCCACCGTAGGTTGCTTATATCCATCAACATTTTAACAGCATCTGTACAAATTATTACGAGCAATCCTTACCATCATAGGAGGCATGAACAATAGAGCATGCAGTCAATTTTAGTCCAACCTTTGACTGAAGCTTGACTAATAGTACCATCTCTTACATTCTTAAAACCGCCAACAGAAGCTCCCTTATCTATAACTGTACAATATTTCGTAACGCTCCATATTATTAGAAAACTTAGAGCACAAGAAAGACACTGGAAGTAGAAAAGGAAGACACACTACGCGCACATGTGGTATGTGTTCTTTTTCTACGTCCAGTGCTTTTTTTGCGCTCTAAGTTTTCTAATTATGCATTACCAACTCCAACTAGCCCACCTATCCATCCTATTGCAATGTAACTCCACATTACTGTAAAGCATTGTAGTGAAAATGAGCAAAGCACGTGGAGGCTCCAGCACCATTGAGTGTGCATTAGACCAGCTTGCTTACACAAAAAAGCTGATTGAATGCAATAATCAAGGATGAGGAAGGCCAGTGAATGCTCCCTGACCTGACAATTGCTTTGCGAGCCTGAAAAATGCAGCAAAATATGGGCCAGGTGCCTGTTGCGATGAGTAAACAAAACAAATGCTACCTGCACAATTGAGACTTGCCCGTTTCCACATTTGTGAAGCTACTGCTTTCCTGCATAGCATGGACATCCCTATGGCTAGTACTGACACCAACAAACCCGCATATTCATTTTTTTTGTGTGTGTGGTCTGACTTACAAAATTTGGGAACAAGGGGCTAGGCACATATTTTATAAATTTCAGATTTCTTTTAGGTACTCTCAGTACTTATACTAAAAATAGCAAATTATTACTTTCATTAATGTTCCTTGAGGTGCTTTGAAGTTTCATACAAGAATTCTCAAAGACTGTGATAATAATTACTTTTTTACATCCATTCAAAACACCACTGATCAGGCTGTAATTTTGTGTATCACGGTATATGTTGTGACTTCTATGTCTTGAAATAAGATGTTCAAACATAAAAGCACTGAAAATAAGTACATTTCTAGCGGTAAAGAAAGAGTCAAAGGCCAACTGCAACAAAATTTCACTTTGGCTAAATTGGTCATAAATTGGATGGATGGATGTGTGTTGTTTAGTGGCGCAAGGGCCAGGTATGGCCAAAGAGCGCCATGACTGATAATGTTGTGTTAAGCGCTGATTTGTGAGTGGCGATGGTGGAATGTAACATGGCTGTAAAGTGGCCTAAAATCAATCAGTGACATGGAAGCGTAAAATAGGATATAGCATAAAATTATGATAGTGATACATGTAGTGGTCTCTGGATAAAGTACGCGTGATAAGTGATCACGGAGCTAAAATGCGAGAATATGTAAATAGCACTAATGCCTCCGGGGGCCTTTGAGTACAAAGGCTGAGAGGCAGGTGCTTTCTTTTATTGCACCTACCGCAGCAGAAACCTCTGTTAGAGGCTGTGCTACGGATTTCCTGGGGCTATAATATGGAAACTATCTACATCTTTTAAAAATCTAAACAGGGATTCATGTTTGAAGAAAGGTTCTATGCCTACAATCATTTGAGGATGAAGTGGAATTTGTTGCCGGTGAGGTAATGGAAAATGCTTTTTCCTATTTGCATCTAATTCTCTGCATTGCATCAGGATGTGAAGCACGGTAAGTGGCTCACCACACTTATCACACATGGGTGGATCACCACCTGACAAGAGGTATGCGTGTGTACTGTATGTATGTCCTATTCTAAGTCTGCAAAGTATTACTTCCGTATGGCGGTTCTTTGATACCGGCGGCCAGTTGCCAAGATATGGCTTGATAACATGGAGTTTATTTTCTGTTTCTTTATCCCACAACCGCTGCCAGAAAGCCCTCAGCGCTTTCTTTATGGAGGGCTTAAGGTCCATTACAGGGACAGTCATGGAAATGTCTGCAGCATTCGCGTGGATGGATGTGGCTAGCTGGTCAGCCAACACGTTTCCTTCAATCTCGCGGTGCCCCGGCACCCAGCATACCACGATTTGCTGCTTGGAAGCATAGGTGGTTAGTAATGCTGAGTAAAGAGATACAATGATAGGGTTTTTATACTTTTTGACAGTTTTCAAAGCGTTTACAACGCTCAATGAATCTGTGTATATAATTGCCTTTGTGGTATTACTTTCTTTAATGTGTTTAACGGCAGCCAATATGGCGTAGGCCTCTGCTGTAAAGATACTTGTGCTCGTGTGCAGAACACCGGTATCCGAAAAGGATGGACCGACTGCTGCGTAAGATACGCCAGAATTACACTTTGATGCGTCTGTAAAGAATTCAGGACATGCGTATTTGTGTTGTAATTCCAAGAAGTACATTCGTATATGCGCGAGAGGAGCGCGCTTTGTAACAGTTATGAAGGATGTATCACACTCTATTGGTTGCCACTGCCACGGCGGGGGCCGTATAGCAGGGGACATAAGGTGGTATTGAAGCAGTGGAACCCTTGTTTCTTCAGCCATGTCTCTAACACGCATGGAGAAAGGCTGTGCCACTCTGGGCCGGTTGCGGAAAAGTTGGCAACTGGACAAATCGTTTACGGTGTGATACGCGGGATGCTGACTGTTTCCGTTCACTCTAAGAAAATACATGAAAGACGAATATGTTCTCTGCAGATGCAGTGACCACTCATCCGATTCAACGTACAGGCTTTCTACTGGGCTTGTTCTAAAGGCGCCTGTGGACAGGCGAATTCCTAAGTGGTGGACGGGGTCAAGCATCTTTAGAGCAGTTGGAGTAGCCGACTGGTAAACTATGGCTCCATAGTCTAGTCGTGTGCGTATGAGGCTTTTGTACAAGTACAAGAGGCACTTTCTATCACTGCCCCAGGTTGTGCGTGAGAGCACCTTTAAGATATTCATTGTTTTCATGCACTTGTCTTTAAGATATTTTATGTGCTGTACAAAGGTTAGTTTCGCGTCTAAAATTATGCCTAAGAATTTATGTTCCCTGTTTACGGGCAGACGCTCACCATGCAACACAATTTCAGGATCAGGGTGCAGGCCTCTTTTTCTAGAGAAAGTGACACAGGTGCTTTTTTGTGGGTTCAGTCTGAACCCGTTCACATCAGCCCATTTGGAGACCCTGTTAAGACAAAGCTGGGTCTGTCGCTCACAGACTGCAAGAGAACTTGATTGAAAACCTATCTGCACATCGTCAACATACGTCGAATAGAAGATGTTATGTGGTATGTGTAGACGAAGAGAATTCATTTTTACTATAAAAAGTGTGCAGCTGAGCACCCCGCCCTGCGGCACTCCAGTTTCCTGTACAAATTTCTGTGACAGAACAGAGCCCACTCGAACGCGGAATGTCCGATTCGACAGATAACTTTCGATAACATTGAACATATTTCCGTGTATACCTAACTGTGAGAGGTCTCTCAAAATCCCAAACCGCCACGTTGTATCATAGGCTTTCTCCATATCTAAGAATACTGATAAGAAAAACTGCTTATGGACAAAAGCCTCACGGATACGTGCCTCGATACGTATGAGATGGTCAGTGGTGGATCGAACCTCCCGAAACCCGCACTGGTATGGGTCCAGCAATTTGTTTGATTCTAGGAAGTGTAGTAGGCGACAGTTAATCATTTTTTCGAATACTTTACATAGGCAACTTGTTAATGCTATAGGCCTGTAACTCGATACAGAGGAAGGATCCTTTCCGTGTTTTAGGACTGGAATAACAATAGCCTCCTTCCAAACAGAGGGGATCTCGCCGGAAGACCAAATAACGTTGTATAGGTAAAGGAGGGTTTTCTGTGTTTCGGATGGTAATTGTTTTAACATCTCATATATTACGCGGTCTGAACCTGGGGCGGATGTATTGCAACAGTTTAGTGCTGCCTGCAGTTCTGCTATACGGAATGGATCGTTGTACGCAGCACTTTTAGCAGATTTTCTTTCTAATGTTTGCTGTTCTATTTGTGTTTTGTATTTTAGGAAGGTTTCTGAGTAGTGTGAAGAGCTCGATATGTATTCAAAATGTGCCCCGAGAAAGTTGGCTTGGTCTTCAGGGCTTTCTCCGTGGCTGTTCACTAAAGGCAGGGAATATGTGTGTTGCCCATTGACTTTTTTCACTCTATTCCATACTTTGCTCTCATCTGTGTACGAGTTGATGCTTGCTATATACTTCGCCCAACTCTCTCGTCTTGCTTGTCGGCGCGTTCTCCTCGCCTGGGATTTGATATGCTTAAAGTTTTCCAAGTTTTCTGCTGTTGGCGAATCGCGAAGCAGCGCCCACGCTTTGTTCTGCTTCTTCCGTGCTTGCCTACACGCATCGTTCCACCAGGGAACACGCCGTTTGGAACCCATGCCGCTCGCTTGAGTAATGCATTTACATGCGGCATCAAGTATAAAAGCTGTAAAATATGCAACAGCGTCATCTAAGGTTATACCAGACATCTCAGACCAGGTCATGTGTGTAAGAGTTCGGTACCGTTCCCAATCGGCTGTGTCAATTTTCCACCGAGGGACCTGCGGGGGAAGTTGATCTTGTTTCGGCGTAGTTAGGATTATTGGGAAGTGGTCACTCCCATATGGGTTGTTAAGCACAATCCATTTAAAATATGGTAAAAGCGTCGGCGATAAAATGCTAAGATCTATGGCAGAGTATGACTTGTTGGCTAGGTTAAAATATGTAGGTTCCTTTGTATTTAAAAGACATGCTCCAGAGGAGAAAAGCATCTGTTCAATGACGCGACCTCGCGCATCACAGCGTGGATCGCCCCACAAACTACTGTGTGCATTAAAATCACCGAGAATCATATAGGGTTCTGGGAGCTCATCTATTAATGATTCTAAGTCGCGTCTGTGAAGCTGATAATGTGGTGGTATGTACAAAGAGCAGATGGTAATGAGTTTATTTAAAAGTATGGCTCGAACGGCCACGGCCTCAAGGGCCGTTTGGAGCTTTAAATGCTGACACGCTACAGTTCTGTCAACAATAATGGCTACACCGCCAGATGATGCGACAGCATCCTCGCGGTCTTTGCGAAATGTAATATACTTTCGGAGAAAGTGTGTGTGTATAGATTTTAAGTGTGTTTCCTGTAAACACAGCACTTTTGGATTGTGTTTTTGGAGGAGTTCCTGCACATCATCAAGGTTTCTAAGAAGACCTCTGACGTTCCATTGAATTATCTGTGTATCCATGTTGGTAGTAAATAGGTGCTGTGTGTACAGAAAAGAAGTAGTGATTATGTAAATTACAGAGATTTATTTACAGAGCCCTTTCGAGGCCCTGTAATCAGGGTCTTGCCCTTTCTGGAGCGTTCGAGTGAACCTCGCCGCTCCTTAGGCGCTTGGCGCCCCTGGAGGATAGGTGTAGTGTCCATTGCCTCTTGTGAGGCGCCGGACACGTGCTCTTGCGAGCGGGAAGTTACGAGCGAGGGTCCTGCCTTGGAGGGCAAGACCCCTGCGCCCACCAGCCCGGAGGCCGATGGGGCTCCCTGAGGGATTTGGCTGCGCCGGCCGTTGCCAGCGCTGGAAGGGACCTGGGAAGTTGAGGCAGCCTCGGCTGCGCCCACCTTCGAGGTCGATTGTCCCTTCTCCTCGGTTGACGGAGCAGCGCTAGCTGCTACCGCCGCGGGGGCAGAAGGCGTAACTGCCGACTCACTGCTTGTGAGTCGGACAGCCGCCGGAGGCCGTTGTGACGCTGCCCCCTGACGCGCCACATCGGCAAAGGTTTTCTTGGGCAGGTATGATACCCGCCTCCGTGCCTCCTTGAAAGTTATGTTTTCCTTTACCTTGATTGTAACGATTTCCTTTTCTTTTTTCCAAGAAGGGCACGACCGCGAGTACGCGGCGTGCTCACCATCACAATTAACACAATGTGGAGTGTTCTGGCACGTTTCAGAGGAATGTTCTTTGTCACTGCACTTGGCACAAGTCAGCCGGCCTCGACAGTTCTGTGAACTGTGGCCGAAACGTTGGCACTTAAAGCATCTGAGAGGGTTGGGAACGTATGGTCGAACCCGAAGTTTGATATAACCGGCCTCGATGGACTCGGGGAGGACACTTGAACCGAACGTGAGTATAAGGTGTTTCGTGTTGATCTCTTTACCGTCTCGCCTGATCTTAATTCGCTTAACATTTATTACATTCTGTTCACTGAAGCCCTCCAAGAGTTCAGCTTCAGTGAGCTCTAGCATGTCATCGTCCGAGACAACGCCGCGGGTGGTGTTCATGGTACGGTGCGGAGTTACTGTTATTTGGGTTTCGCCAAACGAGACAAGTTTCGGCAGTTTCTCGTACTGCTTCTTATCGTGGAGCTCCAAGAGAAGATCACCACTTGTCATTCTCGACGCCTTATATCCTGTTCCAAAAACTTCAGTTAAAGACTTCGAAACGAGGAACGGTGAGATGTTACGCACTAGTTTGTCTGGGTTTTCTGAGTGGATCACATGATATTTAGGAAAGTTCTGGACTTGTCGTCCGAAAAACTGAAAGAGATCTTCGGTGCGCCCTCGTTTGTGAGGGCGATCAGGGAGTTTAGGAAAAGCGTTTTCCATGAGTACAGTAGGGTTTTCGGCCGCGATGCCGACCACCCACCATGGAGCCCAACAGGGGGACGTGACAGGAGTTCCTGCTAGAGAGACCCTGCCAACGCCAGCCGTACATCGCTGCTATAACCAAATACAGCATAACCAAGGCTGGCTAGCTACACAAGGTTAACCCTTGCCGCCGGGAAACTAGGAAGTGAGGAGAAGTAATGAGAAGACAGGAAAGATGAAAAAGACGAGAGAGAAAGACGAAGATTGGAGAGGAGGACAGGAAAAGGCGACTGCCGATTTCCCCCGGGTGGGTCAGTCCGGGGGTGCCGTCTACGTGAAGCCGAGGCCAAAGGGGTGTGTTGCCGCCGCCGAGGGGCCGTAAAGGTCCAAACACCCGGCATTGGCTCAACTCCCAGGATCCCCTTTTCCCCGGACACGGCTAAGCCGCGCACGGCTACACGCGGGAGGGTCCGACCGTCGTGTGCTCGGGTCCGTGGTGTCGCAACACACCAAACGCCTGCTGACGCAGACGCCCCTGCGGGGGGTCATAAATTGGAAGTGCTATAAAACCTTGTGAATTTGACCCTCCCTAAAGGGGCCTGAACCAGCCCTCGGGCTTGGTGAAAAAACAGTCTGCGGATAGCATATAGGGTACATTATGAAAGTAATGCACATTTTCTGAGAAAAATAGATCTATTGACTGGACCTGTAAAAATGGTCAAAATTCTTCAAAATACTCTCCCCCTGCATCATAACACACACTTGTGGAGATATGTGTGCCATGCCTGGAAGGCACCCTAAAAGTCCTTGACGGGAATGTCTCTCAGGAACGCTGTAACATGCTTTTGGACGTTTTCCACGGTCTTCCAATGCTTTCCTTTCAACGCTCTCTTCAGTCGCGGAAACAAAAAAAAAAGAGTCGCACGGAGCCAAGTCGAGACTGTAAGTAGGATAGGGGACCATCAGGGTGCTGCTCCGGGCCAGGAAGTTGGTAACGATGAAGGACGTGTGGCTGGAGGCATTGTCATGGTGGAGCTTGACTGTGTCTTTGATGTCAGCCCTAACACGCGCGACCCGGCACTTCAATCTCTTGAGCCCCTACAGGTAAAAGGCTGAGTTGACAGTTTCTCCGTGCGGAACAAACTCAAATGGGACAATTCCTCGGGTGTCAAAGAAGACAATGAGCATCGTTTTGATGCGAGACTTGCTTATTCGCGCTCTCTTGGGGCGGGGGAATGATTTTGTGTGCCACTCGCTTCTCTGGCATTTCGATTCTAGGTCACACTCGAACAACCAGGATTTATCTCCGGTTACGACAGAGATAAGTCCGGCTCATTTTGAATCAAATCTAACAATTCTTCACAGTGCAAAACTCGAAGTTCTTTCTGATTTTCCGTCAACACTTTCGGCGCAAGCTTCGTGCAGATCTTGTGTTGCGTTGTGTTTAATGGCGCATAAGCAAATCAGGCTATCATGCCCCAAACGCAAGGTAAAATTTATGTTACCTCAGTGACGATCGGAGTCTGGGCAAGGACTCCCAGGATCCCAACAAACTAAAGACCTCAGTCTTCTCAAATATGAGGAGGTGGGTGTGGTGTATCACAATATGAAGTTGTGGGTAGGCTCATTTATAGTTTTTGAAGGATACCTGCTTCTCTTAAGAAACTAATAACATCTGTGATATCAACAAGTGCATCTTCACCTAAAATCAATGCTGGGTGAAAGGGAATATGTTGATTACAAAACGAAGTATATTTTTCCTCAGTGTTTCGAGTTGCACGCATGATAATACGATGTGATTTACAGTAAGTTCATTTCCGCATTTTTTGCAGCCAGGCTTGTTTTGTTTTGTTAGAAGGAAGTTGTGTGTAAGGCATGTGCGTCTGATGCAAAGGAGACATAAAATTACTTCGATGAAGCGTTCTCTGTGTGAGAATGACTTCCATTCTTTTATGACAAGTTTTACTGGGTGTAGTTTATTTGTTAGTTCATTATTCCATGTAGTCTGCCATTTATTTCTCAGTTTATGGTGCACTAATTTCATACAGTCTTTGTAAGGAATTCTTGCTTTGATGATTTTTTATGTCCAGCTTTCACTGCACATTCATCTCCTTTTTCGTTCCCACCGATTCCGACGTGACTGGGCACCCAGCAAAATTTTATGCTGTATCCTTGTCTAGTAGTTCTTCTTATTTTATGTGGGATGTCGCTGATTAATGGTGTAATTGCATTTCTAGGGTGAAGTGCTGTTAGTACGCTTAGTGAATCTGTGTAAATTATGAAACAGTGGGTTTCCGGCGGCACCAGGATTTGAACACGGTACTTCCTGCATACGAGGCATATGCTCTACTGCTGGGCCACCGCAGCGATGGGCCATTGCAACGGTGGCCTAGCGGTAGACCATTCGCCTCATATGCAGGAGGTACTGAGTTCAAATCCTGGTGCTGCCAAAAACCCACCGTTTTTTTCTAATAGGTAGAGATGTTACCTGGCCTGGTGCTCAGCTCTTGTGGAGGCTCACATCTTGAATAAGGGGCGCAATACAGATTTCACCAGTTTTCTCTGGATGCCTGGTTGTCCAACCACAGATGGCCCTGCTAAAGAGCATCTGCCACGGCAATGGTAGGCAAGTGCTGCCGCCGGGTACCTACCAGTAAAATGGGTACAAGCATGCTCCCGGCCTGGCGCTTAGCCATTATGAAACTTCAATGTTTGGAAAGGGGTGTTTGTCTCCAACCCGAAGGCGTCCTCACTTCAATAAGTGCATTTGGGGCGCCACGTAGAAAATGAACTTTTTTTTTTTTCTCCTCGCGAGAGTTTCGACGGGAATTTAGGGTGCAGGCCCCGTTACCAAGTGTATCACTCCTGAACAAAGCTGAAAGCCAGGCCGGAGTACACTTGGGTCTATTTGAGAACCAGTTAGTGCACAGAGGCGGTGGGAATCGAACCCATAACCTGGCGCAACCGAGGCGGGGGCTCTACAACAAAGCCACAGCTGTGGTTGTAATGGCTGCATAAGTCATGGCTGTATATGGAGCGTAGCAGAGTTGGAGTTCACCACTGCTCGGTGCTTCAGAACTTCGGTGCTTTTTTTTTTTGCAAGAGAGACTCATGTCAGGTCTTTGCATGGGCATGATTGATTGATTGATTGATTTTAACAAGCACCCAATGCGCAGTACAAAAGAATGCTGCATTTTCGTGCCATCAGAAAGCAGCTGCTATGGCTAGGAACTGAACTTGCAACCTCATTCCCAGCAGAGTAGTGTACCCACTGAGCTACCGTGGTATGTCTTCATGTGCACCTGCTATAATGTTACTTTCGAGTGCGATACTCTTTCTGTACGTTCAAGACACCTCACTGCACTGCAGGAATGCAGGGACCCTTTAAAACTTCTCTAGTGCAAAATCTGAAGGTTAGCACAAAGACAATTATGCTTGAATTCCTGTATTTGGAACACCGCTATACGCCAGCAGTTAAATGGAAATGCTTACCCTATCCCCACTGTCCTCCTGAATCCACTGGATATAGTCTAATTGGACATCCACCTTATCAGTGACATCAGGTATGTAGAAGTGTTCATATGAAACCAAGCCACCACACTCTTTGTTCACCTGTCATGGACGAAAAAAGAAAGAAAAACTTCTAGCATAAGGCAGACTCTTGCATATAGATCAACTAGAATATGAAAAATAAACAAGAAAACATGGTGATATAAATGCTCAAACGTTAGCAGAACTACTTGTTGTTTGGTCTGAGCATGTGTGCTGCACCCCATATAAAGCAACGCTGAACCTTAATGCTACTTTTATGACTTAGGGTCCATCAAGCAGCATTAAAGCGTATGAACTTTTTTGAAATTTTGTGCATAACTTTTTTGAATTGCAAAGCTATCCACTAATGCAAAAATTCAGTCAAACTTAGATACAGTTAAAACTCAAACTAACGAAACCCAATTTTAAGAAGTTCCCGATCTAATGAAGAAATTTCCATTCCCCAGCATGAACACATAGGGTTCAATGTTGTCATCAACCCAAATTAACGAAACTAACTTGGCCGAACTCGATTTAACAAAGTTTTTCTTGAAATAAATGAGTAAAAAAAAGGGGGGTGATTTCTTTCTAATTTTGACACAGACGGGCTTTCCTCCAAGTGCGCACTCTATCGTGTTAAACCATCTAGGAGCCCTAGACACGGCCCTAGCTTTATTTAGGCGAGGCTGCACGCCGCACCCATGCATGAACAGCGGGCTCAAGACCACCTCGGCAGGGAGCCGTGGTGGTTGCTTCCATTATTTCATGATTTGTGCGACAGATGGCTGGATTAGCGGTAAATACAATGCTGTGATAGCTTTTGCAGGTGGCTACATTACAATTTGATTTCAAAGGTGCAAAAAATGTCTTTTTCAATTTTACAAACTTCCTGTTCTAATGAAATAATTCGAGCGTGGTCATCACTTCGTTAAATTGAGTTTCAACAGTATAATGAACATAGATAGAACAAATTATCAGATATAAAGTAAATCCAACATTTTGTTGGTCCTTTAATGGAGTACCAAATGCTCCTGCTATAATGAAATCAGTAATGCAGGATCTAACACAGCTTCAGTTACAATGTAACACATTTTTGTTACCATGTGCTTTAAAGGGCTCCTCACCAGGTCTGGCCATTTTGAGCTGCCAAGCGCAGAGCATACATTGCGCGATAACGAAAATGTATGCAAAGTATTACATCGCTACGTGCCGCGGAAAGATCTGAAATTTCCAACTGAATGCTTTTTCCTTCTCCTCACGGCTGCTGCGCTCCAAGCCGGAGGTTGACATACACATGCTAGTGCACCCATGTACACGTGTTTGCGCTGTGACGTCGCTCATGGTGACACGTGACTTCGAGAATTATTCAAGGCAACATCTGTTATTTGTGTAATATGTTGCTAGAATAGATGAAAAGAAAAAAATAATAAAACACACAAACCAAATGTTGACATGTTTTTGTTTTACTTTGCGCCACAGCAAGAGAGATGTACTTCAGTTTCATCTGCTTGTTCCCACCTCATGCAGTCGCGCATGCAGACATTCAAACTATGTCACTTTCTACCGCTTCCTAGCACGGGATCATGCTTTGTGATCCACTTGCTTGTGTCTCAGTATTCATGTAGAATAGACCACTAGTCAGGTGTCCTCGTGCACAGCGTGCAAAATCATGCACTGCACGAAACGAGACAATCGCAACCGCTCGTGCGTGACGACGTCAGCAGAAGTGCGCCACACCGCAAAAAAGTGAGAAAAAAAATGAAGGGGGTAATCGTGACATATGCATCATGCGATAGTCGACATCTGGTACAGGAGAACACAGGGAAGGAAAGCTTGTGGAGGCTAGACGGGGCAAGTGGAGCGAGTGTCTCGCATGGCAGTGGAGCTCGCCTCCTGAAATCATGGGATCGCGGCACTGAAATATTTTTATCTCGGCTATTAATGAGCTGATTTGAAACATTTTTGTGGCAGAACACTCCCTAGAGGACACATAACATCCAGTGTATAACTGAAGCATGCTGTGTAGCCTGGTGAGGGGCGCTTTAAAAATATATATTTTGGAATGGATGGATGGATGCGAAACTTTAATAATATATTTTGGAAGCAAAAATTATAAATACAGTCACCAACCAATTTTTCAGACCTGCACAACTACTCGCACTTCCTTGCAGCATTGCCACCTACCCCCAATATCAATGAATAACAGCAACAATGAAAAATTTTAACACCCTATATATATTTTGAGCATAAGCTGCGCACGCGATGCAGCAAACATGGTATAGCCATCAATGAAATTGCTGCCATGTTGATTGGGTACGAAACCGCAATTTTGGTTGCTGACTATAGACGAAGCTGCGCTGGGTAGGCGTAGTGGCCTAAGCAGTGCAGCCAGCGTAGTGGCCACTGGCTCCTTATTCTATGGAGTGGCTGGTGAGAAGTCGTCACGAGAAGCTCGCTGACAATATGTTCACAATTGTAGATCTTATCAGCAATCAAACACACAATCAGACACTCGGGCTAGGCTGACGGCCACAGCAGTGAAGTACAGATCCATGTGCGGTCCCCTTCGTGTCGAATAAGTCTGGTGGGGGTGGCAGCTTGGCTTGGTAGGACCCTGTCGGCAAGCCACTGTACCAATCCCGCATAACTTCAATCGCAACACTGCATATTCATGGCAATGAAGAGCATGTGTATGTAATTTATTGTTGTTCCCATCATCTTCCCATTGCCAAGTAGGATGTGATACAATGCATAGCCCAATAGCAAGCTAGATTATTTTAGGTTGCTGCATTACTTACACATGCAGCTGTCAGAGTCAAGTCACCACAGGGTGTATCAGCAATGTCGTGCAGCTTTATTTTATCCATGTACAACAAAGTCATCATTAAAGTTTGTTATACCATGTTTGAACATATCAAATTATTTGATGTATCAAACTTTTAGCACACGAATCAGTTCACTATAACCAGGCTTGACTATATGGTATATAGCAAGCAAAAACCCTTTGACATCCCTAAATGCAAGGAGTGTGTCTACACCTTGCCGATGAGCCAATAAATCTTTCACTGCAGTATTTGTTTAATGTTCTCTGAAGTAGTCGAACACTATGAATATCTCAAGACTGAGTTTGATGATTCCAGACATTGTCAGCCCATGAATCTATACGACATTATGTTGCTTATGCCAGTATGCAATACTTCCACTACATTTGAATATTATTCACTACACTCATTTATTTTTCAGGACATTTGTGCCTTCTTTTGCTGCTGTGAAACACACAAACTGTCTTTAAATTTCGAGGTTAACATCCATTCGTAAAGGAGTGTCAAGTCTGAAGCGACACTTCAAATCATTGGAATAAAGCTTTATTGTTTTAATTATCAAGGTATGTTCAGTTGTTACTGAAAACACAGAAATTATGAATTCCCATTTAAAAAATTGGTTAGAAGTAGAACTGTGTATGAGCCAAAACTTTCCTTACGAATTGAAAGGGTAAAATTAAGGTGACAAATTCACAAGAAAGCAGCATATTGTCAGGTGCCTTCTTGGGGCATACTGAGAATGCACTGTACACATTACACGCTCAAGCAAAATGCACTGGAACAGTATTTCAATTACAGAATGCAATGGCTTGGTGCTGTCATACTATACTAATGCTATATAGTATACTATACTATTTAAAAACTTTTTGTGCGCAAATAAACGGGGACAAAGAAGAGGAGCAACACAAGGACGAGCGCTCGTCCTTGTGTTGCTCCTCCTCTTTGTCCCTGTTTGTTTGCGCACAAAAAGTTTTTAAATAATGAATCTGTTCCAACTAGGCCGACTCGCAGTTATGCTATACTACATACTAATGCATTCTGGTATCAAATGATGAAAATGACTAAAGAAACAGCTGATGTTTCCATTCAGAATAAAAGCAGTAGCAACTGCCTGATGCACTGGCATATATGACGATTGAAGAGAAAAAAAAAAGCACAACTTACTTTGTTGAGCTTGGCTAGGATATCCAGGGCCAGTTTGAGGTGTCCGTGGTTCTTCTTTGTCTGGAACAGGCATCATCACAGATATGTTCCCCCTGTATACACACACCACCTACCAAAGCCAGCCTTGGTCTCACTTAGGCTGATGCTAAACGTGATGGATCTATGAATTCCATCAAAGCAGCCTTCATCAATGTAAACCTACAGACAAACCAGAACTGCAGCTTTTGCCATCATCCTCACCTCTTGAGCAGTTAACCGCAAGTGAAGATACTGCAACCTAATTGGATTTATCTGTTAAAAAACAAATAAGGAAGGCATATTTAATCAGCTGCTATCATAGGAAACAAAAAGATCCTGTGGCTCCAACAGATCACCAAATAAATTTTTGTGACTACACTCGAACCTCATCATAACAATATGGGATAGAATGAACTAAATGCAATCCCCCTTGAAATTGCCATAGAGATCTACGTACGTACATAAAATCCCATTTTAACAAAGTAAAGCTGTTCTGCCAATCAATATAAAAAACTAGATTTGCCTCTCAAACCAAAAAGTGCGGGAAGTATATTTCTGCAGAGTTAAAAAAATTCACTCGGCAAGGCAGTTCAAAACTCGGAGAGTCCAGTACATCGTCGAGGTCTCTCCCACAGCCGCGCACAGCTGCATGCAAGCAGCAACACTTTGCCATAGCACATGTCTGTGCACAGCGCAGGTTGACATAGTTTGGCATAGATGGCCAGGCCAAACCAAACAGACACAGCAAGGTTCATTGGCTGCTGACTGTGTAGCCAACCTCTCACCTCACATAGTAGTAGTAGTAGTAGTAGTAGTAGTAGTAGTAGTAGTAGTAGTAGTAGTAGTAGCCGCTGTGTAGGTGGTGTACCATGTTATTTTGTGTGCCATATGCTGCTCAACCCTGATGAACTTTGTTAACGGTACAGTGTGCTGTCTGTTCGTAAATTCAACCATGTCGCCATTTTGTCAGTTTCACGAAAATCTGAACTGGCAAAGTGGAAAGCTGAAGTGAAACACCATCCCACTATAACAGAAGGCAGCAATCATACAGGCTGTCTGTCAAGTGTTAAGAAGTTGTGTGTTGCACATCGCAAATAGTTTTTGCTGCTGAGAATTTGTTGCCATTTTATTAAAATTTCAACGCATATGTGGCCACAGAGCAGTTTGGCTAGCCGCAAAGTTGTCCTTTCCTTTTTTTTTTTGCATTTTCAAAGTTGTGCACCTCACTGAGTATGTGTGCACGCATACCCTGTGGGGTGCACAACTTTGAAAAAGCAAAAAAAGACAACTTCAAAAGAAGACACACACACACGTGTGCATGTGTGTGTACATTCGTACATGCACGTGCATGCGTGCGTGTGTGTGTCTTCTTTCAAAGCTGTCTTCTTTTTTGCTTTTTCAAAGTTGTGCACCCCACTGGGTGCGCGAGTGCACGAACACACACACATATATGTGTGTGTTGGGGGGGGGGGGGAGGTCTTTTTTCTTTGCTGCACCAACTTTTTCAAGTTTACCTGAGGCAGTTGGCACAATTCTAGCCCTTGAATTAAATGACTCAATGAGGTGGACATTACTTCCACGAGCAATGAAATGTGTAACTGACTAATTAACTTACAGCACACACCACATTTTACAAATTGTAGCTAGTGAGTTTGCAAGGCATATCGACTTGGAACAAATTCTGAGGATGGCACTGGTTTTGAGATATGCGCTGTCGAATTTGCAGTAAAAATTGACTCTTGTTACAGTTATTTTTTAAAGAAAACGCTGTTTCATGCATTGAAGCACAAAAGTAACTGGAACGCGAGTGTAATTGTTCAGACATTTTGAAAGGATCTCGAAAACTGATGTCATCCCGAAAATTCGTTCCACATGGTGATTCGCCTTGCGAACTCACCAGCTACAATTGGTAGATAGCAATATGTGCCGTAAAGTAATTAATTGAAAAGGTTTTTTGTGCAGTTATGTTAATTATTCAATTAGGCATTCTGATTTCTCACAGAAGTAATGCCCACCTCATCGAGTAATTTAGTTCAAGGATTAGAACTGTACTATATACAAGACGAATTTTTTAAAATTTGCTGCAACTACAAAAATATACCTGGTATGGCAGTGAAGGGCAATAAGGAATATAACGAGTAGGTATAACAAAGTAATTTAGGCTCCCTTTCAACTTCCTTACGATGACGTATGAGTGTATATGCATAGTGATCGTTCTATTTATTACAAATTGACTATTTTTGTGAAATCTACTAATAATCACTCATTGCCACGACTCTTGCACAGCACCATCATTATTTTAATCACGGGCAGCAACTGATCAATGCTTGGCAATTACAGGCATGTATCTGTCGCATCTGTGTTGCAAGACCCTTGAACATATAGTAGGAAAACACATATGTTTTTTTAGAGGAAAAAGATTCACTATGTTTATGCTAGCATAAAAAATTCAATCCAGTTTTCTCGTGATATCCCAATTGGCACAAATGATCCACAGTACAGTTTTTGTATAACTTTGGCTGCAGAAGAGCAAGTTAATGTTAGATGCAAATATCTTGCAAAGGCACTCAAAAAAAGTTAGCACGACAAGCAACATTATAAAATGAGCTCAGCTAGATTATGTGAAATTTAAAAAATGTGCTCTTGGGACAAAGAAATGACAAAGAAGTAGTGCAAACAATCACAAGGGTGTTTACTGCACCTTTCATAGACCTTTCATATGTTGAATTAATACCAATAGAACATGCTGATGAGTGTTAACAAACCGATGAAACCCAACTCACCACGACAGGATATCAAGTGAATATGTTTGCCCTCATGCCGGACACCGTCCAATTGTTTGCATGTACAGTCAAGCGAACGGTGGCGCATTCAAACAATTGTGTTCCTCCATCTGGTGTCCTGCTCTGCAGACTTTCACAGGATAGTCCCGTGAAGCACGCCAACACGCGCATGAAAAATACATGCACACAGCCGACCCCAAGCCAAAGAGGAAAAGGCTACTCCCTTTAGCGCCTGAGTAACCCCAAGTAACTCGCGCCATCTCTCATACTATTCTGCACCTCCACCGACCGCTGGCGGTTCATAGCTATGCAGGGAAGCCATGTTACAGGAGATGCAAGAGCCATGCGAGAAAGACATCAGAGGACGCATGAAAGTCAAGGTTCCCAAAAATTAGTGTTTTTGACTATACAAACAGCCTGTCAGGCAGTTTGTTGGGTAAATAAGAAGGGTTATTCAGGTATACCAAGGTTCCGTATTAGGACTACTATTGCACCTATGATATATAAATGATATTTCTACAGCTGTTGAAGCTCCTGTGAAATAGAATTTTTTTGCAGATGATTGCCTAATTTATTACTGTGTACACTGCGAAGAAGATCGGATTAAAATAAGCCAAGACCTTCAAACGCTGAGCTCACGGTGTCATAAAAAGGGGACGAAAATAAACTATAAAAGATATAACTAAAAGTATAATTTATAGCATTGGACACAACTTTTTGGTAATGTACCTCGGTTCAAGTATTTACACATAACAATAATGAATAAATAAACTGGGCTGGTGACACCATGTAGAGAATGTGTGTCAGCCTGTCACATTTCTTTTTTACTATTATTATTTGTTCATTGCAGTGATGCAGTAAATTGTTTCAAGACTTCACTATATCCAACCTATCTTCAAATATGATAGTCATTTGGAGCCCCCATCAAGAGATCTTGAAGAAATTGGAATGTATTTAGCAAATTTTCGGACATTTTTTATATGCTCAAAAGATCAACAGACTGACACAGTGACAGAAATGTACTAGTGCAGTCGAACCCACTTATAACGATACTGGTTTTAACAATATATCAGTTATACCGAAGAGAAGCTGCTGCACCATCAACTTTTGTATGTTTTCCATGGTGAAATAACATGCTTACTACAATGCCCCGATGCCGCATTATCAGTTATCAAGATGAAGTCTGGCTGCAGGGTGTCTGAGCTGAAAGGCAGTGAAATGCGAAATCCTTGAAAAGAAAAAAAGAAAACGAGAAATTCGTGCGGCTGCATGATGGGCCGCTGCTCCAACAGCCACCGCACGCTCATTTTTCAGCCAGTCTGTCCGCACGCCTCTCTCAACATTGTCCTCACATGACAACGTTGAGGCAGGCTGCCCTCAGGCAGGCTGGTTGAGGCAGGTGTACTCAATGTTGTCCTCCGGGGCTTCATTTTCGCGAGGAACCTTCCGCTGCACTACGTGAAGCACCTGGATGCCTTGGAGAAGGATGTCGGCAAGCTTCACGTAAAGCATGCAAGACTGACAGACATAGGGTTTTCTCGTACAAGCCAGTGAGGAGTACATGGCGAGATGCTTGTGGCGACCTTGCCTCAGCCTTTCTTCTGGATTTCTCAAGCTGACAGGCTGCCGCGCTTCTAAAAGCCTGTCAGGAATTTTTAAAAAGCCCCTTTTGGTGCCACCAAAGCGATGCCTCGGCGGTGCTCGCATATCGCTTGCCACCTGTGACCCCTCTTTGCAGTTGTTATAGCAGTGCCATTCTTTAACACCGAGAGCCGCGGCTTGTTACACGCGATCGGAGTGCCTAGGAAGCAGTTAAACGAGTGAACACAATCAGCAGCCAGATGAAAGAAGGTGGTGGGGAGGGACATTAGCCTCCCCGCCATGATAGCTTTCTCACATTAGCTCTGCCATCCCCCTATTTTGATTTTTTTCATGCAACTCCATTATAACAATGGACTTTTCATGGCATTTGAATATTTTTATAAGTGGGTTCGACTGTAGTTCAAAAAGTAGTGCATTGTAGTGGTTGTGAAAGCATCAGTTAAAAAGACCGAAGCAGAGATTGATTTTCTAAGTAGGTATTACAAGGACAATAAAAAATAAAGTTGCAGATCTGAAACAGCTTCAGAAGTGGTGTCCTCAAGCAAAACAGGTAGTTTGGTTCCACAACTAATACTAGCTTGATCCTATTTGGTTCTTTTTTTGGTTTTTTTTTCTTTTCTGTAAATATTACCTTGGGGAATATATTATCAAATAATGTGGTGCGGAAGAATGATGCAAATGGATCTGAATTGTGCCTAGATGAGCTTTTCAATGATGTGCTTTCTCTTGTTAGCTGGGTATTTTTTTTTATATCTGTGTGCACGTATTCCTGCATTGTTCGTACCCTCCCTGTAATAGGCCTCAGTAGTGGGTTAACAGTGTACAATAAACTAAATAACTCTTTCATTAACGACTTCAGGGCACATGCCACAACCGTGGAATGAACCTGGCCACTGCTCAACACATCTACACACTCAGTAAAAAACCTGAAAGTAGCATCAGTTACGAGACATGCATTGATGTTTCTTTTACTATTTTCTTGAAAAACCTACCACATGGGACAAAGCTAGGTGGATTGCCAATATATTTTGTAAAAGAGTTTTAGCATAAATGCCCAGAAATTGGTGCAAGGTTGAACTGATTAACTATAACATTACCTAGAAAACATTAATTAGTTCATTATGAATATCGCAAATACTGGTATGCTACTGTTAGTAATGTATTAATGAGAAGAAAAAAATTGTCTACAGTGCACTGAATTTTAAACATTTTGGCTCTTCCTCTATTTGAAGCAGGTCATATGTCATGATCCAGAAAATTTCATGTTGATATTCTTTATGTTAATGCTCAACTGCAATTATTGCTTTTACTCTCTACACAACAACGTGACTAACATTCTGACGGAAAAAGACTAGGTACAGCAGTTCAGTAACTCTTCTTTGAAACACCAATCGACCTGCTTAGTTCTTACCCAGCATACCCAGTGTACTCAACAATGCAGATTACAACTTTGATTGCACTGTCTCATTTCCACCAAGCCATAATCCAATAAATATTACATTCCTAAATAGCCTCATTATCACAGTCTTCTTAGCAATGCAAAATACAGAAGATGCACATACAACGTAAGGGTGTATGTTATGGCTGCACGCTTTATTTACACTATCGCCTCAGAGTAACCTGAAACAATAACTACAAGTAATCAATGAATCTGAGCTTATTTGTTTAACAAACTCACCTGCATCTGATGGGCAAGAATATAAACAACACATTCCTTAAATATCTGAAAAGTAAAAGAAAAGACATTCAAACTTGCAGACCTGTTCTAGGGAATTCAAATTCATTTCCATTCCTTTCCTTAAGGATCCCTGAACCACTTTTTTATCAAAGTTGAGAAATGCATTTGAAGTTGAATGTGACTATTTCAGCAATACAATGCCGCAAAAAGTACTTCAATGCATACAGCAGAAGTGGAGTTATTGGCAATCGAACATCGCGTTAGCGGTGCTTTTGTTCCTTCTTCAATGACTTCCGCTGTGAAGGCTACGGTGCAGCAGGGTGTGCCCACAATGCCCCGCCTACTGAATGTGGCATGCAGTTCAAATTTGATTTTGCATTATTTCCTATTTTGGCATTTACAACGCGTCAAATGTGGTTGTCCTCAGCGAGCTACACTGTGCTCAATTGGTGGATGCATCACGGCACCCCGCGGCCACAGTATCTACGCTATGTAGCAGACCGCAGCTACATACAACTGCAGTGCGTATGAGCAGCATTTGCTTTGTGCACAACAAGGCTTAACGCTTGCACTTATATGCTCCAGTCTGGCCGTGCTACTTGGTGTAAACGGCTCTGTCGTACATCAGCTTGACTGACGGATAGTAGCCACATCAAACTTGTGCATTTTGAAGCGCTATCAATATGTGTATGCGACTAGAACACTCTCAGCCGCTTTTCTAAAGTAAAATTACAATAAGCAATCATTTTGTCCAATCCCGAAGAAAGTTTGCGAAAAAATAATGGGAGCCATGCAACTGCAGTGCCTGCTTGCATCACCACAGTGCTCTCAGTCATGCCATGCATGAATGAGCAGCTATCGCAAGCTAGTGCACTGTCGCCTAGGGAGTGACAAGGAAGCGATTATTCCAGGTTCTTTATTCTGTGTATTGCTATCAGAAACAGCTGCGTCTGTTGCTCTTGGCAGTGACATTGAGGCAAACCATTGCCATGAATTTCAAAGCTAATGCCTGCATTATTGCCCTTTCACTTTTTCATCTGCACAGCACAGTGGGTTTAAAACACTATTTATACATGTGTGTGCAGCGTAGCAGGCCAGAGCAAGCTAAAGCTTAGGCTGAGCCATCTGCTGTTTTGTAAGTAAATTCGTCTGTTTCTCTTGTTCATGCACGGTACATTTGAGAGCACTGCTATCCTGGTGCATAAATGCACCGTCACATGGTTTTTTTTTTCATACTTTACAAGCTTTCTTTATGATGCGGAAAAAATTCTTGTAGATTAGACAGAAAGCTAAACACTTCTGAACGTAATGTGTCCAGGAATACTCAAAAACTTCCTCCCTGGATGTTTTTCTTTAACTTTAATACGGGACATAATATAATCTTGACTAATTATGCAACTGAACAAAATGCAAAAAATGCTATGACATGCTCTGTAGAGTTGCAACCAACATGGTTTCACTCGAGTCCTCCTTCAGCAAACCTGAACATAGAATATGGAAAGGGCAGAAACTCAACTGAATGCTCCGAAAAAAGATCGCGGAGCTCAACAAAACTATAGATCCCTGCCAAACCCTGAGCAGACAACAGTGGGATGAGGTCTGCGATTCCGTAGATGGCCAGATGAGAGTTGGAGCTAAATAGAACCTACTCTAGCATCTGCTCAATGATGGCAATACCAAGTCAAACCAAAGACAAGTGATAGCGAAGGTTCTACACGAGGCATCACAATCACAGACAGTAAAGACCGTACTCGAAAGACTCGCTCGCAAGTATCTGACATTGGGCAACTCGAGTGGCAAAGACTATCTGCCCTACAAAGGCTCATCTTGGCCCAAGCTAGATAACCCCTTCAATTGATGCGAAGTAAGGGAAGCCCTCCAGAATCTAAATGGCAGGTCGGCCCCTGGTCCTGATGGCATCCCCAACTGGACCCTCAGAAACCTGGACGACGGCTCCATAGAATGATTGACAGAGGAGATCAATGGAATATGGTAACAAGGGGTTGCTCTGGAGTCTTGGAAAATGGCCTCGGTCATCCTCATTCCAAAGCCTCATTCCAAAGCCTCTGGCATCCACTTTACGCGTGCAGACTAGGTCCTATCCCAACCTGGCCCTTTTCCATATGATCACTCCAGAGGCTTTTAGGTCTACTTGCCTCGACTGTGGGGCTATTAGCAATCTCGAACATATGCTCTGGCAATGCCCCTCGTTACAGGGACCCAATCACATCACGAAAGAATAGAGCTCTGCCATCCAGAGCTCAGAACTTTCACGGCACACTTGGGCTGTCCAGAGAGCCATCGATGCGGCAGTTAGGCTCGGCCTACCAGTCCCCACATGGGAGCGGCCTGCAGCTCTGCCCTGGGGCAAAGCTCCTCAATGCAGTCAAAACAGATGCGCTATCAACATCAAATGAAAAGCGAACAGCGGTGTGCATAGTACAGTTTGCACTGTCTAACAGTCATCATTAGAGATAGCTTTGCTCACACAGTTAGCCAGTAGGCGTCAAGGATGCTCGTTCTACAGCGATATATTAAGATCCGTTTTCTTTGATTTTTCTTTCATGCTTTGAAATAGAAGAGAACCAGAACAGAAATTAAAATATTGCAGTATAGGGGGAGTGTCATCATGCAGTGTGGTCGAACCAGACGTGCGCGCCTGTCAATAGTGATGACTGGACAACGCATAATATACCTTCAGTTATGCTTCGACCATGCACTTCGCTGTTCACATTTCATCTGACACCAATAGAACACATTATTTTAAGAGAAAAAAAAAGAAATAAAACATCCTGGCCGTTTAAGCATTTGCATTTTTTCAAAAAGTGATGCAAGGCCCCAAGAATATCTTGGTGAGATTCCACAACAAAAACAAAGGAAAGAAGAAAAGTAACAAAATGGGCACAGTAAGTTAAAATGCCATACATTTGAACCAAGCACTCACAAGAAAAAAAATAACAAGCATAACAAGTAGAAGGGTGCAAGTACTGAATAGTATTTTTCAAATTATCAGGAAAAGAAAAATCAAAATCAAAAATCAGGAAAGGAAAAGCAGAATATGAAATTGAATTTCGAATATCGGAAAATTTTTTCGAAAATTTATAGGTTACAAATTTTTGGCAAGAAAATATTGTGCTGCACATGCTCGAGAGTCTCCCAGCATTGCATAACAAAAATGTAGCAAGCTATCAGTAACATAGTTACAGTATGATTATCAAGATATATAGAACAATCTGCTCTTATTATAGGGAACTCCAAATTAGCATGCCAGCACTGATTACAGCTGAGTTCTAGTATATGAAGGACTGGAAAATATATTTTTATCAATAGAAAGTCTGCTGAATAGAATCAAGTGTGTTTTTCCATTGGAAGCTATTGAAGTAGTGACATTATGTTATACTGAATACCAATGAGGTTTTCAGTTGAATAGTGGCACTGTGCTTTACAGCAATCTTTTATTGCATAGGAAGTTTTGCTTTCCAGTTTTCCTACAAAATACAGAAGGGCTATTCCAACTTTACGGCATGTAAGTTATCATTAGGCAAATCTGTGTGACAGACAAAGAAAGGCATGTCATGTGACTCAATCACTGCTCCTGGCGTAGCCAACGTTGGCACTGTGGGTCAACCGCAGTTGGCGCCGATGGTAAAGAGCAGGTAGCATCCATGCTGTTTTATTGTAAGGTTGAAAGTAAAATTGATCCTTACCGTCAGGAGGTCTTCAAACTGAGCTTCAGTCAAAAGGGACCACCATTTACCTGAAGAAAAAACATGTATAAGCCAAGTTTTAAGTGCAACCTTGACACTTAAACTCAGTCAAACTTCTTTTAGTTAACATTACATTGTCCTCATAGTTTTTCATGCTACCAAGTGCTATAAAAACTGGAGAATTCAAGGCACAAAGCTCTCCAAATTAAATGGCAATACCAAACATCAATACAACAAACAAGGCATTCTTTAGTGCATCCACAGAGAGCAATATGTAAGACAAAAAGGAAGAAATTATGTAAAGAACACTACATGAATCACTGTAGTGACACTCAATGCTACCAGCCTGCTAATTCTGGCATTTTACACCAGAAGCTAAGCATAACCTCAATTCCTGCCAAATGTAGCACAAGCAACAGAACTGCAGCCTATACATGGTGGTTGTAGTGACTGGTATACTTCTCCACAAGACACCGAATATTGGCCCGCAAAGCAGCAGCCAGACAGTCGCATCCGACAACCCGACGTAGTTTCAAAGACCGTCCCCTAACAGCCAAACTTCAAAACACAGACTAAAAGAAAGGAGCTTTGGCACAGGGCATCTGGAGGAAAAATAGGCGAAAGATGGAGTCATCGCATCCAGGCCAGGTGTCGGATGACCATGGGTCTGGGAACGGTAGTTGGAGGAGAGACACATTCAACTTCAGATCGAGTGGGTTTAATAAAAGTTTTGATTGTGTATTTGCATACGGCGTCTCGTGTCCATTCTCTTCGTGTAGCACACCTGCAATGACACTAAAGTCCCTCACAAAAACTGCTGTCTGTGACAGGACTTGCTTTTCTTAAGACCTAACAGGGGGGGGGGGATGTGGCTCTGAAAATCAATTTCCTTATTTCTTCATGGATTTGATGAAAATTGGCACAAACATTTAGAATGTCTCCCTGATGCTTCCATAAAAGTTTCATAGCGATATCTTGAGAACACTTTATTGAATTTTATTGAGCAGACCTTTTCCCTCTCGAACTTTCTGGGGAGCCTGGGGAACTTAACAAACATGATAGAAGGCTTGTTAAGTATTGACTGCATATCTAAATGCATGCTGAAGGTCATGACATTCTTGTTTTATTACTTTTGCAACACAAATTTTTGGAGTGCCATTTTTATGTCACCTTCGCGCCAAACACACTTTCGGAGTAGAATAGCCATATCGTAAACTTAGAAAGGGTCAAGATAAGAAAGCAAGAATGTCACGAACTGCACTTTAGTGCAAGGAACGTGACAAAAAAAAGAAAACAGAATCAATATATGTTAAACAGTAACAAAGAAATCAGCTCCAGAAACTGAGCAGAAAGGCAAAAAAAAAAAATCTGTTTTGAGAAAACGACCCTCAAAGTTTCACCTTCTTTTCAGTTCTCTAAAAGGCACCAAATTTGTGGTCTTTGGGGTGTTTTGTGATGTGGGGCTTCTGGTACATGTGGCCTCTGGTCTGGTATGCCTTCATCCATCCCTCTCCTTTTTTTTTTATGGCATTCTTTGCTGCTCTATAAAGAGCACGGTGCCTGGGTTTGAATGAATGAATGTGTGGTTTTTCTTGGCGCAAGGGCCAGGTATGGCCAAAGAGCGCCATGCAAGTGTTAATGATTTCGCAGTGGAGTGATGGGTTCTATGGAGTTGATATGACGTAGCTGTAAAGGGGCCTAAAATATAGTTGCTGTAAAGTGCGTAAAATGTATGTGTAATAAAATTATGGCGATGACAAATGACACATACTATGAGCATTGAGGTGCATTTCAAAATAATGATACAATATTAAAAATTGCATGAGTTTCTAAAATTAACTAGAGCACCATGGCCTCGTTAGAGCCCTTGCGACACAAGGGCCTGTGCCTGGGTTTCAAACCAAGCGAGGTGCAGAACTCTGTGTGGGCATGAATACAGTTCCAGTGCTGTACCTGCAGGCTGCCTGATTGATAGCAGTCAACAGTACAATCAGTGAGGCATTATATTTTTTTTTCTTTTGGTAGAATTGACCATGTTACTGAATGAAGGCTCTCAGTGCCAGCAGCCTTCCTAGTTATCTTCATCTGACAATGGCTGTGGAACTTAGGATTGAAGAGCCAGTGATAGATAAGCAGCTGCTAGGTGCTTTCCAGAATTGTACTTCTGTATGATGCCTCGATCACTTCTGCAGCCAGGTGTCTGTGCCAGCCCAAGGGGCCTAGTGAACAGAGCTCATGATGAGGTTCTCTTTATGAAGGGGTGGTATGATAGATATTGTTACGAGCTATCGTAACAATATGATAATAGAGTGAACGCGCGATATGCTGGGTTGCAGGTCTGAGGTGCCAACGCATGAAATGCCTAGCTGCAGATACAAGGAGTCGGCACTCGATGTGCTTAGTCACGCAGTTCGAGGTGCCGACGTGCAAAATACCTAGCCGCGCAGTCCGAGGTGCTGACGCGTGAAATGCCGTCTTGGGCTCGAGGAGTCGACACTTGATGTGCTTATTCGCGCAGTCCAAGGTGCCAGTGCACGAAATGCCTAGACACGGGCTCGAGGAGTCAACGCTCGATGTACTTAGTCATGCAGTCAGAGGCACCAGGTGCAGTCAGTCGTGCAGTCAGGTGCACAAAATGCTTAGGCGAGGGTCCGAGATGTTTGCGCGCGATGTGCTTAATCGCCGAGTCGGAGACTCCTGTGCGCGAAATGCTTAGCCACAGTACGAAGATTGTGTGCGCAATGTGCTTGGTCACGAATTCCGAAACACAGAGCGCTGAAAGGCCTAGCTGCATGTCCAAGGATTCCGCGCGCGAATGTCGGTCGCGAATCTTGGTCGTGACGTCCGTGTCGCCGATGCTCGGAATGCTTAGCTGCAGGTCTGAGACGTCCACAAACGTAGGGATCGGCGGTGCTACTGCGATGTCCGCATAGCACCCATAATGACACGTCAAGATTACGGTGAGTGGAGACTTCAGGCTCGCCAGGTGCAAAGAGCCAAGCAGACGACGCAAGCTCTGGACCAATGGCGAACCGCGCTGGAGTCCCATGGCGGGCACGGCCAATCGCAGACTCCGGCACGACCTTCAATCATTTGCTTTTTGTGTGCTTGTTTCTGTATGGAGGGGATAGCTGAAGCAGCAAATTTGAAGGCGGAGAAATGCGCTTTCCCACGAGACCAAGATGGCAGTGCACGGTTGTGCCATTTCCGAGATATTGTGGCTTGAAAAACGCTGTTCTTTCTTGATTTCCACGAAATTTTTCACCACCTTGGCTGATAAAACATTTTTTAGAGCACTTCTACATGGTTTATAGTGATGATATTCCAGAATCAGATAGAAAAAGAGTTATAGAAACTGAAAAGGTGATTTTCGAAAAACCGATTTTTTTTTGGCCATTTTTCACGATGCGAAAGCCGCATCCCCCCTCATTAAGTCTGGGCCTGTTATGCCCAATTCCTTGCCAAGTTGCAATAATTTCTCGAGATCCATTCTCAGCCCCCACACACCACCACGGTGATGCTCTATAAGGCCTCATTAAGGAGCTGGATAGATGAGCGTGTGAGAGAAAGAGACCAGCCTGCACACTAATCAAGCAGCAGCTAAGGAGGCAGAAGAGATAGCAAGAGCTCGCTTACAAGAAGAAAAATCAATTCTTGAACTTAAGCGGAAGTTACAACAGCACGCAAGGTTAGCTACCGTGGCTGGCAGCGATCCGTCAGCTACCACTGTTTCAAGTTCTAGTTCGGCACAGGGTTACCAAAGCCGGCACAAGCTCATTCCCTCATTCAATAAGTTGTATGCGTATATCCAATGGTTTGAAAGAGTGGCCAATAGTCAAGGGTGGCCAACTGATAGATGGGCATTGTCTCTCCGTTCGTGCTTAACCGGTGAAGCACTGAGTACTGTGGGTCGTATGGCGGCTGATGACATAGTGGACTATGCCAAGCTGAAGCAAACCCTTCTAGAACGTTTCCAATACACTGAGGAAGTGTACAGGGCGAAGTTCAGAAATGCCAGAGCTGAAAATTCCGAACAGGGAGACAGTTTGCTGGTCGTCTCGCCAGCTATTTCGACCAATGACAGCAAATGGCTAAGACGGAGCATACCTACAAGGACCTCTGAGACAACCATTTCTGAAAAGTTTCTTCGGCTATGTCATGAGAAGCTGGCTGTCTTTTTGAAAGAAAGGGGCTGCAGAGGCCTGGACAAGCTCACTGAGACTGCGGACCATTACCTCGAAGGCACAGGGCCTGATCAACCTTGGAAAAGAGAAAGAGCAAAAGAGAGAGAGAGAGAGAAAACATTTATTTGGACTATCGAGGTGGTTGCTCTTGAGGTCAAGTGGGTGGTGTCCTCATTCCAGGACTCCACTGGCCATGGCTGCTCGACGTACTTGCTGATGAGAGCTTCTCTTCAGGAAGGTTTGCAGCGCAAGCTAGGGTCCCAGATGGGCAAAATGTTAAGGAAAAAGTTTACTGTTTCCTTTGCAACAAGTTAGGGCATAGGAAGGCAGACTGTTCCATCAAAAACAAGACCGTCCAATCCAAAGGGGGCTCCCTGCCCGAAATATCGCAAGGGTGGCCACAAAGAGGAAGCCTGTCCGTATGATTTGGGCACAGATGGCCAAGCGCCGTGCACTATGGCCGCTGACAGCGGCGTAAGGGCTTTTGAGACAAAAGGCACCTTTACTAGTGGAACCCCAATTGAGATGCAAGATGCAAATAAAATAAAATCACAAGTGAACAGAATGCCAACAGCCAATGGCGTGCTGGAGGGATCTGTCATAATAGTATTACGGGAGAATGGATGCAATTCAGTGATAGTGAAGCACTCACTAGTGCCTGACGAGAAACTGACTGGAAAGAGTCATGTCATTACCTTGCTAGACCGGTCAGTCATGCACCTGCCTGAGGCTGAAGTTAACATCAGCTCTCCATTTCTCACCGGCGGAGTGACGGTGACACGCATGGAGAACCCACTTTATGATGCGGTCATGGGGAATGTCAAGGGTGTGCGAGACGCTTCTGCTCCTGACCCTTGCTGGAAGAGGCCATATGATTGTTTGGGGATAAAGAGCAGTCTCCAGCGGAACGAGGTGGCTGGGCCGTACAGTCAGCCGAACTTGACATCGGACGCTATCCTCAATGCTGCTGCCAAGCAAACCAGCAATGACGCAACGGTTGCCATCATCACAAGAACGGCTTCTCACACATCGAATCCGTTACCCGTGGCACCAAGCAATCACTTGCAACTAAATCCGTCCGATCTGATAGTGAAGCAGAGAGATGATCCCACACTACAGTGCTGCTTTGAAGCAGTCAGTAACAAGGCTACCATCAGATCGGTCGAGCATTCTGATGAAGGGTATTCTCTTCAGGAAATATAAGCTGCCATCAAAGAAAGAAATGGAACAGCTTGTTGTGCCAGCCGAACTTCGCGACTTTGTTTTGAAGATGGCTCATGAGGGAGTTCTGGCGAGTCATCGGGGAACCAGGAGGATAACAGATCAAGTGCTCGAGGAACTATTGGCTGGGTGTGCAATCCAAGATCACTTGTTTTGTAAGATCCTGTGACACCTGCCAGAGGACTGTCCCGAAACACTTGGTTGGTCGGGTGTTACTCGGAAGCATGCCGACAGTCAAGACTCCATTTCAACGAGTTGTCATAGACATTGTCGGCCCGTTGTCACCAACTTCCGAAAAAGGAAACCGATATGTCCTTACCATGGTTGATTGTGCGACCCGTTACCCGATGCCATTGCCTTGCCAAGCATCGAGACAGAGAAGGTCGCCGAGGCCCTTTTGGAGATGTTCTCTCACGTGGGGATTCCCCGAGAAATATTCAGTGACCAGGGAACATCATTCATGTTGAGGGTTATGAAGGAACTGAGCCGGTTGCTCTCATTCAAGCAACTCCCAACTACACCTTACCACCCCATGGCTAATGGACTTGTGGAGCAGTTGAACGGGACACTCAAGCAGATGATCCGCCGAATGTGCCAAGAGAGCCCAAAGACTTTGGACTGATATTTGGCCCCATTGCTGTTTTCATACCGTGAGGTACCTCAGAGCAGCTTGGGGTCTGCGCCATTTGACTTGCTCTATGGCCGATATGTCCGAGGACCAATGGCCCTTTTAATAGAACTGTGGACAGGTGATCATACGGACAGCGAAGCAATGACATCGTACGGATACGTGATGGAATTGCACCAGCGCCTGGAGGACACCTGCCGACCTGCTGAAGAACAGCTCAAGAAGGCAAAAATGGTACAGTAGGTCCACAAAATGGTCTCCTCCTACTGCCATAGGATGCTAATAAGCTGATATTGACGTGGAAGAGCCCATTCATGGTTCTCGAAAAAGTAACGAGGTGGATTACATCATTGATCTTGGAACCATATCATATGCTAAAGAAATACGAAGAGAGGTCAACAAGAGACACCGAATCTAATCAGGCTCCATTGGCACTCTAATGCAAACCTTGCGAAGAAGAGGATCTCTCTTTCTTGCAGCTTCAACAGCAAGAAACGTTTAGAGATGTCCAACTATCCGAGGAAATGACTGAGAAACAATATTCACAAGTCACAGACCCTTCTAGAAGCCTCCTAGAGTGTACTGACAGATGTCCCTGGAAAGACGAACCTCGTACAGTGCAAGCTCGAAGTTACGGCAGAGGCGTCCATTCAGTCCAAGCAATAACCGATACCATTTACTGTTCACAAAACTGCGCAAAAATAAGTGCAGCAGATGCTCCGGCAGGGAATAATTGAACACTCGGATTCCTCGTGCCAGTCGCCTGTGGTAGTTGTAGAGAAAAAGGTTGGGGCCATGCACCGTTGTATTGACTTCCGGCAATTGAACCAAGTCTTGGTTTCCGATGATGAGCCAATCCCCAGGGTGGACATGATGCTCGCAAAATTAGGAAACTGCCACTATTTTTCAAAATCTGATTTCTCTCAGGGGTACTGGTAGGTGCCAATGGACAAGGAGTCAAAACCAATGACAGCTTTTGCTTGTGCTTCCGGGCTTTACCAATTTCACTTTATGCCCTTCGGCATTAAGACAGCACCAGCTGTCTTCACAAGGCTAATGAGGAAGCTTGTGGAAGGCCTTCCAAACATCCACCACTATTTGGATGATGTGCTCATCACCACTGAAACTTGGAAGGAGCATGTGAATATACTTCAGTCTTTCCTTGAGCGCATGGAATGAGCCGGCCTGGTGGTGCGCCCAACAAAGAGCCAAGTTGGCTTCACTTCTACCAATTTTCTTGGACACATTGTTGGACATGGGTCTCCTACAACCGCAAGCTGAGACAGTGGAGAAGATTCAAGCTGCAAAGCTGCCTGAAACGAAGAAAGCGGTGCGGTCATTTCTGGGCCTTATGGACTATTACAGAGACTTCATTCCGAAGTTCTCAGAGATGGCCTGCCCTTTGACAAAGTTGAACCAAAAGATGGCAACACAGAAAGTGATATGGGGCAAGAAAGAACAAGAGGCATTCGACCAACTAGAGCGAATGCTTTCCAGCCAGCTGATCTTGAGGGCCCCCCGGATTCACGAAGCCATTCGTGCTGTGCCCTGATGCTTGTTCGCAAAGCGTGGAGGCCATCCTCATGCAATGCCATGACGGAGTTCTCTATCCAGTGACATACGCAAGTCGCCAACTGCTGTCATGTGAGGAAAACTACTCAGCGATTGAACAAGAGGGACTGGTGCTTGTGCGGGCAGTTAAAAAAATTTCATGCATTCTTGTTGGACAAATCATTCTGCAATGCAACCATGAGCCTCTTGCCTATATGAACTCTACAAGGCATGTAAACAGTCATGTTCTGCGCTGGAGTTTGACTCTCATAGAATATGAGTTCACTGTGCAATACATAAAGGGCAGCAAAATGTAGGGGCTGACTACGAGCCGGGTGTAATCATTGTATCACGATATCCTTTCCGTGTTTTTATATGACGTAGTGTATCAGGTGGGGTGCGGGTCTCATTACATGAAATAGCCACTTTTTTTTGGTGAGCGAGACATTTTGTTCCGTAAGTGCATGCGTTTTCATGTAAACATTTAATGTTGTTTTATACTTATATTGGACACACCGTTGTTATGCATGTGTACCGAATAATGAACAGCTGTGCCCATGTTTGTGTCTGTGTCAGCGTATGTGCGACTGGGATAATGCAATAATAAAAGGTTGTGCCCCCGGACAACTTAAGTGGGGGTTGATTGCAGTGACTGGTGTACTTCTTCGCAAGATACCAAATACTGGCCTGCAAAGCAGCAGCTAGACAGTTGCACCGGATGACCTGACGGAATTTCGAAGACAGTCCCCAGACAGCCAAACTTCAAGACATAAGACTAAAACAGTTCTTCAGCACAGGGCATCTGGAGGAGAAATAGGCGAAAGAGGGAAACACCGCACCTCAGCCGGGTGTCGGATGACTGCAGGTCTGGGAACGGCAGTTTGAGGAGAGACGCAAACAACTTCGGATCAGGCGGGCGCTAAGAGGGCTGCAGGAACGAAGATGGCCCGCAGCTTTGCACGAGGCCAGGCGCCGTCATGGCCAACTCTGCCTGTCACTGCCTCTGCCGCCGATAATTAGGAGCAACCAAGCCGTCTACCTACATCGGAGCCACAGCGCCAAACTCCACTGATCAACTGACACCACCGCATCGTGTCGGATGATGGACGTGTAACCTGTGAGCCCTCTGCTAAAATATTGTTTCTTCATGCCCCATCTCCTGTTGCGTCACATTATATATTTGACTTTTCTGTGAACTGTTCGTCTTGCTTTTGTAATGTTTCTTGCCTGTAATTTGATTAGTGATTCCCAATGTAAGTTTTAATTGTGTATTTGTATATGGTGTCCTGTGTCCATTCTCTTCACGTAGCACACCTGCAGGTGTGACACTAGAGTCCCTCACAGTCCTACACACACATTTGCACAAGCTCTGCAAGGCATTCCTACCACAGCCTCATAAAAAGAAGTCAGGAAAGAAGAGACACTACTGTGCAACATAATGAACAGATGATAGCAGCTAACACTCATTGAGAACTCCATTTACTTCCAAGCATAAGGTACCCCTGCGCTCACCAGAACACCACTTATTTGTAGATTCCACTTTCAAGATGCTTAAGCTGCTTCGACACTGAAAATTCCAACGCAAATGATGAGTTGGAAAACCATCACTTATTAACAGTGCGAATTTGCGTGCATGCGACCCATAGCTTTTTTGCGGTGTGCAATTGAAGTAGAGACAGCGATGGTGGCTTCATGGCCCTCTGCTTGTTTTAGTTTTTTTTTTTCTTTCCCCAGGATTATGTGTGTTGGCGTGCCACGGTGGCAGATATATATCAGAATACCGACACATTTTTCAAAATTGTAAGAACTTTACAGAATGCAGTTTTATTTCACAACTTATTTGTAGACTCATTACCTCCACATCACTTACATAAGTGTTAGGATATGCAGTCAAGTGGTTCAGTATGACATTTAACACAAAAGAGGTCAAAGAGCCGTATCTTGTGATGACCAATTTCATTTTCTATTTTTCTTTTCAAACCACTTATTTTGCACAATGTAGCCAATCCCGGTGACATTAGTGGTACAGCAACATTTAAGCCAATGACAGAGGGAAAAAAGAATGAGAAATGAAATAAATTGTTATGGAGTTAGGCCCCAAACAATTTTTATGGCACTGTAAACCATCCTTGCAAAGTAATGATTCCAAATAGAATCACTTGAAAGTGAAACCGTGCATAAAATTTACATGACGCAAGCGAGAAACCACGAACAAAAGGTAACACAGATGGTATAGCTCTTACTTAAGACGTCAGCAGCACGTGTGCTAAGGCGGGAGACACACAAACAGTATTTGCCCACAAGAGTCTCCAGGTAGTGATTAAGGTTTCTGAAAAAGTGGCACTGTGGCAGCAGCAGCAGGACACGCATAGCCTCAATGTCTGAGGGGCCTGAAGCCAGGCCCTTGACCATCTCCTCAAGGCATGCACCCACCTGCACGAACAAAAACTTAATATTAGCACATATGGCTAGAATAATTTGCTGCCATCAGGAAACACATGTAAACAACAGTGTGTGATGCTAATGAGCTTTTAAAAGAACTGCCCTACAATGAGATAAATAAATTTTTATATGAGCTTTTCTGCCTTTGTAAAACTCGTGGATACTTGCAGGCATGAGCATCACATCTACAACAGTAATCACACAAGCGAGAAATCCCTTTTAGCCATGTGTGACTTCAGGTACAAACAATGATACCGCTGTGTCTTTGTTCACACAAGCAGTGCAGAAGTCAAAGGAATATCAGTGTTACCAGACTAAATTTTGAGGGCATCGGTGCGGCAGTGTCTGAGAACTGCCATGATGAACCACAGTTCAGTGCAAGCAGAACAAGCTGAAAAGGACATAATTTAAAAGTAGAAGCTATCTTTGCCTGCTGGTCAGACGTTCAGGCAATCCTTTATCATTATTTCTAAAAACCAATCACAATTGCAAGTTTTGAAAAGCAGTTGCTAGTCATGTGAGCATTATACCCACAAGCTTCCAGGCCACCAACATCCCTGAAACACCTCTCTACGTAATACCAAGATCATTAGTGAGGCTTCAAATACAGAGATATATGAATAATTTCCATGTTTTTTTTTGTTTTTTTTTTCCTTGTCCCAATTCATTGGTTAGCGGGACTCTTCAGTATACACATATGGTATGGTCACATCATCCACCACAACGGCTCCGTTTGTTATTCTGAAACTTGGCATCACCTGAAAGTTTTTAGTGGACCACAAATTGACATCGACCGCTACAGAAACGACTGCTATATGGGAGGTTGAAATTTACCCACAGCCCACACAACTCAGAAATTAACCCTTTAACTGGCAAGATAAGAAAGGCCTGACCTAGAATGTTTTTATTGCTTTATTTCTTCTTGATATTGTTCAAATGCGCACCAAATGAAGCCTCAAAGGGTTTCTCCGAAAACTAAGCAACATACAGCAGGTAGAAAATATTGTTGACCAGCTGATTAGAGACCAATGTATGGTCCAAAACTTGTGTTTGGTACTTACTTTGACAAAGTAAATGTGTGTACTTGAGATCTTTCTCAAAAGAGAAAAATAATAGCTTTCTTAAACAAAGGAAAAAATTGTCGCATCAGTGATAATATGACCACCACGTCTGCTAAGACGATACCGGCAAGGTCTTCAAGTTTGCACACCGAAATATCTGCTGCTGCTCATGATCGACATTTTTGTGATTACCACTGTTGAGCAGGCACGTAAATTAAGGTAAATTGAAAGACACAGATTAATATTTGGTTTTGTATAGTTTTTGCAGTTATTTTTGTAAGGTCAACAATATTGTTGAGCTGCCAGTTAAAGGGTTAGCAGTGTTCTATGATGCCAAGTCAACACTGAAGGCAGCAGAATGCTTTTTGAAGAAAAGACCCTATCTGCATCCTGGTGCTTTGCGAATTGCACAAAAGTACTCAGTGACGTGGCCACAACATCACATTTCAATGGGTGTTTAGTCACTGTGGCATGATTGACATGGAACTCGCTGACAGTGAGGTAAGATCGGCCTTCCATGTCTCCTATATAATGTGGATCGCCTACACATTACTTGACACCAACTCGCTGGTCATATCGCTCATACATAACCTTACGGTGTGCAGGGCTCATGCCGACAACATCCCCAGACACCTGCATGTATTCGATCTTGAAGGGAAATTCCACTTACCTGCAAGGGTTATGGGAAGCCAGACACCTTTGCTACATAGGATTTGTCCGGGCATTGCTTTCACCCACTGCTAAGCTTATCTTATCAAACTGAACAGCCCTGAGTGTGAACACTGCCAGACACATCACATACATGGAGCACTGAAACACTATGTGATTGCCCAACATATGTGTAGGAGTGACAGACACTAGATGGTTTCCTAGGCAGTGTCCGGAGGCAACCACTATCGAAGGGCACTGTACTCAGCCCATGGCCTGATGCTAAAATTGCCAGGTAGATAACAAAAGCATTATTAATGAAGTTCCCGATTGCGCATGACTGGATGAGCAGCTTTAGTAGGTCCATTGTGTAATGTATACATACATTCACTCCTTCGCTTTACCATCATATATTGCTGAAGTACTTATGCTCCCCTGCCTTTTTCCTAAGTGCAGAGTAGCAGGCTTGAGTGCAACAGCTCAGGCTGACCTCTCTGCTTTTCCTGTAAGTATACTCTCTCTTGAAAATCGATAATACAACAGCCAGGGAATTTCTACATGTGTGGCGTGCATCAACACCTGCAAGCAGGAGTTGGTGCGAGGGCGACATGTCTCACATTAGGGGCAATAGCCATTATACTGCAAAGATGGCACTGACCTTTGCCACAGTACCTTAATTGCCATCGTACAGATTTCTCCCAGTTTCATTTAAATTTCCCTTGCATCCTTCCAAATAGAGACTTTGGTTGCTTAAGGCATGTTCTTCTGACACCATGCACTGAATAAATGCATCATGTACTCGATGTTTCTTTCCTGCCTTTCATGCAAAAGATAAGTCTACTCCTGTAAGTAGCATGCTGCCATAAGTAATGATGTGGGAGCCTCACTGAAAGAAAACACTATAGCTCAAGTCAAGCACCCATTTCTGTGACACCACTGGGAGACCATCTTCTGGGTGACACCACTAATAAACCCCACTCCCAAAGCCACCATTATGTTATCAATGCAATGGCTGACGGTATGTGCATACTCATCAACACTTGCCTACATGTTGTCACTGACACCTGCACACCTACACACAGGACCACCACACCACTGTAGATATAGGTCTTTGAAAAGAGAATAATTTTCTTGTACAACAAAGCTGTATTGCAAAGGATGGATGTGACAGAAGTCACTCAGTAAACAGCTGCCAGACAAAGACAGAGGTGAATAGTGACAGCTTCCAAATGTGCCACACAATGTTCTTTTGTACCATATCTATCATTGTACAAAAAAAATTGCCCAAACATGCAGAACATGCATCCAGAGCGCTGCAAATTTAAATACTGGTCTCCAACTGAGTGTTCATCACTTTCCTGGTAAGTGGAATTTTTCGCACACTTCTGCCTTCCTCCAAACAGTAAATGTGAGTGCACAAGGGAGCGGTTGTACAAACAAAGACTAAAAAGCAGAATACAGCAAGTCTCAGTAATGCAAACTCTTATCCTTCCTACATTGGTTTTGCACATGCTGTGTTAATGCTCATTGTAACACTGTCATTGGACTTGTTGTTGGGTCATTAGACTACAACTTCTGGACTCGTCATGATATAGTGAAGATGGGCTGACAAAAATTAGAATGCCACCATCACTGTCCAGGTTTCCAGACACCTAAGTGAACTAACACAAAATCTGTCCCATCAGATGGCCTTGGCTTGGATAGCTTGTAGTAGTCACGCAAACCATCAAACTTCTGATTGTCTACATCACACCATTGCCTCGCAATGACGTAACGTTTTCATCGTGTGATCCATGCTTCTAGGAGAAAATAGTCAGATTTCAAAGTATTGTGAATACCACTTAACCAGGTCCACATTATTGTATCTACTAACTTCACCTTTACAGAGGCTTGTGCCATTAGTCTGCCTTGCACAGTTTACCTCCGTGGGATGTTTCTTGGTTCTTTCCATCACAACCATCTCATTGATGAATGCATAAATATGCCCATCAGAAGTAAATTTAGTTTGACAATTGATAAATTATGTATACACAGCAGGACATGTGAGTGCTGACTTGCACAAAAGCACAGCAGAACCTCGTTCATATGATCCTGTTACGAACAATTTTACAATGCAAACATTTATTATCAAGAACACAAAAAACTACCCAAGAGCATTGCACTTAAATTTACTGGTACATATGTTCCCGGGAAACATGATTTTTCAGCAACAACGTTCAACACATCGGCAAATTGTGATCATATGATACCATTTACCGGCCACTAGGTTCCATGTAAACAAGAAAATGTGCGAGACCGGCACCATGGAGCCACCATATGGCCGCCCGCCACAGCAGCTTCACTGCAATAATCGCCCACTCGTCTCGCAGGAAAACACTAGCGCATACCAAGTTTCTTATTCCAGTACTAGCAAATCTCCTCCCGTGTCATTGCACACCCCATTTACCGCTATCTCCACCAAACCTATCGCGATAAGCACCTTCACCTATGTTTCAAAGCATGTGGGGCATACTGCCGTAGGTAGCGTACAGCACGTTTTTAGTACGCTATAATCCAAACACACCGCTGTTCCCTGCTACAGGCGGCATTATTTGAGCGGCACGTTTCGCTTCAGCAGCACGTTTCGCTTCAGCGGCACTCAGCGTCACCCATCAGCTTGATTTCGTTTTGGTTTCTCATCGCCGTCTTAAAACACTACACAATAACAAAACAACAAAACACGTCTCGTGCCACTGAAGCTCCGCCAGCTCAACGTGCGCCTCGTGTGCAACGATTTGCACAATGAAGATGTCAACTGCACTGCTAGCAGTGCTATTGAAGGAATTAGAGGGCAGTAAATGGGATATAATAGGGCTCAGTGAAGTTAGGAGGCCAAAAGAAGCATATACAGTGCTAAAAAGCGGGCACGTCCTGTGCTACCAGGGCTTAGCGGAGAGAAGAGAACTAGGAGTCGGATTCCTGATTAATAAGAATATAGCTGGTAACATACAGGAATTCTATAGCATTAACGAGAGGGTGGCAGGTCTTGTTGTGAAACTTAATAAGAGGTACAAAATGAAGATTGTACAGGTCTACGCCCCTACATCCAGTCATGATGACCAGGAAGTCGAAAGCTTCTATGAAGACGTGGAATCGGCGATGGGCAGAGTGAAAACCAAATACACTATACTAATGGGCGACTTTAATGCCAAGGTAGGCAAGAAGCAGGCTGGAGACAAAGCAGTGGGGGAATATGGCATAGGCACTAGGAATAGCAGGGGAGAGTTATTAGTCGAGTTTGCGAAACAGAATAATATGAGGATAATGAATACCTTCTTCTGCAAGCGGGATAGCCGAAAGTGGACGTGGAGGAGCCCCAACGGCGAGACTAGAAATGAAATAGACCTCATACTCCGCGCTAACCCTGGCATCATACAAGATGTGGACGTGCTCGGCAAGGTGCGCTGCAGTGACCACAGGATGGTAAGAACTCGAATTAGCCTAGACCTGAGAAGGGAACGGAAGAAACTGGTACATAAGAAGCCGATCAATGAGTTAGCGGTAAGAGGGAAAATAGAGGAATTCCAGATCAAGCTACAGAACAGGTACTCAGCTTTAACTCAGGAAGAGGACCTTAGTGTTGAAGCAATGAACGACAATCTTGTGGGCATCATTAAGGAGTGTGCAATGGAAGTCGGTGGCAACTCCGTTAGGCAGGATACCAGTAAACTATCACAGGAGACGAAAGATCTGATCAAGAAATGCCAATGTATGAAAGCGTCTAACCCTACAGCTAGAATAGAACTTGCAGAACTTTCGAAGTTAATCAACAAGCGTAAGACAGCCGACATCAGGAAGTATAATATGGACAGAATTGAACATGCTCTCAGGAACGGAGGAAGCCTAAAAACAGCGAAGAAGAAACTAGGAATTGGCAAGAATCAGATGTATGCGTTAAGAGACAAAGCCGGCAATATCACAACTAATATGGATGAGATAGTTCAAGTGGCTGAGGAGTTCTATAGAGATTTATATAGTACCAGTGGCACCCACGACAATAATGGAAGGAAAAGTAGTCTAGAGGAATTCGAAATCCCAAAAGTAACGCCGGAAGAAGTAAAGAAAGCCTTAGGAGATATGGAAAAGGGGAAGGCAGCTGGGGAGGATTAGGTAACAGCAGATTTGTTGAAGGATGGTAGGCAGATTGTTCTAGAGAAACTGGCCACCCTGTATACGCAATGCCTCATGACCTCGAGCGTACCGGAATCTTGGAAGAACGCTAACATAATCCTAATCCATAAGAAAGGGGACGCCAAAGACTTGAAAAATTATAGACCGATCAGCTTACTGTCCGTTGCCTACAAGCTATTCACTAAGGTAATCGCAAATAGAATCAGGAACACCTTAGACTTCTGTCAAGCAAAGGACCAGGCAGGATTCCGTAAAGGCTACTCAACAATGGATCATATTCGCACTATCAATCAGGTGATAGAGAAATGTGCGGAATATAACCAACCCTTATATATAGCTTTCATTGATTACGAGAAAGCGTTTGATTCTGTCGAAACCTCAGCAGTCATGGAGGCATTACGGAATCAGGGTGTAGACGAGCCATATGTAAATATACTGAAAGATATCTATAGCGGCTCCACAGCCACCGTAGTCCTCCATAAAGAAAGCAACAAAATCCCAATAAAGAAAGGCGTCAGACAGGGAGATACGATCTCTCCAATGCTATTCACAGCGTGTTTACAGGAGGTATTCAGAGACCTGGATTGGGAAGAATTGGGGATAAAAGTTAATGGAGAATACCTTAGTAACTTGCGATTCGCTGATGATATTGCCTTGCTTAGTAACTCAGGGGACCAATTGCAATGCATGCTCACTGACCTGGAGAGGCAAAGCAGAAGAGTGGGTTTAAAAATTAATCTGCAGAAAACTAAAGTAATGTTTAACAGTCTCGGAAGAGAACAGCAATTTACAATAGGCAGCGAGGCACTGGAAGTAGTAAGGGAATACATCTACTTAGGGCAGGTAGTGACGGCAGATCCGGATCATGAGACAGAAATAATCAGAAGAATAAGAATGGGCTGGGGTGCGTTTGGCAGGCATTCTCAGATCATGAACAGCAGGTTGCCATTATCCCTCAAGAGGAAAGTCTAGAATAGCTGCATCTTACCAGTACTCACCTACGGGGCAGAAACCTGGAGGCTTACGAAAAGGGTTCTACTCAAATTGAGGACGACGCAACGAGCTATGGAAAGAAGAATGATAGGTGTAACGTTAAGGGATAAAAAAAGAGCAGATTGGGTGAGGGAACAAATGCGAGTTAATGACATCTTAGTTGAAATCAAGAAAAAGAAATGGGCATGGGCAGGACATGTAATGAGGAGGGAGGATAACCAATGGTCATTAAGGGTTACGGACTGGATCCCAAGGGAAGGGAAGCGTAGCAGGGGGCGGCAGAAAGTTAGGTGGGCGGATGAGATTAAGAAGTTTGCAGGAACGGCATGGCCACAACTAGTACATGACCGGGGTTGTTGGAGAAGTATGGGAGAGGCCTTTGCCCTGCAGTGGGCGTAACCAGGCTGATGATGATGATGATGATGATGATGATGTCAACTGCAGTTGAGTATGAAAAATTTTTATGTCAATTTGGATCATACGTATTTCAGTATAGTATGTTTTTTTTTTCTCGTGTTTTTTCCAAGATGTATGAAACAGTGGCGTAGCCAGAAAGTTCGTTCAATGGGGGCTCATGTTGCATAACTGCATTGCCATCAGCAAATATGCTGCAAACGAATTTGAACGCTACGCACTGTGAAGACAAGGAAAATATGTATTTTTTTAATGAAAGAATATACTCGTATGTCCCAGAAATTGTGCCTGAAATAACTGATATCAATGTTTCCATGTTTTTGTCTGTCTAATAAGTAAAGAAAATATCACACGAACTTTAGAACTACATCAGTTCGAAAACAGGAAAGCAGTGCATGCTGCTCATATGAAAAACTTAAAGACCATGAAATGAACAATTTCAGGCCAAATATTTTAATGAAACTTTGTCATTCAAGAAACTTGTTTACATTTTTGTAGAAATGCAACGGCCAAGGAAAAATCTCAATGAGGCCAGTCTTTGTTCGAATGTATTGCGCAGGAGCAGCTGTCACCGATCGTGTATTGAGTAACTGCACCGAAATTAGTCGCAACACAGAGCACATATAAAAAGCAGGAGTTCTGAAAAATATGCGAGGGCGAGTCACATGAAAGTGAGCCAATGCGAATATATGACAAATGGCATACTTTACTTAAAATAGTCTCCGTGACCATTTAGACATTTGTCCCACTGACCAACGAGTAGCACGATTCCCGTCTCATAGAAATCTTTGGGTTGCTGCTTCAAAAAGCCTCTAACCGACTCTTTCACGTCAACATCCAACATGGATCTGGTTCCCTTGAGCTGTTTTTGTGGAAGTCACAAGGCGACAGGTCTGGGCTGTATGGCAGATGTTGCAGTGTTTCTCACTTGAACTTTGCCAGTTTTGTGTTAACCACATCAGCGATGCGGCGACGAGCATTGTCGTGGAGCAAGATGACCCCATTCATCAAATTTCCACGTCGTTTGTTTTTGATTGAGGCACGCAGCCGGTCCAGCGTTTCACAATATAGGAAACGATTGATAGTGTCTCCAGGTTTAGCAAATTCAATCAGTAATGGCCCCTGACGATCGAAAAAAAAAAAGTCAACAGCACCTTTCTGGTGGAAATGACGGCCTTTGCTTTCTTTGGAGAGGTGAATTGGAATGTTTCCACGGTAAGCTTTGCCGTCGTGTTTCAGGCTCGCAGTAGTGCCACCATGTTTCGTCCCCCGACACAATTGCAGACAAGAAGTCGTCACCCTTTACCTTAATTATGGGGTTTTACGTGCCAAAACCACTTTCTGATTATCAGGCACGCCGTAGTGGGGAACTCTGGAAATTTGGACCACCAGGGGTTCTTTAACGTGCACCTAAATCTAAGTACACGGGTGTTTTTGCATTTTGCCCCCATCGAAATGCTGCCGCCGTGGCCGGGATTCGATCCCACGACCTCGTGCTTAGCAGCCCGTCAGCCTCATTGTGATACCAGATCAGATGAGCCAAGGCAGCACCGAACCTCTCCTGCTTCTGGCAGTGGTTCAAAATCTTGAGCATCCACTGTGCACACAAGAGCCAATAACCGAGATGTTCATGAATTATGGTGTGAACCAAACAGTACCTGATGTCCGCACACTCTGCTAGTTCATCGATGCTTATCCTCTGTTCTTGTCTAATCAGTTCACCAACCTTTGCAATTGTGTTGGGGGTGATTGCACGGTGGCTTTGGCCTGATCTGGGATCATATTTGAAACTTTCATGTCCTTCTTTGAACCATTTGCTCCAATGTTTCACAGTGGCCAAGGAAATACAATGTTCAACGTACACGAAAGCCATACGGTGACTAATTTCTTTTTCGGAAATACTTTCAGCTGTCAAAAACCTTGAAACACCATGCTCTTCAACTTTCAGAGCATCCATTATGTCACAGAACTATGTTCAACGCAGTGTATGATGGCATTAAAGAACATTTATCTTCACATTTGTGAGTCACTTTTGTAAATGAGAGATGCCTGTGTGCTACGTGCATGCCTTGCAGATAATGAGACGAACCATTATTGCACAGGAGGGGTTGGCTCACTTTCATTTGACTCACCCTCGTGCATTAGAAATGCGAAGATAAATGAAATATACAAATGTGAAGATACAGCTGAATAAAGGGCAAAAAAGTCTCACTGCAAACAAGGTTTACTGCACGTATACATAAAACCTCGCAACAAGATATTTGAATATACATTCCAATAAATCTCCAATAAATTCAATAAGTCTCCAATAAATCTAAGTATCTAAGAAAAAGTCACTGTGTATATTGCATCAAACAAGGCAAATAAACATGTTGTGCAATCACAGATCACATAATCCTAAGGCTCGCCCCCCTCCCTCTACTCACCCTGAATTATGACACGCGGCGGTAGGCGGCACGCATCCTCCACACTTTTCTGCCATGAGCACACAAAACTAAGCCACCATCGTAGGCTCACTCATGCCAACCCCCCCCCCCACGCTTTCACTAGCACATACAGCATGCGCCGCGCGGTAATGATGTTATCGCCCCTGGGCTTCATACGGAACATGAGGGCGATGGCGATGGCAGGAATGCGCCTTAGTGTCCATATAATTGCTATTACAATAATTTAATAAGAGTATTCGGAAACTGAAGCGTCCCACGGCCCATCACTTTCCGCAAAAGAAGACTTAACAAAATGAAACTTTCGCCAAGCGACAATTCACTGCGCCGCAACAATGTCTTTCTTTCTTTTGTGAGGCGGGGGCACCGAAATGAAAAAACCTGAAGGAAAGCATGTTGGCCACAATCGAATGCCTATTTTGGGCGCCTAATGTGGCTACTGAAGGAATATCGAAGAAAACATGAGTCACTTGGCCCGCAGAGAACCATACGCATACTGCTCAGTATCCTACACTGACGAGACAAGGCTTTCCGGAGAGGTTGCACTCAAGCGAGCGCGTTGCAATCCGTCGAATCCACAATTGACGGCGGCAAGCAATCATTGTTTCTTTTTCTCGTCTGCTAGTCTGAAAGCGTCTAAAACTCTGCAATGCGAAAATCCACCCAGCCAGAGAAAAGCGAACGCGCACCAAAGTGGCCGCGCGGTGGTCGGGGCAACACAAGGAAAACGCATGCGCTCTGGCTGGCTCTGGCAGCCCGCGGGTAGCAAGAACAAGAAAATTGAAGAGGCTCAATGTGTCCTCGCGAATAAAAGTTAAACTACAAAATAATAATAATAATAATAATAATACCTTTGCTGGCTTTACTGTCTTGACATGGATGCTTTGGCGCAGGTGAAGAAAAATGTTGATATTCTTTTCTGTGACACAATGGCACTAGTGAACCACCACAATACTTCAACTTGTCTGATAGTGTGTTGATTTGGCTTGTCTAGTTGTATGGTTCGATCTACGACCTTAGAAAAGTCAACGCATTATTGGCGTGAAATGTTTATAACAACACTAAACCCGAAGTGTTCCGGAATTGAAAATCTAATGCACGACTTTGGAAATGTCAATGCACCTTTCACATCAAAAGTTTATGAGAACTTTATACCCATTAAGTTTCGGAATTGGAATCCACGCGCTCCATAGATTCCACGGCCTCCATGAGATGCCCCGACGAGCCCACTCGCCATCAAAACGCTCTTGAAAATTGGCGATTGGATGGGGCTCCTTGCGTTATATGACACTAGGTGCATGGGTGTTGCAACGAAATCCAGCCCGAGTTCGCAATGTTTGCGCTGAAATGTCAGTCTTTTCGAGTGTGAAAAAGACATTCTAAACAAAATTCAGAATGATTTCCGGCGCAGGGGGTTGTTTTTGGTCGGTGGTGCAGGACAGCACGAAAAAATCTCAAGGGGAAGGGGGGGGGAGGGGGCTGAAGCCCCATATGCCCCCCGCCCCCTTGGCTTTGCCCCTGGTATGAACGAGCTTCTACTTATACAGTATTTGCTCTCAAATCATTGCCTGACTTGTGCTGTGGTAGCGCCAAGTAGTTTTTCTTTAGTAACTGCTAGACTGCATCCACTACATTCTAAAAGCTGCAGAAATGCTCTTCCAGGGATGGACGCAGCCAAGGGAGTTTTGGAGCAGCTCTGGGAGCAGCAAATTTGGCACTATATAACAGGTTTGGAGCAGGAATTGTCCATAATGGAGCAGAAGATACACATGTGGGAGCAGCTTGATAAAGCTCAACATAAGTGAAATAAAGGCAGATCAAGAAAAGGTGCTCTTTATTTGACTTTGCAGAACACTATCATGTTGCAGCAAATCAGTTCTGCGGAAGCCCACAAGGTGGAGGAAAGTTCATGAGGGGGAAAAATTGTCACCCGCTTGACAAAGGAAACCCCATATGGGTTTCTCCGAAAGCACAATTAATGAAGTTACATACTGCAAGTCCCCAACTACATGTGGCGAAGAAAAAGATAATGGAGGGCTTTACATCAACAGCACCCACTCTATGTTGATAGGAGTCTGTTAATGCTAGTCAATAGTTTTTTTTTATGCACAAGGAACTAATATTTAAGTTTAAATAGCTAATATTTGTTAACTTATTTATTGGAAAAGGTGCCAATGCAAAGTTTGTGGACGAAGTTGAGAGATGACCAATAACAGCGTTTAAAGCAACCTAGGTCTTGTGCGGTCCTTTTTTTTGGCAAAAGTGAAAAGAAAAAAGCCCACGAAATTTTTTAAATATCTATAGTCCAACACGTCACCACACCAGTGATATCAGCGGCATCAGATGTAAACTTTTCATCTTGTACATTGTGTATATTAAGCACATGTGAATAAGAAGTGCGGTCTTGTAATGGCTCACTTTCAGAACCATTGCATGATCACCGCGCTACTTTGCATTTGGCAATGACCGAAGATGTGTGTCAAAAGCATTTGACGCGTAAAGAACAATTCATGGCCTCTTGTGCCCAGTGCCCGTATATGACAATGTTAGAGTTGAGCTTGATGCAATCTATGGCATGCGGAAACATTGTGATAGGCACAGCATTTTTTTTATGGGTTTTCTTTTTCTCTAGAAAAACGTTCCGGACAAATCCTAGGTGGCTTTAAATGCTGTTATCGGATATTTTTCAACATCCTCCTGAACTTTTTAGTTGACATCTCATCAGTTAGAGAAGTTATAAAGTTAGCTAATTAAATGTGCTGGTGCAAAATGAACAAGAAATACTCACAGTGACCATCAATGTACAGCGAACACCATTCGCGTACTGTCCTCTGTTATTTTTCAAGTCTTGTGGACGTTCAGATGGGCCTACCACTGCTCGACTGAATGGCGACAAGATTAGGCCCATTGCATCCTGGACTAGGAATGCCGCTCATCTCGGACAATTTTATCGTCGGCTTATTTTTATGAAGCTTATTCTTGCTCCTTGTCAACATTAAGTTGGGATAGCAGACTACCATACAATAAATGTGAAGTTGCTTTGCTGGTCACTGCTTGTTTGCTAGTATTCAACATCACTTGCCGAGAAAAAGAACTGATCAGGGTGTCTGCCAAGGTGACATTTCCAAATTCCCCAAGTTTTCCAGGTTTTCCCTGAGTGCCTTTGCAGAATTTTCTGAATGAGGCAGAATCTTGTTATATGTCAAGATGGGCTGACACCATGATGCCTGATACTGTCACTTTCTAGCAAGCATGTTGAAACAAAAATGACCTAATCCAGTTTGAATAGTAAGACACAATGTTTATTTTATTCAAAAAGAAGACAGAAGCAAGGTGTTAGTAAAATGCACAATGAATAAAATATATTTGAAAAAAAAATGGCAAAACCCATTCCAAATTGAGTCGAACATTTTCAAATACCAATGAAAAGGAGATGCATGCAGAAGCAAATATTTTCGAATATGAGCTATTTCTATCAATTGATAGCAACCTCATTGGTATAAGGCCTGAACTTTGCCACAACTAAGATTCTCTCTCAGCTGCTGGAAAGTCACCCTCAACTGTCCTGACATACTCTCAGCCCACACACAACACCTCAGTGGTGGGTTGCCCTGCTTTAAAGTTTAGTTTCGTTAGGATGAGGGACACCTGCACCTCAGCATCAGCCAACACTATGTTTTCTGAGTTCAAGCTTTTTCAAAGCAGCGGTGGCATGCTTCCTCTCCCGTTCATTCCTCAATGCATGGGTCCTTTCTGTTCTTGTCTTTTTCTATTACATGTTCACCGCACCAACCATTTGAAGCATCCTCTTGGTCAGTTGTACAGTCAACGTCCGATTTCTTCGGACTCCCTAAGGGCCTCGAAAACGTCCGAAAAACCGACAGTCCGAAAAAATGAATGCATGTCTAACTGCCCTTAATGGCTCAAATCGCCACAGGCACATCTGAAAAAGCTTAATCTTAAATGTGGGGTTTTACGTGCCAAAACCACTTTCTGATTATGAGGCACGCCGTATTGGAGGACTCCGAAAATTTCGACCACCTGGGGTTCTTTAACGTGCATCTAAATCTAAGTACATGGATGTTTTCGCATTTCGCCCCCATCGAAATGCGGCCGCAGTGGCGGGGTTTCGATCCCGCGACCTCCATGCTCAGCAGCCCAACACCATAGCCACTGAGCAACCATGGCGGGTTCCGAAAAAGCTCTGGAGGCCTGCCAGTAAACTTATTAGGCATATTGGTGCTCACAGTGCAACAGGAAACGGGGATGCACGCATGTATAATTAAAGAAGACATACGGTGTGCCGTAACAATTGCCCCTTCCCACGCTTGTTAAGCTTCACCGCAAAAATTTGCGTGTGCTTCACCGCCTAACATTGCTGCACTGAGGCGAAGCTGACTTTCGAGAACCGGCATTGTGCAACGCGTTGTGTTTTCCGAGCTTCGAAGCTGATCTGGAGAATTACAGGCCTGCCAAGTAAACTTAATAGGCATATCGGTGCTCACAGTGCGACAGGAAACAGGGATGCACGCATGTATAATTAAGGAACACATACGGTGTCCCACGACAATTGCCCCTTCCCACACTTGTTAAGCTTCACCACCTAATATTACTGTACTGAGGCGAAGCTGACATTATGCAACGCGTTGTGTTTTCCGAGCTTCGAAGGTGATCTGGAAGATTACAACAGCGGGAGTCGGTGCCATTGCTGACAGCGGCGAATTCTTTCAATGAAAAAGGCGGAACCACACGGCAAGAGGCCTAATAGCGAACGTCGAAGCAGCTCGGCCTAGCGTTGCCACGATGGTGGCTACGGCTGCCAGTGGATCTGCGCGCGCCGGTTCCAGGCGGCGAGATAATCAAAATGGCGGCCGTGGTGGCTTTGATTATTGCCGTTTCGGACCTGCAGCCACGGCAAGTCCGAAATATCGGTCCGCCGAAGTGTTCTTGCATCTCAAATTTCAGCCGTTCTTATACATTGACTCTATGGGGTACGTGGTGGTGCCGCGAGAGGCATGTCAGAAAAATCGGGCGCGTCTGGAAAATCGGTCGTTGATTGTACTCTGGAAACTCCTCGAGCCGACGACACGGAGTCAAACACGATTTGTTGCGATTCCTCGGTTACTGGAGCCAGATTAGCACGAATTTCGTTCACTTTCAATAAAATAACAGCTAATTATCCCTGACAGAAGCACTAATTCCCTAAGTTTTCCCTGAGTATTTCCAGACTATTCAAATTCCCTGAGAATTTCCGGTTTTCCCGGTTGGTAGACACCCTGCTGCTATTTTTTTTTCTTTAAGAGAAAAAAAAATTGTTGACTGGCTTTCCAGTCGATGTCGTCAACCAATATTTAGCACAAGTTTGGTTATTCAGGCTTATTTTCAGCCCGCAGGTGCCATCAAGCAACTGTAAAATGGTGACAATTATTTTGGACGCCGAATGATGGTTTACTAAAATTTTCACACTCTTATCTGCACAACTGGCGTCAATATCATCATCGTTGCCGCGAACACAATTTCTGTCGTTTGCATATTCTATGACCTTCTACAACTGCCATTTGGCTGCTGAGGTTGACTAAAACCACAACTTTACATTCTCACCTTGTGTTTTGCAGCGGCAAAAGGATTTTGTGTGGTGTTGTGCAGGAAACAGAGCACCCAGAGTCCAAATTTCAGTGACGATTACAGTTGCCACAGGATATTTCTCGTCAAGAAGTTTAACGAAAGCAAGCAACTCGTTTGTCGGCATGCCTCACTATCATCCCAGTAATTGGATGTGGTGCACATGCAAATTATAGCAAATTATATTTGGAATGTTACACACACTGTATTCGCCATTAATGGGTGCAGATTTACCAATAGGATGCACAAGCAAGCCTTAACTGTACAAGAAAACTGATGAGCTACGTACTAAACAGACTGTACAACTTATTTATTCAGCTGAGAGTATAGCTTTCTTTCCCGACTGTCCCCCAACTTGAGTGCCAGTTGAAGTCAGCTTTAGCTGGTCTGCACAGCACACAAATGTGTTAAACTTATATAAAACATTCATAATGCACTTATAGAACAAAATTTTGATTTTCCTGTGGCAAAGTTACAATGCTCCACCAAACACACCTACACTCAGAAGACCCAAATGATGAAACAAATTGCTTAGGCTTGGATTCCAGGGCTAAACGCTAGCCAACACATGGCTGTGTGGTTGCCATACAACACGCACATCTAGAAAAATTTAGCGACTTGATTCAATATAAGTGCTCTTGTGCAGCTCAATGGTTTGGCACAAGATGGTGCAATTGGCGCAGCATTTTCATCTCTGTCTTCTATGACAAATTAGAATGAAGTTTGTCGCATTCAAATGAAAAAAAAGAAGCTACTGCGAGTGCTTATATTGGCAGCAGATTTTTTTTTTCCAAGACGAAATCCAACAAAATTAAGACAACTTAAGATAACTGAAGCAGCTTGCTTTAAAACAAAAAGCATTGCAATTCCTGAGATTTACCTTGGTTAAACTTATGCAATTTTTAGTTTTTATGGTGTCACTGAAGTTCTCTAAAAGTTCTCCTGAGTGGCAGGAGGTTCTCCTCTGGAGCACTTGGGAGTCTAGTTCAAACATATCAAGTAGCCAAGGGTTCACAACAGCTGCTCACAAGCTAAGAAAATGAAAAAGTTGTGTGCAAAATTATATGCAGGAGCAACTGCCCCTCCATATAAAGTACATAAATTTAATATGTTGCATCTTTTTACTAAAGAAATAACAGTATATAGTGAAAAATAGCTTTTGTAAAATACACATTTCACACTGAAAATTATTATAGTTAATTTGTTTGCCTAGACATTCCAACATTTACAGAATTGTAGCAATGTATTTGCCAGTAAATAAGGCAACCACGAACATAAAACGAGGGGGGGACTTTCCGTCTATCAGAAAAAAAAAATCGATTATGATCATCAAGCGAAGTGATGCCGCAAAGTAATTGAAAACTATGCATAAAGGAGAATAGCCGTAGGGGTTTATTCATGTTACTGTAAACTGCTGTCGCAAAATAGTGAAAAGACGAGCGCTGACATCTTTGTGACTGTCAGAGAACACTGCATCATTCTCAATGATACCACTCAAGGTTATTGCACAGGCAGCACTTCAAGAATGCCTGCAAACAATCAAACATGGCAAAGCTTTTTACAGATTGCACAGTGATCCACAACGCGACTTCAACGACCACACATTTGGCACGTCTGCACAACAGCGCTGGCCATCTTGCTCAAGGCAGTTTTTCAAGAAAAACATTTTTTATATTTGTGTCAAGAATGCGCTTCGTGTTATATTTGTGTCAAGAACACAAATATAACATGAGGCGCATTCTGAGACCAAAAAGTATTTTTTTTAAATGTGCATTTTATTTGTGCAAATACGATATGTTTTCATTATGGAGTTGCAGTTGCAGTGAACTACACAATGTTTTACATTAATTGCTTAAGTCAAATCGTACCCGCCGTGGTTGCTCAGTGGCTATGGTGTTGGGCTGCTGAGCACGAGGTCGCGGGATCGAATCCCGGCCACGGCGGCCGCATTTCGATGGGGGCGAAATGCGAAAACACCCGTGTACTTAGATTTAGGTGCACGTTAAAGAACCCCAGGTGGTCGAAATTTCCGGAGTCCTCCACTACGGCGTGCCTCATAATCAGAAAGTGGTTTTGGCACGTAAAACCCCATAATTTTTTTTTTAAGTCAAATCGCGACATAACAAACATTGATATGACAAATCATTAGATACAGCAAAGTAAATCTAGAATTTATTTTAAAGAGTGTTGCACTGTTACAATGGTTCAAAAAAGTCCCGGACTGTAGTGACTGTTCTCAGTCACTATGAACAGCAGTTATCCCTTGACGCCTTAATATGTTTAGAGACTCACATGCGATCCAGAGTGGAACCTCCCATCTCTCGGAGAGCTTAGGCATATAACTTCAGTGCCACCAAAAGAAGTCCTGGCAGCTGCTTAAGTAGTAAGACCTCATTTATTAAGCTCTCTTTAATTCAGAAATGTGGATCATTCAGACTCGTCCTCTGGCAATGGCAGGCTTAGTATTACTTAATGGAATCAAACTCTTGTTAATTCAGACATATTTGGTCACACACCAGTTAAACCAGACAACTTTCAGACCTCAGCAAGCACAAAGTGCCGCAATGTGCCACATGAAACAGCAAGAATGGTTTTAGCATCCAACTGAAACAAAGTATCAGAGTCTGCATCGCCATAGTCATCAGCAGAAATTGTATGGGAACGACAGGAATGCCAGAATGCTTTGTACCTATTTGTGCCCTTATTACCTTAATCCTTGTGTTTACCGCCATGCATAACACAGCATTGCCTTGATAAGTGCATAGTCGCCATCCACGATCCCGAAAACGGCAACCACGGTCTTGCCCACAGCAGTTCCAGTAAACAGTCATTTCTTTTTGACTCGGTGCGCACGTCTGCTGATTCAGAACTACAATCAAAGTCCGATTTTTTCTGACTCCCTAGGTGCGGCAAAAATCTCTGAAAAATCGGCTCGTCCGAAAAAGTTAATGCATGCTTTTTTACTGCTCCCAAGGGCTCAAATCGCCAGTGGCACGTCAACTAAAGCTCTGAAGGACTCCCAGTAACAGGAGACGGTCGGTACATTCGTATATAATTAAAGAATGCATACTACGTCCCGAGACAGTAGTCCTTTCCATTCTTTGTAAGCTTGGCCGCATAACATTACTGTATTGGGGCAAAGCTGACTTTTGAAAACCGGCATTATGCGATGTTTCACTTTTGCCGTACTTGCCGTGCTTCAAAGCTGTCTGTGAGGATGACAAAAATAGAATTGGTGCCATTGCTGATAGCGGCAAAGTCTTTCAATGAAAAACAGCACTGAACAGCATCAAGCTTGGTAGTGAACATCGAAGCAGCTAGGCCTAGCGTTGTTATGTTGCTAGGGTGGCTCTGACTGCCAGCGAATCGGCATGCGAGAGCGCTTGGTAGCGAACGTTGATGCAGCTACGGCTAGCGTTACCACAGTGGTTACAGTTGCCATCATATTTGCATGTGAGAGTGTTGGTTCGGAGATCATCAAAATGCCAGCAGTGGTGGCTTCAATTATTGACATTTCGGACCTGCAGTCAAGACAAAAAGTTAGGAAAATCAGACGGCAAAGGGTTTCAACGTCCAAAATTTCAGACGTCCTATAGACCATTTTCATGACGACCCTGTGGGTGCCACCATTTTTGATCACATGGTGAGAAGTCCATTGCTTTCCTCCATTGCCTGCGTGTTTAAAAGGATGTGCATGATGCTGCTGTGGCTCAGCAGGCCTCTGTTTTGGTGGATATAGTAAATGGTGATTGGGTGGACAAGACAAAGCTGTGGCCACGGTTTCAGAGAACATGTAAAGGCTTTTGGAGCTCATTACACCTTGCCTAAAAGGTGCAAGCAGTGTATGCAGTGCTTACACAAGAAGGGGACTACAAATATATTTCAAACTGTCCACACTTCCCAATCCTGAGTTAAATCAGGATCAATGTTTTTTGCTCTTCATTCTTTATTTGCGAATCACTTTGACACAGAAGCATGTCAGGTTTCTGGCTCAGTAATGTTCCTTGGTAGGATCACTATTTGACTGCTTAGTTTCTGCCTAGTCGCTCATGGGTGTGCTCAGTTGCGGTAGATTTGATCTTGCTGCTCAGCAGGCTTGGAACGTAGATGTTCTGTGCTTTGTTATAGCTTGTAGCAAGAACGTATTATCATTAGTCACTCGCTTACTTCTGTGGACCATCACGTCCAGCTTCGAACATTTGTGTGCTTTCAGTGTTGTCCATCACCCATGTTTCGGCACATTGATTTAAGAGTACACCCATTCACCTATTTTTGACACATGGGCGCTGGAGTGGGCTTAAGATTTTGAGTGCGAGTTGGGGTGGATGTCCATAGATAACGAGCGAGAAAATTACTATGTATGAAAGCCGCACTACTTCCGTTGCTACTGCATAACAAGCAGTACTCACTTTTGCTGATGTTCCGGGGTTGAAGTCCTTTCTTTGGAAGTTAGCAATAGAATTCTGGCAGTTGAGTGATTTTTTTTTATCTTCGAGGAGGGACATGCATCGCGAAGGGCCAGCAACACAGGCTGTCCTTATGCAGTAGAATCAGACAGATTCATTCTATTTCTCACTATGCCAGTCACTATTTTTACCGCCCACAACTGCACACACCTTCCCTCTACCATTCTACATTTTGCAGCATGACTAGAGCACAGTGCATTAACAAACAATACTCAGTTGCAATACCGACAGCTGACCACACAATAGTAGTAGAAGAGGTAATGGTATCGCTTTCGCCTGAGGCAACATGATGCGGCGCACCGCCGAAAATGCTATCTTGATCCTCTAGAGCAAACTACTCCATGCAAAAGGTCTATACATTGACTCTATGGGATATGTGGCAGTGCCGCAAAGGCATCAGAATTATTGGGCACGTCCAAATAGCCAGTCGCTGACTGTACGTGGTCATCATCCATAATCAGGTCAATAGCGACTGCAGTTTTGTCTGCAGCAGTTCTAGTTTCGTTTTGGCACAATACAGTGTCAGCCATGTGCCTTCAGAACTCCATGGTTGCCGTCCAACCACTGCAGTTGCGGCAAACAGTACTTTCGTTTTGACTCGCTGCAATGGCTGCACGAGAAATGTCACAAACACAGCAGAAGCTGTCGAGGATGAAGGGCACCAGCTTTATCGTGATGGATAGACAATATATTGGTGACCAGCTCACTGGCAAAAAAATAATCAGGGTGTGTTCACGGTAGTGAAAAACACACCTCAGATGAAAACGCACGCCACAGCCACACTGTGAAATGCGGAGCCTTCTGCAAGCAGTAATCAATCACAAGATGATGAGACTTACAGCTTCTGCACTGTTTTTGTTCAAAATAGAAACAGGATTTGCTGATTCAGTCACTAAATAAAAGTGTGTTGGCATAGTAAGCATTTGTTTACTGTTTTCTTGATACCCTGAACAATTTGATATTCGGTTAATTCGGACATGTTTTTCTGTCACGTGAAATACGAATTAGGTTCTACTGTATAATCAAAACTGTTTCACTTTGCAAGTAATATTTTAAACGCTTACTATATCCAGCGCAATTTCGTGTATTGATGATCAGGATGCTTCACTGTACTTTTCTACTCACTCTGCTTCTCACAAGCATACACAAAACGTGACACGATTTAGGAGCACAAAAAACAGATACTGCACAAAATAAAAGAATAGACATGAGACAAGCGCGTTTCTTGAGTCTACCCTTTTCTTTCATGCGGTGCCTGTGACCCCCCTCCCCCTTTACTTTTAAAGGGGTCTTGAGCCACCCCTTGAGCTTGGTGAAAAAACATAGTCCAAAGATAGCATACGCTGCTGTGAATGTCTCAGCCTAGTTTTGCAGTCGTGAGCAGCGTGTAGAGCTTGCAAGCGAAGCGCGAAGGCACCTTTCTCAAAAACGCTTTCTTTTAAACAGAAGCCTGATCCTCACTGTTTTCTGGATGCTTTATTTTGTAACACAGCAGCTTCCCATACGTGGTTGCTATTGGCCAATAGCTGACATCAGTCAAGAAGGAAGCTTAGATCAGTGCGCTTCTTCCTACTGTAACTGTGTATATTTATAGACACAGTTTAATAAAAAGGCTGAAGTAAGCGAAAATCTGCTTTCGACTTCGGTAATAATTACATACTTCCACAAGCAGCCAACTATCGTCTGCTCACGCTCTGCCGCAGCTATCCACATAAGAATTAAACTTTCGCCACCCTGCTTATCAGTGTCATAGCCATCGGGTCTCACTAATTTCGACTAGTTTTGAGCATTCAACTAGCCTCGAACCACGCAAAACTTAAGGTCAGATCAAATGCACGCTTGCTAGTGCGCACTTAACTCCTGGATGCTCCTGGTTAGATACTTTGGCAGACTTCGCTCTGTGATAATCGAGCTATTGATAGGACTTCAAAATGTGCAAGTTGGATGTGGCTGCTATCCGTCAGTCAAGCTGGTGAAGCACAAAGCCAGTCCGCACCACATAGCAGGCCAGACTGGAGCATATGAGCGTGAGCGCGAACTCAAACGCTGTCATGCACAAAGCAAACACTGCGCATACGCACTACAGTTGCATGTGGCTGTGGTCTGCTACATAGCGTAGTAGATACCGCGGCCACCAAGGGGTGCCGCGATGAGTCCACTGGCTGAGCGCACTATGGCTAGCCAAGGACATCCGTGTTCGGCACATTGAAGGCGCCACAATCGGTAGTGGCATCTACATGGACATCCAAAATAAAATTTGAACTGCATGCCACGGTGACGTTCAGTAGGTGGAGCATTTTGGGCATGCCCTGCTCCACCGTAGTGTGCAGTGCAAGGCACTGAAGAAAGAGCGGACGCACTGCGATGGGCGTGTTTGATTGCCAATAACTCCGCTTCTGCTGAACGCATTGTAGTACTTTTTGCGGGAAAGTATTTCTGAAATAGCCTATTTTAACTTCAAATGCATTTCTACACTTCTATAAAAAGTAGTTCAGGACCCCTTTAAGTTTTGTCATATATGCACTAATTAGGTCCTCTGATAGTCCTTTTAATACATACAATTCTTATGACACTTCACTTATTCTGGAAATTTTGAAATGTGAGTGAATGGTATACCAATTCACTGACTATCCTAACTTGTACAAAAAGATTGTGGTGTAGTGGTTTGAAGTCTTAGCTCAAAACCATTATACTGGTTTGATACCAGGAACACACTATGCTCCGATATCTTTTGCTGCGCCACACAGCGCTCGTCCTGTGTTACGCTGGAACAAAAGCCTGATGTATGAGCGAACACAAATGGCCCATTTACTAGCTGAAAGCTGTTTGCAGTAAGGTAAGGTGTTGGGCACAGTGTTACAACAATGCTACTTTTGTTTGCAGAACAAAGTTGGAATATTTTCAGAGTACCTCATAAACACGCTCTTCTACAAAATTCAGTCCTAAAATACACAAAATATGTTTTCAGTGCATGCACCACTAAGAACAGTGAACTTCAACTTGTGGAATTTCTAAACCAATGTTCTCTACCATCTCAAATCATGTTTCCACTTCTTATTTCATAATACAAAAGAAGAAGGAAAAGGTAAGGAAACACATGTTTATACTCAGGCATGAGTCTTTCGACTACACAGCTCTGCATTTCAAAATTTTCCTGTGTTTTCAGTTCTTTTGCATAGGCCTAACTGCAGATTTGTTTGTGTTGATATTCGTGTGTACTACTGTAATAGATATTCAACAAAAATAACAAAAGTTTGCTTTCAATGAAACTTCCTCATATCAGCATTAAATTGTAGTGCACTACAAAATTACTATACTGTCGAGCGAGCGAGTGACATCGCAGCCGACTCTCCAAGCGGGCAAGTGCCCAACAGGGTTTATTCTGTCATTATATAGTCATGGAGGCTGTGCTGCCATCGAGCGGTACTGCCGTACACTACATCCTCCCTTCGGTAAAACCAAACAACAAAACAGAGAAACCCTTACTCCGAAAGAAAACCTTCATAGGTCGAGCCTTCTCAGCCTGCAGATTTTTCTGCCGAACCTTGAGACACATGGCGTAGAAGTAGAACTGCGGGGTGCCTCTTCCGTGGAAGTGCTTTCCCGAGGCGATGCGGTTCTCCTGTCTTGGACTGTTCAAGCAGCTCCAGGCGTTGTTGTGGACATGGCAGTATGCGGCACCGCGGGAGTTCCAGGTGGGCTGGTTGTGTATTCCGCAGGATGTCCTGTCGTTGGAACCAGGTGCATCCTGTTGTGCTGAAGTACACACGTCAGAGTCTCCACCACGTAAGAGCGGGGGCGTTGAGCTGGCCCCATGGCGGTCGCGGGGGATTTGACGTCCCATCCCCAGACCCATTTGCTGGCCTGAAGAGGCCGCAGTGTGTGAGCCGCATGTCTTCGGTTGAAGTTGGATGCTTGGCGCCTCCGGTTGTCCTGGTCACGCAGAGTGAATGGGACCGCCGGGGGCGAGGCTGGCTCCAGCTGGTGCGATGTCTTTGGTACATGAATCTGTAGGCGCCTGGCCATGAGCAGCTGAGCGGGGCCCACTCCGTTTACCCCAGGTGTGTCCCGGTACGCCAGAAGCACCAGGTAGGGATCATCCGCTTTCCGCAGCAGGTCCTTGACCGTCCTCGCCACCCGTTCCACCTCATCAAGTGACTGTGGAAAACGGGGGCTACTTGTGACATGGCGAAAGCCGTAGGACTCGGCGAAGGCCGAGAACTCCCTTGCAGTAAACTGAGGGCTGTTATCGCTGCACACTAGTCTCGGGATCCCGTGACGCGCGAAGACGCTCTTGATGGCGTTGATGACAGCAGGTGCTGTCGTCGAGCGCAAGAGAGAGAGAGAACAACTTTAGTAAAAATGCCTGCAGAGTCGGTTAGGCTCCCTCCACGCAGGGAGGACAAGCTTCTACCGCGACGCGGCCACTACGTCAGTCTCGTGCATTGTGCTCCTCGAAGTCTTGGTTCCTCGCTACTTCCGCGGATCCGAGAGGGCCGCCGCCCCCTTCCTGGGGGTGCTGCCCCCCTTCTCCTTGGTTTCGCGAGGTCGCTGCCTCTCTAGAGCTGCCGAGACCTGCTGGACGGCGGCCTTGAGTTGTGTATCTTGGTCATAGCTCCTCGTTGTAGCCTCTAGCTGCAGCGGGATCGTCGTCTTCTCACTGGCTTCTCGTGGATTTATACTACAGTCCCAAAGGATGTGAGCCGCGGTGGCTCTCTCGTGCAAGCTGATGATTTCCGGGAGACGTGACCGGTAATCCACCAGACATACGTAGCCCTGGCCGTTTAGATGAAAAAGATTGACACCCACCTCTTCTCAGGGCCGAGTGCTTGACAACAGCATGGGCACCAAGCACTGTACCCTGGTTTCGGCGCATGTAGGGCAGTTAGCCACCAGTGTTGTTGATGCTCGGCCACCAAACTGATTCCTGAGCCAGAGCTTTGCATCAGTTCATGCCTTGATGCACATCATGAAGAAGCTCAAGCATGCGGCACTGAAGGGCAGACAGCATGATGATGCGGGACCCCTTCAGAAGCAGCCCTTCACAGACGCTGAGGATCAGTGGTGGCAGCAGATCAACGTCCATGGACCCCAATAGCACCACCAAAGGTTGGTGGTCCGTCTCGAGGAACAAGTGAAGTCCACGGATGTATTCCTCGAACTTTTGCACCGCCCAGCTAGCCACTAGAGCTTCTTTCTCCGTTTGGCTGTATCAGCATTCCGCGGGTGTGAGCGACCATGATGTGAAAGCAACAGCCTGAAGCTTACCAAATGGCTGCTCCTGAAGAAGTACTGCCCCAAGGCCATAGGAGCTGGCGTCGGCCGAGACCGGGTTCCTGTATGCGGTGTTGTAGCGAGCCCCACACAGAGCACAACAGCTTCTTCAGCTGATTACGACGAAGGCATCAAATAAAACGACGGACGAAGGAAGACGACACGAGACAACCACGTAGGCGCACTAACAACTGAGTGTTTTATTTCTTGACGCAGGAATAAATAGCTGCTGCCAAAAGTCAAAACATCAAGAAACAACAGTGCCATCATCTGTGATACAGATCTGTGATGCAGATGACGGCACAGTCTTTTCTTGATGTTTTGACTATTGGCAGCAGCTATTTATTCCTGTGTCAAGAAATAAAATGCACAGCTGCTAGTGCGCCTACATGGTTGTCCCATGTCGTCTTCCCTCATCTGTCGTTTTATTTGACGCCTTCGTCGTAATCATGTATAACCAAATCGCCCACCAGCACGTGCTCTGTGGTTCTTCAGCGGGAGAATACCGACTGCTGCGCATCGTCCCAAGTCCAGGCAGAGTTCTTGATTAGCAAGGCTCAGATCGGCACGGTCACCTCCGAAACATGGAGTAAGAAGTGCCCAATGCGATTCACGAGGCCCAGCAGATGACGTACCCCTGCGTCACCTCTGGGTACATGCATGGCTTGCATCGCCGCAACCTTGTCTGGGTCTGGATAGATGCCTTGAGCGCTGACCACGAAGCCAAGGAACTTGACACTGGAAGTGGTGAACGAGCACTTCTCCCAGTTGAACATGACTCCTGCCTTCGCTAGCCGATGCATGACTTGTCGGAGACAGCAGTCATGCTCGGAGCATGTCTTCCCAAAGACAAGGATGTCGTCGATCACGTTCACAACAACCGCTTGGCCACTGAGGACACGGGACATCTGCCACTGGAAGTACTCCAGTGCAGACGTGATCCTATACGGCAGCCGGAGGAAGCTGTAGGGGCCAAATGGGGTTATGAACGTGGTGCATTCTTGGGACTCAAGGGACAGCTTGACCTGGTGGAAGCTCAACGTGGCATCTAACTTGGAGAAAACTGTGGCTTCTCCGAGCAACCCGAGGCATTGTTCCACCGTAGGAAGCACGGGACGTTATAGGAGAATCACGTTGTTGAGGCGAGTCAGGTCCATGCAGAGCCGATAGCTGCCCAAGACAACCAGTCCAGCACACCAAGTGAGTGTGCCCACCCTACGAATCACGCCCTCTGCTTCTAGGTTGTCTACCTCAGTCTTGACGACATCGCGGTGAGGGAGTGGAAGCCGCCGGGGTACGCTCAAGGAGAAAGGCGTAGCGTTTGGTTGGCGCCGATAGTAAAGGCTTCGGGAAGCGTCCCAATTACTCGGAAGAGGCTGGGATCGAGGCACAAGTTGCCTGTGGGCTGTGGAGTCCCTGAAACTAGGTCGACAAATGTGCAGACACACAAGGCTTGGATTGCCTGGAAGCCCAGCAGTGGGACCGTCTTGGCTGCCAGGATGTAGAGCAGCTGCTTGGTGGACTTGCTATGCCTTGACAGGGTAGCGACGTAAGTGCAACCGGCAGGATGTTGTTGCTAGGGCCTTCAACTCGCTCTTGGGGTCTTGAAGCTTCGAGGGGACACTGGGAAACGTACTGGGTATGACAGTAACTTCGGTGCCGCAGTCCACCTTGAAGGAAAGTGGGCACCCATTGACGAGTACCTTGATGAACTTCACGTTTGGGCACTCCCCCTCAACCGCATGTAGCTTGATGGAGCTGGCAGAAGGTGTCTGTGTGTGCTTGCTGTGGACATGCTTCTTCTTGGGGCCCACATTCTCGAAGTGGCCACTCTTGCAGCAAAAGTTGCAGGATGCTCTACAAGCCGAAGAGTCCTCGCGAGGGTGTGATGCACGCCCACAGAATGGGCACAGCTGCTGGGTTGTCTTATCAGCTGGCGCTGGCTTTCCCTTGCGAAAGCAAGTGACGATGAATTAACCGAGTCATGAGCCTTGCACTCGCTATCAGCGTCTTCATGTTGGCGAACGTGCGTGACCGTTTCGTGCAACGTCATTCTCGGGTTCCGACAAAGCTGCTCCTAGAGCTTGCGGTCAAGGAAGCCCACAAGGAAATGGTGTCAAACGAGCCGCTCTTCAACATTGGGCGAGGAAAAGTTGCAGCACTTGACCATCGTCCGAAGCACAGTGAAAAACGCGTCGGCCATCTCACCCGGTTGCTCCATACGACAGTAAAAGCGTGCTGACTCGTACAGCTCATTCGGCAGGTGGACAAAGTGGTCAGTGAACGCCTTCTTCACTGTGGCAACGTCCTTCAGGTCCGCCTCTTGCAGTGTAGTGGATGCGAGGACCACCCCGGCTTGCGGGCCCATGCAGTAGAGCATGGAGCGCACTTGGACCTCAGTCGGAGTGGCGTAGAGTGCAGTGGTGAATGAGTAGTCCTCATACTGCAGCAGCCATGAGGACCAAGAGCTGGGGTAGTCAAAGTCAAATGCCAGCGGTGGACGCAACTGGGCCATGCCTTACAGGAACGGGAGGCCGACAAAGCAGCGGACGGAGCCTTCTCCAGTGGCCATGAGGGAGGGAAGGTGACTTCTTCGACGGAGAGCGGCGGTGGCGGGGCCAGGCAGTGTGTCAAAGCCGCAAGCATGGGATTAGCGGAGACAGATCCCCCCCACTTCTGACACCATGTCGAGCGAGCGAATAATACCGCAGCCGACTTTCCTGGGCGGGCAAGTGCCCAACAGGGTTTATTCCATCCTTATATAGTACTGGATGCTTTGCTGCCATCCAGCAGTACTGCCGTACACTATGGAAAAGTATGCTACTATTATTTATGAAAGGAGACTAGCCACAAACCCCTCCTCAAACCATGAACAGACTACAAAACAGGTACGCAAGCTAAGGGATACAATTACAGGAAACTTTTTGCAGCACCAAGCAGATGACCAAACGAGAACCAGTATATCTTACCACTTCTGGCACTGACGGGTTCTTGGCATCCTGAATACAGTGGAAGCCATGGCGTGCTGCCTCCAAGTCCACACCAGGGTTGAGCTCACTGCAGTTGAAGTGTCCGTCGTCTTCTTTCAAGTACGATGCATTAAGGCAGGCACAGGAAGCAAAAACGGTCTCCAAATAGCTGCAAATGTACAGAGCAGTTATCTCCAGCCATGAACACTATGTGCACAGTGTTCAGAATTAAAGGGGCCCTGCAACCACCATTTTTATTCTATAACTACTCCGAACATGTCAAAGAAGCAACAGCAAAAAGAATTACGATACAGTGGAACCTCACTGATACATTCCCATTATGTACGTTTTCCCGGCGCCAACGATGCATTAAGGCAGGCACAGGAAGCAAAAACGGTCTCCAAATAGCTGCAAATGTACACAGCAGTTATCTCCAGCTATAAACACTATGTGCACAGTGTTCAGAGTTAAAGGGGCCCTGCAACCACCATTTTTATTCTATAACTACTCCGAACATGTCAAAGAAGCAACAGCAAAAAGAATTACGACACAGTGGAACCTCGCTGATACATTCCCATTATGTACGTTTTCCCGGCGCCAACGTTCACAATTGAGAACATAAAAAAAATGACCCAATAGAGTTGCACTTATTTTTGACCGGTTCATACGTTCCCAGAAAACATGATTTTTTGGTGCCAACGTTCAATACGTCACCAAACTGCGAACATATTATACGTTTTCCGGCCACTAGATACCACGTAAATAAGAAAATACGCAAGGCACGCATGATTGAGAACAGTATATAGCTGCCCGCCACGTCAGCTTCACTGCAGTAGTCACCTGCCCATATCACGTGAAAAACAGTGGCGCGCACTCAGGTTCTCACTTCGGTACCAGCAAATCTTTTACGGGGTCGTCGCACGTGGCTTTCACAGCTATCACTGTCAATCCTATTGCGATAAGCAACTTCACCTATCTGTTTCACAGCGCGTGGTGCCGTTGGGAGCATAGCACATGCTTTTAATAGGCGATAACCAAAACACGCCTTGTTCCCTGGAGCACACTGCGATCGTAGATGTATTCCGGCTGCTAGATTCCATGTGAACAAGAAAAAGCGTGAGGCACGCGTGATCGAGAACAGTATATAGCTGCCCGTCTCACGTGAAAACGGCGGCACGCACAGCTTATTATTCTGGTACCAGCAAATCAACGCCCGGGTCGTTGCACGCCGCATTCACAGCTATCGCGGCCAAACCTATTGCGATAAGCATCTTCGCCAATCTGTTTTACAGCGCATGGTGCTTAGTGCCATTGGTTGCATACTGTATGCTTTTAGTAGGTGATAATCTAAATGCACCGCCATTCCCTGCTACAAGCGGTGCGATGTGGGCATCATGTGTCGCTTCGGCGGCATCCGACGTCGCCCACCAGCTCGATTTCGTATCGGTTTCCTTTCTCCCTCTTAAAACACTGCGCTATAGGAAAACAACAAAACACTTCTCGGGCTGCCCGAGCACCACCAGCTCAATGCACGTCGGCGTCTCATCTCATGCCGCAATGATCCACGCGACGCTTCACATTATGTAGATGTGAACAAGAGTTGAGTCTGTCAAATTTTTTTAGTTACATTGGATCGTACATTTTCCTGTTCAGTACATTTTTCTCGCGTCCAAAATGTATGAACGTGGTTCTACTGTAATAAATGCGCACAGCTGTAAGTCATCAGATGAAGAAACTTCCAAATACGAACAAAATTAGGGTAACCCTGAATTTGAATTTTCATGGCTCTGGATGCACACTTCACTGTCCCCAGTGTCCCACATCCACATTTCATGGCTCTGGATTCACACGACACTAGAGTGCCCAACAGCAGCGGGCATTGGTTTTACATGGGAGAAGCGGCTTGTTATTGTTGCCAAGCCTGTTCGGCTTATTGATGGTACTGCCATGGTTACAGCACTCTCCGCAAAGGTTCCGTTATGATCCCGTACACTTCAACACACCACTGTGTAACAGACTTTACAGCCCCTATGTTTTATCCTATGTGTATTTCACAGTACAGTTTGAAAACTATGTCAGAAGTGTGTGAGCCAACAAACCCCTCCTTAAATGAACTGACTACAAAACACATATGCATGCTAAGGAATGCAGTTACATGAAACTTTTTGCAGCACCAAGTAGAGGAGCTACCCCTTTAACTTTCAAGAAAATAAAATATCAATCAATCAATCAATCAATCAATCAATCAATCAATCAATCAATCAATCAATCAATCAAGAGAAATAGCCCAGACAAATGAATTAACTCTTTCGTTACTACTAGAAAAGTTATAATTGTCAGTGCTTTTGTTCCAACATTTTATTTCAAGCCATTGTAGTCTCACCATATACTGCAATATATAAAATTATAGCCTGATCACTGGTGTTTCGAATGGATGTATAGCAGTAATAATTGCAGAAACAATTTTTGAGAATTCTTATGAGAAACTTTAAGGAACGCGAATGAAAGTGATAATTTGCTATTTTTAGTATTAGTACTGAGTAATATATATATATATATATATATATATATATATATATATATATATATATATATATATATATATATATATATATATATGCAACTGGGGGGAATTTGTGAGAATGGAATTGGAGAGAGCAGCCAATCGGCAAGCAGTGAATTCCCCAGAAGTTTATGTGCCTCGTTTGCTGTCTGCTCGGGTAAAATATACAACAAAACAAAATGTTTCTCGCCTTCTAATGAATAAAATTTTTACATGAAAAAAATTCATTTTTTCTTCTCAAGCTTAAACACATTCTCAAATAGTAATACGTATGACTACTACAATTTATTACTATTAGTTTCTCTGCATGGTGGTGTTGTGCACAGCGAAAAAAAAAAAACGATAGGAATTTTCAAGAAACAACATGTCGTCACACCGCGATGCCCGACTGGGCCCCCAGGTCTAAAAAAAATGAAATGGGGTTTTATGTGCCAAAACCATGATTTGATTATGAGACATGCCGTAGTGGGGGACTTCGGAAATTTGGACTACCTGGGTTTGTTTAACGTGCACCTAAATCTAAGTACATGGGTGTTTTCACATTTCGCCCCCAGTGAAATGCGGCCGCCATGGCTGAGATTTGATCCCGCGACTTCGTGCTTAGCAGCCCAACACCACAGCCACTAAGCGGCCCCCTGGTCTCGGCGTGTCAGAGGGAGCTGTTCATTGCACTGTTTGTTTAGAGAAACAAAAGCCATACTGGAATTCGCTTTCTGCCTTCTCTTAAAACGTATTTTGCACCTCCAACTACTCTGCTTCTTCCTCAAGCAACGCCAACGAAAGAACCAAAGCTCCCATTGCAACTGCCATTTTCTAGAATTAGACTATGGACTGGATCAGAAGGTGTCATTCTGTAGCCACAACCACCGTTTGGATCCACTACAATTGACCAGACGTGCCATGCGAAGCCGGTATCGTAGTGAGTGCGAATGGCTCGAACGCAACACTTCTTGTCATGTTCTACTCCCAGTAGACGAAGTGTTTGGTTTGAAAATGAGTGACAAGAGCGTGTCATCATTTTAACGTCACCAAAAACGTGGCCACGCGTCGCAGCTGACGACATTGGCACAGCCTAAGCCAATCACGTGAGGTGAAACTGAACATGCATTCCGAACAATGATCTCCGATTGTGCTCCTGGTTCCTGGTTCCCAACTTTTGTAGGTCAGATCATGCAAAAAAATTATTATGAAGATTTGTCAGCCTCAATACTAGGCATAATGATGCCCATGCTATGCAGGAAAGCAGTAGTTTTGCAAAAGTGAAAACGGGTAAGTTCCTATTGTACAGGAAGCATTTGTGTTTGTCACTGCAGCAAGCACCTCGTTTGATTTACTGCGTTGGCTGGCGAAGCAATGGTTGTAGGTCAGGGAGCATGCAGCAGCCTCCTCATACTGGGTTATTGCGTTCGATCGGCTTTTCTGTGCAAGCAAGGTGGTCTAGTGTGTGTTCAATTGGCGTTGGAGCCTCCACATGCTTTGTTCAGTTCCTGGACAGTGCTGTACAATAATGTGGAGTGTTGCACAATATTGTACCTTTAGGAATGAGGGCATTTGCACAGGCGGTGTTCAAGATGTAAGAGACTAGGCAGCTAGTCAAGCTTCGGTTGAAGGTTGGCGTGAAATCAACTGCGCGCTTTTGCGCAAGCGAAAACCCCATATGATGGGAAGGACTTCTCATAGTAATTTGCGCATACTCTGTCAATGCACTGATGTATAAAAGCAGCCCAGGGAAAGGGGGAGGGGGGTAAATAAAATTGCACTTGATCTTAATCAAACACGATTATCAAAATAACACACACTCATGAGCATCTAGCATTCTTTGAGACATTGTTAAAACAGCCTGCACGTTGGATCTGAAAATTGACAACCCGAGAGAAACTTCTGGGTCTTCCGTGGTGCTGTCATTCCAAAAATTATGTTGCCGAGTTGACCAAAAGGCAAATCTTGCGTCTCTTAATTGAAGAGCTAGGAGCACTGGAGGCTAGTTTCGATGATACCACCAGTCAAAGTTTTATTTTTTCAGACTCCCCAATCTGCTAAAAGTTGTCAAATTTGATAAGCAGTTAAAGCTCAGTCGTGATGTTAGACAGTGCATGATGTTGCTAATAGAAGAATTCGAACGGAAATGTTTAACAATGCACAGAAAAACTATCGATCAAATTGATCCATTGCTATAGGCGTGGTGACAAAAAAGTTAATAGGGTCCACGTCGATCTGTCTCTTAGTTTCATTTAAAAGCACACTAAGCAGTTGCCACCTGAAGTAACAGTGTTGTTGAATGTACATACCAGTACAACCAACATGAGTATGGCACAAGCAAATGGAAATGAAAACTTTCTCACATTTTCATTGCTTAGCAGCATTTCCAGTATCGTCCACTTGAAGCAACAGTTAATTAGCATAGAACTTTGCATGGATGTGACATAGAGAAGAAAATGCAGTTTAATACCACGTTTGAGTGACTAATTGCCTTTTTAATTCACAATAAATAATAGGTATCTAAATGTAAGTGTCATATGCAGTGATAATGAAATGTAGAATCAACAAAAGGAAGTGGTGGTGCTGTCTGTCATGGGGAACATGCAGCATGTCAGGGGGAACATTTCATTTGTTTTCTGATTCAAAAGATAATTTCATAGTTTCTGCACTACCCCCATGATGCCACACTAACACAAACTGCTCATTGCATTCCTACCCAATCATCATAGTTCCAGTTTCATGCCGTATTGAATGCATGAAATCATCACATCATGACAGTCCTATCAGTACCGCCCAAGAAACCTTCTCAAGAACACTGCACGGTCCCTTTGGAATGTGGAAACCCACACCTTTTCTTCTTTTGCAGTTGATGGACAAATTAAGAAACCAATTCTGAAGCAGCTCTGCAACAGCTTGCGCATATTGTTCAATGTGAGTGAGTGAGTGAGTGAAACAACTTTATTTTGTCCACTATATACAGCGGACACACATTAACAAGCATATCCTCATCACTTTCAGACCAGTACCAACAGCCTCGAGAACTTCAAGCGTGAAAAATGCACTGCTGAATGCTCCATGAATATATAAAATATTAAGACATTTCCTACAATCAAGTACTGCCAAAATCTTCGCAAATAAGAAAAGCATCCAAGTAATATGTTAACACTCTCACCTTATACAGTAATCTTGAACTAAACTTGATCCCGGATATATCGAATTCACAGGGGATCGTGAAATAGTCTGATGCATAGATAATTCGATATATAAAATAAGCCAATCTGAAGCTCATCTGAGACCTCCACACGTCTCAGACAATTTCCAGAGATCGTGAAAAGCGGGAACTTGTCTATTTGCTTCTCTAAGACCGTGTCCAATGCACAAAACTGGTTTTATTTTTTGCCTCTGCAGCGTGTTTTTTTATATAATGATCGAAATGCTAACCTGAAAAGCCCACATTGCCCTGACATGTGACGACGGTGCGACTCACGCACTTTGAAGTGCTTGTGCGTTTAATCAAGAAAAAATAGAAACAGACTGCAGAAGCAAACTAGCCTGTATGGATACACATCAGCCATGCTGCCATCAACACACTTGTAGTGCAAATCACACATTATCGTTCCCAGCAGCATGCCCGTTACTATTAATGGCGCACATCTCGGCCGTGGCTGCGCATGGCTGTAAACGCGGCCAAGCGTATACGCAGCCGTGCACACTGCTTTAGAGGTAATCTGCCGCATGTCAAAAGAGGGGGCATGCCGAGACGGTGCGGCATCATGCAAGCTGTCTTCCAATCCGTTTAGTATTGGAGGTTGTGTAATCTCGACTTTCGGTGACTCAATGGACAAGAGGCAGGCAAAGCATTTGGTCCCCGCTTCTGGCACTTTTCATGATAACGTTGCCCCAGTCTGGGTGACGCTATCAGCCACGGGGGCAGAGTGCACGTGAAAGCGTGGCTGCCTTCATTTAATTTGTACCACCGGTGTGAAGATTTCGTCGGCGTGGCATGAAACTGTATCATTCATCACCAATTCCCAAATTCATCAAAATGAATTGTTTTCTTATTCAAACATAATTTGTTAAAACACATAATTCAAACAAATAATTTGAAAAATTCTGCGGCTCCTTTCCATGCAAGAAAAATGTATCAGCGACTGTACTTATTTGCATAAAAGGTCGAATTTCAAAATTTCGATATAAGGAAGCAAATTGCTGATTTTACTTACTTCGTTATATCGAGGTTTAACTGTAGATTATGACTGTGAACAGGAGTTCGATGTACAAGCTGTTTCACACTTAGGGGAAAACTCGGAGTGCATTGTATCGGAATGCGGCAAGCGCTGGAGTCAGGCAGCGGCAGCAGCTCATGCAGGCGCAGACACTCTAGGAGCGAGATCTTGATCCATGTCGTCTGCTACGGAGACGGCACGCTGGCTGCATTGTCGGAAAGTGTGCTACTGTCAGGGACAGTGTGCGGATTTTATTGTTACGGCAGGAACTGAGCTGATATTCTTGACTAAGTGTTGTGCAATACCAACCTCTGAGCCTTCGTTGGCGATAATGAAATTCTACAAACTTCTTTTCACAGCATGCTTCGTTCTTTCAAAAGCCGGGGCACTGAGTGCGTGCAATTATATTTATTCACTATGTGTGCTACCATAATACGCAGCAACAAGAAAGACGCCAAAATGTGCGTGCAACCTGTTTGGTCTTCATTTGACGTGAAAGGAAAACAAAGCACTCAACAATAATAACTATGGCGTCAAACATGATGAAACAAACGCATACGAATAAAGGAATGCATTAGGTTAAGACAATGAGCTGGAAAAAACTGCCGTCAAATTATATGCCTGTCAAGGAACGAAAGCACCATGTCTTTCTCCTGTAATACCGTTTCATTTCGCAAGCGAACACCACCATGTCTTTCTCCTGCAATACCGTTCCGGAAGTGATTCTTCTCGACAATAGTTCATTACACCAGGCAGACCCTACTGGCAGGCAGCCGAAATGCAGACATCACACTCCAAACTTCACTTAGTATCTCGTTATGTCCTCAGCGGCAGCGATGACAGCACTCATTCTAGAGTGCAGTGAGGTGTAGAGTTAACTGGTCAGCGATATATTCCTTTGCAGCACGTCCCACACACTGACGTTGGTGGACCAAAGCATATCCTCGTACAACCCATGGAGAGGATGGCGTGCCAGCGATACTTTCAATGAGCCCCAGACATTTTCAATGATGTTGAGGTCCGGGGATTGGGGTGCCACTCCAAGACAGTGACGCCACACTCCTTGAGCAGTTCTTGCACAACAAGAGCAGTGTGGATCGGTGACGTATGATGTTAGAACATATAGTCGCCTTCCAGGAATGGGCCCTCAAGAACGTACGGAATCAGTACATAGTCTATGATTGCCCCATACCTTTCAGCGATGAACTGGCCTTCAACGCATTTCAGTGGGCGTCGCGCAACACTTAGTAAAGAATATTGGCTCAGTTCCCGCAGCAATCATGAAATCCGCGCATTGCCCCCAACAGTAACATGCTTGCCAACAATGCGGCTGGCACACGCAGCCGTAACAGACGACGCGGTTCAAGGCTACGCTTCTCGAGTGTCTGTGCCTGCGCGAGCTGCTGTCGCCACCTGACTCAAGCACTCGCCACATCGCGATGCAATGTGCTCAGAGTTTTCCCCAGGTGTGAAACAACCTGTGTGTGCAGTACATCACTATACTTTTGCATGGGATTTTCAAAGGGCTTTTACAACTGTTCGATATAGACAATACTTTGATGTATCCGAATTTGATATATCCAGGATCAACTGTATTGACCCTTTCCACGGCAATCCTGTGGGCACTGCCATGTTTCATTACGCAGTGACACGTCCAAGGCTTGCCTTAGCTGCCTCCGTTGCCTCCGTGCTTACAATAGATATACATGACGCCAGTGCGGCTCTGCAAACCTCTGTTTTGGCGGGTATCGTAGACGGTGACTGGGTGGACGACAAGCGAAGCTTCGGTTACAGCTTCAAAGGACACATAAGCGCTTTTGGAGCTCGTTATGCTTTGTCCAAATGGCCCGAGCACATACACAGTGCTTGTAATAAAGGCGGAGCTAAAACTCTGTTCCAAGCTATCTGTTTACAAATTTTCTGTCTATGAATTGAATCAGAATCAGTGTGTTTAGCTCTTCATTCTCTATTTAGCAAATACTATTAAACAGCGGCTTGTCATATTTCTGACTCAGTAAAGTTCCCCGGGTGGTCACTATCTGATTGTCTATTTTCTGCCCAATCACACGCAGGTGTGCTCAGTTGCAATATATTTGTTCTTGCTGCGCACAAGGCTTGTAACGTAGTTGTCCTGTACATTGTAATAGCATGCAGCGAATATGCATTATTGCTAGTCACTTGCTTACTGTGTGGACAGTTACGAAATGTTCAGCTTCGAACATTAGTGCGCTGTCGGTGTAGTCATCGTCACCCATGCTTCGGCACATTGACTCAAGTGTGCGCCTGTTCATTTTATCTTGATATGTTGGTGATAGAGTGGGCGTAATTTTGAGTGTGTGTTGGGGTGTATGTGTGTAGATAACATGCGAGAAACTTACTACAAGACAAGAAGTGGTGCTACTCCCTTTGTCAATGTATATTGAGCAATAATCATTCTTGCAGGCATACCAGGGTTAAAGTCTTTTCCTTGGAGGTTAGTGCTACAATGCTGGCAGATGAGTGAATTTTTTTTATCCTCAAGGGAAGACATGCATTGCAAAGACCCGGCAACACAGGCAGTCCTTATGTAAAAGCGGCCCATGAAATTGGACGTACTGATTTATTCCATTCCTTAATATTGACACATGTATTCTATGCAGAAGACAATGACGATGGGGACATTAACGGACTCCGTCTAGTGGGTGGCTGAGATAGGCGAGGACAAAGAAGACATGCCTCTGTTCCGTTTGTTTTTGAACAGGTTGTCCTGTTGTTCTTGAAGAGCGTCTCCCTGTCTTCTGTCCGCGTTGTACCATGACAATATGCCAGTCACAGTTTTTGCAGCCAACAACTGCAGATGCCTTCATTCCGCTGCTCCATATTTTGCAGCATGAATTGAATGGAGCACCGTGCATTAGCGAAAACCCAGTTGCGTTTTTGACAGCTGATCACAAAGAAGCAGGGCAGAAGAAGTAATGGTTTCGTATTCGTGCACTTTCGCTGAGGCTACGTGCGGCATGCCACCGAAAGAACCATCTCATTTCTCTAGAGCAAACTGCTTCGCAAAATAGGTCAATACACACACCTCCCAATTGCTTTTAACACCGGAGAGGAAAGTCTGTTTCTAACATCACATGCAGAATAAAAAACAGCCTTCTAAAAAAAAATTTTTTCGTCAAATGCACTTACGCAAGTAACTCCTGGGGCACCTGTTCTGTGGCGGCAAGAAATGGTAACTGTTCGAGAATGTCGTTGTCCAAGCTCAAGATCTGCGTTTCCTTTTGATGGAAACGCTGGTCCACTGGACGAGGGGCATCTGCCTGCGTAAGAAGCTTCAGTTTTGTCAACTCCTGCTTCTCATGTTGCATAATGCTACTCAACAAACAAGACTTTAAATAAACTTCAACTCCATTATACCTAACAGATAGGTAAAGTTATGCAAAAACACTTTAGCCTCCTATTTCTCTGGTTCACAGATTATTGAACTCGCTGCCATGGCAGGCAAGGGATAGGGGGGTGCCATGTTGATCCCATACTATTTTCTCTCTCTCTCTCTCTCTCTCTCTCTCTCTGTGCATGTGTGCTTGTGTGCGTGCATGCATTTTTTAAAAATCATTAACAGAATTTTTAAAAATCCCTCTTGGCATGTTGCAAAATTCTTGCTCTTGATCAAACTACTCTGAGGTGGATATTATTTCCACGAGAAATCAAAATGAATATTAGACTAATTAAGGAAACATTGTTAATTAAATTTAAGCTAATTACAGCACATATTGCACCATACAAATTGTAGCTAATGGCTTTGAAAGTTATGTCCGCTTGTAACCAATTCTGATGACACCAGTTTTCAGAAGCGGGGTGGAAGCGCAGCGCCTTTCATGCGCAAGGCATGGGGGGGGAGGTTTTATTCCAGTGGCTGCTGTAAACGGTGTGGGGCGCAATATCTTGAAAGCGAACTGCGGTGTGAACAAAGTGCACGCCCGCACAGATGCCATATCTTGAAAGTGATCTGAGATGTGAACAAAGTGCGTGCCTGCGCCGACCTCATCTTGAAGGCGATCTGCAATGTGGACTAAGTGAGCCCAGTGCCGGTAGCTTCGTATGTGCAGTGCTTTTCACGTTTAGTTCGTATTGAAGCGAGAGACAGCTCGAAGGTCAATTCGCTCGCTGCTGCTGCTACGCTGCTCTTGCTTAATTTGCTGTCGCAATCAATGTTTCGCCTTTCGAGCAAAACTGCAACGTTGTTTGCTTGTTTTTTACTTTGGACGTTCGTTACTCAGTCTTTGTAATAATGCTGTTAGACATCACTACGAAAGTTCTGGAAGTAAGGCATCTCAGATATTATGGACTACGGATAAAACCAATGTTTTTTGTGGGTTTATCGGGGTCCGTTGTAACGAGAGTCAACTGTAACAAGATTAATAATAATGAATAATGAATATGATAATGATAATATAGTATTGAATATATAATGATAATAATGAGTATTGCAGGGAAGCTGCTTAAGCAGACAGCTACTGTTCTCGATCATGCACGCCTCACGCCTTTTCTTTTTTTACATGGGATGCAGCCGCCAAAAAACATATCATGCGATCGTAGTTTGGTGATGTACTGAATGTTGGCAACAAAAGATTGTGATTTCGGGGAACATATGCACTGGTAAAAACAGAATAACTGTATTGGGTAATTTTCGGTGTTATTGATGGCAAACACAGGCACTGGGAGATCGTACATAACAGATCATATCAATGAGGTTCGAGCGTATTCGTTACATGCTGATATTGGTGCAAAAAATTCCCAGACGATTACGGTACTCCCTAATGCAAAATTTGAGCACAGCTATATACATGTTTTCATTTCGCATGTCAATGTTTTGTATTATTATTACATAGGTACTCGGTTTACAGAATTTACTCAACTCTAATGCGCCCTCAATTTTCCCGTTTTCTCTGTGACCAAAAAAAGGAAAAGAAAATGCCCTCAATTGTAACGTGCACCCGTTTGCCACAACCTAAAAAAAAGAGAAGTCCTTTACAGTACCGCGCACCTCATTCTTTTTCTCATTTGGAAAAAACAAAGATTTACTTCCAATGCACTAAAGTTGCGATAAATAAAAAAAGTTGCAGTTTCGCCCGAAAGGCGAAGCATCGACTACAATAGAAAATTAGCATACAGCTATACAAAAAGTAAGGATAGTAGTTTCATGGGCCATATAAACTTTCAAACATTCGCTTACTAACTAAATTAACAAGCATGGTGTCACGCATGCGCAAGCAAACATGAACACGTCTCACTCAATGACCGCGAAAACTCTTTATAAGAACGCTGGAGTGAGGAAGTGCGGTAGCAGGAATGAGGGAATTCACCTTTGTGCGGCCTCTCGCTTCAATGCGAACTAAGTGATGAGAACACAGCATGGTATGCCTAGATGCATATACTCTTGTCTCTATCGCAGATCACTTTCAAGATAGAGGCCACGCGGTTGCGCTGTATGTAGCAGCCGTCCATGTAGAACACCTCTCCTGCTTGCACCAGTCCCGCATGCAGGTTTCTGGAACTCTGAACACCCGTGATGTGGACTGATTTCTGTCCGTCTCCGCACATGCGATCACTTTCCTTTTAATTGCGGCATCATGATGAAATCAGCATGTCTTTGCAGATGGCACTTCCAAGCAGATAGAGCAAATGCAAAAAACTGGAAAATGGGCAGTGCACTAACCAAAGCCAAAGGAATCATTGCCTGAGCACACATACTACAGCACATGGAGGAAGCTGCCAGCAGCTAAGCTCGAAGCACATACGAGGCAGCCCTCTTGAAATGCCGATGGCAATATGGTAATGCAGATTTAGGGTCATATTCAATTCTAACGCGCACACAATTTTTGGACCCGTTTATCGGAAAAGAAGTTTGCGTTAGATTCAAGTAAATACGGTATATTAAGAAGAGAATGCTGCGAGTAGTGTAACTGGCATGGACAATCTGTCTCGTGCGGCACATTGGAAATGGAGCGAAGTGTGACGCGACTGCCTCACTAATGGGGAGATCACGAGAAGCAGCGCGTGGGTGACGCATGGGCATGATTCACACCTGCTGCCGCAGACAGACTTCCGCTTATGCAGCATTTTCGTTTGCATATAGATGATGTGCGTGGCTCTGGCGCCATATCGTAGCCATCATCACCGCACAGCCTGCCTTGCATGGCACTACGCTTTTTTTCTCGTGCTTTCATTCCACCAACGACGAGAGCGGCCCTTCGTCACGGGGAAATCTTACTACCAGCATCAACAGCAGCAACACCTGAGCTTTACTCAACATCAAGCCTTATTCATAGCCACTCGCCATCGCCTCTTGCAGGAGCAGCGATCCCCATCACACACGCTTGTACTGCGGACTGACTTCAGCAGATGACGCCGCGGACGAGAGTAGCCCTCTCCACCTCACGCCACTCTGGCCCCCCCTCAGAAGCGCAGATGAGATCACCCACACAGCTGCGGACACCGTGGCTGCCGACAACTTAGTACATGCCATCTCTCCCCTCCACTCCTCCTTCGCTTTCCACTTCATGCTTTTTTTCACTGTAGCTTCCTCCTCCTCTTTCCTCCTCTCACCTCAGCTCTCACCTCAGCGAGAACGAAGAGAGCTCTCACAGGGGCGAGAGGTCTATTTCCATCCGTCACTGCGCTCAACGTTCGCTCATTCATCCTTCACTCTACTCATTCACTCAGTTATGCCGCCGATGTTCAACGCAGGAATGGGCGCTTGAGAGCTATGCTCTAAAGCATTTTATATTTTTGATAACTGAAACATATTTGTAGCTTTTTCAGCGTAATTTTATGCGTTCTTCGTCTTTATAGTACTGTTATTTTTGTAATAATGTGCCTTCTTTATGCAGATTTTGCAACCTCTGCAAGTTTCTTTTATTTTGTAACCCACCCTGCTATAAGGTTGGTTGCAGAACCAATAAATAAAATATAACTAAATATGCGTGTTTGTTATATTACGGTTCGACTGTAAATGGCATTGACTTCTGTAAATTACACAGTGACGGTACCAATAAAATCTACTGAATTATCCAGGGGGTCAAGTTAAAATAAGATGCAGAAAAAGATGCCCAAACACACTGCTGCTTTATATGGCATTGTTTACCAACTTATAATATGCTCTCAAATCTAACGTACACCCTGTTTTTAGGGGTTCAAGTTACCCAATCTTATAAAAAGAAAGTAGCATGCCTCTGATTCTTACAATCAGAAGAAAAGATAAAACTGGCTGTTTACTTTCACAGAATGGTGAGTTATTTACACTTTATGACCATTATTGTCTCTGACAGCTCTTTAACACTTTGGGCCACATGTCCTCTAGGTAGTTCATTGCATTTGATATTCAGCATTTCTTGAACGACTCTGCAACAATAGCAAACAGGTGGTGGCTAATGCCTAGACTATTTGACCAGTTAGTCCTACGATGCTCAAGACTCAGCCCACCGAAAAAACTAGCTCTGTTGCCACTAGCTAGGCAAATAAGAAAACTTTTTTTTTTTTTAGTGAGCGTGCCTGTTTAGAAGTGCTTCTAAGGCCATCTTGTCATGACAGTGGCCCTGGCCCTGATAATAGTAGGCTGTTGCCAACGCTGTGAATGTGGTTTCTATTTTGTATCCCATTTTAATGCACAGACAATTTTCGAACCCATTTTGTTGGAAAAAAGATGCACATCACTATCCCGGGTAAATATGATATTAAATAATTGTGAGCTGCTGTTCTTGCTTCAAGATCAGCCAAAGGCAGGCCGAAAACCAGCAGATAGTGCCTTTTACCAATTCATTGCCTCCTAGCACAGTTGAGACAGACACTGAAGCTATTGGGGTCATTATAATTGCCACAGGGGTCTAGCACATGCGCCCTGACAATTCAGGTTATATTACCCGGAGAGGACAAATTTCATGACCGAAATAACAAAAGTATTGGCCCGTGGAATTGTATGGGTGCCTAATCTTACCTATAAAATACCAGTATACGAACAACTTGTGTCAAGACAACAGCACAGCAGCCCCTGTATCAATCTTGATTTACTAAACACTGACTTGCTAATAACTCAACTATTGTCATCAGAAACTATAAAGTCATTCATTTGCCACTATGAGATCAATTTAATTAATTAATTAATTAATTAATTAATTAATTAACACGTTATTCCTTGCCACAGCATTTTTTCTGCAACTACAAGTGTCTATTGAGGTACTATGTTATCAAAATGCTGACAAAGAAACAGCAACATAACACAGGTAAAAAGTCACCTTGTATTCATGGCAAAGAAGGAAATTGCGGTCCCATCCTGCAATTACTCTGTAGACCACCAGCGGTGCATCAGGGTCTGCTGTCGACACACCACTGCTTTGAGCTGCAACATGAAACAAGTTTCAAAATAAGGCAATACTCAAGTTCAAGTTTTAATAAACCAACTGTTCATAAACGCAAAGTTTTATTTAAACGAGACTTGCATTTCAACCTTACAGAGCAAGCAAAGAGGACTTCATCATTCAGCTTGCTGTCTCATTTTTCAGCCCTAACAATGCTGACAGCAAACCTTGTTACAGTGTCGCATGAATGGATGCATATCTGCTAGGACACTCCAAGCAAAGTGACACAAATTCACCTTCCCTACCACATTCTCTACTACAAAATAAATGTATTTTCTTTCCCCAAGAACATTAATTGCTTGCATCGACATGGCACCCCATTTATACAGGGTGTCTTTTTAGACCACACAACTTTTTTCAAATTTTGTGTGGTAGATAGCATAACCATAGTCCTAGAGCTGACTTGGTCAAAGCAGCAGACATAACTCACGCAAGAAATCAAAATGCAAAATTGACTACTTAATAAAAATTTAATAATTAGCTTTTTAGGTAATTACTTTAGGGCACATATTGCAATTTATAAGTCCTGGCCTGTGAGTGTGCGAGGCACAACCACTTGGAACGACTTCTAATGATCGCATGGGTTTAGGATATGCACTGTGAAACTTGCAGTGAAAATGCACTACTGTTCCACTTACTTTCTTATCAAAATGTTGTTTTATAGAAATAAACCCAAAAAGTAGCTGGAAACAGGGGCATAGCCAGGGGAATTGAGCCATGGCCATAGGGGGAATAGCCATAGCCCTCAAAATTTTTTCATGCTGTGATGCACCACCGACCAAAACAACCCACGGTGCCGGAAATCATTCTGGATTTTCTCTAGAATGTATTTTTCACGCACGAAAAGATATTTCGGCACGAAGGTTGTGGACTCGGGCTGAATTTCGTGGCAACACCCATGTACCTGGAGTCCCGTAATGCAAAGATCCCCATCCGAGCACAAAGTTTCAAGGGCACTTTGATGGCGAGCGGGCTCATAGTGGCATTTCGCAGAAGCTGCGGAATCTACGGAGCGCATGGATTTCAATTCAGAAACATTATGGGTATAAAGGTCACATAAAGTATTGATGCGAAAGGTGCATTGACATTTCTAAAGTTGTGCTTTACATTTTCAATTCTGGATCTTTGTGGGTTTAATGTTCTCATAAACATTTGACGCCAAAGCTTCATTGACTTTCCTAAAGTCGTACATCGGACCATACAATGAGACAAGCTAAATCAAGACACTATTCGACAAGTTGACAAAGCACGCAGCGAGGTCCGATGAGACGAAGCGTTGTGATGGTTCATTTGTGCCATCACGTCACAGAAAAGAACCTCAGCATTTCTTTCACCTGTGCCAAAGCATCTATGTCAAGAGACTAAAGCCAGCAAAGGTAATTGCGTTCTAATTTGTTTTTTCCACTTAGACTTTTATTCGTGAGGACATATTGAGCCTCTTCAATTTTTTTTGTTCTCGCTACCCGCAGGCAGCCAGAGCCAGCCAGAGGTCATGTGTTTTTCACGTGTTGCCCTGACAACCACACGGCGCACTGTGGTGCGCATTCGTTTTTCTCTGGCCGAGTGGATTTTGACCTCCGAGAGTTTTGGATGCTTTCTGGCTAGCAGACGAGAAAAAGAAGCAATGGTCACTTGCCGTCACCATTGTGGGAACTCAACAGATTGCTATGCGTTCGCTTGAGGGCATCACCATTGTTTAGATGTTATCGCAATGTCTACGGAAAGTTTTTTATCTTGCCAATGTATAGGATAACGAACAGCATGCATACGGTTATCTGTGGACCAAGCGTCTCACGTTTTCTTCGATATTCCTTAGGTAGCTACATTAGGTGTAGGTTTGTTACTGCTTTTGCAAAAAGTACTAGGCCACGGGACCCTTCATTTGCAGGATACTCTTACTATATTGTTGCGATAGCAATTATATGAACACTGAAGGCGCATTTCTATCGTCGGCGTCATGTTCCGTGCGAATTCCAAGGGCGCTAACATTGTCAGCATGCGCCGCAAGCTGTATGTGCGAGTGAAAGCGTAGCGGGGTGGGGTGAGAGGACGATGGTGGGTCAGTCTTGTGTGCGCAACGAAGAAAAGCGGGGAGGAAGCACGCTGCCTTCCATCGCGCGCGATGCTTCGGGGGAGTGGAGGGGAGGGGGGCTTAGGATACTGTGATCTGTGAATCTGTGATTGTGCAACATGTTTGTTTGCCTTGTTTGATGTATTATACAGGGTGTTTTAGCTAACTTTAGCCAGAGTTTAAAAACATGCCAATGCACTCTAAGACGACGCGACCAAATGCATGTTGCTCACTTTTGTATGCAGTGTATCACGCTATTTTCGTATAATAAGAAAATTAGTCAAGATTGTTTCACTAACTTCTGAAGCAACGAAGCTAGGAAAAAATTCCAATTAGAAAGTTGCAGAGGCGGGTTGTGAAGCGTCCCAGTAAACAGTTTCTGTCTTTCTATCAAGTATTAGTGTTTTTCAGCTCGCTGCGGAATCCCGCGAAATACAAAAAACACAATGTGACATACCCGCCTGCGCGTCGTGATTGCACTGCTCCCAAGCTTTCCGCACATAAACAGCCATAGGTGTGCTGCCACTTAAGAAGCGACAGGGCAGCGACGCAAGCCTTCGCTGTTCGATTTAAGCTAGCAACCGTTATCTCCTGCACTGCATAAATCGACTTACGGACGTGGTGGTGGTGGCGGTGGTAGATGGTAAGCAATGAACAGACTATCGTGCATCGGCTGTTAAAGTGCGAGCAATTTCGTGATGCCTTTTTCCAACAAAGAAAAAGCAGACACGGTCCTTGCCCTAGGAGCTGCAGGCGGCCGGAGACAGCAGGCTGGAAGAATATTTTGAAGCTGGCACCCGGGTACGCAACCGAGCCCAATGACAACATTCAACACCTACGAGTCGCTGAAACAAACCGGCAGCTTCACAAAAAAGAGGCAGAGAGCTTCAGTCATAAATAATGAGGTTCACTCCAACGTTTTGTCTTTCATGGCGGCTAATCTATATGCTAGCACGCGCAGCGTGAGCGCACAGCTCGGTGTGTCCCACTCAACTGCCTGGATGATTTCGAAAACAGCTGGACTGCACTCTTATCACCTGCACTTGCATCAATGCCTGAAGTAAAGGGATCTTCAAAAGAGACTCGACTTTGCGAATTGGATTGTGATTCAGGAGAAGCAGGATTCTGACTTTCTCACCAAGGTATCCGGACTGACAAGGTGAACTTTTCCCGAAATTGCCAAGTAAATATCCACAACGCCCACTATAGAAGTAAGAAAAATCCCCACTGGCTAGGAAGATCCCGCCACCAATATCAGTGGTATTTTAACGTTTGGTGTGGAATATATGACAGCACAGTCATTGGCCCAGTGTTTTTTAACAACACTCTGACCAGCAAGAGGTATGCGAGTTCCTCAAAGGGCCAGCTGAAGACTTCTGCTGCGACATGCCAATAGCCCAGCTGGTGTCAGCACGACGGGGCCGCAGCCCACAGCTGCAGTCAAGCACGAGCATGCCTTGATGTTACCTTCCCAGGGGAATGGATAGGTAACAACGGGCCTGTGCTGTGGCCCGCAATGTCACCCAACTTCTACCCTCGACTTTTTCTTCTGGGGCTATATTAAGGATCACGTATACAAAATGGAGGCGACGACTCCAGAAGCCTTACAAGAGAAGATAACATAAGTCTGCCACAGTATTTCACCGACGATGCTCAAGGCAGCGAAAGCAAGCGTTCTCAGAAGGTCCCAGTGGTGTATCGCTGCACAAGGTGACCTCTTCAAGCGCTTGCTGTGAAAGCGCAGTAAAAATAAACGTAAATTCAGTGAAAGGCTGTGTCTGGTCATTAATGATACTCTTATTCCACCATTTTAAGCCTTTTGAAAACTTCGTTTTTTATTTAGGGATGTTAAATTTTCTTACAGCTATTGCGAAATGACAGACCTGTTGCTTCCGGCAGCACAAGCAATAATCTCTGCGTATGCTTATCGCTATAACAAAGGGAGCACATCACTGGCGTAAACGGCACAGCCAACGCCTACGTGGTTGCCCTGTCGCTTTTCAAGCGGCAGCGCACCTATGGCTGTTTGTGCGCGGAATGTTGGGGAGCAGTGCAATCACGACATGCAAGCGAGCATGTCACTTGTTTTGTATTTCGCGGGCATCATCAGTAAGCTGCAATACAGTAATACTTAATATATATATAAAAAGACAGATACTATTTATTCAGACGTTTTGCAAACCGCTCTGCAATTTTTTTAAATAGAATTTTTTCTTAACTTCGTTACTTCAGAAGTTGGTTTATTAATCTTGACTAAATATCTAATGAAGCAAAATACAAAAAATAGTGTGACACACTAAGTGCAAAAGTGAGCAACATGCACTTGGTCGCGTCTTCCTAGAGGGCATCGGCATATTTTTAAACTTTGGCTAAAATTAGCTCAAACACCCTGTATAAAGCGACTTTTGCTTAGATACGTAGATTTATTGGATACTTATACGTACATTTAAATTTATTGTTGCGAGGTATTGTGGATAGATGCAGTGAATGCTGTTTCCAGAGACACTTTTGCTTTTTATCAAGCTTTATCTTCGCATTTGTGTATTCCATTGTACTTCGAATTTCTAACTGCTGCTTTTTATATGTGATCTCGGTTGTGACTACGGTTTCAGTGCAATTACAATACACGACTGGTGACAGCTGCTCCTGTGCAGTACACTGGAACGAAGGACAGCGTACTGGTACGAAGGACAGCGAAGGAGGAGGAGGTAAAGTGATAAACTAGAGATAAAGAAAGGAGCATAGACACACAATCACAGTCAGTCACTGTCACCGCATACTTTCATTAAGTTTCATTAACATATTTGTACTCAACTTGTTGATTTCACAGCCTTTACATTTATCATATCAGCAGCATGCACTGCTTTGCTGGTTTCGCACGGATATAGTTCTAAAGTTCGTGTGATACTTTCTTTCTTATTAAATAGACAACAAACATGGAAGCATTGGTATCAGTTATTTCTGGCACAATTTTTGGGACATAACAATATATTCTTTTATGAAAAAATACATATTTGACTTGTCTTGACAGTGCGTAGCGCTCAAGAATTCGTTTGCAGCATCTTTGGCAATGGCAATGCAGTTATTATTTATGTATTTGATCCCTCGACAAATTCTGCGAGGAGGCCAAGCTCCAACCAGAGCCCCAGAGAACCCCCCCCCGGACGAAATTTCTGGCTACGCCACTGGCTGGAAAGCCGTGTATTTCATCACACAATTAGGGGATGAATATCTTGAAACTAGCGTTATCCTGAAAATTTGATCCAAGTGAATACACCTTACGAACTCACCAGCTACAATTAGTAAATTCCAATGTATGTCATAACGTAGTTATTTAAAAAGTTAATTACTGATTGTGAATTATTCGATTACGCATATTGATTTCTCATGCGAGTACTATCCCCCTCTTCGAGTAATCCAGCTGAATGACTAGAATTATGCTATTTGCCACAGGCGGTTTTTATATTCTGTATGGAAAAAAAAAAACAGTATAGGGCCAAGTTTTAAAATAACTGCTACTATATACAGACATAAACTGAACACACTGTTGTTGCAATGATCTTCTTGACTAGTAAAGAACCAAAATTCTCCATTTAGGAGTAGAGCATCGCAAAGATGACGAGTAGTGCAACTTTCAAGAAAGACACAGTGTTGCATAATGTTGGCACAGGCCTAGAGTTACTCGGGCTATTTTTTATTTTCCCCTTAACTAATGGATTAGTTATGTTTATTTAATTTACTCTTTAAGTGTTGGCTGCAGACCCCAAGTATGATACGCAGAGTTGTAGAGCACCTTGAAAAACCGCTCAATAAATTGTTTCCAACACAATATATCTCACGTGGTCCTTTTTTCCGCATTCCAATGAAAGCCCGCGAAATATACAAAAATACCACGCAATGGGGCGCTTGCGCACTGTTATTGTGCTGCTCTCAGCGTGCGATGGACGAACAAGGTCGGCTGCAGCGAGACTGGCCCGTGACAGGGCATTTGCACCGTCATGCGATAAGAGCCGCATGCCCAGGTACCTACACCAGGCATAACGCCCTGTTGCAGGCCTGTCTCGCTGCAGCCGACCTTGTTCATCCATCGCACGCTTGAGGGCAGCACAATAACAATTCGCACGCGCCCCGTCAGGTGGTATTTTTTCATATTTCGCGGGCTTTCTTTGGAACACGGAAAGAAAGGACCACGTGAGATATATTGTGTTGGAAACAATTTATTGTGAGGTTTCTCAAGGTGCTCTACAACTTTGCGTATCAAATTTGGGGTCTGCAGCCAATACTTAAAAAGTTGATTAATTAAACATAACTAATCCGTTAGTTAAGGGGAAAATAAAGAATAGCCTGAGTAACTATAGGACAGTGACAATTTATGCATTCGGTTCAACTCGTGTCCGGAGTGCCTTTCATTTTTAAAACTTTGGCTCAAGTTATGCGGGACAACCTGTACATATATATATATATTTTTTTGCCTTGCATTTTGTCCAATCATTAGAAAAAGATTCACTTACAAAGGAATGCAGAAATTTTTGCCAAAGTGCTTTCATTTGATGTATCATAGATTTTTGTGGAGCCTAGTCCCATATCACAGTACAATACAACCTCATTGCTACGTTTAGGGGAATGCATGAAGAATGATTGCGGCAGCACTACTAATGAGGCACAAAGCTATTCTCACCCAAAAACCTTGTTTGAAGTTTAATAGGAAGCCAACAAACTATTGAAATTGTGGAGTTTAATGCAACAAAATTGCACAGTAGGTTAAGTTAAACTCTAGAGATTTGCGTTCTAAAACGAAAACATAATGAGGCATGCTGTGGTGGTGGACTTCGGAATAGCTGTGACCACCTGGAGTTCTTTTAAGTGCATCCAGCACATGGAACATGGGTGTTTTTGCATTTTGCCCTCATTGAAATGCAGCTGCCACAGCCGAGATTTCATCCCCCGCGTTCAGGCTTAGCAGCGCAATGCCAACACCACTACACCACCATGGTGGGTTGCACAGTGGGTTGTTAGGAACGCTATAGAGGAGGGCTCTAGATTAATTTTAACCACCTGGGGTTCCCTAAAGTGGATCTGCATTTATACACCATCTCGCAAGCTGGTTGCAACACTGTGGAAGCTACACAAATTCTTAACCCCTCGAGATGTACTCATCCACACTGTGTCGTCTGCCGAGTGTCTGCTTGCCATCCTGTTACATGCTACATGGTTCGTGGATTAAAGCAAAAATGTTTTGATGCCATGACCATAAGCTGTATTTACATGCTTGCAACAGCAGGGATTCGCTTTACCTATATGCTTTCTTGGCAGTTAGCTTTTAGCCTCATTAGCAAGTAGTACGGGCAAATGCCCTTACAAATGCTCACCTGCACCACACCGTCTGCTCGGCATCTACTTGGCATTTGCTCGCTACTGTCATCACGTACCATGCTAGAGTGGGCTAGAAAATTAATGATGCAGTGAACAATTACGCTTTTATTGTGTTGTGCATCGTCAATGCATCACTAATGCTAATGCTGTGGCACCATCTGCTAACTAGCAATCAAACAAGTTTTACGGCTTGGTGCCATGTCTGTAGTCTTAGCAGCATGAAAACATACAGCCGATCTCAATAATTATGACAAAAAAAACCAATGATTTGACCTCAGCTTGAGATGAGACTTAGCAATGACAGATTTTGCTGCTTGTTTCTTGCCGACAGGGCAGAGAGCCAATTCACATTGAAGCAATGAGGGGGGAGCCGGTATAGTACAAGCGCTGCCATGTTGCCATGGTTAGAGTGGCTATTACTATTACCGGTGGTAACTTCCACAGTAATTCTCAGGATATGACATGCATGCGCTAAGGTCCTAACATGTCATGTATCACTGTACCTTATCACATAGTGAGCAAAAATAAGACTCTCTAGTGTAGCCAATAATCAGCCAATTACTCCCGAACTATATACCGCTGCGCAAGGATATTGCCGGTGTACGCCTCGTACTTTTGGCAATGCTGCAACCAGCTTGTGAGATGGAGTACAAGTACACAAGGTACATCAGCATTTTACTACTTTGCCCTTATCAAGTACAGCGCCCGCAGCTGAGAATTTAACAAGCGACCTCGTGTTCAGTAGCAGAGCCTCACAGTAAGCAGCCAAGATGAGTCCAACAAACCATTGAAGACTGACTCGGTAATCTTTTCATCTTTTCCTGGTGATTAGAGTGAATTTCGAATTCTTTTGAAGTGGTTGTAGTCTTGAATCACATTAAATGGACCTTGGAATTTTAATTTCACAAGTCTTCGAGAATAACAGCCTCTCAGCCACAGCATTCACAGTCTTTTTAAGTTTTGACACATCCTTGTATATCGAGTAACTGTGCAGAGTATCAGAGGTCACAAGACAGCGTCCATGAATGTGGGAGTGGGGCGGCTCCTTGTGCCTTCATCCACGTCTTTGCTTTTGACTGTGAGCTTTCTTGAGATCAGTGATCAGCAGTGATATGAACAATGGTGACGGCGATTCTTAAGTGCTGCATGGCAGATATTGTGAAGCAATATTTTACAGTTGCAGAATGCAATGGTCAACATAGACACCACCAAAGAATAATGTTGCATCACTGGTGTATTGTCACAGTTTTTTGTGCGTAACAAAAATGTCATTAATTTCTTAGGTTTTATTTGCAAAACCATGATGTGATTATGAGGCAGGCCATAGCGGAGGACTCCAGAACAATTTTGACGACCTCAGTAGAGTGTACTAGAAGCTTTCTTGAGTGGCGTGACCACAACCTCCCTCCCTGATGCATTTTCTGTAGCCCAGTAATGGCAGTACCACAGTCAAGGACTATTGAAGGTGTATTGCAGTAAACCATGTCGAATGCTGGAGCAGCCATGGTAGAGCTACAGTTAGCTAAATGCGTTGATAACTAGCAGCAACAACACTGTCACTATGAGCAGCACTACACACACGATGAGGTGAGGCACGTGTGTGTTGGCACATTGCCCATTATTCTAGTTCACTGTAACCTTGGGTTCTTTAATGCGCACCCAATGCAACAGACATGACAGAGAAGAGAAACGTAACAAATGGGAAGCCAATACATATATACATATGACCCGATGGACACTAAATGGGACTGGTACTTCAGAGCCAAGAAAACGCAAAAAGGAACATATTAATGAGCTTCTACTAATTGCCTGGATACTCACAAAGCTGCCGCTGCATTTTCTATTCATTGTTGAAGCAAAATAAACACCCACTAGAAACAAACAGAGTAAATGATGCCTTAGAATGCGTACATAGATGGCCTAGCTTCTCTCGCTCTTGTAAACAAGGGACCTGTACGAGTCCTAAAACGGCACTTTCCTTCAACAAAATGTATGTCCCTCATCAGACGATGTTTCGTCAAATCCTGGACTATGCGTCATCTATTCACATAGCAATAGAGCTTTACCATTATCACCCAACTAAGAAAGTTCACTCTCTCTTAATCATGTCATGGCATGAGAATACATTTTTAAAACAGACAGCTATTAAACCCTAATATCTTAAGTACGGCCGTCTGCTTCCACCTGTGAACCTGATTGTTCAATCAGTTCAATCGAAAAAAAAAAAGTTCAATCACATTAGAGATATCAACCTCCCGAAATTTCACAGTGGGCAACGAGTTAAGTTCTGCAGTCTCAGATAAAGTTGATAAAATCTGGATGAAAAAAGTGTTTTTAAAATTAACTATATGAATTTATCCGATAAACTCTAAACTACGGGGCCCTCAATTGTGACCACACGACCATGCCACTACATTTGCAGTAAAGGCTGTTCTTGGACCATGGGCAAAACTAAAAGAATACAGTAGACTCCCTTTAAGACGAACTCTAACGGGCAATCAAAATTTGTTCATCTTACCAAAAGTTTAAACAGGCAATGACAATTTGTTCGTCTTATCAAAAGTTTCTTATCAGAAGAGTAATTGACAACATGACCAGGAGCACCAAAATATCTTACTTCAATACGGTAAATGAAGTAGAACGGCAGAAAAATTACATAAAAATCATTTATTTAGCTAACTTAACAGAAAACTGTCCTCAAGTGGTACTCTTGCTTGGTTTCATCCAGTCCGTGATGGATGTTTGGTGCTTCTATGCAAATTGGCGAGCAGCCACAAATGACACAATCTTACATAATGACCTTAAAAATCCTTCTGTGCCTTCGCGCTGCTGAAAAAAGTTCACTAGGAACTTCGAACAGACATCTGCCGCCTCACAGGTCATCGGTGCAGGCTCCGAGCTAGCGAAAGTACAAAGGAGTGCGTTGAGCACGCGGCGAAACAATGCTGCCTAGAGGAAAGTCTAGGTGATCGTTGAGCGAAGTGCGGATCGAGAAACGAGACGAAGCTTCGTGGAGGAGGAAGGTAGGCGGAGGCATGCTGTGTTGACTTCCTCTAGCAGTTGCTACAGGTTTTGACGCGATACGAATGCACCGGGTTCGTCTCGTGACAACATTGTCCTTGTGTGCTGTACATTGTGTGTGCAAGTGAAATCGTGCGATAGTGAACGGACGATGGCGGCTTAATCTCGCGTGTGCAAGAGAGGAGGAAGTGCGCCGTCTTCCGTCATGTGCATGGCACCCAGGGACAGGAGGGAGGGGGGCATTGTACTTCAGCTGCACGCTGTTGCATGGGCTTTATTTAAAAACGATCTGCTTAGGAGGCACAGTCTAACTGGGCCGATGACTCATAGCTTTGCATGCACTATGTTCTCGCCACTCTCAGTTTGCATTGAAGTGATATACATCACGAAGGTCACTTCACTCGCTGCTGCTGCCGCGACTCCTCACGGCAGCGTTTTGACACAGAGCATCCGCGGTCATAGAGTTTGATGTGTCCATGCTTGTTAATTAGTAAGCGAATGTTTACAAGGGGGAGTTCTACTCCGGCGGCTGCTGCATATGGCGCAGCCGCGCGAGCCCTGTCTTGAATATGATCTGTGATGCGAACAGTGTAGGCATCTAGGTGCATCGAGGACCGATAGCTTTGCGTGTGCTATAGCACCCATACGCTTGCACGTCACCCGTGTTCACGAAATGAAACGTCGCTGTAACTTTTTGTTTCCTCTTGTTTTCACCTCTGTCTAAGGGCGATGTGCGCTGCAGGTCTCCAGTAGGGTGCCTCGAGGCACACGCCCCTGGACGCGGTGCATCGAGGCATCCTAGCTTCCAAGATCGGTAGTGGTCACTTCGAATGTTTATCTTAATTGAAGAGTATGTCTGATACGGTTCATCTTCAGCGGATTTTTTTGCCAGTGAGTCTATGGAAAACCAAACAAACATTCCCATGTTCTTCGTTATATGTGAGAATTCGGCTTAACCGAGTTCGTCTTAACGAGGGTTCTCTGTAATGCCAACAGGGTATAAAATATCTGACTTTGATTGTGCCACAAAAGAAACCTCAACAAAGTCAGATTTTTGTTAAAATAATAAACACCGAACACACCCTCTGACATTACCCTAAAATAAACTCAAGAAAAAGTCTAACCCTAGCTATGGGGCCCGCTATAGTGGAGAGTTCTAGATTATTTTTGACTACTGTGAATTCTTTAATACACACCCAAAACATGGTTCACGAGCACATTTACACTCTGCCGCCATCTGAATGTAGCTGCAGCGGTTGGGAACTGAACCCACGATTTTGTGCTCAGCAGCAGAATGCTACAGCCACCAAGCCATTGCTGCAGGTTTCACGAAAATGTGTATAATTTAAATTACCATTTTGTAGACAGTACATACTATCACATATCATACGTACTACGTACATACTACCAGTATCAGTGGCAACATGTGAGCCATGGCCAGAGTGACTCTTTTGAGAAAAGTGGAGAGGGTTTTACCATTCCAGCAATGCACATACCCCCCTGCTTTCTGTCATCGGGTTTCTTCGCAGAGCAATAATACACTGGCCTGCCGAGCAGCTATCATTCAGTCACTTGAAAAAGAAAAAAAAGAAAAAAGGGAGAGAAAAAGAAAAAAGAAAGAAGCATAGTCACGAAGCTAGGGCAACTATGCGCCATGACAAAGCAAGTTGCACTAAGGGCTAAGAATTTCCGAGCTGCTTGGCGGGCCAGTGTATTATCACTCTGCGAAGAAAGCACACGAAAGAAAGCACAGGGCGTATATGCATTGCTGGTATGGTGAAACCTTTTCTACTTTTTTCTCGAGAGCTCACACGTCACAGCTCATACTAAATGCGATAGTATACTTAACATTTTACACAAAGCACCTATAATCCACACAAAGCACTCAGATGTGGTCACAATAATTACTATTGTTTAAAGAACCAAATGATTTTTTAACCAAGAACTGTCTCCACAAGGTCCTAATTTCTACTACCAAGAAACATTGTTTTCTTATACTGGAAGCAATACAGGAGCAACGCGCCCCCCCCCCCCCCCCCCGATCTGAATATTGCTTTCAATTTTTCCATCTTCACAGATTTTGGTAAGGTAAAATTTGATGGGTTGTTTCAGCACATAGTAACTAAGGCTTAGCGAGGCTATATCTATAAAGTGCTGATCCAAAGCAAGCAGACTAGATTATCCTAGAGATGAATTCATTTACTGCAACAGCAGCAGGTTCCTACTGCTGATATCACCCTCTTCTAAGAAACAACTATATGAAGTACGAGTTAAAATACACTCATTTATTTACAGGGATCCATCTTGACCACTTCCTTCTTTTTCTCATCTTCCTCTTTTCTTAAATGCACGTCTTCGCCAGAACATCCTCCCAGACTTCGGTTTTCATTCCTCCCGGGATGATAGGGTACAACATTTCCCACTGTTGCCATTTCAGTTTTTTCTTCCGGTCCCAAATAGCTTAGAAATTTTAGAATTTCTTGCTGTTTGATAGTCCTTATCACTGTGTAGGGAACAGAAAATCTTGACTTTGGTTTATCTAAACTTCTTCGGACTAAAACTATATCTCCAGGCTCTATAACTGTCACCTTGGAGCTATGTCGCAGACCATAGTGCTCTTCATACTTGATCTGTAGCGCATAAGCTTCTCTCCCGTGTTGTGCTTTCCCTGTAGATCTACTTTTCCAGCGATTCCAAGGTTGTAGTCTGCCGGTAGCCAAGTTGTTCTGCCTGATGCAGCAAAGTTAGGCGTGCACCCTAACCCCATGGTATGAAAAACGTTATGGTGCCTGACTGCCGCTTCCAAGGCACACTTTCATCCACCACTGAAATCGGAGTATATTGCTATGAATGCCTAAGTCACGAATGAGCCTCATAGCTAGGTTGTTTACTTCAGGATAGTAGGGTGCGGCAAATCTAAGGGCAAGTCTTTCACGGGCCCATTCTTGAAGCTTCTTACTGTGGAAAGCTGGCCTGTTGTCGGAAACCCCCAACTTGGTGTTCTTGAACATATTTCGCTCCAGTAACGTCAAAACAGAACTGGCCTCTTTTTTTCCTGGCTTTGCAGCTGCCATGCATGTGTATATCTATTGCAACAAGGAATGCTTGAGTCTTCCCGACTTCCTCGCCTCGCTTTTTCATTTCGGCAAAATCTAGATGAATCACTTGAAATGGTACTCCGGAATGATTAGCGATGACCATTCAATTCCCTCGTGGACGATACTTGGCCTTGTTAATCTGGTACTGGCGACAGATTTGCACGTAGTTCTTGATATTTTCTTTCACATTTTTCAACGTGAATTGACTTTTTATCTTCCAACAAGTTTTTCAGAATCCACCATGCCCTCCTGACTCTGGATGTCATGGTACAGCTTCAAAACCTTTGGCACCAAGCTTCCTGACATGCAGAATTTGCCATTATCGCAAGTCAAGTCTTCGGTGCCTTCCCACAAGCTGTAAACGTGTCCATGAGCAGATGTGTTCACTTCTGTGATCTGGAGCCTGGAAAGAGCACCAGCGTTTGGGAAGCTTATCACCGGGTCGATGCCTTACATCAAAAGTGAACAGCTGTATTTCACTGATCTAACACGCCACCTTGCCCTTAGGCTGGGTTAATGCCAAGAGGTAGGTTAACGCTCAGTTGTCAATGAAAAGCCGGAAGTGGCAGCCCTCTATGTAGCTTCTGAAATACCGGAGTGCCATCACAATAGCCAGAGCCTCTTTTTCTGTGGTCTTATAATGTTCTTGAGCTTTTGAGAATGTAGAATAATAATATCCAATCACTTATGAATTCCCAGCCTTGCTGCTCCTTTGTGTCTCATTGATATAGAATGGCCCCTGTACCATAATGTGAAGCGTCCATGCACAGTTCGAAAGGCTCGTCGAAGTCAGTTAGCACAAGCACAGAATCCGACAATATAGCTTCGACAAGGTACCGGTATGCTTTCTTGCATTCTTCACTCCACCTAAACGGTACATTCTTTTGCATCAGCTTAGTGACGCATTATGTCTTTGCAGTGTAATCCTTAATGAACACACAGAAATAACCGGCGAGTCCAAGGAAAACGTGGAGTGTAGGTCATATGACTTGATGAGCGTCTTCATCCTTTGTACAAATTCTTTTGTTGTTTTAGTCTTACTGCCAAAAACTCTTCCCAGAAAGACGAAATTCATCTGAAAAAATTTACTGTTCTTGTTAATATTTAACTTTGACTTGAAGGCTTCTAACATGCACGAAAGGTGCTTTTCATGTTCTTCTCTTGTACATCGGTATATGAAGATGTCGTCAATGTATACGTTGCAAAACTTTCCCAGGAACTCATCGAGATGCCATCCATCATTTTTTGAAACAAAGCTTCATAATTCTTCCAACCGAATGGTAAGTGGTTGTACTCGTACACATCGCAAGGCATTACAAAAGCAGTGTACTGCTTGTAGTCTTCTTGTGGTGGCACTTGCCAGTATCCTTTACAGAGGTCGATTTGAGAGAAACAATTTGATCCTCCAGCTTCATTGATGATCTCGTCTATTCGGGGCATCGAAAAAGGAAACAAATCAGTTCGCCCGTTTATCTGCTGGTAATGTGCAAGGCAAAATGAGCTATCGTCTTTCAGTATTAAGGCGATTGGTGACAAAAAGGTGGATGTTGAAGGTCTTATAATACCGACATTAACTATTTGCTGGAGTTCGGCCTTCAGCCAGAACTTTTTCTTGTGGGAGAGACTGTACGGCGTTTTACACACTATTGCGACGTCACGAAGTGTAAAAGGTACCTGAAGTACATCTGCTGCTGGTGGGTATGTCTCAACACAAATAAGTTCAGGAAAACCTTTCAGTACCTCATCAGCGTATCTAACCATTCGATGCGAAATTTCAATTCCACACAAACTAGGCTTAAATGATAAATCAATGGTCACTCCATCTCTCCAAGAAATATCTTCAAACGCTTCATACCAGGTCTACATAAAATAAACAAGTAAAGATCCTGCATGACAAGGACATCCACTTTCAGGTGACACCCGCATAATCCAACTTCTACTTCCATCCAGTGTTGCAACTTAAGTGAAGAATCACCGAGTCTTTGCCCTTAAGCTGGTAGGTCTTCACGGTCACCTGCCCATCTGCTCTTCTTACCAATGTTACTTCAAGCCATATGGTTGGCTGTGGCAAATATAAAGTACGAGTTAAAATACACTCATTTATTTACAAGGATTTATCTTGACCACTCCCTTCTCTTTCTCCTCTTCCTGTTCTTCTCGTCTCTTCAGTCCTCTTCTTTGCCAGGTCACGAACTATTACTATGCAAGACGAAGAGCAAAACGAGAACAAGGTGAAAGCAGAGGCCAACGCTTCGACAAGAGGACTTTTCTTTTTCAAGGCCTGCAAAACACCCAATGTTGTCCTCATCCACTAAAATGTTATGCCTGTCGTAACTTCCAAAATACCGGCACAGACACCAATACTCTCAGGGTTCTTGTGAAGTGCAACACATTGCACAAACTACTAAGTGAGAATGTTACACAATTGCATAGCATGTCCCGCTCCGAAGTGCACATTGCCAAAGGGACGCGAGTTGATACCAGTGACAGGAAAGGCTTTGGTTTAAGTATGCAGGCACTTATTTGTAATTCCTGCCACACATTTTGGTAATGTTTGTATGCAATGCCTAATGCATTGAAATAATGAAATTGTTGAATTTCATGTGCTCTTCAATTCTATGAGGGCAAATAAGAAAGTTCTTGCCCGTATTTTTTTTTTAGCCAAATTACGACTGTAAATGCGAAGTCAACATGCCCATTCCCAGCAGTGGACCTTTCTTGTACCAGCCCGGCTTTAAGTGCCAGTAGCTCCATGGCACGGCGCTGCTGTCAGTTAAAGATGACGATTGTGCTTCACAATTCCATGGCGTACGAGCAACGAAGTGCGATTCGTTTTCCATGTAGCAAGGGACTAACGCCCATCAAAACCCACAGGGAAATGCAGCCCCTGTATGGGGAAAGGTGTCTCGCTTTGAGAAGTGTGAGGTTGTGGTGTTGTGAGTTTGCAAAAGGCTTTGAAGACTTATATGACAATGAGTGCTTGGGGAAACCGTGGGCGTCAATGACTGACATTTCCCACATGGATGCAATGGTGAAAACCGATCGGCGTGTGCACCTCAAGGACATTTCCCAGGAGCTTGGCATTTCGAGTGAGAGCGTTTATGATATCACTCAGGGGTCCTTAGGGTACCAGAAGGTTTCATTTTGGTGGGTACCTAAGCAGCTGGATGACATGATGAAAGGCAAGCAAATGATTGCTTCAATGAATCATCTGTAACGGTATGCCAAGGACGGTGAAAGTTTCCAAGACTGCATTGTTACTGGTTATGAAACGTGGATAATGCATTTCATGCCGGAATAGAAGCAGCAGAGCATGGTGTGGGAACATCCGGCTCCACCTGTGACAAAAAAATTTCGTTCAGTGCCATCTAGTAGGACAGTGGTGTTAACGGTCTTCTGGGATTGCCGAGGACTGTTCCTGCCAAATTTAATGCCACAAGGTGCAACCATCAATGCCAATGGTTGTACCTTGTGGCATGATACCCAGCAGGAGGACAGTTATTGTTCCACACTGTCATGTCTGCTGGCTGCCATCAGGCAAAACACCTAGGGATTCTCGATGTGGAAAACGTGGTTATCCTCCACGACAAAGCGAGGCCATACGTGACAATCAGAGCCGCCAACAAGCTCCGGTCATTTCAGTTTGAGAGTCTGGACCATCCACCAGACGGTCCGGACCTTGTACCTAGTGATTTCCAGGATTTCGATCCGCTGAAGAAGTTCCTGGCAGGACAGCGATTCACATGCAACAATGATGCCAAGACAGCAGTTGAACGTGGTTCCACAGTCAGCCGGGTGAATTCTACCACAGAGGCATCTCAAATTTAACGCTGCGATGGGACAAATAGCTGAACTGGTGTGGGGACTATGCGGAAAAATAGTTTAAAGGGACACTAAAGGTTGCTATGAAGTCAAGTTAAAGTCATGAAGCAATGCTCTAGAACGTCTAAGGCGTCAATATAATCGCGAGCAGAGCTTTAGTAACCGAGAAATTGAGATAAATGCATGACACAATTTGAGATTCCCCAGCGACATTCCGGTACTAGACCAATGACGAAGGCACTACTCAGCATAATTTATGTCACTGTACTCAACTGCTCGTATTAAAAAGATAATTTCATTAGATTATAAGACGGAAGAAAATGCTACTTGTCTACTTCTATTCTATTCTAAGAAAAAAAATTTACGTTACCCTCGAGTAGTATGGGTGGTCGGAAGGTTTCGTTTTCGCTCGACTCTGTATGCTCAACTTTGCGCCGCGCGCACTTTGGAGTTTCAGTTTTGTTATCGCGTCGTGCTGCGGTGGTTCTGCTGGCTCGCGAAACTTGCATTTGGAACAAGCAGCAAGAATGCCACGTCCATGTGATGTCATGGGATGTGCAAACTGTCCGCGGAACTTGGCCAAGGGCAGTTGCAACAGCAAATCCAACATTGCTTATCACTGTTGCCAACGAGTGAACCTCTCCATTCGAAGTGGTTAAGTGCCGTACCTCTGCCACAGCAGGCTGGCAAAGAGCCGAAAAATCACGTAGTGTGCTCGCTGCACTTTCGTCCAGAGGATTACGAGTTCAACGCAGCCTTACTGAAGTCGTGTGGAGTGCCTTTCAAAGCAAGCCACCGTCGCAGTAGTACGCAATGACGGCGGCAGCGCGAGCCCTCACCAGCAGGTCACGTTCATCAGTGCTTAAATCACTGAAGTCGAGCCCAGCATCGCGAGCCAATGTGTCGTTGTCAGGGTCGTCCATTGCAACGAGCGTCGAAGTTGGCGTCATAAAATAAAGAACCAGCTTATCGCACACTTTCCCTTCCGCTAGCAACCATAGTTTCACTTTCACGCTGCTGTCGACTCTTGTCTTGGCTCTCTTTCTGGCTACGCGTTTGCGTTTTGCGCAGAAAAGCCGTAGCGCCATCTGAGGGCACCGTTTTACTCACCGACAGCGCAACGTCACTATGAGACCATGACGTCACCACTCCTCGATCATAGGGCGGGCGATTTGAACTGCACTAGAGGTACGCGGACGCTTCAGAACGCATTTTCTCTTGAAATAAGTCTCTTCTTCGCACGAAACAAGTGTTTCGAGGTTCCTCGGATGGTATTTCAACAGTCCACGTTGACTTAATAGTAACTTTTAGTGTCCCTTTAAAGTACGTAGAATAGTATGTATATTTGTAATTACCTGTATGTACCTTATTTTGGCTAATAAGAAATTGAGGCAAAGACTTGCTGATTTGCCCTTGTGTTTATACATATGATAGAACTTCAGTTTGAATACACAGAACAGTGATACAGTCACTTTGAGTCAGAATACCATAGGGCTTGGATTGCCTGCAGCACATACAATGCAGTGGCAGTAGTGGACAAAGTTTTCATTTTCTTTGCCCTACAGTGAGGGTGAAACCAAGAAAGAGGAGGTGGTCTGACAATGACACAACAGTGATGATGACCTAATGGCTACTATGAGTGCTGGCACTGTCTGCTTAATGGATAGATGGGCCGAGACGTGGACACCGCAAACCCAGTTTCGAGCTTTAACTATACCGCAGTAAAGGTTACCCTAACCCCTAAATTACCCTAAACAGGAATTTGTTTCATTTACAATTGCCGACAACTCTTTGTGGCAACGAAGGGATGGCTACAGAGTCAGAGCTTGTGCACATGTGTTACTGTTTAAGTATTCTGGCAGGATTTGACAGTGCTTTTGCTTTTTTTGGAACAGATACTGAATCAGTGTAGCTTCCGCAATGTGATGGTTTTGCATATGTTTAAATGTGGAAGAATAAAGCAGGAAAATAAGTGAGATTTAACACTCAGTTGTGCATTTTGTTTTATTTTGAAGTTGTAAATAAGATGTTTGTTTTCTCTTCCACAGCTTGAACTGGCGAGGATGAGAAAGTGGGATTTATTTCAGAAGCTCTCTTATGTTTGAGCGATTTGCCTCTGTAGCTTTCCCTTTATTGCCAAAGAAAGTTGTCCACAAGTATTGTAACTTTATTTATGAAGAGTCACTATGCAAATAAATACAAAACATCATAAGGATGTGGACAGGAGGCAACATATTGTGTCAAGTTCACTTGTAAAGCTGTTCACAATTTGTGAAAGTACAAAAGCGAGATAGCTGGTCAATATGGTGAATACACTGCGAGTGCAGTTAAACCTCGATATAATGAAGTTGTTAAAATCAGCACTTTATGTAGTTATGCCAAAATTTTGTTATGCTGAAAATCAACCTTTTATGCATATACTAAGTACACTCGTTGACAAATGTTTATTATACAGAAGGGGCCATAAAATTTTCCTAATTATCTGGCAATAAAAAATGTATTTCAATAACAAAAAAATTATTTCGTTCAATTTGAGAGTCAGCAATAAATGATACGATTTCATGCCATGTCGACAATATCACATCAGCAGTATGAAGTGAAGCCTGCGAAGCTTTTATGTGCACACCGCTGCGACAAATGATAGTGTTGTCCACAGTAAATGACCCTGCCAGCGGACTGCTTTCCACAGAGTCCAACCAATGTAACATAAAGACCTGCTCAATGCCACAAAGAGAGCTTTCTTTTTAAATCGCACTGCGACATCCTGTTGTTCACGGCCGCCAAGTTTGTTGTAAATTTGTGACACTGTGCGCACGTGTCATGTCCAAGAATTTGAGCAAGATCCGGTATGGTGCCCAAAATTTCAGCAGCCATTATGCATTTTTTCTAGTATTTTCTTGCTATGAGCAAGAATGTTGGAGTTTTGCCTGAAAGGCGAAGCAGTGGTAGCAATAGCAGTATTACACTACTACATGAAGTAAGGTTCGTAGTTTTATCTGCCATATAAATTGCAGTAAACATTCACTTATTAATTAAATTTGCAAGCATGGTGTCATGCATGCACAGGCAAACGAACAGATCGCACTTGATGACCACGAACACTCGCTGCCACAACGCTGGCGTGATGAAGGGCACAGGCAGAAGTTTGCCTCTCGCTTCAATGCATCTCCAAAACTCGAGATTAGGTGACCTATAGGAGTCATAAGTTCTGGAGTCATAGTTCTGTGCGTGCAATCGCTGTGGCGGCGTGGTTCAACCTCCTCGCCTGGCCTTCTTGCATTTCCATTCTGGGATGACAGTGCCCTTTCTAGGGGCGCTATCACAGTGCCTGTGAGCCATGGCAGGCATACAGAAAAGGTAAAAAGGTAGCGTGTGCAAGTCTGTAAGTCTACTGGAATGTGAATAAACCTGTTTGCCTAGATAAAACATGGGAATGATACAGGATAAAAAAAGCAGTGGCTGTGTATATAAGGCAAAGCAGTATCTGCTGACTACAGGCATATCCTGTTATGATCGGCTAACAGGGGTTGTGACGTTCTAGCCTATCCTGCACCAACGTGACGAATCACTTTGTGAAGCTAGCAATGCGTCCCCCTCGGACAGACCTGAGGTGCCAGCAAGGCGAGACACGTTTGGCGTATCAAGTGTTGTTTTTTGGTTCACTGTCGTCGTCACGGATGAAGGGAGCAAGAAACTCCTGGAAAAGGGGGTTCTACGAACTGCCACGGTAGTTTGACACATGCTCCAGCTAACTGCTGGGTCATTTCAAGAACCAAGACGCACCCGTTGGAGTCAAGCGTGACAATCCCTGTCTATGAAGTTCCCCTCCTTTCTGTGTGTTCAGTAAACAAAGGTGCAGGAGTGATTGTCGCAACCCTCGCCCTCAAAATGGGTCCTTTGACAACGTTGGACGCTTCGATTAGGCAAAGGTGAAGCGGCAGTTTTCCCTGCCCCAGGGATCTAGAGAGGACAGAAGAGGCTTAAGCAAACTTTTTCGGCTCCTCCTCCTCATCATCATCATCAGCCTGGTTACGCCCGCTGCGGGGCAAAGGCCTCTCCCATACTTCTCCAACTACCCCGGTCATGTACTAATTGTGGCCATGTTGTCCCTGCAAATTTCTTAATCTCATCCGCCCACCTAACTTTCTGCCACCCTCTGGTACGCTTCCCTTCCCTTGGAATCCATTCCGTAACTCTTAATGACCATCGGTTATCTTCCCTCCTCATTACGTGTCCTGCCCATGCCCATTTCTTTTTCTTGATTTCAACTAAGATATCATTAACTCACGTTTGTTCCCTCACCCAATCAGCTCTTTTCTTATCCCTTAACGTTACACCTATCATTCTTCTTTCCTTAGCTCGTTGCGTCGTCCTCAATTTAAATAGAACCCTTTTCGTAAGCCTTCAGGTTTCTGCCCCGTACGTGAGTACTGGTAAGACACAGCTGTTATAAACTTTTCTCTTAAGGGATAATGGCAACCTGCTGTTCATGATCTGAGAAAGCCTGCCAAACGCACCCCAGCCCATTCTTATCCTTCCGATTATTTCAGTCTCATGATCCGGATCCGCAGTCACTACCTGTCCTAAGTAGGTGTATTCCCTTACGACTTCCAGTGCCTCGCTGTCTATTGTAAATTGCTGTTCTCTTGCGAGACTGTTAAACATTACTTTAGTTTTCTGCAAATTAATTTTTAGACCCAGCCTTCCACTTTGCTTCTCCAGGTCAGTGAGCATGCATCGCAGCTGGCCCCCTGAGTTACTAAGCAAGGCAATATCATCAGCGAATCGCAAGTTACTAAGATATTCTCCATTAACTCTTATCCCCAATTCTTCCCAATCCAGGTCTCTGAATACCTCCTGTAAACACACTGTGAATAGCATGGGAGAGATTGTATCTCCCTGCCTGATGCCTTTCTTTATTGGGATTTTGTTGCTTTCTTTATGGAGGACTACGATGGCGGCGGAGCCGCTACAGATACCTTTCAGTATTTTTACATATGGCTCGTCTACACCCTGATTCCGCAATGCCTCCATGACTGCTGAGGTTTCGACAGAATCAAATGCTTTCTCGTAATCAACGAAAGCTATATATAAAGGTTGGTTATATTCCGCACATTTTTCTATCACCTGATTGATAGTGTGAATATGGTCTATTGTTGAGTAGCCTTTACGCAATCCTGCCTGGTCCTCTGGTTGACGGAAGTCTAAGGTGTTCCTGATTCTATTTGCAATTACCTTAGTAAATACTTTGTAGGCAATGGACAGCAAGCTGATCGGTCTATAATTTTTCAAGTCTTTGGCGTCCCTTTTCTTATGGATTAGGATTATGTTAGCGCTTTTCCAAGATTCCGGTACGCTCGAAGTCATGAGGCATTGCGTATACAGGGTGGCCAGTTTCTCTAGAACAATCTGCCCACCATCCTTCAACAAATCTGCTGTTACCTGATCCTCGCCAGCTGCCTTCCCCCTTTGCATAGCTCCCAAGGTGTTCCTTACCTCTTCCGGCGTTACTTGTGGGAGTTCGAATTCCTCTAGACTATGCTCTCTTCCATTATCATCGTGGGTGCCACTGGTACTGTATAAATCTCTATAGAACTCCTCAGCCACTTGAACTATCTCATCCATATTAGTAATGATATTGCCGGCTTTGTCTATTAATGCATACATCTGATTCTTGCCTATTCCTAGTTTCTTCTTCACTGCTTTTAGGCTTCCTCCGTTCCTGAGAGCCTGTTCAATTCTATCCATATTATAGTTCCTTATGTCAGCTGTCTTACACTTGTTGATTAACTTCGAAAGTTCTGCCAGCTTTATTCTAGCTGTAGGGTTAGAGGCTTTCATACATTGGCGTTTCTTGATCAGATCTTTCGTCTCCTGCGATAGCTTACTGGTCTCCTGTCTAATGGAGTTACCACCGACTTCTATTGCGTACTCCTTATTGATGCCCATAAGATTGTCGTTCATTGCTTCGACACTAAGGTCCTCTTCCTGAGTTAAAGCCGAATACCTGTTCTGTAGCTTGATTCGGAATTCCTCTAGTTTCCCTCTTACCACCAACTCATTTATTGGCTTCTTATGTACCAGTTTCTTCCGTTCCCTCCTCAAGTCTAGGCTAATTCGAGTTCTTACCATCCTACGGTCAACTGCAGCGCACCTTGCCGAGCACGTCTACATCTCGTATGATGCCAGGGTTCGCGCACAGTATGAAGTCGATTTCATTTCTAGTCTCGCCGTTCGGGCTCCTCCACGTCCACTTTCAGCTATCCCGCTTGCAGAAGAAGGTTTTCATTATCCGCTTATTATTCTGTTCCACAAACTCTACTAATAACTCTCCCCTGCTATTCCTAGTGCCTAGGCCATATTCCCCTACTGCCTTGTCTACAGCCTGCTTCTTGCCTACCTTGGCATTGAAGTCGCCCATCAGTATAGTATATTTTGTTTTGACTTTACCCATCGCCAATTCCCCGTCTTCATAGAAGCTTTCGACTTCCTGGTCATCATGACTGGATGTAGGGGCGTAGACCTGCAGAACCTTCATTTTGTACCTCTTATTAAGTTTCACAAGACCTGCCACCCTCTCGTTAATGCTATAGAATTCCTGTATGTTACCAGCTATATTATTATTAATCAGGAATCCGACTCCTAGTTCTCACCTCTCCGCTAAGCCCTGGTAGCACAGGACGTGCCCGCTTTTTAGCACTGTATATGCTTCTTTTGGCCTCCTAACTTCACTGAGCCCTATTATATCCCATTTAGTGCCCTCTAATTCCTCCAATAGCACTGCTAGACTCGCCTCACTAGATAGCTTTCTAGCGTTAAACGTTGCCAGGTTCATGTTCCAATGGCGGCCTGTCCGGAGCCAGTGATTCTTAGCAACCTCTGCTGCGTCACAGGTCTGACCACCGCCGTGGTCAGTTGCTTCGCAGCTGCTGGGGACTGAGGGCCGGGGTTTGAATGTTATGTTCATATAGGAGGTTGTGGCCAAGTACTGCACCAGGGTGGCCAATCCTGCTCTGGTGAGGGAGTGCGTTACCGGTTCTGGTCACCGGGATCAGGACACACTCCAGGCCTGTTTATGCAATTTTATCAACAGGCAGATTTTTTTTTTTTTATCCGGTGGAAAATTGTACGGCACCGGGATTCGAACCACGGACCTCTTGCATGCGAGGCGGGTGTTTTACCTCTACGCCACCGCTGCCCCTCAGTGCGCTTTAATTCAGTCATACTAGATTGACGAGACGTAAAGTTCCCCACTCCTCATGTAGATACTGTAAATAAACCCAGTACTCCTCGTCCTCGGTGAGAACAGGTTACTCCCTTCAACAATGTCCTTAGCGTGGATGAGTCGGATGACGGCATGGGCCAGCTAACCCCTTTTGACATGTCGGACCCCAACTCTTACAATCCTTCCCAGCAAAAGTACAGATAGCCTGCCCTAGCAAATTCATTGATGTACTATGTACATAACGGACTATTAGTCCACTTTAGAAGTTCACTTACATGCTTTTATACAATGAACTGCATTGGTCATGAGTTCATACTGTCATGAACTGCATGCTACAAGAAATTGAATCAGTCGGCTTTCCCATTCTGCACATTGTCAGCGCCAGTCATATGATTAATGTGGCCCATTTCAATGTGTAGTGAAGACGTCACTGACTGTATACCACATCCTGAAAGCTCAAACTGCTAGTTACTCATGTTGTTTGATCAGTGCCATGTGATCACGAATGCGAGCTCGCAACTTTTGGTGCACGACCTCTACAAAAACGGTGCTCAAGGGCTGTGACAGCATGAAGTCAAGTATGTTTGCATAAAAGCCACTGTACCATATACAAGCTGTAGCTGCCAGTGAGGGATAGTTGTGTTTGTGTTGCACTTTTCAAACTTTATACAGTGGACTCCCGATAATTCGAACCCGCTTAATTGGAATTTTCGGTTAATTAGAAGTGAAGTGCTGGTCTTGTCAGTTTTGCATGTACTAATCCTATAGAAGAAATCACTCGATAATTCGAAGTCCTCATCTAGTAATATTGTTTAATTGGAAGTTAATTTTCAGCCGGGATCCTCGAGGTGACCGCCATTCTTTGGTAGAATGTGCAATTTTTCAAGTGTTGCAACAGTTCCGTGCTCCGCGTTGGTGTCATCGCCACCGCAGCCACCCGCAACGCCATCCTTCTTGGAGCGGCGCGATTATTCATTGCTACGGCTGCCGTGGCCTCCGCGATCAACTCCGGCGGGAGGCGAAGCGGCTCCCGCCGGAGGCCACGCGCGGCTGCCACGCGTGGCCGGAGCTGATCGCGGAGGCCACGGGGTGCCATAGGTGCACGCAACGCTGCATACTGGCAGTGGCGAGATTGTGCGAGATTAGTCTTGCAGCGTGCGCAGCGTATGTCGAGGCGTGTGTTGGTCGAGCGCCTTTGTGCGGGTAGCTCGTAGGCTAGGTTGTTCCACTGGTGTTTCGGAATTGACTGTACCTAGTCGCGCAGTTTATTGTCATGGCAAACCGTGGCTCTTATCGCACGCTCGACCTGGCAACGAAAGTCGAGGTTTTGAAGGAAGTTGAGAAGGGAGGTGCCGCCAAACAAGACATAGTGCGAAGTATGGGATCAAGCCGAACACGCTCTCAAACTACATCAAGAACAAGCGCACAATAATGGATGCATTTGAGAACGACAAGTTCAAGACTTCTCGGAAGCGAATGCGCACCGGCGCTTACCCAGAGTTAGAGAAGGCTCTCCTGGTTTGGATTAGGGAGGCCAGGGGCAACAAACTTCCTCTCAGCAGAGACATCGTTGCGATGAAAGCCCGAACGCTTGCAGCAATGTTGGGGATCAATGACTTCGTTTCATCAGATGGATGGCTGACGCGCTTTAAAGATCGCCATGACCTGGTTTTCAAGAGCGTGTGTGGTGAAAAGGCGTCCGTTAACCAGGAAACATGCGCCACATGGAATGACGGAAAGCTGCGTGAATATCTCGCCGAATACAGACCGGAAGACATCTTCAATGCAGATGAGATTGCACTCTTCTATCGGCTTCTACCAGAGAAGACCCTGACATTCAAGGACGACGACTGTGCTGGGGGCAAACGCAGCAAGGAGAGAGTGTCGGTGCTGATCGCGGCAAACATGACTGGCACGGAACGATGTCAGTTACTTGTGATCGGGAAAGCCGCGAAGCCGAGATGTTTTAAAGGCGTGAAGACGCTGCCTGTGGACTATGAGGCGAACAAAAAAGCATGGATGACGGCCGAAATCTTCAAGAGCTGGATAAGCAAATTGGACCGCAAGTTTGCTGCTTCGAACCGCAAGGTGTTGTTCCTTGTCAATCACTGCAGTGCTCACGTGAATGTGCCAGCCTTGAGTGCAATACGCCTCGCATTTTTGCCTGCAAACACGTCTGTTTTGCAGCTAATGGACCGAGGCATCATCAAGAATGTTAAAGTCCTGTACAGGCAGCACCTCCTCGAGCGCATGACTTTGTGTATGGATAGCTCCACAAAGTACGAGGTGAGCCTGCTAAGTGCCATCCACATGTTGGCGCGAGCATGGGATCGTGTGAAGCAAGAAACAATCGCAAACTGCTTCAGGGCTTGCAGTTTTGTGGCAGCTTCTTTGGAGGATGCCTCTGAAATTTCAGCGGAGGAAGCGTCAACAAGCGAGCTTGACGGCACTGATTTTGGTGATGCTCTCGGGGACGTCAATTTTGAAGATTACGTCGCCGTAGACAAGGCAGTCGAAACGTGCGGTGCGCTGACGGATAGCGAAATTGTAGAGATTATTCAGCCCCATGAAGCGACCCAGAAAAGCGACGATGACGTTGAAGGCGAGCCGCAACCTAAGGCTGCCGATGTAGCTGCGGGTCTTGCTCTCGCGGAGCGCTTCTTCGCCGCTGAAGGTAACGCGCAAGAAGCGTTCCGCCACATCTACAGCGTGCAGAACTTGCTTTCAGCAGCGCGATTCGGCAAGAAGCAGCAAAGCAAGATGACCAACTATTTTTCTTAGAGAAAATACTCGATTTCGCCACAAATAAAGTGCTGTTTTTTGTGTTTTGTGCTTAATTGGAAGTTCATTTAATTCGAAGTTTTTTGCGGTCCCCGTGAACTTCGTATTAACGGGAGTAGACTGTATTGCTTTTTTGCTTGGCTAGCAAGTAATACAGCTTCAATACATAAAAGTGCAACAAAGCATCGTAGCGATAAATGAGAGCCATCTCTTATGCTCATTCATTTCTCGTACACATATCTTTTTGCAGCAGACTAAATATACCAGTGTAGGCATTACTACCACTTAGTTTCAGTAAAATGAAAGAAGCGGTGCAGAAAAGAGTCTAGCTCTAGCCGGCGCCGCGCTATAGTATTGTCTGCTGGCACCACCAACTGGCCGCGAGCACCTGAACTAGACAAGACGACCGACGTCCTGCATGCACCAATGGGCATGCATGAAAGTATATACAAGGATACCCCAGCACTAGGCGCGCAGCCAGACAGCACACATGAAGCCACCAGTCATCGCAGCGCCCCACCTTTGTGTTAACCACAGATTACCTCACACATGCACTTAGCAACACTGACAGCCATGCTCAGCCACGGCCAGGCTTGAGGAGGAGATGTGCACACACCTGCTCCTTCCCCTCACCACCCCCCTAGTGCTACTGCACAGTCGTCCCACCTCCCTGAGCTGCAGCTTCATATGTGCACACAAAACGTGACATTTTTATAAAGTAAAGACTGCACCCCACTTGAAAACTATGTCAGAAGGTTTTAGAACCTGTGGAGGCTAAAGTCTCATATTTACTATCTTCTCCTCTTTTTACAACCCCTGAAGGACTTCAGTTCAAATAGGTTTTCTGCTTGCCTGTTGTAAAATTAACTCATAGGAGCTGCAAATGTTAACACCTCATAATTTTTTTTTGTAATGAAAGAGTTGATAAGCCACAACTTTGGGTCACATTTACTATTTTGATTTTCTGGGTCAGTAATGAACAAAATCGACATTTGAAGCAAAATTAACTTGTCAAGCCCACAGAGATAGTCAGCCTGAGCCAACAACACCCTTACATGGCTACAAAAGCTAACATACTGTTCAAGAACTCATCTGCCAGAAGCCATTAAAGTTAACTAGGTGTACTGAGTAAACAAGGTTGAAATAGTGATAAATGTCCTTGAGGATACTTTGAGCATGCCAAGAGCTTATGCCATCAAAACATTAAGTGGTAAAGGTCTCCTAGGGAAAATAAAAGAAAAAAGGTTGTTACACCTACATGCAGACATGTATCTAATGTGACCCTTTAGGCCGTTTTCAACTTGAAATTTCAAAGAAAGAAAGGGGCAGGGCAACAATTCTGACGTAACATGGTATGACCCATAGGCACAAAATAAAAGAAATGAGAGAGTTTTGCTATGCATAGCTTTTTTAGGCGCTCACAGTAAACTATCCGTAATGCATGAATGAATAACTGATAACTGAATGAAACTATAATTTGCACATGTGTAGAGCCCTAGCAAATCAATAATTTCATAATCTAGCCCATTCCCGGTTATCACAGATGTCAACAGATTTGAGGAAATGCTAAAAAGAGAAGTGCACAAAAACAAAAATGAGGAGAAGCTTATCTTTTATTTGACTGAACAGAATTTCTTGAACTGACATGTGTTACCACAATTTCCCTGTTACAGTGGGCTTATATGGATAGGTGTGTAACAAATCACATAGATTAATTAGGTAAGTAACACAATTTTGTAAATTCACTTTTTAATTATGTTAGGACAGTAACCTATAATCTAGACTTCAAGACATTGCTTGGCTGAGGCCATTCAATTTTGTTACATTTTTGCTTACTTGATTGTGCATCAATATACATACTGTTAAACTTCCATTCAAATTATCAAACATATAAAAGAGTGGCATGCATGTAAAGGCCCCTCCTCCACCCAACTATAATGCAGATGTAAAGAACACTTGACACCACAGCCAACCAGCTGATAAGCTACTTACTGTTCTTGGGGTCAGCAATACAGTGCAGCATGCAAGCCACCAGAATCATCCTTCCACCAAAGCATGTCATGCACAATTTTTACTAATGATGTGTGTGGACTGCTATTTTCAGTGACAAATACATAATACACAATTTTTGCAAAAGGGGGGGCTATGCAGTATAAATACTAGATGGCACAACTCAAGTAGTTATTGTAAGACTACGGTTGCAGCAGGACTATGAAGAGAAAAACAACTTCGGGCGTTGACAACATGTACCAATGACTCTTTTGGGATAATAATTTTCATTATAACATCTGTAAACAAACATAGCTCATCCGTAGCTTGGTAATTAGGAGTAATTTCATAATTAGTTAAGCAATTATTTCAATTTACTAAATGTTACCTCAACCTGTCCATATTACTCAAGTAAATAAACAGACTTGCACTATCAACCATGGCAATTTCTTTATAAATTCTGTTCAGTTTTTAAAAAATACACCCTGCATAAAATCTTGGAAAATTAGAAAACTTGTCACAGCAGCTACTAATGAGGCATGGAATGGTGAGTGCCAGGTGAGTTTATTGTGCATAATGCTGAAAGCATTCAAAGAGAGAATAAAAGCAGCATCTTGTACACCCAAAGAGTACCACACAATGCAAGGAAGTGAACGAAGGCCATGAAGGAATTGGAAGGAAGGGGTCACAGGAAGGGTACAGGGGCAGGATGGATGCAGGAAGTAGTCAGGGTCCTTTATAGGTAGAAAAAGCTGAGGTGTGGGAGGTCAGTGAGGTCCTTACAGGACTCCGTGTCATCGGCATCCGATGTGTCCAAGGTGGCCAGGTCGGCCGCTACATCGTCAGGAGTCAGCCTCTCATCACGGGTTGCAGAAGGTGGGGCAAGTGTGCCCTGGTCTTGGCCAGACACCTCATCAGAGTGGTTTGTGGACCACGAGTCTTCCACAGGCATGGCCTCTTATTTTGGGAGAAAGGGCAGGCCCCAAAAGCCATCCGAATAGCGAAATCAACACAACATTATAGAAAACAGGTGACAATGCAAGAAATAACCCTGCTGTAGAAAAATGTTTGGAACCATCACAGCCTTTACAAGCTGAAAATATATGCAAACATTGCATATACCATAGAGAAAATTTTTTCGAAGAGTGGAAAATTTTATAACCATAAACTGAAAAACAAGTTATTACAGAGCCTCAATATACTACACAAAAATCACATGCACTTTTATCTCTAATCTGCCAAGGCACAGCCCCATTCTGAAGACCAAATGACTCATCTGCTCTAAGCATCAGGGATCAGCAAGCTTCAAAAGAAGTATGTACATTATTTTAACTCTGGGCCATAGCTTTGTGGCATTTAATACTAATAACGTGCAATAATGCACCAGATGCTGGCAAAATATGGGTGGGGGCACAAAACAACCCGAGTCTAATGCAATATCTTCAATACAATCTTCTTGCACCAGTTTCTGAAAAAGTTGCCGAAAGGTGGCGTCGCAGACCATTAATTCACTCACCAGCAGCAATTTGTGAAGTTTGTGGATGGGGACTAGGAGAACTGTTTGTTTGAGAAGGGTGTGCCACACCATGCCATATTCCCGGAACGGTCACAGGCAAGGCAGAGGACTCTAGCATCCCATTTCCCAGCTGGCCACTCATGCCCAGGCCAAAGACGTACACCTTTCCCGACTGAGGAGCATAAGCCACAGTATGGCACCTGCATAACACATAGTTCCTCATTTGCTTAGGGATGACAGATATGTGACACCATAGTTCTCACAACAAGAAAGTTGGGGCCATAAACTGCACAAAAGTGGTCACATTACACATATTATCTAAAAAAATTATAACTAAAATTGAGTCACAATAGCGTATTGTCCAAAACGCTGTGACTGCATTTACGTATGAGTAGCAAACATGTGCTCTCTGACATGCTATTTGACAACAAATCCCATCTTTGTCTACCATCAAAACATTAAAATTAAATCCCAGGGTTCTGCATGCCAAAAGCCTGGAATGAAACCCTGGAAAAACTCTGGAAACTGAAATGAGGCACGCCACAGTGGACCACTCCGAATTAATTTGGACCAAATCAGGTACAGCTAAATCGAGCAGACGAGCATTTTTGTATTTCTCCCCCATCGAAATACAGCCACCGCGGCTGGGAATTGAAGCTGCAACCTTAAGTGAGGCAGCGCATCGCTATAGTCACTAAGCCACCACAACAGGTTACCTTTGCTAGTGACTACAGCGACGGGGCCCGGCACTTTAACATCTGCACTACAGTGACGGGGCCTGGCACTTTAACATCTACACTACAGAGGCGGGGTCCGGCTCTTTAACCACATCGACATACGACAAAAGTACGAACATATATATGGACATGTTGATATAAGAACAGTAATCAAGGACCCATGACCACGATCGTATATGACAAAAGGTGGAGAATAGCGTTTCTGCGATTTCGCTAAGTTCTATGTTTGGGGCCCTCCTGCATACATGATACATTTTTGTTGCACATGAATATTTTCTCAGCGATCAGTGATCAAATCTCGATACATCTTGCATGAAGGTTGGGCTGAAAAGTGGCTTCTTCGCATAGCTCGTGGAGAAATGTTTAGGAACTTTTCCCAGAATAAGAAGACAACAAAAGAAATAGTGTTTGAAACAAACAAGTTGTTAGGCTTACATGAGAAAATACTCAAGCATGACAAAAAAGATTGTGCATGCAGGAGGGCCCCAGACTTGGAACTTTGCAAAATTGCAAAAATAGCATGCTCCATTTCTTGTCATATAAAATGTTTTCCAAGAAAACTAGAGCATTTCGAGCTAAGGGTTATTTTTTTGTGTCAACACATTCGCCCGTCACATATAAAAATTCTATAGAAAACAAAAAAAAATGGTAATGGGACTTTGATTAGTGTAATCTGAACACGCCCATATTGAGAAAACTTTGCATCATTTCGAAAATTTCATACAATTCCAACAAAACCACACCGTACTTTTTGGCGCAGATGTGACAGACACACATTTAAAGTGCAGCCACTTCAGGCACGCGTCACACCCTATGGCGTTATCATGAACCCTTTGCCGACATGCACCAGATGTCCACAAATTATGATTACGCTTCCGAGTAATTGATGCAGTGAGCACGGCCTACCCATCATCAGTGAAATACGTAGTTCCGAATTTCACCTATCTCAACTCTGTCGTCCAGAACTGCTGAAGGAACTTTCTCAGGGGCGACTTCAATTCCTTTTTCACCAATCTTGTGTCCCCTGATAGCCTTTGGAGACATGGAACAATTAACGTACCCTCCAAAAAAAAAGCACAAAATTTCGGCAAAGCACTATAATCACATTTATTAGCTATAAACCACTTATTTGGTGCCTGTATTCCTGCTTGGCGCTCTCTTCTTTGCGGCTTGATAATTTATGTAACTGGTGATAATTTTTATGCATGCTGTAAAAAAATTATTTTTTTTTTCTGTTTTTAATGTGCTAATGTGTTGCATTCATTCTTTGCATTGATCCCCCTATGCTTGTACCGAATGTGTATTATATTTCACATCCGGACCCATCCACCAGCTTGCGTCTATTGGGTCCAACAGCTTTTTGCATATGCACTGTAACACCTATGATGATGATAATAAAGAAAGAAAGAAAGAAAGTTTACTAGAATGGAAACGAACGGTACAAAGCGCATTAAAAGAAAGGCATGGCATATGTTAATGCTTGTACAGCACCAGACAATGAATACTGTACAGGATTAAGAAAAAGAAGCAGCGGGTAATTGCTCGCTTAGAAGACCGATAAGCATCCAGTGCGATGAAACTTGAGAAATAATGATATTGAAGCTTCAGAGACTTTAGAAGAAAAGAAAATGAAAACATTGAATCATCGCGACGGCACAGCACAAGTAGCCATATAGACGTCGAAGTCCCTAGCTATAACGAAAATATTTTTGAACAGCTCTGATAGTGTACATGCAATGGTTGCTTGCGTACAATCAAATGCTCATAGACTGCGGCATAAAGCTCATGGCACGGTACGAAAACGCTCTTGCAGCGAAAGCGATACATTGTGCGCGGACATGCATGCAGACGCGCAGTCGGCCACCGCGAACCCGTGCCATCGCGGCATTGAAGCTTGATTCTGTGATGCTACATTTGGTTGCACAGACGGCCCACTATAAGAACTTATTTCACAGTTTTCTCTCAGCGATTGCTACCTTTAACGCAAGCAAACGGTTCAGGGGAATCGATTGCGGCAACCGCGCGCAGTGTCCCAGCTTACCGTACGTAGTAGGTAACGAGATAGCATCTGTAAACCATTCTGTGCCTTCTGTTTGTCCAAGATTATTATTTTAAAGGTAAGATGCTTCTGTCATTTCGAGAGTGCTTGCAAAAATGTCCAGGAGAGCTCCCGTGTAGTATGTTTATTTAGCGCCGATAGCCAAACCAGCTATGCGGAGCGCGCCGCTTTATCTCAGACCACGCAAGTGAGGCGCTTCCGACAGATGGCGACCACAGAACACCCATTGGCGACTCCGTAAGCACCCTTAGTTTTTGTAGGAAACTCTATGCTCGCCCCCAATACCAGCATCGTTATAGTGACGGCCCCGTCGCTACAGTGTTGTTGCTAAAGTGACAGGCCCCGTCACTGTAGTGCTGTTGTTAAAGTGCCGGGCCCCGTCCCTGTAGTCACTACCTACCATCGAACCTTCGGTTTCAGAAAAGTATTGAACTGTAAACCCTGTAAAGTTGCTGAATTCCCTTTTGAACAACATCAAAACGCAACACAGTACAAACAAAACAGGAGGGGAAGGAATATGCAAGTACTAAGTGCACATTTTCGACTGCTCTCACATGCTTAGTATCCATAAGACTTACCGGCCACATGAAAGCTGAGTGATAGCAGTGCCCATAAGTTCCACAACGCGCCGTGGTACTGCTTCATTCACTTTCACTCCATGACCCAGCTGCCCGTACGTGCCCGCACCAAATGTGAAAACACCTCCATCCTGCAAATATAAGTTTCAAATCTGCTGAGCTGATGTACAAAGACATAAGTAGTGAACAAGCAAAAGTTATTACATGCCCTAATATAGGTTGCAAATTTTTTTTACTCTTAGCAGAGTGAGCAAACTACAAAGAGTTATATACAGTGCAACTTTCAATTCACTCGTACATGCACATTATTAGCATGTTCAGCGTGATTTAGTTAAAAACCTGAAAGTTCTCTATGCAACCTAAGAGATAAACATATGGTTTCACTGCGCTCACTGCAACCACTGTAGCAGGTGTAGAGCTTGTCTGCATGAAAGTACAATTATTTAACAGGTGCACACAATTAGTACACTCTAGCAGAAAACTTTTTTCACTAAAATATGCAGCTCTACTAGGTTTCAAAAGCAAGTAATCTGCAGCAATGTGCTGCACCTTGATAAGCATGAATATGAGACCCACAGGAGAGAGATACAGGTCCTGATTTAGTGGTCAGGTCTGGTGCATTTTTTTTTTCATTTGCAGACATCTGTCACAGATGCATTCACACAGCACAAGTGGTGCAATAAATGTCTGCATTTGAAATTGCCCTCCGTTTCTGCATGGAATAAGCAGCCCCATAAGGGTGTTATCAAAAGAAAAGGGGGCAAGGGAGGGTCAACCAAATGTCGCCGCTAAAGACAAGGTTGGCGTACAACATGCTCCAAATGGTTTAATGTTTAAATGGCAGTCTGTCTCACCATTCCGTCTCTGTCAGTTTCTTTTTCAAAGTATTTACTAAGGTAATCGCAAATGGAATCAGGAACACCTTAGACTTCTGTCAACCAAAGGACCAGGCAGGATTCGGTAAAGGCTACTCAACAATAGACCATATTCACACTATCAATCAGGTAATAGAGAAATGTGTCGAATATAACTAACCCGTACATATAGCTTTCATTGATTACGAGAAAGCGTTTGATTCAGTCGAAACCTCAGCAGTCATGCAGGCATTACGGAATCAGGGTGTAGACGAGCCGTAGAGGAGGACAGGCCCCAAAGTACTCATTTGCTGTAGCCACCTATTGTTGATAATTAGAAAGTTAATTACCGTAACTTCACTAATTACACACGTAAGTGCAGCAATTGCTCTGTATTTAGAGGCTACCAATCCATACACTGAAAAGGTAAACATAACATTACCGTGATTTATATTTTTCTAATTTTAAAAATTTGGTGCAGCTAATAAAAACAACCTGTATATGGCAGTGCACCCTTTATAGGGTTATAGTGCAACAAGGTTAATTTTCTACTATATTGGTGCTAATCGCGTCCTTACCACTAGTTTTACCTACTCGGACTTATTCTCGCTTTCTGCTTCTTTGAGACCTACATTTTGATACCATTTGCAACTCGCTACAATGCTCTGGATGTAGCTGTAAAATACACAGATCTCAGCTATACCTAGCCCGTTTTAAGTCAGCGAAGACCTCGTCTTTAAAAATCTGACTACAGGGCCAAGTAACAGCAGTCTCTGCAAATCCCTTTGGAGCTGATGGTATCTAAATTCTGTGAAACCACCACGGAACCATCTCCACATAGGCCAACATGTTCCTGTACTTCACTTGGCTGTTTTTGCTCATGGTTAAATGACATGGGTAAAAACCAGCAATCATTTTATTATTATTATTAGATGCCCAATGCTGGGCGAAGCTCTTTCTCATTGATTTCATCTTACTCCTGTCTTGCCTACTAATCCCAATTTCAAATTTCCTAATATCAGCACACCTCCTGGTCTTTTGCCAGTCTCAACTGCCCTTCCCTCTCCACTGCACCCATTCTGTTGCTCTAATAGATGACCAGTTATTTGCACTACACATTATACACTCCACTTCTGAATCTCAACTACAATATCAGTTACCCACATCTGCTCTAATTCATATACCACCTTCCTGTGTATTAGCATTATGCCTATGGTTATTGGTGTGGCTGCTCAGTCTGCAGGGTCCTTCTCAAGTTTCTTTGTTATCCTCTCAGTTTCAGCACCACTGGCTAATGCTGTCAGAATTCACTGATAGTAAACCTCTTTTTCCAAGGATATCAGTAAGCTGTCATCCATAAATTGAGTGCCTGCTGTATGTGCGCTAACCCTTGCAAAGCCATTGTAACCTCATTCATATTTACACAGGGAGTTTCCATTTCTTCTTTGCAACTACATAATCATGGTTATGTGATGGTCTTAGGTATCAGACATTTCAATATAAAATTATTTTGCTGCCTTTCTTATACAATTCCTCATGACATTGCCCTGCTTATCTTCAACTGCATACATCTTCTTCCTGCCAATGTGAAATCTCCTTTTTGAGGATTTCATGCTTATCCTTTTGTTCACAGCTTTCTCAAACTTTCTGATGCTATAACTTTCCATTAGCATATCTTACACTTATTGATAATTTCTGACAATCCCAACCATTTGGTCTCATCTCAGGGATTTGAGATTTTCATGCTCTGTTCATTTTTCCGCTGAGAACTGTTTCTTGGGAGAGTTCGATTGTGTCCTATCTCGGCGCCGTACCTTTAATTGTGGCCTTTGAAATTCTTTTTTGTTAAGGTCTCATTCAATCCAGCAACGCTATTCTCACTGTGCTGTTCTAAAGCCTTGTGCATTTGTGCGACTGACTGCTACCTAATTGGCTTGTTTTTCACCCAACTACCTTTCTCCTTTTTGTCTTCAAAAAAAAAAAAAAACATGAACCTCTATAACCTGTGTTCATTGCCCTTTACTCTACCCAACACGTCTACAACCTTTGCAAAATTCATGAGGGATGTCATCATCACAATTATCGTCAGCCTCTTTTATGTGCACTGCAGGACGAAGGCTTTTCACAGCAACCTTCAGTTAACTGTCTTGCATAAGCCAATTCCATCCTACAACTGCAAACTGCAAGATTCATGAAGGGGGTACAGTGGCCAATTGCTGGTCCTGTTCTGGCAAAGTGTATGTTTGTGCAAAGTGACATTTAATAGGCCATCCTAATGCAACTAATATGGCTGCACCCAGCCAAGAGCTTTCCACATTTTTTTTTCTGGGGTGGGTCAGATTCAGGCACCACTCCAAGCCTGAAAAATGTAGCGGACAGGGTAGCGATTCGAAACAAGAACCTTGAGTAGAAGAGAACACTATGCTCTACCTCTATTTCATGCCACCAAATCGGGAATAGGGTGTTTCAATTACCATGTTTAGCAACAGGGCGATTCCACAAGAGATCAATCATGCATGTCCGTTTGATATTTTTATTTTGTCTGGTTTTTTTATATGTCATGTAGTAATATTCAAACTGCACGGAACCGAGAATTTTATTCCTGAAAAGCGTTCCCAGCAAGCCAAAAAAATATTTAGAGATGCTGGCATGACCACCCTTCTATTGCTTACCATGATATTTTCCAATTTCATGGCCAAATTAAATGCAAACTAAAAACGTTGTGTCGAAAAACTTTTCTAATTTTATACGCTTAACAGTAAATGAGTTTTATGTGTTTATGCTGTCCACAAACGAAAAAAAATGTATAAACATTCCAAACATGGTCCAAATCAGAAAAAGTGCCAAGAGGCATCAAAGTTTTAAAATTTATCTATTTTATACAGAAACATAAAAAAAAGTGTCAAACATAGAATCTTCTCTTTGCAACATTTATGCAAAATATTATCTTCCTACATGAAATACAAGAGAAGAAAAAATAGTTAAATAAGCAAGGCTTTTAAAAAAACCTCATTTTAAAAAAATAAAATTTATGCTTCCTCATTTGCTTTATTCACAAAATATAATGGGCCAAAGTGGCCCATGTTGAGCAAGCTGGCATCAGTACCTTTGCTGGTTTTCTATCAGTGTGCATTGTACACAAACCTAGTTCTAATTTCTTTGCTGCTTCAGAACTTTGCATTGGCAGCTTGTTTTCAACAAAAAGGTATTGCCAGATTTTATTTGTGTCTAGTTGTGCCAGTATGGCGGGTTGCCGCCCTCTATAAAGTGCTAATGCATACTGAGTTTGCAGCCTACAATCTTCGTGGGCATCACACTTACACTTCCATTATTCGCTTGTCAACAGCATGCGAGATACCACAAGTGCATGTTGTGGCTGGCTTTGCCAAAACCTGTCTGGTGCACACAGTAAATCACCTGTAAGTGGCACCAAGGCAGGCTAATCCATAAGCTACAGAGTGCTTCCATAATGAGAAAGTGCGCCATTATGGAAGTGCTACTTCACTGCCTGCTCCCCATCCCTCACGTGCAATGGATACTGGAACCCTCTTCCGTACCACAACGTGTGACTCACACTGTGCCTTTCTAAAAAAGCCGTTCATTTCGTTTCCCATTATCTCAAGTTTTCCAGATCACTCACAGATAATGTCTTTCTGTCTAAGGTCGACCTTCACCTCTGCGTTTCAGCTGTCCCAAAAAGTACCGTGTGGCATGACTGAGCCAAAGGCTGCCTAAGTTGCCTAATTTATTATGTTTTGTCAGTACCTCACTGATGCGCTTTCCCACATTGAACAGCAGAGGTCACCGATGGTGCCAGACGGACATTTTCCTTCAATAACTAGTGTGGCCTACGTTTTCACAATGAAAAGCTGTAGACGGTCTTGTTCATAAAACACGAAACAGAGAGACATTCTGGAGGCTCTGTCACGACAGTGGCACAGAAAAAGCAACAGAAAGAGAGCGGCGTTGTTTAGTATAAACATTTCGACTTGGTCCAGCTGTTCCGTACACGCGATGCATGCTCTCTCATAACTTGGTCCGAGTATTCTATGCCGATTGTTTACACATTCACAAGAAGATTGCCAAGAAAAATTTTCGTTGCATAAAGGTTTTGTATGTTGCCTCCCTGTGGAAGCTACTGCCAGAGGCTGAGAAGATTCATGACACTGATGAGGTCTGCCAGCACTGTTTTTCGCGCCTCAAGGAAATCCTGTCTTCATCTAGTGACAGCCATGATGAAGCAGACAAGGCATTCCCTCAGGAAGAGGTGATTCACAACTTCAACAGTTATGTCCACCTTTCTTCTGATGTTTCACCATTGAAGCCACCATCTTCCATTCACAAATGCAGCAGACGATCTTACAGAAAGAGAAAACGGGCCGAGATTTAAAGCGTCGTGGTGACGAAGATATGCTCAACTTTAAGCACTGCATACGGAAGCATCAGTACACTTGAACTGTTTGTGACAGAATGTTGTGCAAGCTCTAGCTGGTTAAATATCTTGAAGCAAGCATACGAGGCTTCAAGGTCCTATCGAAAGTGCCTCCGCCTCTTAACCGTTGTGCCACCAGAAGTTGAAACCAAACACCTTCCAAGAGGCAATCACAGCTGTCACAACGTACAAGCTCAGAAAGGCCAAAAATTGGCGCGAGAAGCATGGAATGCGGTCAGATTTTGATCTGCACATGAGGTCAAGGTTAAGCCCACCGGATGTACAAGCTACGCTAGACTACTTCACCAAGGATGAACTTGGGTGCTCTTGGCAAAGCCCGAACAAGAAGGACATTATATCCGTCATCCCGAATGGCCAGAGAGAATATGTCACGAAGCAATTCATGACACATAACCGCGAGACATTCAAAATGTGCTTTCATGCCTTCCAATATCCCCGCAAAGAAGTGAAAGCATGGAGCAACAACACCTCACTGTAAAGTTAACACACAGATTTCCAGCACGTCAGAATGATCGTATATGCGTCCATTCCTTTCGTCTACATCTGCAGTTATGCAGATGTAGACGAAAGGAAGAAGTAGAAATGTAGAAATGCTTATTTTCATTTATAATCCCGAGAACTGTATTGCGACTGCGGCGGCAACACAACCACCAATTGTTTACAAGCGCGAAATGTCCAAACCATGTCTGACTGATCGAAGGCGCCACTGTAGGTTAAAGGAGGCATACAATTCCCAACTTTCTAGCATTTAGGGCCGCAGTGTTCCCAGAAAAACTATGGGGTCAGTTACGCCCCACCCCCATTTCCTCCTCATTAGCTCTATTATAAGCGCTGTCCAAAGCTGAAGAAAGGGTGGAGACACCATTGGGAGCTTTCAAGGTTGCTCCCTTTACGCCAGGCTCAGAGCGGCATCAATACGGTGACACTACTCACCATTCTGGATACCCCGGAGCGCTAGCTTTCGGACGCCAAGAGACACGCAGATGCGACGAACGAAAGATACGCGGCCCAGGGCCTCCCAGTAAGTGCTGAAAACTTTTCACTTTTTATTTTTACACGCAAGTGTTAAGTGCTGTTCAATTTCAGCTAAAATATATAGTGTACCTAGGCGCGTTCAAGACTGCGTGCGTGCGTGAGATTCGGGAAACAAGATGTTAGGACCAGGAAGAATTGATACTATATTGTGCAACCTATGGCGATCAGCAAAACCCACAAAGGGCAAACAAATCAGTAGATCTCTTAGGCATGTAAGGCCCTCTGGGCCGCACTTTTCGGCGACAAGGTAGCCTAGCCGCCTGCGGGATTATCTTACTGAGCTATATCTTAAGCTCGGTTCCGATAGTCGGAAATTCAAATTTCCCCCTGCCCCCCCCCCCCTTTTTTTATCTACGATGGTGTATCGGCGTATGAGATCCTCCAGTGCACCACATCTGCAGGCTTGGAGTGGTGCTTGACACTGGCAAAAGATGCAGAGAGCGAGTGGGGCTATACTAATCCAAGTACAACCAAATTAGGAAGGCCCACTAAGCTTGAACAAAGACACTCCCACACCAGAACAGGAATTGGCCTCCCTGGTGCAGTATTCGGCCACAACCTCCCCAATGATATCTACAGTTAACTCATGGCCCTCAGTCCCCAGCAGCTGCGGAGCACCTGTCCAAGGAGGCGGTCAGACCTGTAACGCAGCAGAGGGTGCTAAGAATCTCTGGGTCCGGACAGGCCGCCAATGAAAGCTGACCCTGTCAGCGGAACTCTGTCGAGTGAGGCTAGCTTAGCAGTACTGTTCGAGGGACTATCAGACACTGTTTGGGATATCATGAGCCTTAGTAAGATTAGAAGAACTGATGAGGTTGATACGTTTCTGAATAACGGCCATGTCCTCTGATGTAGAGGTCTCCCTGATAAGAAGCAATACGGGGTAGGATTCCTAATCCATAAGGACATAGCGGGCAACATTGACAAATTCTACAGCATTAAGGGGAGGGTAGCAGTAGTCATAATCAAACTTAATAAGAGGTATAGATTAAAGGTAGTACAAGCCTACGCTCCAACATTCAGCCACATTCCGATGAGGAAGTAGATCAGTTTTATGAAGATGTTGAATTAGCGATGAGAAAAGTGCTAACTCGGTACACAGCAGTAATGGGCGACTTCAATGCAAAAGTGGGGAAAAAGCAGGCGGGTGAACAGGCAATTGGCAACTACAGCGTCAATTCTAGAAATGCTAGAGGAGAGGTGGTGGTAGAATTTGCAGAAAGGAATAAGCTGAGAATAATGAACACCTTTTTCAGGAAGCGTAGCAACAGAAAGTGGACCTGGGAAAGCCCTAATGGTGAAACAAGGAATGAAATTGATTTCATACTTTCTGCCGATCCCAGTACAGTGCAGGATGTAGAAGCGATCGGTAGGGTAAAGTTCAGTGATCATAGGTTAGTGAGGGCTAGGATTAACCTCAATTTGAAGAGAGAAAGAGTAAAATTGGTCAAGAAGAAACAGGTCAACTTAGAGGCAGTAAGGGTAAAAGCAGACAAATCTAGGCTGGTACTTGCAAACAAATTTGCAGCCTTAGAACAGAGAGATGATGATGATGACAGAGCTAATGAATGAAACCGTAACAAGGCTGACTTCAGAGGCAGCAAGTGAAGTGGGAGGCAAGGCACCAAGGCAACCAGCAGGCAAGCTCTCCCAAGTAACAAAGGACCTAATAAAGAAACGGCAAAGAATGAATGTGTCCAACTCAAGAGATAAGATAGAATTCGTGGAACTGTCAAAACTGATCAACAAAGCGAAAATAAGTGATATTCGAAATTATAACGCGAGAAAGACTGAAGAAGCCATAACAAATGGACGCAGCCTGAAATCAGTGAGAAGGAAACTTGGCATAGGACAAAGCAAGATGTGTGCACTGAAAGATAAGCAGGGTAATATCATCAGCAATCTCGAAGGTATAATAAAAGCAGAGGAAGAATTCTATACTTACCTGTACAGTACCCAGAGGACTCAGAAGAACTCCATTCGGAACGATCATGAACAAGATACAGAAACTCCTCCTATAACTAGAGATGAGGTCAGAAGGGCCTTGCGAGACATTCAACAGAGAAAAGCGGCAGGAGAAGATGGAATAACAGTCGATTTAATCAAAGATGGAGGAGACATAAGGCTCGAAAAACTGGCGGCTCTCTATACGAAATGTCCATCAACTGCAAGGGTCCCAGAAAACTGGAAGAATGCAAACATTACACTAATCCACAAAAAGGGAGACATTAAAGAACTGAAAAATATAAGCCTATTAGCTTACTCCCAGTATTATAAAAAATATTTACCGAAATAATCTCCAATAGGATAAGGGCAACACTTGACTTTAGTCAACCAAGGGAACAGGCGGGCTTCATTCAGGAAGGGATTCTCTACAACGGATCAAATCCATGTCATCAATCAGGTTATAGAGAAATCCGCAGAGTACAATAAGCCTCTCTATATGGCTTTCATAGATTACGAAAAAGCATTTGATTCAGTAGAGATACCAGCAGTCATAGAGGCATTGCATAATCAAGGAGTACAAACCGCTTACGTAAATACCTTTGAAAATATCTAGAGATTCCACAGCCACCTTAATTCTACACAAGAAAAGTAGGAAGATACCTATAAAGAAAGGAGTCAGACAAGGAGACACAGTCTCTCCAATGCTATTCACTGCGTGCTTGGAAGAAATATTCTAGCTATTAAACTGGGAAGGTTTAGGAGCCAGGATCGACTCCGAATGCCTCAGCAACCTTCAGTTTGCCGATGACATTGTTCTATTTAGCAACACTGCGGACGAGTTACAACAAATGATTATGGACCTTAACACAGAGAGTGTACGAGTGGGGCTGAAGATTAATATGCAGAAGACAAAGATAATGATTAATAACTGGGCAAGGGAACAAGAATTCAGGATTGCCAGTCAGCCTCTAGAGTCTGTGAAGGAGTATGTTTACCTAGGTCAACTAATCACAGGGAACCCTGACCATGAAAAGGAAATTCACAGAAGAATGAAATTGGCTTGGATCGCATACGGCAGACATCGTGAGCTCCTGACTGGAAACCTACCGTTATCATTGAAAAGGAAGGCATACAATCAGTGCATTTTACCGGTGATCACATATGGGGCAGAGACTTGGAGACTGACAAAGAAGCTTGAGAACAAGTTAAGGACTGCACAAAGAGTGATGGAACGAAGAATGCTAGGCATAAATTTAAGAGACAGAAAGAGAGCGGTTTGGATCACAGAGCAAACGGGTATAGAAAACATTCTAATTGACATGAAGAGAAAAAAATGGCGTTGGGCAGGTAATGTAATGCGTAGATAACCGTTAGACCATTAGGGTGACTAAGTGGGTACCAAGAGAAGGGAGGTGCAGTAGAGGACGATAGAAGACTAGGTGTTGCGACGAAATTAGGAAATTTGCGGGTGCTAGTTGGTATCGGCTGGTGCAGGACAGGGGTAATTGGAGATTGCAGGGAGAGGCCTTCGTCCCGCAGTGGACATAAATTATTATTATTATTATTATTATTATTATTATTATTGTTGTTGTTGTTGTTGTTGTAAGTATGCAAGTATGTGCACTGTCATGTTAACACGTGACCTTACTGTACGTAGTGCACATGCTCATATTTGTACCTGTCCTTATATAAGCAGCCCCTTGCCTGATGATAAAGGCACTTTGTTCCCTGCCTCCTGATGGTCAGAAATGGGGCAGCAACGCGTTTCGCAAGCCGCATTCGCCGCTGTTCCTCCCCGCACCCTCGTCCAGCTGCACCCCTAGTACACTCCAGAGAAAGAAGTACGACGTCGACAGTTCTACCACCGCCAAAGCCACTGGAAAGTACGGGTGACGCTTGCCAGAAATGGATCATCTGGAAAAGTGACTTTACTCTATTTTCTACGGCGACCCGACTAAGAAAGTTCAGGCAGCAACACTTCTTGTGACAATTGATGAAGAAGCAAGGCGGGTGTTCTATACCTTAAAATTCGCAAATGAGGACGAAAAGCAAGACCTCGATAAGCTCATTGAAAAATTCGAGGCCCACTGCAAACCAGCGAAGAATTTTACGTTCAACAAGTTTCGTTTCGGCTCCTGAGATCAACGTGAGGGTAGATCTTTTAACAAGTGGCTGATCGATATCCGAACTCTTGCTCACTTGTGTGAATTCGGAGAACTAGAGGACAGATTACTGCGCAGTCGAATAATTCTAGGAGTTAGATACAAGGACCTGCAACAGAAACTTCTGTCTTAAAATCCATCGTATGCCAAAACAGTAGAAATATACCGATCAAGGGAACAAGCAAAGGAGCACTTTATTGAGATCAGGGAGGCAGAAGTAAGCGAAACCGATGAGGCCACCGTACATGCTGTGAAATCAAAAACTAGCCTCAGAATTTTCTCAAACTGCTCTTACACACACGGAAAAGCAAAGTGCCCTGCACAAGGCAAGCGCTGTAACAAGTGTGGCGGCCGAAACCACTTCGCGCGGGGGTGTCGTCAACCAGAAGCGAGACCAAGGGGCCAAGCATGCAAGATAAAACAGGTCGAAATGGCAGAGGACGAGGGCTATTTTCTTCAAACCCTCGAAGTCAATGCAACTGATGGCCACGACCGCTGGTCAGCGACTGTCGACATTGCAGGTTCCACCATATGCTGCAAAATTGATACCGAAGCCAACTGTTGCGTCATGCTCGGAGTGACACTCGGAAACATAACTACGAAGCCAGCAAAAGACTGCTGCTCTACGCTACGGTCGTTTTTCGGGCACATAGAAACGGCGACGAAGAAGATCGAGCTTCAGGTAACCAGTACAATGCAGTCTACCACAGCGCTATTCTTTGTCGTGAAACAAGCTGTTCCCGTTACACTGAGTGGCAAGGTGGCTGAACGCTTGGGGCTGATTTGCCGCATAAACACCATGGACGCCTTGGAAACTAAGGAAATAGTAGAAAGATTTCAAGAGGTTTTCCAGGGGCTGGGAGAAATCAGATGTAGCCCACCACATGGAGCTGAAACCTGAAGCTCGAGGCGTCGCCAAGCCAGCGCGGCGAATTGCCATCGCCCTTCAGGTGCACGTCCGAGCTGAGCTGGACCGGATGGAGCACGACGGCGTCATTGCTAAGGTAACAGAACCGACTTCCTGGTCTAGTCACATGGTTGTGGTAGTAAAGAAAGAAAAAGTGCGCATATGCTTGAACCCATCCGACTTAAATAAGGCACTTCTGAGAGAGCACTACCACATGCCGACGTTAGAAGATATCCCACCACGGCTGCATGAAGCGAAATTCTTTTCTACTCTGGATACTGCATCGTCAGGATTCTGGCAGATTAAGTTGGACGAGCCGAGCTCCCGCTTATGAACTATGAGCATGAGCTGCAGGCGATACAGATTCCTGCACATGCCGTTCGGCATCGCTGGAATTTTACATCGCCCTGCTGGAGTGGCGAAACATGCCAAGGGATGAGCAACTGAAGTCGCCCGTTCAAAGGTTGATGGGCCGCCAAACAAGGACACAGTTGCCGGTTCTTCCCCAGCACCTCGAACCGCAGACTGTGCCACCACAAGCCGATCGCAATCGCCTCCAGGAAATAAGAGAAAAGCAGCGGATCTTCTACAACCGGACGGCCAAGCGCCTACCCCCTCTTCGCAGTAGGTCTCCAGTATCAGTGTGCGACACCATACGCAGAACCTGGTTGCCAGCTGTGGTTGTAGGCCCTGCAGGCACACCGTGGTCGTACACCTTACTTACAGACAGCGGACAAGAGCTGCGGCGCACCAGGGAGCATCTCAGTTCCAAAGAAATGCAATTTACATCAGACCCTGAAGCTACAGTTTCTGTGGAGTCGGTATCCCAGCCTGACCAGATGGCGGAGCTACAACCTTAGGACACCCTTCGTAGAAGTAACCGTCTGCGTAGACCGCCACAACGTTACCTATTGCCAGCGAGACCGTAGCATTAGGTCCCTGGCATGCAAATTTGTATTTTTTTTCTCCTTTTTGTTTTCTCTTTGAAAAGAAGGAAGATGTAAGTATGCGCACTGTCATGTTAACACGTGCCCTTACGGTACGAAGTGCACGTGCTCATATTTGTACCTTTCCTTATATAAGCAGCCCCTTGTCTGATAATAAAGACACTTTGTTCCCTGCCTCCCGACCATTCACAATGATGATGATGATCCACGAGACCTTCGAAATGTGCAAAGCAGCTCACCCCAAAAGTTTTACAGCCTGCATCCAAAATGGGTGCTGCTCGCACCACAACAAGAGGTTTGCGTTTGCATTTATTGCGCTAATACCAACCGTTGTGTCTCCGGGTTTGAGAATGTAACAGGCACGGAAATCGCATTAGAAGGCATGAAAGCATTGTGCCTTTTCAGCTACCCAACCACAGATTGTACGTTAGGTGAATGCAAGTACTGCCCATGGAGTGAAAGCCTCACTTTGGTCACTCTGGGAACGGTCGACGAGGACGAGGTCACACTTCGTGTTTGGGAAAGTGGTGACTTGATCAAGAAGACGTCATCTCCAACCCTTTTTATGAAAGAGCTCGGCAAATGTATGACCAAATGGATTCCTCGCAAATACATACACTGCAATCAAGCCGCAGCTATTCATGAGGTAAAGAAGTGCAAGCAGCATGAAAACATTGCTCTGCATTTTGACCTTGCGGAAAACTGGACTGTCTTTCTCTCAAATGAAACACAATCGTACTGCTGGCACAAGAAACAAATCTCCATTTTCATCTGTGTCGCCACAACAAGGAAAGCCACACACAGCTTTGCTGTCATAAGCGACAACATGTATCACGACGCAGCGCACGCCTGCTACACCCTAGGTAGAGTGCACAAAGCGTTAAGTGAAAAAGCAACCACCTACTCTCACATAAATACGTCAGCGATAGTGAAGCGAACCATTTTAAAAATAGGTACCAATTTAATAAGTTGTGCCACTAAGTATACGTCTATGAGGTGGATATTTTCCACTACCGGGCATGGGAAGACTGCCTGTGACAGTGTGGGTGGACTCCTTAAGCACCAAGCTTCCTTGCACAACCGGAGGTCTGGAAGCACTCCATTGAGTCGGCACATGAGTGTCTCCCAACTTAGCGGCAACATCAAATGTGGCCCTGTGCCTGCTGCAGCCATTGAGAAGCATCGTCAGCAGAAGTTAGTGTAGTGGAAGTCAGTGCTGCATGTGCTCGGAATTCAGTCATGGCATATGTGGCTGTGTGCCCGCGATCAGTCAAGTGGACATGCGCTGTCTCTGTTGAGAACTGCCTCTAGCCAGCTGAAGGTGATTATACCCTTTTAAATGCTAACCGCAAAGGGCAAGCAATAAATTTGTTCAAGCACAACAAGTAGTATCGAGTTTCTTCTCTCTTGCATCCCAGAAAACAAAGCAGAAAAATCATTCTCTGTTCTTGCCACAATAAAAACCCCAGGTAAACCTTCCTTCAATTGTGGCAATCATTGCCTTTTCTTATTTTAAAAGAAAGTAAATATTATCAAACCGGAACGAGTCACTGCGACACTAAAGCCAGCACGCTCAACATGGGCCACTTTGGCCCGTTATATTTTGTGATAAAGCAAATGAGAAAACATATCGCACCCACATTTTGCCCGACATAAGCAGACTTCCATCCCAAATTTTTTTCAAAACTGGAACCGGTGTTTTTTAAATTTCATTTATTGAAAAAGAGCTTTTTTGAAAAAAAATTTGTTTAACTAGGCTTTTCTTCTCGTTTTTCATGCAGCAAGATAAAATTTTGAACAAATGTTGCAAAGAGAACATTTTATGCTTGACACTTTTTTCAAGTTTCCGTGTGAAATAGAAAATGCGCCAAGACGCATCAAAGTTTTAAAAATTTTCTGATTTGGGGCATGTTTGCAATTTTTTTCCATTTTTTTTCATTTGTGGACAGCATAAAAAAATGCATGGAACTAATTTACTGTAAAGCCTATTAAAATGAGCAGAAAAATTTTTTCACACAAAGTTTTTAGTTTGCATCTAATTTGGCCATGAAATTCAAAAATATTGTGGTAAGCAATAGGAGGACGCTCACGCTGCCACCTTCAACCATTTTTTTGGCTTGCTGGGAACGCCTTTCGGGAATCAAATTTTCGGTTCAGTGCAGTTTGAATATTCCTACATGACATTAAAAAAAAGACAGACAAAACAAAAATATCAAGCGGACATGCATGTTTGATCTCTCATGGAATCACCCAACAGCAATCGTGTTTTCTTTAAATTCAAAGCTAAAAGATGCTGAAAACTACAGCAAAAAATCTCATTAATTACCAATATGGCGGCACTACCTGTTGGTGGTGAATTATATTACTGAAGTGATACTAAAGCTCAGAGAGATGATGTACAGCAGAGTGCTGTGGGCATTGGTTCACACAGCCATGGCTTTCAGCAGTCAGTTACAAAAATGAAAGAGGATGCTTATGAATGCATAAGGGCAACAGTTGGTAGCTGATTACTTCATTAATACAAGAAGCATTAAAGAAACTTCTATTACAGTAAAACCTCAATACAGCAAAGTCACATCCAACACAAAAATATTTTCGTTATATTCGATTATCATTATAAGCATACACACCAACATTGGTTCAAAAAGATTGCAATCCAATCTATGTGAAATAAATGCAAGCATACTGCCTCCAACAGGTCAGCAAAGGGTCTCCTACAGATTTTGATCGCCCGTCAACAGCTTGCCATGTCGATGCATGGCACGGGGACCCTAGATTACATAGATGCACTTTGCACCATTGTTAATACGCAACCGTGTAATCAGTGTGATCAGACAGGACCAGCAAGCTGGTTTGCCGGCTGTGGTCTAATCACAGTTTTCAAGTTGATTTCAAGATTTCAAGTTGTCCTTGCTGAATACTGTCACCAACAGATTTTTCAGACTCTGAGAACTAGGGCTGCACTTGGACTCAAACTCCATAACTACTATGGCTGCTAGTCTATCTCATGCATGTGATTTCCCGCTTTATGACTAATGAGCTCTGCTGGTACAGACATAGTGATGGTGGCTTCTCATGATGGCTTGTCACCAGCCACTCTGGCAGCCATTGGCAAATGTGTCACAAGTGTACTTGCATACTTGCCTAGGCTGCTACACCTAACCAGTACCACTTCATCGGGAGTCGGCAACCAAATTTGCGATTTGGTGCCAAGTCAACGTGGTGTAAATCTTTTCTTCGTGGCCGCCATGTTTGCGGCATCACACGCACGGGTCATGTTGGAAAAATTGAGCGACATTATGGGAGATGTCCTAAATTTCAGTTTCTCTGTGTTTCCAAGGACAGACGGTGGTGCTGCAGAAATGTTTGAATCGTGCAGGTAGGAAGAAATCAAGCAGCTGAAAATTAGGTCGACAACTGTGTGCAAGACTTTATTGCAATAGCAATTATAGGGACACTCCAGGCAAATTTTCGCCGTTGCTGTGACATTCCATACAAATTCCAAGTGCAATAAGATCCTATCGTGCCCCACGGTACCGTATACTATAGGTGCGAGGGAAAGCATGAGAGGGTGAGCCGAGAAGGTTGGTGGCTTGATGCACACCATCTTCCCACTCGACCAGTGTTGTGCGCATGGTGCAGCCATACACACCCTATCTTGGAGGATTTCTGCTGCGGGTACAAAAACTATGTGAGCCACGATGGCTGGTACCTTGATATGCACTGTGTTCCCATGTGCCTAGTGTTGCAGGTTGCAAAATCTCAAGTTTTGGAGACGCACTGAAGCTAGAGGCAGCACAATACATTCGCTCGCTGCTGCTGCCTGTCTTCATCACGCCAGCATTCTGACAGTGATCACTTGTTCGCAGTCATTAAATGGAATCTGTTCATATTTGCCTGTGCGCACTTTATGCCATGCTTGTTAATTTAGTATGCAAATGTTTACTGCAGTTTATACAGCTGATAAATAACAATCTTACTTCGTATAGCTGCTTAATAATTTGCTATCGCAATCAATGCTTTGCCTTTTGGGCGAAACTGGGACTTCTTTGTTAAAATGTCAGGCAGGTGCAAACAATTTCCTTCCCTACAACCGATACCATACCAGACCCTGCATTTTTGGGTTTGTTATTTAGGGTTCTTTATAGCAGAACACTCCATTGAAATAATGATGACCAGCCAAATTTTACATTTACTTCGCTATATCTGATAATTCATTATAAATAACTGTGTATTTAGGCTCAACTGTAAATATTTGTGAAGTGATGCCCTTTTACACCAGACACTTTTTCCACAGCTTTTTAAAAGGATGTCATGGCGCTCATTTAAGAGCCATCACTATAAAAAGACGTAGCAGAGGCTATAAATTGAAACTGCAGTTAAATGAGTAGCTGCACCACAAAGTAAAATGTTAAAGTAGTACCCCACAATGCACATAAAGATAGCAAAAACAAATTTAAGAATAAAAGCTGCACTAAAGTACTTAACTGCATTTATATATGAAAAGGCATGCTATAGATGTAAAGCATAACCAAATACACATTGCCTAAAGTCATGTCTCTTCTCATCTCATACTGGGTACACGAGGTATTTGAGAATGCAGTGATTACTTCAGGAATAACAAAAGCATTTCAAACATGATTAACTATAGCTGCTCAAAAGTTTTTACATTGTCTATTTTACTGCTGTTTTCGAAGTCTGATCAATAAAACCATTTTTACCGACAATACCTGACTTAATTCAGCTTTAAAAATGACTATGCTTTGTTCAGACGGTACCTGTTAATATTGGCCACTTTTTCCACAATAGTAGCCTTTGGCGGGTTTTTATTGCGTCCCTGTTCAAGGTTCAAGCACTGGAAATTAGAATCCTGCGCTGAGGTTGATGTCACCACAGAAGTGCAAAACCAACCACTGTCGGGTCATGCAGGCCATATGGGAGGAATCAAATCCATGACGTATGACTGATGTGCAAGTCCTTGTGCAAAGAAAGCCTACATGTTGATTCTACAGCCTAAAGCTACTTGGCAGTGGCTAGCACAAGTTTCCAAGAATTTCACTCATGATGGTTCTCTATCTGCTGTACAAACTTAACTGTCTGAGTGGTGCCTGACCACGGGCACTATGTACTTTCTCTTTGTCACAGATGACAGCTCACTAATTGAACCCGTGAGCTATTTTTCAGGCCAAAAACAGATTTCAACAAATTCAAGAAAGGGGAAGACTTCAAGGTGTCTAAGAATGTGTACTTATACCCATCTTGTATTTCTTTTGTCAAAAATAAATATTGATTGATTGATTGAAAAAAAAAAAAAAGGTGAAAAGGTCTGCAAGCATTTTCATCTCCTCTGTCAGAGCGTAAGCTGCTACCCTGGACTAAATGTGCTAGCAGGTGACAGAAAGGTTTATGAAGATGAAGTCAAATGCCAAGACAGACAGAATGAGAATATAATATCTACTGTGATCCAGAGCTGTGTTCGCAAATACCTCGTACACACTGTATGAATGGCACCTGTTTACACAGACAATATGTCACACATGTTCACAAAATGTGGAGTTATGTCAGCCAAGTAATCAGAAGTACAAGTGATAAACAGCATAAAAGTTATGAGCAGGGGAGCTATAGAACATACAAGAGCAAGAGAAGGAACTACAGATTTCAGCACTAAAAACACCCAACACTAAGGTGCATAGCGCCACCAATCATGGCAACAGCAATCTTATGATGCTGCACAGGTCAGTTTTCACAACTTGTGGAAAGAACAGAAAGAACTTGAAAACTATGACTAATTTCTTGGCATTGTGAGCTGGCAAGTCAGCGCATGCTTACCGCAGTGAGGGCGGCGGTGTGGTTCTCTCCACAACAAATGTGCTTGATTCTCTGGGAGCGGAGAGGCTTGAGCACGGTTGGGTGCACCCGATCCCTCTGGTCGCTCAAACCTAGCTGGCCGCAGCTGCCAATGTAACCCATTGAACATTGCTTTCGAAAGTAGATGAACACAGGCTGGACACATACAAAAGATGCACTGTCACGAGTTCGTCTACTTATCAGCATTTAATATAACAGGACTAGCTTCTGTACACATGGCATGAGGTGTGTCTGCATCGACGTCATAGGGTTCAGAGAGACTGGAAGTGCAGAAACTGCCATCAGAGATATCAAATGGTAAGGCATTAATACCCCTGTCACAGTAGACATTTTAATGTCATTATATTTCAATGACATTCGGTACAACGAATGCCATTTGACCCGTGGTGGAGCTGCACAAGAAAAATTGATGTCATTTGGTCATGATATCAATGGCGACCATTGCAAAAAAATATGGTGAGAAAAGTAGAAAAAAGTACAGCAAAACCTTGTTAAACCGTACCCGCTTAAGCAGTAGTTTTGTTTAAAACGTAGTAAAGTCCAATCCCCGACTCAGCGGCCATTTAACATAATGCGTGTTGTATCCGCATAAACCATACCAGCTCAATGCGTATGTATCGGTTAAAACGTAGTGTTTCCACTTTTCGTCGTGCAAACATGGCGGTGCGTTATTTCCATCGGGCGGCCCGGCAGAACAACAAGCCTCAGAGATCGGAACAACAGTCTCCAAGCGCACTGCACGTTTGCGCATGAAGGCACATCAACATCACTTCGGCACTGTGCCAGAGAGCATTGTGGCGTCGTGCAACCAAGGACTCACGTCATGTCGAAGCTCGAATAAAAAGACACCGGGTGCTCAGCATGGAAGGAAAATTAGATATCGTTCATGCTATTGAACGTGACACGAAGTCGGTGCTGGCACGCGACAGGGATCTGCTGTCGACTACGGTGTGTGGCATTTGGAATGCAAAGCAGTTGCTCGGCAGCACTGCTGCGACCGCGAAAAGATGTCAGCTTTGAGGTTCGACTTTTCGCCATCGCTGCCTCTGTTGTTGCCGAAGTGTCGACTAGCAACAGTGATGAGGACGACACGGAAAGCAACAGCACGGGCGATTCAGGCCTGACAAGGGTAGAAGCTACACGTTACGTCAGCCTCCTGAATGCAATCGTCGTGACGAGAACAGTACCCCTCAATAAAAAAAGGCACCCCGCAACTTCTGCAGCACTATCGCGCATGTGTACGGAGAACGCCAATGAGGAATCTGCCATACGAGTGTTTGCCGAGAAAAGGGGGCTGCTGAAACGCTGGCTCGCAGCTTCAGTAAGTTTGAGGCTGCTGTCGTCGCTGCTAGGCCGCCGCAGCATCAAATGAAAATAACACTTTTGTCGTGCGAAGTGAATAAACACTGCATGTTTTTTCCCCTTTCATCGCACTCTCTCCGAGTTCCGTTTTTAACAGGTAAGTGGGTGATCTCGTGGTATTTCGGTTAAGCAGTACTACCATTTAGTACGTACTTTTTCCGAGCTCCGGCCAACTACGGTTTAACGAGGTATCACTGTATGTGTAGAATGTCTGAAAAGTAAATCTATTTTAATATAAACACGGGACATCGCTTCACTGAAATAACACGCATATAAAACTTCTAATTCCAGAATGTCTGGCCACTACAAGCTAAAACAAGGCTTAGCGAGTTTCTGGTCATAGCCAGTTAACTGAAAACAAGCTATATGACTGGCATGGCAGCGCTGAACGACGACGCTCAGTTGTAGTAGGTGAAGCAGTTAGTTGATGCGTATTTTGTATTGCAAGCAAAGCATACTAATCAGAGGAAGAGGCTCGATCGTCAAACGGATGCAGATGCCATTCAAGAAGCTGGAAACACGTGCATATAGGCGCCCAATCACTTACATTATGGATGACTAGTAAAGCAATGACCGCCAGACGCCACTGAGGTGGAGAGTAAAAACACTTTGTGACAGCCTGCCGTACAGCTTTTCTCTAGTTAAAATGACAGAAGCTTTAAACCATGCCATATTAATTACCTCTTTACATGAATGCTTCTGAAGTTGCGAATGTGCAGTGTCATATTTTGCCTTGTCTCTGGGATAGAGTATACATTCACTTTGAGTGCGAAGCCGAATGAGTTTCTCGAACTCATTCGATTGTGGAAGTCATTCAATTCTAATGACATTAAATATTGTTATGTAGCAACCTAATAATATCATTCGATGCTAATGCCATCCGATGCTGATGCCATTCTATTCGAATTACATTAAAACGTCCATATCATGAGAAGCCAAACACTGACACCAAGGACAACATAAGGGAAATTACTTGTGCTGAATAAATGAAATAAAGAAACGATAAATTAGTGGAAATTAAAGTGGATGAAAAAACAACTTGCCGCAGGTGAGAGCCGAACCCACAATGCGAAGGTTGTGGGTTCGGCTCCCACCTGCGGCAAGTTGTTTTTTCATCCACTTTAATTTCCACTAATTTATTGTTTCTTTATTTCATTTATTCAGCACAAGTAATTACCATTATGTTGTCCTTGGTGTCAATGTTTGATGGCTTCTCATGATATGACTAATAAAAATCGGGCCCCTCCGCTAACCCCCTTTCTTCTCGTTTATTAGAATGTCCAGTGTGACATAAGTCACTTTGGTTATGCAAGGAAGTAACACATGTAGTGTCTTTCCACTATGAATGCACCATACCTGCTCCTCTTTTTCATCATATTATGTTCCAATCTGGTGCAAAGTGCATAAAGGTACGAGAGCAATGCATATGCAAAATATCTGCCCTGAAAGCTATCACACAGAGCAGCGAGACTGCCACTGTGACCCAACCTGCCATACTTTATAGTTACCAAAGTGGGCTTATTATAACAGCTGTAATAAAATCTCATTACTACTACAGCAGGCCACAATGTTTGAAGTTCATAATACAGATCCAAAAAAACAATTCTTTTCAAGCAACTGAATGGCAGATAAGCATAACAAATATAAAAAATTAACACCTGTAAAAGTATAAAAATTTCATTTCTGCAGTGCCCCCACTAATAACGAACAGTGCCAGCGCTAATATGCTGCATGCCTATCTGCAGTGACACCCGGAAGCAACTGCTGTTCCCCTGGCAAACTTGGAGTGAAATTTCAAATTTTAATATTTGCATACCTGCCAACCTGAGAACATTAAAATTAGTAAAAAATCATGGGCATGATTAGCAACCGGGGAAGGGGGCAAATAACACGTGTTATGTGTTATGTGCCAGAACCACAATACGATTATGAAGCATGCTGTAGTGGGGGACTCCGAATTAATTTTGACCACCTGGGTTTTACCATGTTGCACCCAATGCATGGTACGCAGGCATTTTTGCATTTCACTCCCATCAAAATGCAGCCGCCGTGGCTGGGATTTGACTAGGCAACCTCGTGCAAAGCAGCACAACGCCATAGTCACCAAGCCACCACGGCGGGCATTATTTTTTAAAGTTCGCACAGAGCCATACCTTTTGTGGCACACATATACGAACTTCATTGTCAATTATTTAGCTTTAGACACAGCACACAAGCAGCCGCAAACTTGGATCAGCAGTAAGTCACAAGCAAGACACTGTTTTTGATCACAGCGACTTTTTCAGCAATTTTTCTGCTGCCAATTTTGCCTGCTGTAGAAACTTGTCTGAGCAAACGTGCTCTAAATATCACCCTCTGGTGTCCTTTCACCATCAGAAGACTTTCAAGGGTATGGTCAGAGACTAACGAGTGAAACATTTTCGGAAACATAAGTTTTTGTGAACCCTGATGCAAAATTCTTAAAATCATAGGACAAGCCCAAATTCGTACACATTACAAAAATTTTAGGAGAGTTCGCAAGTATGTACTTGTAGCAAATGATTGCACTGAAACTAACCCAAGGTGTCCATAACTTTTATGCAGACTATGTAAAACATTATAAATGCCAAGAAAATGCAGCACTTGCATACCATGACCAACGCACCAGGATCTGGAAGAGCATGCATGGTGTCTAGCCACCTCAGCATCAACCACAAGCTCTGCCAATATTATCATGGAATGTGGGCCACATTTTCCAACAATCAATTTAAGCTTTAATCTTTTTGCCCTTCACCATTGCTTGGATGGCACTGTGCCCGTGTTATTGCTTGGATCAGCCACTAGGTGGGCCAGATGGCAAGAAAAAGATTTAAAATGAAATTGACTTTTACAAAATGCAGCATCAGGATAGGTTTTATGAGGAAGGTAGTCTGTCAATCTGAAACGTCCCCATTTATAAAGCTTTTGGCTATATCAAATTATTTATGCAAGCTTTAAATTTAAATCCTTTTGAATTACTGCAGTGATGCAATTTACGGCTGCACATAATACATGAGACTGCACTGATATGCAGGACCAGTTCCAATATACAGATGCAACAAGCCCCAGTAAAAACACAAGCCAAAAGAAGCATTGGGCGATTGGTTACACCAAACAAAAAGCAGTAGAGTTATTTACAACTAGTGATATACTGCTACATAGTGAGTATGGACATAAATATGTAGCATGTTAGTGAAGAAACTTTGAAATACGCAATACACAACTAAATACACTGCCAAAATGGTGTCGGAAGTCATTGACTGAGAAAGTGCTTGAGAACTCATTGATATATATATATATATATATATATATTATGATTTTACATGCCACAATCACAATTTCATTATGAGGCACACTGTAGTGGCAAGACTCCGGATTAATTTTGACCACGTGGGATTCTTTCATGTGCACCCAACGCATAATACACGAGCATTTTTTTAATTGCATCCCTATCGAAATGATATTGCTGAGGCCAGGATTGGATCCCGCGCTCTTGGGGTTAGCAGTGCAACATCTAAGCCTCTACGCTACCACAGCAGGTGAGAACTCACTGATCATAACATGTTGAGTACAATGTTTGGCTTTAAAGCCTGTAACATATATTTCCTAGGTTTCACTGCTGGAATTTTACCACAGCTTTGACAATGATGCATCAAAATTTAATTATCACCTCAGATATCACCAACCAAACCAACTAAATGAGTTGGTGTGCACAAAGTTTTATACAATGCTCAGAGGAGCAAGTGGTTGCAGCCTAAGCACCTATAATATGGTACCTTATGAATCCTCAGCATTGTCCTGCACTCTACTTACACCTAGAAATTAGTTAATCAACTGCACCATGTGATCTACATCTTTGCTGGCTCAATTCTGCCCATTATTTGCAAAGTGCTGAATGCACATTCATGAACTTTGCAATCCACCTACAATGACGGGCGAAAAGCAAAACCTGATCGTTATAAACATATATTATTATATCTAAGCTCATTTGATACCCCTGCAGCTTCAGTGATGTAAATACTACTGCTACTGGAGCTGCTACTGCTATTTTCGAGTTCAAACTTTTTAAGTTACCTTCAGGATGAACTCTGCACATAAATTTAACAAAGAGTCCTTTCTGGTGGTGATACATTCCTTGGAAGCTCTTTAATTATTCCACATTTCCAAATGTTTTGACTGCAAATTTAGCAGCACTACAGATGAACCTCAATTTAAGGAAGTCTAATTTAGTGGTCTGCTACCTAATAAAGTTTTTACAATTACAGTGAGGTGCTACAAGAGAAGGCCTTGCATTATTTCTAATTTAGCAAAGCAGTTGTAACTTTGCACTGCAGTTTTGCTTTAATAAAGCCTTTTCAAAGCGCCCATGTACTGTGGTGGCCTTCATGAGAAGGAACGACAAGGATCATTTTCCAGCAGTGCACCAACGTTAATGCCTGCACTGGGAATGTTGCATTTATGCTCATGGATTGCATTCCGAGATATTGACCCCTTTCTAGCAAGGCTAAAAAAAAAAACAAAAAAGTAACTGATTCCATTCTATAGCAGTCAGGTGGGAACCATGCATGGTGTCTGCTGCAGCTAGGCTGCAATAGTTTCTGGCTTAGTATATTAAACAATAATCACACCTTGCTTTCCACTATGGCACAATTAACTAGTCACATCTTCTACAGACAAACCAAGTTCATTTCATGCCGACAACACTTTCGTTTTGTAAATTAGTCAAAGCCGCAAGTGTTGTGTGCTCATCAGAAGGTTGGCGTACACTGTGCACCAGTCTGCAGTGCACATTTTTATGTGAATGTGAAAGTAACATTAATAAATAATAAAAAATCTCACACAGTGGTTGAGTATCATGGCTTGCTTTCTTAAAAACAATGCACTTCAAGATTAAATGCACTTTGCTGTAACATTAACAATGGATGTCTGCTGCCAGCAGGACTGATTTAATTTAGTTTCTTGAGATTACATGGCTGCGCAAACTGAGTCTCAACATTGTAACTACATAATAAGTACCTGAATTTATATGCACGTTAATTACAAGTGCTCACTCATAGCCTGCTACCTTAATAGACTTATATGAAAACATTTCAAATTGTAGAGTAGGCTGTTTATAACTTAACTCACCACAGATGCAAATGTCTGAATTAAAACAAAGGCATCAGTTTCCTAGTGCGAGCCCATGTGTAACAAAACATCAGTACATCCTAAATGAGACATTTAGAAGACACCAGGATTCTCCCTGCAAAGGACAGTGGTGACTTAGACACCCATAAGAACAGTCTGCTGTCCAACCACTTCCCTATTTGCACCACTGATGCTAAATGTGAAGGTGATACCCATTTTATATAATGCAAGTCCTCATGCACAAGAAGCATTCATGGTGAATATAAGCACATACTACAGGCAAGGGAGTGATGAGGGAAGTAACAAGAGAAAAAAAATTAAATTATGGGGTTTACGTGCCAAAACCACTTTCTGATTATGAAGCACGCCGTAGTGGGGGACTCCGGAAATTTTGGCCACCTGGGTTTTTTAACGTGCACCTAAATCTAAGTACACAGGTGTTTTCACAATTCGCCACCATCAAAATGCAGCCGCCGTGGCCGGGATTCGATCCCGCAACGTTGTGCTCAGCAGCCTAACACGTAACAAGAGAAAGTGCACCATACATGGGTACAATGCTTTGTGCTTGGTTACTGTTCTAAGTGCACCCCAGAAGCTCTTTGTCACTCAATCTGCATGTCTTCATTATTTCATTATTTTCACCATGCGCACGCCTATGTCCTTGCGCCCTCATAAGTGCACTTGTTGCCTAGCTCCTTTGCAGGGTTTTTCAACAACTGCAATATACCTGGTATTTTGTTTCGCATAGCTGCATTCAAAGCAGTGTGCGTATACATTCAGTTCTATGGGAGGAGCCCTGCAAGCTTACACTACAAGGGCTTGCTATTTCTACTGCTATAACAACAAAGAACTCAATTTAATTAAATTTTCTGCCCAATTTTAAGCCCCAAATACGACCTCATTGAACTAGCTTCGACTGTATTTATGCAACATGGCCAATATTGTCTGGCAATGCTAACATTTGCCTAATATTCATGTGAATCCAACAAGCCCAAGAAAGAATGGGAGAAATGAACTTCTCTTTCTTTTTTTTTTCTTGCTAGTAGGAATAATGAGTGAAAGAGAAATACAAGTGGAAGAGAAAAACAACATGGCGCCAGAAGGGGCCAAACCAGTGGCTCCCTCGACAAGAGGTTTCACAGTGAGCCTCAAGTGACCCCAAGCAGGCAAGGACTGAGCAAAGCTGAAAGCAAAGCCCACACACAAAAAGAGACAGAAAAAGATCTTTACTTTTGAAAGTAAATCAGATGTAATGGTGATAGATAAGGGGTATTCACACTTCCTCAGAATGCCCTTACACACATGCTTCACAATAAATGCGTTTGTGATAAATGCAATTACACAAGCACCTGACAAGAACCTGACCCAAGCACCGGACTTTTAGGCTGTTGTCATTTATTATAGGGTGCAGAAATTGCTAATTCACTGAAACTCCCTTTGACAAGTGTTCGAGGTGAAATGCAAAAGAAGTCTGGCTGCATATGCAAAGAAATCTGCCTTTTCAATGTTTCACAGTGCATAGTGTTCCAGTTATTGCAATGCCAAGCTCTATTCCTCCACAAAGAATGCAAGAAGTGGGCAAAGTGACACATCTCATTGAAACTGCTTTTCAATGGCATTCCATTACTTGCAATTACAGGCTCTAATACTCCCCAAAGTACTTGCAAAGGTTATCATCAAAGTGCTTCACTACATGTGGCTCAACTGCATTACTGCCATGGTGCCGTGGTTCGAACACCTAACTCACAAATGAAGGGCCACAAGTTCAAATCCCACCCTGAGCCGAATGCATTACTTTTTCCACAAAAAATTTATGGTGACGGACCAACCAATTGAAGGAATGTTTTACATGACCTGTTTGTTATCTGTGTAACAACTATCACCATTGAAGGACTCACCTGTTGCGTCCCCAGACAAAGACTGTACCTGACGGTGTCAGGCCAACACTGTGCGTGGCGCCACAGGCCACTTGGGCAAGAGGCACACCTACCAGGTGGGTCACTCGACGTGGCATTCGCTCGTTTCCTGTCGAGTCCCTGCCAAGGCCAAGTTGGCCAGAAGTATTTCCACCCCAGCTGAACAGCTCCCCATTGTTAGCCAAGGCAAGGCAGTGCACTGCACCACATGCAATCTGCACAATGTGCAAGGTGGCCAACTTCTTGATCACTTTAGGCCGCAAACGACTCTCCTCCTCAGTTCCACAGCCCAGCTGACCATTGCGGTTGCAGCCCCAAGAAAACACTTGACCAGCATCACTAAGGGCCAGTGAGTGTGCTTCCCCACAGGCTACTGCTCGGATCTCATGTGCTGCAAGGGCAGCCACTTGTTCTGCACAAGACACAGATGTAGAGGCATGTCTGAACATAAATTCAAGAAGTGCTCTACGACTGATGGAATTGCTAGAAAAGAAAGATCTAGAAAAAGAGGACAATTTGCGTCATGGCATAGATAGAGTAAGGGAATGTCAGTGTACAGACAGCTAAGAAATCCATATGAGTACTTCAAACTTTTTTTTTTTGTACCAAGCTCCTTTTAATGGTTAAAAATCAAGGGGTTTTAAGTGCTAAAATCACAATCTGATTATGAGGCATGCCATAGTGGGGGAGTCCGGATTAATTTTGACCACCTGGGGCTCTTTAATTGCACCTAAATCTAAGTACTTGAGTGTTTTTACATTTCACCCCCATCGAAATACAGTCGCCATGGCCAGGATTTGATCCCGCGACCTTGTGCTTAGCAACACAACATCAAAGCCACTACGCAACCACGGCAGGTCCTTTTAATTGTACATGTAGCACATAGTAGTAGCCCAAACCTTTCGCTATTTGAACAATCCTTATGCTAATTCAACGATCAGGATCTCAAGATAAACGTCTCAGACCAATAAGTTCTAAAACAGAATAGAAATGAAACAAATTGAAACAAATTAACCGATTTTAGGGCGTGACATCCTGTGTAAACACAGAGGCTATGAGAGATGCTGCACTGGAGGAGTTTGCATTATTTCTGACCATATAGAGTTCATTAACGTACTACTATACTCACAGAATGAAACGTCACAGGAAAATGTTGAAGTAGAACATTTCATAAGCGAAATAATAGAGTGCGATGTCGCAGAGTGCGATGAAGGAAAGAAAACAAAAACAAGAGCTTCTAGTTCCACAATTGCATGCACAGTGGCTGGATATCCAGCAGGGCAGCTATGATGTGCCAGGACAATGGGCCCTTGAAGAAAAAATGTACTTCAACTATCCAACAGCTAGCGTGATGAGCAGACCTTCGTTTGTACTGGTCGCTGAGCACAGATTTCATAATGTTGGACCGTACACCTAAAAGCCAATTAGAGTATCTCCTAAAGGTAAGTTTATTTCAAAAATAAAGTTTTAAATACCTTGACATCAGAACTCGGACAGCTTTTTTGTGGTTCAATAAAAACCAGTTTGCCTGTACACTTAGCATTCAATTTTATCATAGGCAGAATAAGCTTCTGTAGTTTCAAAAATATTGTTGTCAGTATTCACTTGCTCTGCACTAAATCTGTTCCTGTTCCATATTCACAATGTTGTTCTGTAATAAATGAAATGTTTGCCATGTGATTTTTTTCATGTGTTAAATATTATTCTCCCTAACTATCCTAAAGGAATTAAGCACCAATAGATCCTCTCCTCAGATTCTTTTGCTTCCTTGCAGTTCCTTAAGAACTTCAAATTGTCTTCCCCATGCAGAAGGGATGGTATTAAATCAAAATTTTTGAAGAACACTGAAATCTATATTTCCATTGTCACAAACAGTGGCGAAGACAAAAATAGTGATGTTCACGGGCCGGAAGGTGCTCGTTGAGAAGAGATGTGCTAGAAGATGGGCCACGATCTTAGCAGCGGTCACCGAAAAAGCTTGGTCGGTAATACTGACGATTGCGGCAGTAGCGTGAAATGTGGCCGGCTCAACAGCCAGAAATACAGACTGGTCGATCGTCTGGCATCCTCCACTCAGATGGGTTTCTGTAACAGGGTGTGAACCAGGGAGCGTAAGCAGCAGTAGCAACAATTGGGGCGGTGTAGTGTTCAGTGTGAGGACCAGAAGCACACATGGGGTGAAGTGCGTGACAGGTGGCTTGTGGAATGCCCATATTTGCAACCTCTTGACGGACGACGGCTTGAATGAGGGATATTGTCGCCAAATGGTCATGAGCAGGTGCCTGATAAGTGGCTGGAGCGATGGCTTCAAGCTCCTGGCGAACAATCCTGGTTATGTTGTTAGGCATCGATAACAGAGGAGGCGTGACGGGATCTTCGCATGAGGATGTCGCAGCCGTGTTCGGGAGTCTGGTAAAGCAGTGAGTAATGCACCTGCTTTTTGCTTGTTCAAACCGGCGGCATTCTGTTATGATGGAGTCAACCATGCTGCAGTGCTTACACATGAGTATGTTGAAGACATGAGCTATGCCTTTCAACACATGGCCAACCTCGTCCGCCTCTGGCATGTCTTTGTCGATGGTGCGACACAAGGCTAGCACGTCTTGGATATATGCCACATACAATTCCGTTGATGTCTGAGCTCTGGCCACGAGTTCGTGCCGGACTGTCATTTGTCGTACAACCAATTGGCCAAACAATTCGCACATGTTCTCCTTGCATACATACCAACTCGTCAGTTCTTCGTGTGTGTTACACCCCACGCGAGCTGTGCCCCGTAGGTAGAAAATGATGTTGGTGAGCATTAGCGTCTCATCCCACCTGTGGTGCTCGCTGACGTGCTCATGCAATAGGAGCTTATCGTCGATATCATTGTTATCCAAACCGCAAGATGTGCCGGGGTCGAGGGGATGCGAAAGGACCATGGTCACCAGAGCTGTGGGCGCGGGCTGCAATGACGGCGTACTGTTTTCGGCCATGGAGGCGGGAGAAACATGGCGTCCGCTTTGAAGATCCAGGGCTGGGAGGAATAGAGCCCACAACCTCCACCAAAAACGTGTTACGGGGAGTATTTACTCAAAACAAGTAAATGGCTAGCCCTTGGCTAGTCACGACTGCACAGGGCAAACAGGTTTTAGCAGGTCTTTCAGTCCGCCAGATGAGACTGACCCAGCTCCACTACAACGTCTTTGTCTTCGCCACTGTTCATGACAGTATTAACAGAACTTTGTTCACAGACCATCGCTTCTAGCCAGCTACACAGCGACTGGAAGGTGGGAAAGGTGGTAGTGTTGTTCAAATCTGGTGGTGCTCATTCCTCTCTTAACTAGAAACCTATATCACCAACTAGCGTCCATACTCCTCAAGTTTAGCCAAGTTCCTCGGGTCCAATGCATTTTTTTATGGCTAAACAGCATGGGTTTTGTATATCAGATTCACGTGAAATGCAACTGATTTGTTTTACTAATGAACTTTTCGCTGCTCTTGACAACGGGTGTTTCATCAATTGCATATTCCTCGATTTTCAGAAAGCATCTGGTCTTCAGCCTCCCCCAGTACTGTTTTAAATTAAGCAAATCAAACATTGATCACAATATTATTGCATGGATTGAAAAGTTTTTTTTAACAGAATGCAATTTGTTACAGCTAACAATTTAGATTCCCTTTATGTTCAGTTACTTCCGAGTGTACTGCAGGATCCTGTCCGCAGCCCTATTCTATTCTTAAATTATATTAGTTCATCTATTAGGCTATATGCTATGACTGCGTAATTTATTGCATAATATCTTCTGATGCTGATCATACAGCACTTCAGTCTGACCTTAACACTATCACACACTGGCGCAACGCATGGCAAATACATTTGAATGCTAAAAAAGGTAAAGTAATGAGAATTTTTAGAAAGTGAACCATGTGTAACCCTGCTCTTTTTAATATTGATGGTTCTGTGTTAGACGAAGTAAACACTTATAAGTATTGAGTTCATATTGCTGCTAACCTTCTTGGCAAAACCATGTTAACTATGTTATTAATAATGCTAATCACACGTTAGGTTATTTACGCCGCAGCTTTCCAAGGGCATTGTCATCTCTCAGATTAAAATTATATAGAACACTTGTAAGGTGTAAGCTTGAATATGCCCATGTTTGTGGGATCATAGTTAAGAATTTTTTATAATAAACTAGAATCGGTGCAAAACCATAGTACGCGTTTCATTTTGTCAAATTATTCCCGCTTTTCTGGTTTATCATCGCTGAAACTCATTTTGCAGCTTCCCAACCTCTCTTTGCATACGAACATGTCCTTTTTATCAATGTTCCAGAAGACTTTTCATAATGCACGCCTGAAAAATGAATTTCTCAGTGAGCCAATGTATTTGTCATGTCGTACTAACCACCGCCATAATGTTGACGTCCCTTTTTGTCGCACTAATTTATATTCTGATTCACTCATCACAAAGACAGCCAAGAAATGGAATTACCTGCCAACGTCTATCTTCACCATTCTCAATGCCTCTGCATTTAAATCTGCCACTGAAGATTACTGTATGTACTAACTGCTTATGACATGTGCTTTTTGTTTTCACCACTCCCTTCCGTAACACCTTTGGGCATTGAAATAAATAAATAAATAAATATATATATATATATATATATATATATATATATATATATATATATATATATATATATATATATATATATATATATATATAAGTGAAGAAAAGGTTTCTGATCAGAGTGGAGAAGGGGGGAGGTTCATGCGTGTGGCAGTGTTTTGCTGTCAAATTCAATGATAGGTCACTCCACAGCTACGACTGCATAATGTGATCTATAAAATCAGCATAACATTTCATACTAATGGCCAATGAAAATTAGGATTTTCATTCTTTAAATACAATTCAACTCTTCCCATAATCTCTACATAGCTGAAAGCTGAGCTGTATGTAACATGGAGAGTTTGGAGTTAGTAACATGGCGAAGCTCTTACAATTCCTGTCAACTCATGTGCTTCCAGCTTAAAGTTCCTTAGTTACAGTATGCAGCAACTGCCACAGCTCTTTTGCTAAGGGGGCCAACATTTATACAGGGTGTTTCTACAAAAACAAGCTGCACCTCTCATGGCGACGTAAGCAGAATGTCACCTTGAGAAGTGGCACTGCACTCGCTGCAGCCTCCCAGTTTTGGTTTGGCACTGTCTGATAGCCGAAATTCGGCGTGTCACAGTTCTGCGGGTAATCACATTTTTCCATATCAAAAAGTTGATATAGCTTGTACAGAGAGGTCCCTTTAAATTTTCCATAAGATGAGCCCAAGGAAAAAAAAAGTTTTAAAGTTAATTATTGGACTTTTGTTAATTGGTGAATAATTACCCCATATCACATATCACCCCGTGGTAGTGGTACCACCACTGACAGTATGTCTCCAAAGGAATCGCCCTTTTATTTCAAAATTGCTATTTTTAAATATTGCTTGAAGTCTTCATAGAAACACCTGGTATATGCTGAAAATGAACTAAAGTGAAAGGGTCACATACAATATAGCCTAGATTTTTTATCTACAAGTGATACTAAAACATAAATGGAATAAGTTATGAAATGCCCAAGTACCAATAATTATGCAAAACTCCTGCTACTTTTGCTTGCTTTTAAAAAAAAATCCCTCTGGTTTCCTTACCCAGCTTGCGCATAGAGCGATCCTGTCCTAGTTGGCCGAAGTCATTGGCACCACAGCTGTAGACAGATCCACTTGCTAGCAAAACAAGGGTGTGCTTGTGGCCACAAGCAACTTCTCGCACTGCCCGTGTGCCAAAACGCCTCACGCGCTCCGGCTGGCTCACTGGCGTCTCAGTATCCACCCCATCTGCAGGCCCAACAATCATTCAGAAGGCCACGACAAAATGCAACCACCATTTTGTAAGATTTAAACAGCAATATTTGCAAAACATTTTCTTAAAGGCTAAAAGTACATGGTTGTCTAGTTTTGGTTACTTGATGAGTAACTACACAGTTAGAGCCCTACATTATTCACTTTCTTCTCTCCCACTGCAATTTGTTCCATACAGTAAACTTTTGTTTAGTAAACTCTGCACAAAGAAAAAAAAAGAAACTTGTACAAGCCACTGCAGGCACCAAAAGGCATGAGGTATTTTCATTTGCAAGTGGGCTGCCATCTAACCATGGTCATCGGTTTTTCTTCACCTTTTCCTTGTGTGAGGCCCAGCTCTCCATTGGGCCCTAGACCCCAAGAATACAGCATCATCGGAGCTCCCGAGCCTGGTGTTAGCCCCAGTGATGGACTGGTTCTCCCACTGCCTCCACCAGTCCCTGCTTCTGAACGGGATCGCTTCATACTTGGCACTGCACCCACATAAAAGAGAACATTAAGCAATAATAATGTAGCCAACAGCACCAAAGAAAACTGGAGCAAAGTTGTAGATAGGCAAGATGAGAGCTGCAATGAAGTACAGCTGTTCTTTACACTTGCTAATAGAAGACAGGTAAAAAAAAAAAAAGAACATCAACAAACTTCCTCAAGTTTCGAAGAAAGAGCTACAAGTAATATCAGCTCAAAAACAAAAATAAAGTGAATGACATTTTTGTTGTTCCCTCAATGGAGTATTTTCCCCTACAGCATGACTTTTGCAAATATAACCTTGACGAGTGCACATAAAATGAGCACGTTCAATGCACATGCTGCTTCTCATAAAGATTACAACATGCAAAAAAAAAGTCCAGTCCTAAACTACCAGTCAAAGCATGCCAACAGAAAAATCCACTGCAGTGAACACTAGACATTAAAATATCAAATGCAATTTTAACAAAATGTACATGACTATCAATACACAAGAAAAATGTTTCAGAAAGGACTTCAGAGTTGCTGGTGATGCCTTCAGCCTTGAACACCAATGTCTTGATCAGATGGTACAGACTGGTCATCCCGTCTGCAGAAGCAGCAACGGCGTTTGTCGCCACATTGTCCCCGGGACGTACCAGTATGCCCTGGTGTCCAGATGACTGAAGTGACACGGTGTCCTCAATAGCCACCATGCATTATGTGTATGCCCTTATGTACCCCAAGTCAACCCCACCTCAAGCAGCTTACCCCACCAGTCCCTCTTTTCGAAAAGTCTCCCCTTTTGCACTCCAAAGAGCTCTTCATCAATAATTCACACAAATTTAGTTTATATGTCGTACTCTGTAATGAAATGGCGATGATCCAACATTACGACAGTTATGGTGACATGCGGAGAGCTCCACTGCCACAGTGGCAAAGTACAGATTTTAAAACCGGGAGAATGGCCGTACAAGCATTACAAATACAAAGCATGAACTACCACAAAGCATTGCCTACAACACACAGCTTTTACTTACAAAATATAGGAGCCAGAGTGGCCTGCTCAGGGCAATTTAGTGGGACTGATCAATTGCTCTCCTGACCAGGTACAGCCTCAGCACAACTCATCACTTGACAGCAGACCAAGACAAGATTAAAGGATTCAGTGAACTAAGCGTACACCGGCAATGCCCTTAGTAAGCCCACAGATGACATGTGCCTCCTTCTTTAATAAAGGACTTTCAATGAAGTGATCAGAATGAGCAGTGGGACTGCCAAGACATACCAGGGCAAAATCACAAGTAAGAATAGCCATAATGGAAAAGGAAAGGTCAGCTACCACAAAAGCTCAATAGGTGGAACAGCACATATCACTTATAGAGGACATAGTTTGCTACCCAACATAAAAAAGATGGGTTAGTTCATTGTCTATGTCAATGAAATCTACAGTGCACAAGCAGACAAATACTTACACCCTTCTTTGTACTCCTTCGCTAATGTGCTGCAATCTGCTTGCTTCCCACTACATCACCTTTACCATTTTCACCTTACCTCAATGTATTCAATTTTTAAGCATGAAAGGACCTGGAATCAAGAAATATGAATGCGCAAAAAGAAAAAGTTAAACTCAAGTGCTAGACTCAAGTATTTGGATATTCACTTCCCTAATGATGGCCGACACAATGTGCTAGCCTCATTTCCCACTTCATAAACATTAAATATACAGTCATTCCCACCGAGGTTGCACCGATGAGGCCAGCCTATTAGTGAATGACTAGATTATTAAAGCACTGATTTTAGTACTATCACAATCTCAAACAGTGACAGAACTCCAAATAAAATGCTTATAACAGCATATTCTAGCTGGAAATTAATTTCTTGCACTATTTCCCTTTTAAAGGATACCTCACTGATTTTAGGTATCCTCACCGATTTTAGGTATTGCAAACAGACAAGTGCAATGCATAGATCACTAGTTGCTGATAGCATCGGTCAAGTATCAAACCACAGCGCAACACGAGAACAGCTGAAATTTTGAATGGAAGCCTGTGCACCTTTTCCATCGAGGGAGCTCCACTTCCCACTAGAGAATCAAGGTCACCCGCATAAATGGTTCTGCACAACACCAATTATGGAACATGACATCAACAAATCATTCAATGCAGAATGTGCAAAACCACCACTGGAAGTGCACACGCAGCAAAAAAGAAAAAAAAAAGGAAGCGAGACTCATAGTGCAGTCTCTCATGTCTGATGCGGGACAAGGCAGGGAAGAAGGCATAGAAGCTCACCTCCTGGCACCATGGCAATGCAACATTATATTTCTTCCACCTCCTCTAGTGTTGAACCAATTTGAAAAATGACTGTGGTAAAACTCAACCTAGACTGCGTTTTACATAGAGTGTATAACCAAACTATTGGATGGGGTTCAGTGAAGGGTGCTTTAATGTCCAGGTCAATCATTTCGACAGGTCAACTGTCGAACTGCTGGCAGTCAAAGGGCTAGTGAGTATTCGGAACCTAATTATTCTAGATACTTGGAGCGCCAAGGCTGTGCAAGCAGCCTAGTTACAAGTCCTTCAGGCAATAGAAAACTTAATCCTTAATGCCTGTTTACACTATCTTTTTCCATGGGAAAATATATAATAACATTAAATTCTGACATTTTACATGCTATAACCATGATATGATTATGAGGCACACCGTAGTGAGGGCCTCCAAATTATTTTGGCCACCTGGGTTTCCCTAATGTTCACCCAATGCACGGTACACAAGCTTTCTTGCATTTCAGCCCCATTGAAATGTGGCTGCGAAGCAACTGACCACGGCGGCGGTCAGACCTGCGACGCAGCAGAGGGTGCTAAGAAGCACTGGCTCTGGACAGGCCGCCATTGGAATATGAACCTGGCAACGTTTAACGCTAGAACGTTATCTAGTGAGGCGAGTCTAGCAGTGCTATAGGAGGAATTAGAGGGCAGTAACTGGGATATAATAGGGCTCAGTGAAGTTAAGAGACCAAAAGAAGCATATACAGTGCTAAAAAGCGGGCACGTCCTGTGCTACCGGGGCTTAGCGGAGAGAAGAGAACTAGGCGTCGGATTCCTGATTAATAAGAATATAGCTGGTAACATACAGGAATTCTATAGCATTAACGAGAGGGTGGCAGGTCTTGTTGTGAAACTTAATAAGAGGTACAAAATGAAGATTGTACAGGTCTACGCCCCTACATCTAGTCATGATGACCAGGAAGTCGAAAGCTTCTATGAAGACGTGGAATCGGCGATGGGTAGAGTGAAAACTAAATACACTATACTAATGGGCAACTTTAATGCCAAGGTAGGCAAGAAGCAGGCTGGAGACAAGGCAGTGGGGGAATATGGCATAGGCACTAGGAATAGCAGGGGAGAGTTATTAGTAGAGTTTGCGGAGCAGAATAATATGAGGATAATGAATACCTTCTTCCGCAAGCGGGATAGACGAAAGTGGACGTGGAGGAGCCCGAACGGCGAGACTAGAAATGAAATAGACTTCATACTCTGCGCTAACCCTGGCATCATACAAGATGTGGATGTGCTCGGCAAGGTGCGCTGCAGTGACCACAGGATGGTAAGAACTCGAATTAACCTAGACCTGAGGAGGGAACGGAAGAAACTGGTACATAAGAAGCCGATTAATGAGTTAGCGGTAAGAGGGAAAATAGAGGAATTCCAGATGAAGCTACAGAACAGGTATTCGGCCTTAACTCAGGAAGAGGACCTTAGTGTTGAAGCAATGAACGACAATCTTGTGGGCATCATTAAGGAGTGTGCAATGGAAGTCGGTGGTAACTCCGTTAGGCAGGATACCAGCAAACTATCGCAGGAGACGAAAGATCTGATCAAGAAACGCCAATGTATGAAAGCCTCTAATCCTACAGCTAGAATAGAACTGGCAGAACTTCCGAAGTTAATCAACAAGCTTAAGACAGCTGACATAAGGAAGTATAATATGGATAGAATTGAACAAGCTCTCAGGAACGGAGAAAGCCTAAAAACAGTGAAGAAGAAACTAGGAATTGGCAAGAATCAGATGTATGCGCTAAGAGACAAAGCCGGCAATATCATTACTAATATGGATGAGATAGTTCAAGTGGCTGAGGAGTTCTATAGAGATTTATACAGTACCAGTGGCACCCACGATGATAATGGAAGAGAAAATAGTCTAGAGGAATTCGATACCCCAAAGGTAACGCCGGAAGAAGTAAAGAAAGCCTTGGGAGATATGCAAAGGGGAAAGACAGCTGGGGAGGATCAGGTAACAGCAGATTTGTTGAAGGATTGTGGACAGATTGTTCTAGAGAAGCTGGCCACCCTGTATACGCAATGCCTCATGACATCGAGCGTACCGGAATCTTGGAAGAACGCTAACATAATCCTAATCCATAAGAAAGGGGATGCCAAAGACTTGAAAAATTATAGGCCGATCAGCTTACTGTCCGTTGCCTACAAACTATTTACTAAGGTAATCGCAAATAGAATCAGGAGCACCTTAGATTTCTGTCAAGCAAAGGACCAGGCAGGATTCCGTAAAGGCTACTCAACCATAGACCATATTCACACTATCAATCAGGTGATAGAGAAATGTGTGGAATATAACCAACCCTTATATATAGCTTTCATTGATTACGAGAAAGCGTTTGATTCTGTGGAAACCTCAGCAGTCATGGAGGCATTACAGAATCAGGGTGTAGACGAGCCGTATGTAAAAATACTGAAAGATATCTATAGCGGCTCCACAGCCACCGTAGTCCTCCATAAAGCAAGCAACAAAATCCCAATAAAGAAAGGCGTCAGGCAGGGAGATGGTACGATTTCTCCAATGCTATTCACAGCGTGTTTACAGGAGGTATTCAGAGACCTGGATTGGGAAGAATTGGGGATAAAAGTTAATGGAGAATACCTTAGTAACTTGCGATTCGCTGATGATATTGCCTTGCTTAGTAACTCAGGGGACCAATTGCAATGCATGCTCACTGACCTGGAGAGGCAAAGCAGAAGAGTTGGTCTAAAAATTAATCTGCAGAAAACTAAAGTAATGTTTAACAGCCTCGGAAGAGAACAGCAATTTACAATAGGCAGCGAGGCACTGGAAGTCATAAGGGAATACATCTACTTAGGGCAGGTAGTGACGGCGGATCCGGATCATGAGACGGAAATAATCAGAAGAATAAGAATGGGCTGGGGTGCGTTTGGCAGGCATTCTCAGATCATGAACAGCAGGTTGCCATTATCCCTCAAGAGAAAATTATATAATAGCTGTGTCTTACCAGTACTCACCTACGGGGCAGAAACCTGGAGGCTTACGAAAAGGGTTCTACTCAAATTGAGGACGACGCAACGAGCTATGGAAAGAAGAATGATAGGTGTAACGTTAAGGGATACGAAAAGAGCAGATTGGGTGAGGGAACAAACGCAAGTTAATGACATCTTAGTTGAAATCAAGAAAAAGAAATGGGGCATGGGCAAGACATGTAATGAGGAGGGAAGATAACCAATGGTTGTTAAGGGTTACGGACTGGATTCCAAGGGAAGGGAAGCGTAGCAGGGGGCGGCAGAGAGTTAGGTGGGCGGATGAGATTAAAAAGTTTGCAGGGACGGCATGGCCACAATTAGTACATGACCGGGGTTGTTGGAGAAGTAAGGGAGAGGCCTTTGCCCTGCAGTGGGCGTAACCAGGCTGATGATGATGATGATATGTGGCCACCTTGGCAAGTAATCGAAGCTGCAACCTCTTACTTATCAGCGCTACTCCATAGCCACTAAGCCTTCATGGCGGGTCAAATACTAAAATAGGAAGGGAGTGAAATGAGTTGCTAAATATAGTGTCATGTTACACTGGAAGCAAAGATGTACCAATAGATGGTCTATTGAGAAGTTAGCTGTTTCTTTTATTTCAAGCTAAAGAATAAGCTTTCGACAGCTGCCTCCCCCATTCCTTTTCTTTTTTTCTGAGCTGTTATTCTGCCCTTATAATTCAGGCAATTAATTAAGGAAATATCAGAGACATCCACCCATTCTTAGCAATTGCTACAAAGGAAACCCATACGGGTTCCACAAAAGAAAAGTCTCGTAGTTGAAGAAAAATTTGTCCCGGTCCAGGACAAATCACAGAACTAACCGTTTTATGAATTGTGAAAATTTATGAAATAGCATCGTGTATCAATTTGGTTCAGCACTTTAATATACAGTTGATGCCAGTTGTACCAAACAGGTTCAAACTTGTTTATAAGAAACTATATTCATTCTTTATATATGAATATCTTATCTCCAGTGGAGAAAAGAAGCCAAGAAAGAATCCACTTGTTGATGATGTGTGGTGTGTTATGGCGCAAAGGCCAGGTTTGGCCAAAGAGCACCATGACAAGTGGTAATGCTAACGATGTATTGTGGATGGCGTGCACAATGAATTCCTCATGGTAGATGTGACATGGCTGTAAAAGGACCTAAAACCTGTCACTGTAAGTGGCGATGAATATATAGGTGCTAAAATAATGACGCTGACTAGGTGGTGAAGTGAGCTATGGCAATGGGCTTTCGTTAAAACATGATGCAATAAAACATAACACTGACACCAGAGTTTCAAGAGAGGCCTTGAATGCAGGGCTATTAGTCATGTGCTAAATGTTGACTGCCCAAACGATTTTCAGGGTGTCGGTTCTGGCTAAGAAGTCTAAGATTATTTGCAGATTAAAAAGCGGTTCATCGCTAAGAAAAAATACGGAGCGAAAAGGTATATTATCACGATATGCAGAAGAGAAATACTTTTTCCTCTCTGTTTCTATTACAGGGCACTGAATAAGAACATGGAGCACTATCAGACTATTACTGCACTTACAAGTTGGAGGATCGCCGCCAGTCAAGAGATAAGAGTGAGTACCGTATGTGTGGCCTATCCTTAATCAGCAAAGAAGCACTTCCTTGTACCGTGCTGTTTTCCCACTTATCCAATTTCCCAGTTTTGGCTTTATTATGTGAAGCTTATTCATTGCTTGTGTACCCCACTTGCCTTGCCAATTATTCCTCAATTTACGGCGTAGAAAAGGCTTTAGGTCTGTGGCAGGGATGGGGATATTTCCATCTGTGTCGCTAAAAGTTACTGACGTAGTGCTTTCATCAGCAGCTTCATTCAGCATATGACAATCACTTGATTGCATATATATAGGAAGCACAACAGACTGTACAGCTCACTAAGAATTGAGTTCTTATATTTTCTTGGACTAAGTAGGGCTTTGGCTACACTTAATGAATCTGTAAACACAATAGCCCTAGCAAGGTTTGTGAGCCTTATCTTTTGGATAGGCGAAAGTATAACGTAAGCTTCCACTGTAAAGATACTTGTGTGTGGATTTAGTGCCACGGGTACTGAAAATGAAGGTCCTAGAGCTGCGTAGGAAACACCATTAGGGGACTTGGAAGCGTCTCTATAGTATTCTGTACAGGAGTACTTCTCCTGAAGTTCATGAAAATGGAATTGTATATGTGCTTCTGACGCCTGCATAGATATTTCTACAAAAGAGATGTCGCATCAATGGTCAGCCATTGCCACGGTGGGGGCGAGTGGGTGCCATTAGGACATTCTCTGGGACTAAGATACCTGTTTCTTCTGCCAGTGCTATCAAACGAAGGTTAAACGGAGCCCAGATAGCCGGGCGGTTACGAAATAGCCTGGTAGTAGACACGTCACGAATAGATGAGTGACACGTCTTACACTGTAAACTAAAACTGGCCAAAGTAATTCCAATACACAAAGGAGGTAGAACTGATGATATTACGAATTACTGGCCAATCTCAGTGATACTAGCGTTTTCAAAGATTTACGAATTGTCAATTAATAACCTGCTGTCAAAATATCTAACCAAGTATCATATAATATCACCCTCACAGTATGGTTTTCAGAAAAATAAGACAACTCAGGACGCTCTTCTTGCCGTCAAGCAGCAAATAATCAGAAATTTTGAAGATCATCTCTTCACCTTAGGAATATTTCTCGATCTGCGCAAAGCTTTTGATTCCCGTTGACCACAAAATCTTAGCTATAAAATTAGATTGCTATGGAATTTGAGGTATCACATTGGACCTTATCAAGAGCTACTGATCATTTCGGCGCCAGTTTGTTAAAAAGACTGTACTTCTTCAAAACAGCTTGACATTAAACTAGGTATCCCCCAAGGCTCGATATTAGGCCCGTTACTTTTCCTCTTATATGTGAATGACATTACGAAACTACAAAGAACACCCACAATAACCATGTTTGCAGACGACACTAGTTTATTCTTTACAGGTATAATACTGCATGACAGTGAACATTCAGCCAATCTGTATTTATATGATTTATCCACATGGTTGCAACAAAACAAACTTCAGTTGAATGCAGTAAAAACAAAGTACATGATAATTCAGCCAATCAATAAGCATTAAAAAATTATTAACTTACAGTACAGAGGACATAACTTAGAACAAGTAACTGTGCAAAAGTTCATTGGGGTATGGTTTAGTGAAGAGTTGTCTTGGACCCCTCATGTCAATCATCTGCTCTCCGAACTCGCGAAGTCTGTTGGATGTATTAGAAAAATAGCTCCTCTTCTACCTCTTTGGCTAAAGCAATTACTATATTACTCGCTGTTCTATTCTAAACTTTTGTATGGCATTCTGGTCTGGGGAACAACGACACACGGGAACTATGATATGCTACAACTGCTGCAAAAACGTGTCCTCCGGATTTTTGTGAACCACACCAGCCCTATTATATTGTTGCTGACACAACCACTTTTTCCCAGATTTGTTGTTTTACCTGCAAATAAAGTCTATTTATGGATACTGGCACAGCAAATATATAAAATGAAACTCCACAGTATTTACACACCTGTCTTGGCGCAATATGATATCCGTAACCCCAAACGCAGAAATAAAAAAGTCAGAACAAATTATGGAAAACAAGATCTGGAATATCAGGTAATAGACATGTTAAATAACTGTGCTTCTATTTTTGATTTCTGCCTGTCCAGAAAAACGTTCAAACGTGAACTGCAGGCAATTTTGTTTTCCATTGAAATTGTTAAGTAACAATGATAAATGTAAATTTCCGTTTCAATTGCTGACTTCCTTTTACATGTTTTTGTGATATGAGCGAATATTCAATGTGATTTTTAAAAAAAACTGTCCATAGTGCTTAAGTACAGCCATATTGTATATGATGTATGCGTGTACTATTTGTAACGCAGCTTCTCTTTTTTGTACCAGCTATCTGCTGTAGACTGCCCCTTTTGTTACGGGGGCAGAGACCTCATCAGGCAACCATGCCTTTAGTCTCTGCCACCCGCAGGATGATGCGATTTTCCTGCAAAGAAAGAAAAAGAAAGGAAGGAAGGAAAGACGGACAGGCAGACAGACACATAGTCAGACTGAGTGACTGACATGGATGCTGCACGTCTGATTAAACCTTGAGAGTATAGGAAAAGCTTAAATATGTCCTTTGGAGATGTAATGGCCATTCATTACACTCTACATATAAGCTTTCCATGGGACTTGTCCTAAAAGTGCCTGTAGGCGCAGCAGAGCTATATACTATAGCTCCATAGTCGAGGCGAGACCATATAAGCTTTTGTAGAGGCTCAAAAGGCATCTTCTATCACTTCCCCAAGAAGTGCGGGACAAGAGCTTCAGTAAATTCATTGTCTTCAGACATTTTGCTCTAAGATACCTAAGGCGAGGAACAAATGTTAGTTTTGAGTCTAAGATGATTCCTAAAAATTTATGTTCATGGCTGACAGATAGCCGCTGTCCATTAACATACATAGCAGGGTCAGGTAATATACCTCTCTTTTTCGAGAATAGAACGCATGTGCTTTTTTGGGGGTTTAACTTAAATTTAATAACGTCAGCCCACTTAGACATATTGTTTAGGCCAAGCTGTACATTTCACTCACAGACAGAAATATTGCACGATTTAAATCGTATCTATACGTCATCCACACACACTGAATAAAACATTGTACGTGGTATGACCCTACCTAGGGAATTCATTTTTACGATGAATAGAATGCAGCTCAGCATACCACCTTGTGGCACACCTGTTTCCTGCTAATTGGACGAGATAACACATTACCAACCCTGTCACGGAACGTACGATTGGAGAGCAGGCTTTGAATCACGTTCAAGAGGTTGCCTCTGCCACCCATACCAGCCAGATCACAAAGAATTCCAAAACGCCAAGTTGTGTCGTATGCCTTCTCCATATCTACAAATACCTCTAATAAAAATTGCTTGCGCACGAAGGCATCACGGATTTTCGCCTCCATGCGGACAAGGCCGTCTGTTGTAGATTTACCCTCCCTAAAACCACACTGCAAGGGGTCTAGTATTTTGTTGCTTTCAAGATAATGAATTAAGCAACTATTCACCATTTTCTTGAGTTTGCATAGGCAGCTTGTCAGGCCTATAGGCCTGTAGCTGCTGGCCGAAGTCGGATCCTTGGCCTCTTTGAGAATAGGAATTATGACTGCCTGCTTCCAGGCAGATGGAATATAACTGGCAGAGAATATGGCGTTAAATAGTGATAGTAGCATTTTGTGTGTTTCGGTGTGTAGGTATTCGATCATCTCATAAACTAGTCAATCGTCTCTAGGAGCCAATATATTGCAACAGTTCGGTGCAGCCTGAAATTCCACCATATTAAATGGTCGATTGTAAGGTTCATTTTTATTTCCTTTTTGATCCTGAGGCTGTCGTTCCGTTTTTCACTGATATCTTATGAATGTATCTGAGTAATGGGATGAACTCGAAATGTACTGAAAATATGCCCCTAGAGAATCAGCTTGGTCCTCTAAAGGTAGAGGATGGGTTTCGCGGCCTTTTATTTTGTTCACCCTATTCCAGGCTTTCTGTTCGTTTGTATATGAATTGATGCTACTGATGTATTTTTCCCAACTTTCCTGTTTAGCACGGCAACGTGTTCTACCTAGTGACTTTACTTTCTTGAAATTGATCAGGTTCTCGGCAGCTGCAGATTCGTGAAGATGACTCCAAGCCTTATTTTGGTTTCTACGAACTTCCTTACACTCCGCATTCCACCAGGGAACACGTCGTTTGGAGAGCGATCCATTGGATTCAGGGACACATAGTGACGCCGCATGAAGAATAAATGCTGTCAGATATGCCACTGCATCATCAATAGGAAGTGTAGAGATGTCTTCCCAGGTCATGCGGTGAGTTCTTTATAACGTTTCCAGACGGCTGACTCAACTTTCCAGTGGGGGACGCATGGAGAGCATTAATCATGTTTTGTTGCTTTTATGACAGTCGGAAAATGGTCGCTCCCATATGGACTTTTGAGCATGTTCCACTCTGGATACGGTGCGAGTGTACCAGTAGAATGCTTAAATCAATCGATGAAAATGTTTTGTTTCCCACGCTATAAAATGTAGGCTCCTTTATATTAAATAAGCATGCACCTGTAGTGAAGAGAAAGCTTTCTACTAAGCGTCCTCTAGCATCACGATGACAACCTCCCCAAAGGGTGTTGTGTGCATTAAAATCTCCCATGACAATATAAGGTTCCGGTAGTTCATTAATAAAGCTTTGAAATTCTGTTTTTGAAAGATGGTAGTTCGGGGGGATGTATAGTGAGGAAATTGTTACCAGTTTATTAAACAGTATCACACGGACTGCAACTGTCTCAAGGGGCGTTTTAAGCTGTAACTGACGGCAAGCAACACCCTTATCTACAATTATTGCCACACCACCAGACGAGGCACGGGCGTCGTTGCGGTCTTTTCGGTAAATGGCATACTGCCGGAGAAAGTTCATGCGTGAAGGATTAAGATGTGTTTCTTGGACATAAAGCACCTTTAGATTGTACGTATTTAAGAGTTCCTTAATGTCATCAAGGTTGTGGAGTAAACCCCTGACATTCCATTGCAATATTTGTGTATCCATAATGTATGAGTTTTGTGCTATGTGTCTAAGAGATATAGATTAGATTAGCTCACGAGACCTCTCCAGGCCCTGTGATACGGGATTTTTCTTTCTTCGCAGAGCGCTCGAGGGAGCTGCGCCATTCCTTGGGCGTCTGAGACGCCGGAGTTGTGCTCGTATCCATCACCTCATCTGAGGCGGTGGATACTGCCCAATCCATTTATTGAAAACAAAGCTATGCATAGTAGTCAGTAATTTTTGCTGATGCCCTAAAGTGCTCCTCAGTGTCACAAAAAATGGCATTCTCAATCTGCTAGATCATGTAGACCTGCTCCAGTTCACTTCTCAATTTTGGCACAGTAACGAAAAAGCGCATCCACCATAAAAGCAGTGAGTCATGAAGCATTGCGGGATGCAAGGAAGCACCTTCCTCGTCTGGCAGCTGACACCCCGAGTTCAATATATCCCATGTCCAGTTCATTATGAGGGGAAGATCTTAAATAATAAATCTGCAAGTTTCTGTTTGATATAGAGAATAATTTATTTTATTCAAATTTGTTATTTCATGTTCAACTGTAATTAGCAAAACCAGAAAAACACGCAAATGTTAAAATTCTACACATTCAAAAAAATCTACTTTGTTTCAGAAATGTGTGTATGTACAGAACATGATTTATTTCATTAAACAATTGAGCAGCCACATTGATTTGCATACATTCCCTTTAGCCTATTCTACCAAAAGCACCTAACTTCTACATGGGTTCACTGCTGTTGGTCATTTTCTCCCACTTTACCTTATTTGGTCACTCCTTCCTCTGCTTTAAAGAGTTGAGCTCCTTCCTCAATAGAGCCCAACAGCCTCATCTTTGGCCAACAAAAATATAGAGCTCGTACTACGTCGACTCCTGTCAATTCACCAATACTATGAAGAGACTGATGTTTTCATAAGAGCCACCACCCTGTCATTGGGTCAGGTTGCAGCTGCATGCCTGCAGTTTTGATTGTAAAATCTGGTTGACCGTTACATGATTAGTTGTACATTTTACTGATCTAAAATTTAAAGCACTCAAGTTTGCCTTTTGTGCTTATTTGGCACAAATTGTGAAGTCAAACTTTTCAAGCTGATTGCTGCAAATTCGCGACATACCAAATTAGTGCAGCCTAAGCCCTGGGATTTTCCACATAGTCGCCACCAACATTTAAATATTTGTCGTAGCGTGCAATCAGTTTGAAGGAACGCTCCTTCCATTGTTGAACCAGCAATGGGTGTGGATCTTTATGGCGATTGCTTGTGTCACCTGGTGTACCATCTTCTCTTTCAAAAAAATGACAAAACTTACTTTCGGAACGTCCCTAGTATTTTCTACAGGTTTTGTGAACATAAAGTCAGCTTATGCTTCTAAAATTTTCTTCAGATTTCCTACATCCCAGTGATTACAATGGGTATGAAGTGAGCTTGAGAATACAGTTAATTTTTGCATTACTGCTTTGGCTATGGTACGTGGCAAATTCACAACATTCGGCATTTGCGACACTCAATGGCTGTAGGAGCATGTTGCCCAAAGACCTGGAAAGTTCTTGGACTTTTGGCAGGGGATGAACATTAGGTTCTTTTAAGTACAGAGGAGCTTCATGCACACCTTCTGCAAGAAGATATATGCAACAACAACAGCCTGAGAGGAAGAAAGGTCATACAATGTCAATGCTTGTCGACCAAGTGGCATAGCCAGGAATTTTCTTTTTGGCAGTGGGAGCACAGACTTGACTGGGGTAGAGGGTTGAGGAACAGGCAGGTGTTGTTGCATGTCATTTTATGCCAGGTATCCCAGCTACATAAAAATATTGATGAAGGGGGGGAGGGGCACATCCACCCCCGGTTGCACTACCTGCCTTTAACCTGCGTTGCAACTGACAGCACTGGATACTCGTCAGCCGCCAATAGCACACGGCAACTATGCAAGCAACCAGGATGCAAGGGATAGACAGCTTTTTGTGTGCACCTCTATTCCCTAGCTATAGGTTAACAAAAATCGTCATGTCACCTATTCTTTGATTATGTGGTCCTCCTTAGTCCAAATAAGTAGTTTTGCACAAGTTAAGCCAGGAACTGCCTCATACTAATTTTTACCTTTCTGATATGTGTACATTTTCTGGCCTATATGCCAGATGTCACGACATACCCCAATGTTTATAAAAAATTTGGTCCTTGCATAAAATAGTGAGGACATTCCATTATGAAGGCTAAATGAAGTTAAGATATCCTGCAACAATTCTTTCTGCCATGCTTTTAATACTTTAGAAAATATCTACAGAGGTTCTACAGCTACCTTAATTCTACACAAGAAAAGCAGGAAGATGCCTATAAAAAAAGGGGTCAGACAGGGAGACACAATCTCTTCAATGCTATTCACTGCGTGCTTGGAAGGAGTATTTAAGCTATTAAACTGGGAAGGCTTAGGAGTAAGGATCAACTGCGAATATCTCAGCAACCTTCGGTTTGCCGATGACATTGTTCTATTCAGCAACAACGTAGATGAGTTATGACAAATGATTGAGGACCTCTGCTGTCTTCGACCAACACAGTTGAGGACAGCAGAAGACTAGGTGGAGCGATAAAATTAGGAAATCCATGGGCGCTAGTTGGAATCAGTTGGTGCAGGACAGGGGTAATTGGAAATCACAGGGAAATGCTTTCATCCTACAGTGGAAACAAAACAGGCTGATGATGATTATGCTTTTAATAAAGCCAGTGTTAATAGTTTAAGATTAACTGCAATTAAAGCATGAATTAATTGGCTAATAAATAGCGCTGTGCAAACATTGATCAAATTTCAAATACAAATCACATTATTGCTATTCGATCTCGATTCAAGAATTCACTATTTGAATATGTCCAATATTTGCTTCTCATCTTATAAGGGATAACATTTATTGGAGTTTTGAGGGAGAGAGAGTGATGCAAGTGAGGATACTTCCAAATACTGCTGCTAGAGAGCTGCGATTGGTACACAGATGCACCAGTTCCTGCACGAACACATGAACCAGATAGCTTCTGCTCAATAATTTCCAGCAAATAAAAAATATATATATATTTGCTTTTGGGCAGCTTACACATGACTGCCATCTTGATTTAGGCAAGGGAACTTATTATTTGGCTTGTCTCACCATGTTTGCATCCCTTTAAAATGATGTGTCGTGCCATAGTATCACATTTCTCTCCTTCAATGAACACAACACACTACTTCCATCTGCTGCTGTTCCTTTGTTTCATTACTGTCATTGTCATGGTGCACCAGATAACTGAAAGCAGTTGCTTCTCATTAACAAACTCGCCAGTTGACCAGATGTGAACGCCCATCGCATATATTAAAATAAGCCTCTTTTTATAAGACAAACACACAAACTTCATATTTCACTTTGTTTAGAAATGAAAAAAATATTCAATATTTGATCCGATACTTGGAGGTAGTTTTTCCTCAAATATTTGCATCCAATTAAGAAATTTCAGTATTTGAACACGCCTACTTTTAAAGTATTGTTAGGCATATATCTTTCTAATTTTTACATGCTACAAATAGTTGATGGCTACCAAGAGTCCAGTGTCATTCACATTCAGTTTCTGATCTTTTCTTTAGTACTGAAAGCATTGACATCATCCCTTGCATACCTAATTGCCTGCTTGTACTGCTGTGGCAAGTGTTCCTGTAAAAGTAAAACTGTACCGCTCGTAATTTTTGCAACCTTTCAAAAGCTGATTACATTTTAAAGATATCCTAGCATTTCACTTCAATAATTTTCTTAAATAGTATTAATAATGTGCAGAAGCTTCGGTACCGGTTTAAAGGGCCTCCCTGCCTTTGCAAACAGACAAGTGCAATGTGCAGATCACACACTGTCAATTGTGTTTGCAAAGTTTCAAATCACTGCACAGCACAAATACAGTTGAAATTTCAAACGAAAGCATTTGTGCCTTTTCTCACAAGGGATACCTGCTTCCTGCTGGAGAATCATGGTCACACTTATAAATGCTTCTATGACAGACACACTGCCTGCAAGTCACCGATTACGGCATGCAACTTGTGGGGGTGCGTGACTCTCTCGTGTCCCCTGATGTGTTATTTTTCCGCATAGCTCCCGTCTCCTGCAATCTGGCTTCGCCGCATGGCCTGCGTGATGCCCGCGGCAGTCGGTCTGGTTGAAGCGCAGTACGAGAGATGGCGCGCGTATTGCGGTGCTAACGCCGCCTACAGGCAAGGTGGGGTTACTTGGGCGCGGAAAGGAGAAGGCGCTTCCTCTTTGGCTTGTGGTCGGCAAGCAACCAGACATGTCGCGCGTGCGCCGATCCATGCTTCTGCGAGACCGTCTGGCAAGGCTTACCCTGTAATGGACGAACACGATCGTTCGAGCGCGCAACTGTTCGCATGACCGTACGCGCGAACGACCAGGCATTGGGATCCAGCATGGGGCGAAGATATTCGCTCGCTAACCGATCGCGGTGAGTCGGACTTCCTAGATTTGTCACGTGCTCATCAGCATGTTTTGTGGATAGCAACTCGGCTAGCAGGCATTGATCTATGAAAGGTGCAATAAATGCCCTTGTGATTGTTTGCACTACTGTGTTGTCGTTCCTTTGTCACAAGAGCATGGGAGGAGAACCCCACAAACTTCAATGCAGAATGCAAAGTTACCACTGGAAATGTGCTGCACAGCTAAAAAACATGAAAAAGAAAGAGAGAGGGAGAGGTAAGGCTCATGGCGTAAACACGATGTGTCCCTCAGCTTTTGTATAGGAAAATCCAGGGAAGGAATGTCATTTGTTGATGCTAGACAAGGAAAATGAAGAGTCTCTATATTGGAAGTGAAGCTCACATCTTGACAGCATGGCAAAGAGAGATCTTAATTTTTCCTATCTCCTCTCATATTGAAACAGTACAAAAAATATGAAATTTATATTACCTGGGGTCATTAAAGTGCCCACAAATATAACTACACAGTGTTTTTGGCCCTATTGAAATACAGCCACCACAGCCAGAAATTGAACCCATGACTGTACCATGGTCACATCCGGTGTAATATATATTTACATAGGTCTACATTTACGCAGGTTGTACAGGTCACAGCAAATTACCAGCATTCAATGACTACCTGTGACATATTCAACTGAAATGGCACTTAGCCCAGAATGAAAAATACATTGTGCAAGAGTTTTCTAGAACTTTTTTTTTTTTTAATGGGACAGGAGGGGGCAAGTTTGATTGTTTATTGTGCAGGAAATGGTCCAATGCAATCGCTCGGCCTACTCACAGATGAACATTTCTTTGTTTAGGTGTGGCAGTGAATGTGTATTAGAAATGACAGAATAAAGGTTATTACAATTATTATTATATAATTGATCCTAAAAGCCATCTTTAAGAAGTGAAATATTTAACCATTCAAAAGAAGAGTAGGCAATTCGATAAAGTGGGCAGACAATAAAAAGTAGTAATATAAAGTAGGATAAAATATGCACTATAAAGAAATGACAAGTCACATAAATTTCATAGGCGAACTCTGTACCAGAAGTAGAAATATGCGGCTACTTTTTTTTTTCTTAGTTCTCATTGACGACACTCTCCAGTAAAGAAAATTTTGTGTCAGCACCACTATGAAAAGCTGAAACAACACGCTGCTATAAAACGGTAAAGTGATGCAGATGCACAATGGCAGCAATACTCATGAGCGTACCTGTACCATGCTTACAAAATGCGAAATGACAATTTTTAAGCAGACATTACCTTCACAAGATTGAAAAATATACAAAGCTTCAGGTACCTCTCATTTTAGGAGTGGTGGTTAGCTTTACTGCTGTTCAAAACTGCACACAATCTTATCTCCACAACCTACTGAATGTCAAGCAAAGCTAAAGACATGCTAATCACATAGGCATTGCATAGTTATATGCACAAAAGGTGTGCAGATGTCTAGAAATCATCATCGCAGTAGCTTGATAAAGTTTTCAAATTCATTAATATTACCGTGGCATGTTACCATTCTCCTACAATATTTAGTGTGCTTTATGACATACTTTAAATCGTGTTTAAATTACTGTATTGTAGAAGTGTTGGCTTTCTTCAAAAACAATCAAGGCTCATACGATAGACCTTCTATCATTATTCTGCATCAACACACATGGTAGTGGTACCATGGCACAGTGCTTCAAGTTTATGTACGCCAGTCAGGCTTGTTTAGTCTGTTCATTGCAATTACTGATAATATGTCTAACAATAACTCTTTATGCTCATTTTAGAAAGAAGATCCAGCATCTAACGGTACACTAAAACAAACGAGGCTGTTGGTTGACAAATCACTCCAGACAGTATGTCATACATGGAGAAAGCAATAAAAGCCCACGTCCTGCACCCACTTCTTCCTTATGCATGCTGTCATTTACTTTATACATCAGCACTTGGCTACATCCTTCGTGTAGGGTGTGGTAACACAAACATATATTGAGGTCGCTGCTTGCACTGAATTCATATTGTTCACAAGCTTTACATACATGCTAAGTTTAATGAGTGGACTAAAACATTTTTTATAAATATGCTTCGATTCTGCTCGAGCTTTTCAGAACTCACCTCTATGTCAGAACTTCCAGCTGTTTCCACTGGATGGCAGTGCAAAATTAAGTGTCAAACTGCAGGTACATGCCTGAAAAAGCGAGAACAGCAACCCCAAGTCTTGTTCTAGACGTTTCTACCGAGAGCAAGCTGCACGCCAGTTGTGGGTGAACTATAAACAAACATGAGTGTCAGCTTAAACGCTATCACTGAGGAAAATTATCCATACTACACCAATGCATATATTTTTTTTTAATTCTCAGCAAAGTTGAAACGAATTAAGAAAACAACTATTGGTAATGAGTGAAATTCGCGCCACGGTAGCCAACAGCAAAAATGTCCTATTGCCTTTTCCTCAAGTGATAAAGAAGCGAATTGATGTATGTTACACAAGTAAACACGTCATTAAATAAGTTTCGAACGTTCGCAGCAGAAAGAGCAACCTGAATAAAACTGCTGAAAAAACCTAGGTGCGGAATAATGCAATATATTCAAACGCATTTGCGGACGAGTTAATAGCTTTAATTACGTGCAAGCAGTTTCAGTGAGCACAGGCTGCACAGGTCACCACTGCGCTCAGCAGTGCGACAATCATGCGATAATAAAAACACAAGAGGCGTCAAGCACAGAATACGGGTAATACAAGCAAGCAAAAAGCACCAAAGGATACAACTTCAACTTAATCAGTGCCATTTTATAAACGCCGAGTATCTGGTACTGTTTCACACACCTTTGAAGGCATCCCAAATGCGCAGCGTCAATCTATCGATGCTTGTGAAATTGTGTCGTTCGCGAGGATCGCGTTTCACGGCCCAGCACGACACGATATGATACGGTACCTGCGACGCTTCAAGTGCTTCGAGCCTGCATGAATGCGAGCGAATACGGGAGAGCAGCGGAGAGCGTAACAGTACTTGTATGGTACTTGTGTATCTGTGTATCCGAACTTGCGGCCAAGTCAATCCACTAGGAAAGTCGTCGGTATGGTGTGCCACCTATGTGGTGTGCTACGAGACGCTCATTGGAGGGATCGCCAGCCGTTTTTGCGCAGGCGCGAGTAAAAGCGGGCGACAGAGAGAAATTCTGGAGGCTTTTGCTTTTTGAATATGTGACTCTGCCTAGGCACTATCGAGGAGGTTTCCTAACGCGTGTTGTGGGGTTTGTCTCTAGGCGCGCCGGCATGGCGTAGTGGGGTCGAGTTCCAAGTTTCATCCTAGACGCCAGCGCTCGTTTCTCCCCTGGCGGAACGATTTCACCTCCAACGGGTGTAGGCTTCCGCCGCCGCTTCCCTTCACGATCGCGCCCGCGTTCAGTTCGCGCTGCGCGCGAAACGTCTGTTGGCGACGGCGCCTCTTCGGATGACCGGAAATTATGATTGTGTTGTTAGCTGTCACGACAGCAATGTAAACACGAAAGGGTTGATGCCACCAGTGAAATTCTGCCGATTCACAAGAAAATGGTACGAAAACATCAGACGACAGACATGGATTACTGCGGTGCGCCGAACGAAATGAACAACTGTCAAACGAAGCGAGCTCGTTCATTGATCACTCCTGAGTGTGTATGACGGTTTTGATATGTAACCCACATGAATTTGATAATTACTAGGTATATAATCCTTTTATTCATATAAAAATTTTCAGTTGTCCAACCAGCGCTTGCCCTAGCTGTCTTCTTTCGTGTTTCGTTTGTGTGTCCGCTGCCCAAGAATGGAAACCACTTCTGCTTTATGCGCTAGCAGTGGCCGAAGTTCACGCGTGCCGAGAAATTGAATATGTGCACGATGCATTGAACATGACCGGACTTCATGAATTCCTGCATCACTGCTGCACCGGCCGCGGTCAATCGAGTTACTGGACGATACGTACACGCCCGCGTCTTGGTCGCGCCGGCATTGCTGAAGCAGAAATAATTACTAATACTTTCAACTTCCGTCTCTTGAGCACTGTTAAAAAATGACCAAGCTATTTACATTGCTGCCTCTATTCTATATTGTAGGGGACGTACGTACTAGTTAAAATTGCGTGCGCATATCGTACTTGTGCTCTGCAGCGATATATTTTGATTATTTCCGCACAGTGTCGATGGAAGTCCGTTGTCGCCATCAATAATAATATTTGGGGTTTTACGCGCCAAAACCACTTTCTAGATTATGAGGCACGCCGTAGTGGAGGACTCCGGAAATTTTGACCACCTGGGGTTCTTTAACGTGCACCTAAATCTAAGCACACGGGTGTTTTCGCATTACGCCCCCATCGAAATGCGGCCGCCGTGGCCGGGATTCGATCCCGCGACCTCGTGCTCAGCAGCCCAACACCATAGCCACTGAGCAACCACGGCGGGTGTTGTCGCCATCAGAGACAACACGGATTTGTAGCAAACATATTGTGAGAAACTGCAAAAATGACTTTAGCCCGTATGTGCCGCATCATATGTACCGACGATTTTTCCGGCGGTACATACGGTGTCGTTTCCAATTACCTGCTCAGCGTCACTTACATGGCTAAGCATGCGCTGTCCTTTCGCCGCATTGCAGCCATAAAAATAATCGTCAAGCGTACTGATCTTAAAGGCAAATATACAAGCGTGTACAGTCTGTTTCACACTTCGTGGAAAACTCGGAACGTATTTTGCATTGCGATGCGGCGGCAGCAGCTCGAGCAGGCGCAGACGCTTGAGGGGCGGAGTCATCTGCGTCGTCTGCTACGGCGGCGCGCGCTGACCGCATTGTAAGCGTGCTGTCAGGTGCAGTGCATCGATTTCATTGGTACTGCGGGAACTGAGCTGATATTCTTTACTAAACGTTGTGCGACGCCACCTTCACTGGCGATAATGGGGTTCCACAAACTTCTTCTGACAGCATATATGTTTCCTTTGTTCTTTCGAAAGGCCGGGGACTGAGCGCGTGCACCTATATTAACGCGACAGCGTTAAAGGGACCCTGAAACGATTTTGGCGATTTTCTACAAACGTACTGAGTCGTTAGAGTAGGTTCTTCTGATCATTAATTGATGCATCTAAGTGCTCTGCGTAAAGCGTGTAATTTATTATAAGGTTTTAAAAATACACATCGCTGCCGATCGCAGCGCACTGCTCGGCGGAATTTTAAGCCGCCCCTACCCATATGATGCAAATAACCCATATTACGTCACATGGGCGAGCTATCTGATTGGCTGACCAGGGCGCATGGTCGATAATTTTTCCAACTTTATGGTGAACAAATGATGCTCGTAATAGTTGGAATGTTAGTTACTTTGTTTTTGTAAAAAGAAAATAACTTAAAGAGAATACACAAGAATAGTTTTTTAGTACACTTCAGCACTTCCGGCACACAGCAAGTGTCGTCTGCTTGTGTTACAACGTACTCCATTTTGACGAGAGCTCCGCGGTCAGAGTCGGTCTCAGTCTTTTCGCGAGCACTATGATTCGACTTTGTTGCCTTGTGGACTGCAAACCTAGCGACCTGCAAACCGCGAGTCCAGTATTAGGGCAAACGCAAGCGCAAGGGGACAGGGTCTGGCCGCTTGACTGTGCCGGGATGAGCCACGAGATGAGCAGAAGGGCAAATGTGAACGGTCTGCACGGTGCAGCCACCTGGTGGCACAGAGCTCAACCATACACAGTAGCAGCAACGAAGTGTATTCTTTGCTGCTGGTGTGTATTTTTCGCAGGAGTGTAATCATCAACACGTTGATTTATAAATGTTTAAAATGCTTTACACTTGGTTAGAGCAATATTAGCGCTTTGTTTGACTGGTTAAGCGCTGCGCCAACAAGTGTCTGGACCGTACAGACCGATCAGGCTGCTCCCGTACGTCTACGTTAAAGTTCCTTCATCAGCTTGAGTTTATGCCTCTAGTCATTTGCCGAAATGACCAGCTTGCCTGTTTTTAGCGGAGTACCGGACACGTTCGGCGCTACGACAGAATGCTCGCAACGCACGCTGCTTCGATAGCTCTCGGTCGACGGCCAAGCGGCTAGCGGAGAGGTCTCGCGCGGGAGGGGGCGTGCTCCTAAACAACCGGAAGTGAGCGATGTGACGTCGCATCGTGACGCTGAACCAGTGAAGGCGGAGCTTAGCGCCGCTCGCTCGGCGAGCGAGTTGAGGAGGAAAAGCATAGCTATGGAGGAGGGTAACTTCTAATCGCTTGCAGCTCCATTAATACGTAACGCTTCACTTAAATTGTGGTGCGAATGTTCTACTTAAGCTGTACCCTACGCGCCTACAAAATTTGTCCGAACCGTTTCAGGGGCCCTTTAAGGAGCTCGTGTCGCAGAAAAGCCTGTGTCGGCGTCCACGGCGTTGGCCGTGAGCGATAAATCACGGCAGGCAGTTTATAAATAAAAAGCAAATTCCAAGATGGGCTGGGTGGGCATCGAACCAGGGTCTCCGGAGCGTGAGACGGATACGCTATACCAGTCAGCCACGAGTTCAATGCTTGAAAGCGGTACAAACGCGCTTCTAGTGAACGCGGTGTTGCCTTAAAAACGTGCCGTAGAAAATTATACTGCGGTGCACATGTATATCGGTAATTATGAGCATGTAACTTACAGAAGTCGCATTTACACGAGTAGCGAAGTACGTTTCCGCTACATTTCTTCTGCGCTTACCGCACACGCAGAGCCATCTTGCGGCAAACACAGAAGGCCCCCTCCTCTCAATGTACGGCGTTGCCTCGACAGGTGGCGCGCCATGCGCGCATTGGGGCTGTGCGCGGACCGGTGCCAGGCGCATCGCGGCCCCGACTACCTCTCCCCTGACGGCGCTTCGCCGTGCTCCCACGCGGGCTGCAGAATCAAGCGCCGTTCCTTTCTTTAGATTACTAGCTATCTATCTCTCTGCCCGTGCCGATCACGACGTTTGGCTGGCGTAGATCATTTCCCCCTCCGAGACACCGAGTTCTTTGGTTCATTCCGTTTGCTCAGGCGCACGTTTCGTTGCCGCGCCGAACGCTGCGTTGCTCGACGCTCTCCGTGTGATAGGTGGGCGCAAAGTCCGATGCGGGGCACCTCGTAAGTGATCCCTGCGCCGTAGCGCATTGTCTTACACCCCTTGGCGGGTCGATGGGAACGCTGTCGCGTTGCACTCTTGAAGGCGAAGCTTAAGCGTCCTCCAATTTTTTCTTCACTGTTTGCGCTACCGTAATAATCAGCGAGAAGACGCACCAAGATGTGCGCGCAACGTGCTCAGTATTTATTTGACTCGAAAGGAAAACAAAGCACTCATCAATGATAACCTTGGGGGGTCGAACACGATGAAACAAACGGATACGATTAAAGGAATGTTTTAGGTTAAGACAATGAGCTGGAAGTGATTTTTCTTGACAATCAATCACTACACCAGACAGACCCTGCCCGCCGGCGGGTAAATGGAAACGTCACGCTCCGAACTTCAGTTAGTATCTCGTCATATATCCCCACCGGCAGCGATGACAGCGCTCATCCTGGAAGGCAGTGAAGTGTAGAGTGACTTTATCAGGGATGTGTTCATTCGCAGCACGTCTCAGTCGCTGACGATGGTGGATCGAAGCCTATCCTCGGGCGATTGATAGAGGGGATCGTGCTACCAGCGATATATACTTTCAACGAGCTCCAGTCATTTTAAATGATGCTGGCGCCCGGGGATTGAGGCGGCCACTCCAAGAGAGTGAAGGCGCGCTCTTCCAGCAGTTCTTGCACAACACGAGCAGGGTGGATCGGCAGTGTATCGTGTTATTATAGTCGCCTTCCAGGAACGGGCCGTCAAGAATGCATGGAATCAGTACGTCGTCTGTGACTGCCCTGCACCTTTCAGCGATGTACTTACCTTCGAGGCGTATCAGTTGGCGTCGCACAACGCTTAGTAAGGAATGCCGGCTCATTTCACGCAGTAACGACGAGATCGGCGCACTGCAACTGACAGCAGAACGCTTCCCGACAATGCAGCCAGCGCGCGCCGCCGTAGCAGACGACGCCGTTCAAGACCCCGCCCCTCGAGCATCTACGCCTGCGCGAGCTGCTGCCGCCGCCTAACTCAAGCGCTCGCCGCATCGCGATGCAATGCGCTCCGAGTTTTCCCCTAAGTGTAAAACAGACTGTACATCGTACTTCGAATAAAACGTCCACACACACACACGTAGGCGCACACCACGCGCGGTACGAAACGTGCCCAACCACGCGCAGTGCAAGAGGCAAGGCTACAGTGTACTAGAATACTTTAGCAAGGCGGTGCGAACGAGAGATGGAAGAGGCGTACCACCCGCTAGTTAAATTTTGCCCCGCATGCGGCGCTCTCAACGCCGGCGAAGGACCTTACGGCGAAGTGAAGTAAAGCACCACTGGAAAAATTGGCGCCACCGTCGGCGTGACGTGCTATTAGGGATCACGTGGACATAGCGGCCGCGTCGGCTGCTTCAGGAGTGCCGAAGCGAGCTGAAAACGAGAGTTTAAATTCCCTCGTACGCTGCGGTCCTCATTTAGTGGCGAGATTTTCCCGCTTCGAGTGTCTCCTTTACAACGCTTGAAAGCACTTCAATAGGTAGTGGCTGCCTTTGAAGGCGCGCAACATGGTAGGCTACTGCTCGGTGCCGCAGTGCCGGACTTACGCAACGGAGCCCGGTGCCAACCTTATTCACACGTAGCCGCAGGACAAGAAGCTGCGTGAAGCATGGCTCGCGAAACATAAAACCGGCAAACGGTCATCGGCTACAACTCGGTTATGCAGCAAGCACAGACGCGAGAAATATTTCTGCTACGCCGCCGGGTATGCGATGTTCGGAAATCGCGCACTGAGGCGCTCGCCCGAGTCCACTGCCCGACTAATGTCATGACGGTTTGGTCTATGAACTTGTCGATGCTATAGATACTGGCAAGTTCAGTGGAGTGGAAAGGGAGTGGTAAGAAGCACACTAAAAAAAGCATGCATATGGTCATGTTTGTTAGGGATTAATGCACTGGATTACCAAAAAAGAAGCAGCGGGAAATCGCACGCTGAGAACGCCGATTAACATACAGTGCGGCGCAACTCGAGAAGTAATATTGAAACGTCCAAGAATTTAGAAGAAAAAAACATTGAATCGCCGCGACGGCACATCACAGTCCCCTTAGGCGTCGAAGCCTCTACAATGAAATTATTTTTGAATAGCTCTGACAGCGCCCACGCAACAATGGTTGCTTGTATACTGTCAAATGTTCATATTCTGCGGCCTAAAGCTCATGGCACGGTGCGAAAACGCGCACGTGGTGAAAGCGAAACAGTACGCGGACAAGCATGCAGATCGACGCGCAGTCGGTCGCTGCGAATCTGTGCGATCGCTGCATTGAGGCTTCATTCTGTTAAGCTCCATTTAGTTATACAAACACTATAAGGACATATTTCACATACTCTGCTCTCAGCGTTTGCCTACCTTTCACGCAAGAAGCCGGTTCGGGAGACTCCATCGCGGCGATCGACCGCGCGCAGTGGCGTTCACTGTACGTATTCGGTAAAGAGACATAGCGTCTGTAAACGATTCTGTGCTATCAGTTTGCCCAAGATTATTATTTAGACAGCAAAAAACTTCTCTCGTTTCAAAAGTACTTACAGAAATATCCGGGAGAGCTCGCGCGTGGGGTTTTCAGTGAGCGCTGACAGCAAAACCTATGAGGAGCGCGCCACGTGATCCCTCATACTACGCCAGCGAGGCATGGCGAGGCGCTTCCGATAGATGGCGACTCCGTAACTCCTCGCCGCCAATACAGTAGGTCGTGGCCGACAATCGTCCTTCCGCGTGCCCAATGTGGAGGTCACGTGATCAAACGAGCGCTGGTCAGGGAAGGGGGGTATTGCGGAGGTGAGCGCGCGGGGAGGGCAGGTAAGCGAGCGTCTTCTTCTCGACCCCGGCCGCGTCACATTGCAGGCATATATGGTGCAGGGCTGTTCACCCGATTGAGTGCATACGCGGACCACGCACTGTATCTGGGAGGTAATCTAGCTGCGGCAGCAGCAAAAGTGGGGGGAACCGAGTGGCTGGTTGCTTCACGTGTGCTGTCTCCCGCGCACCTAGCGTTGGAAGTACTGATCTCAAGAGTTAAGACATGTGTTGAAGCAAAAGGCAGCCCAAGCTTTCGCACCACAAGGCTGAGGTTCTTCATCACGCCAACGGTCTGACAAAATGTTTGCAGTCATCCAGTGAGATCGGTTCATGTTTAGCTGCAGAGCATGTGTTACACGGCGCTTGCTAATTAGTAAACACATGTTTACTGCAATTTAAATGGCCAATACATGTTACTTCATGTGGCTGTCTAATCCTTTGCTATTGCTATTAATGCTTTGTATTTCGGGTGAAACTGAGGCTTTTTACATGCCAAGCGCACCAGCCATGGAGTTCATATTCTCTGAATTTGTTTTTAAAAATTGTGGCATACAAGTGCACCTTGGGATGAGTACACTGTAAAAAAACTTGCTTGCGTTTACTTGCTTGAAAAGTCTGCGTTCGCTACTTTCCTGTCAAGAACGGTGACGATGCACATACCATTCATGACCTGAAAGTACCACACAATTGCACTGGGTGCACAGCACTAAAGAAAGTAAAGGCACACAAGGTAGATGATTTTTGTTTGTGTACAAGATACGCCCCAATGGGGAGTATTTTGTTCTAATAATCGTCACAATAATTATCATCTATAGGGCGTCCTGGCTAACGTTAGCCAAGATATCAAAAGAAAAAAAAAAAAAGATTGGAAATATACGATACAAGATATGATTATAGAAGACCTATGTTGTTCAGTAGCAACACCTTTGGCGACCAAGCACTTATAATCAAATCTTGCAGTTTCCTTAATTTTTTTTTAAAACAGCTTGACTAATGTTAGGCGAGACACATGGTATACATTACGTGCAATATCATAGCCAGGAACTTTTTTTGGGTAACTGCTACATGACTTTGCAACTAGGGCAGTTTAAGCGATCCCCCTCCCCAGCTTTTCCAGGTGTTTAGAATTGAATTAACCCCACTTTCCCCAGTTTTCCAGGTTACTAACTCTCTTCTATTCTTACTACGAGCTTTGGGAGAGAGCACCAATCGGCTACAACCTCGACGACCAACGCCTGGTGGTGTTGAGGGCTGTACAAGCCGGAAGGTCCAGGCATCTTTGGACTGAAGACTCCTCCCTACTGCTTTGTCGCAATAAGGATGTTTATTCTCTCTCTCGATTGCCCTCAGAGTTTCTATATAAAGGCCTTCAAGTTTGGCTATCTGTTTCTTGGTCAACTCAAAGCAGGCCATGCTGTAGCACTCTTTCCATATAGAACAAATGTCAAGCTTTCTGGCCAATTCTGTTCCTGCTCCTCCAAAGCAGTGCAAGGCATGCACAATATACGCCTGACCCAATGATGTGCATGGAGCACTCTTGTTAGGGTTCTAGTTAATTGTTTGAGCCATATGCCTGCACCTCTCTTTTCATGTAAGAGGAAGCCTAGTATATAGATCTGCCCATTTGCTGGTCGTTACGAACGTAGGTGGGGGTCTATTCTGGCTTGTTCAGTATCATGGCCCCCTAAAAATGTAATGATTTTTTTTTTTCCTTTTCAAGAGACAGTTTTATGCTCGTTTGCACTAGGTAATCGCAACAATATTAAGAATGTGCTGCGTGGCCTCATTGGCACATTCTGGTAGGATGGTAGTTTATTGTTCGGCTAAAAGCACGATGACATTTCACAAGATCTCAGCATGGACAGAGAATGAAACATGAATAAGAAAAAATAAAGTTGCCTTTTTTCTTTGTCCCCATTATAGTCTGTCCGGTTCACATTTCGTTCTATTCTAACAGTACCTCAACTTTACTGCTTCCCTTGCAAGCACAACCCCCTTGAAAATAATAACAAGACAATGCTACAGCACAGTGCAAGGGACATTTATTGGTACCTCTCACACCAGAAATGCGGTAAGGAAGGACACGCTTTCACTATCTAGCACAATGACAACACAATAAACACTGCATATACATATATATAACAAGGAGCCTCAATATTATGGTCACACTATGGGATAACTCTTAAGCTACTTCTGTATAACTGAAGCTATATTGTGTTACTTGGATGCACCACAGAAGAGAGAACAGCTGCACAAGTAGTTGCATTTACCCACACCTCTTTAAACTTCCTGCATCTCAATCACGGCACAGAAAAGCTAATGGGACAACAAAACCTCTATTGAATGGTAGCAGTCAGTATTTCATTTCATGCTGTGCAGAATTCCTGTAAGAAATTCTCTGAATTTCTTACAAACTTAAAGCAATGAATTACATAAAACTAAAAACAACATGTAAGGGATAAAAGCGTCCTAAAAAAGAATAATAACCACGGCAGAAAAATATAGGTGGTGTTAATTTTGAAGCTAGTTGTGTTGCACTAGCACTCTTCAGTATTTATTGATAAATTAACAAGACAAGTACTTTGTGTGAAAGCACTGACAGAACAACACTTGCACCTATTGCCATCTTGAACTAGGAAACTTTCTCTTAAACATTAAGGTTAAAAACTGTTAACAGTCACATATTTCAATGATGTGTGTACCTCCTAAATCAGTGCCAATTCAAACAGTGCATCCTGAATTTATGGTGACAATGCAATGTGATGCGATAAAAGGGATAAAAACAAAATTGAATATACAAAGCTTAGTACCAGAGAAAAAATTGATACAGCAAATAACTATGCTTTTTGTTCCCCAATAATCCAGAGAAAAATGCACAATGCTTCTACTGTTTGATGATGAGCTTTAATGCAGCAGATGCTCAAGGGCAAGTACTTTGAACTGCTTAACTGAAAAGTGATCTACTATATGGACATGCTATGAAACCATTCATTTAGCGAATTGTGGAATACAGCTACTAAAAACCTATGCTGAATGAAATTAATTTTTTCAAACCAAAATGCCAAGGAAATGCTTTTACCTGAATTGAATCTCTTAAGGCTGTTAGAGAACAGCATACTTGGAAAACCCAGAACAAATATCCACAGTTAAACAAAACACTTTTGCATTTCAAACTATTTTGTACAATGTGTCCTCTTGGTTGAGCCTCTGCACAAAAACCTTCCAACCGGCCATGTATACAGGTGGCGATACAGGTAAAAACCTCTTGCTACTCTTGGAACTAATGCTCCGCATTAGTTCTTCAAGAACAAACTCTCTCAAAAAAAAATACTAAATTCTGATGAGAGCATCTACTGCTAAGATCCCACCCTATAATAAGAAAGTAAAGCTTGGTCTGCCATTGCCGGCAATGGTCGTCTAGCCTATATATTTTTGTGATAAAGTGTACATGTACTACCCATTCCAAGTGTAACATTTTTGGCAACTCCTTTTTTGATACAGTGGAAGACCCCCCAGAGTATAACAGTATGTCAGGGGGACCTCCCATGAAAACTAAATGAGAGCAGGAAAGCTACAAGGAGAGCACAAAGCAATAAAATGCAGAAAACAATGACTAAATATCAAGCTGTTATGAGCTATAGCAACAAAAACTGCAGGAAACAAACTTTCAAAGTGTATGTGTGCACACAAAGCAATAAAATGCAGGAAACAATGACTAAATATCAAGCTGTTATGAGCTATAGCAACAAAAACTGCAGGAAACAAACTTTCAAAGTGTATGTGTGCAATCTTGGTTGTGCCTTGACATGAAAACTATTCACAAGGTATTCACCGATCAGCAGCCAATGGATATGGGCAAAACATGTATGGTAGCAAAGTCTTTTTCCTTCCCATATTTGTTCATGCTATGTGTGGAATGCTCATGTGTCCTCAACAACAATCACAATTTCATTTTGAAGAAGGAACAGTTACCTTCCAACTTTTAAACGTGGCCGTTGCTCTCACACGTAACTTTTGTAGCAGGTTGACATCATCAGCAGCAAGCAGTGAAGAAAGCACACAAGGAAGGAGGAAAAAAAAAAAGACGAGGGTTGTGCATCTGTATGCATTTACACACCATGCCCTTAAATATCATTCTTCCAAAGAACCACACAACAGCACCTAGTCATAGATGCTACAATATGGACATGAACAGTGCCTTTAACACCAGAAGAGCAGTCAAACAAAAATTCCAAGTACCACTCTTTAGTGAACTTTCAAGGGGCATTCTTTTTATAGATAGCACTCCTCCTACAAACGTTTTTGCTAAGCATTCCATATCAGTGGAGCTCTGAATAAGTTTTCCCCATCTTTGTGCAAACTCTTTCCCTCTTCTTTCACAATGCCTAGCATAGTGAAAGCTGTAAATGTCTACTGGACAGTGTTCAATGAAATGATTGTAATTGCTTGTGGTATCACATAGTAATACTGTCCTTCTGCAGCTGCTTCTGTCTTGTGCAATCAATGCAGATACAATTGATTTTGGGTATGCAAATCACTATGGTCACTCTTTTTTACCACTCTGTCCTTATTTATGTTTGCTTTTTCTGCCACATTCCTCACTGTCTGTGGCTCCGGCTATTTATGAACTGGCACTGAATAGTCAACTAGCTCATGCAGCCAACAAGCCATCACGCTGCACATTGAGCAAAAAGACATGGTAAAAACGGGAGCCAACGTTTCAACAAGTGGACTTGTCTTTTTCAAGGTGACATATGCTTTCCTCGGCACAGTATATATAGGTAGGGTTCTTCTAAAGAGAAGAGGAGGGGGTAAGGCAGGTGGTTACCGGAAGCCTACAGATAGCCAGCAATATTTAGACTACAACAGTCATCACCCGCGACACTGCGAGCAAGGAATTTTCGTTGGACAAGCAAAACGAATAAGAAGAATCTGCAGCGAAGACAATTATTATATCCACCACCTAAATGACCTTAAAGCAACGCTAGCAGAAAGAAACTATCCACAAGTTCCTCTTGACAGAGCTTATGACGTCACATCAAGATAGGAGAGGCAGTCGGAATCAGCTAAGAACACCAGAACCTTACAGACCGTCAGCCTTTATAACAAAATATTCTAATGCCCTCCGAAACATAAACAACATCCTAAGAAACTACCACCCAATATAATCAAGTAACGAGCGTCTGAAAAAAGTGTTTCCGGATGTACCAAGCATGTTGTTGCCCCAGATGAAAAACCTGCAGGCACCTTCAAAGTGACATTAAAATTATGAGCACCACAAATAGTTATACACACAAAGTGAAAACTAGCTTTCCTTGTACTAATTTGGATGTGATTTATATGCTTGAATGTTCCTTCCGCAAGAAGGAACGCGCGGGAACAGCTAAAAAGCTTCCCAAAGCAGTCGCTGAGCATTTCAACCAAGCAGGTTATAACTTTGACGAACTTAAAACTCTACATCTTAGTCAAATTTCTGTTCTGAATGAGAAATAAAGTACAGAGAATCATACCTCATCTATAAATATGACATTGCAACCAATAGGCATAAACATTTCAAAGGGAACTCTAGAATTTATTCGCTATGCTAAATTTCAAGCTACAGGCAACAGTACTCAGTTATTTTCATTTGGCTGCTTAGCATTTTTTTCTTCTTTGCTGCCTTGCTTTTTTTCCTTTTATTATATGTTTATTCTATTTTAGTATGTCTTTTTTCACGAGCACCATTTTCTTATGTTCTTTTTATTATCTCTTTCAGAGAGACGATAGCCCACTGACCTCTAGCGAAGCAGGTAATAAAAGGGTGCAATGCACACGCATGTTGACAAGCCGGCTGACGCACGGCAGTGTCACTGGCCATGTGCATAGCACCCTTTTAGTTTCAATTGTACAGCCTCGTCACTAACACAGCTTCGGTCGTTGCCTCACCCACCCGCCTTACCCACTCTCTCCTTTAGAAGAGCCCCACCTATACACAGGGTGTTTCACATAACTTGAACCAAGGATTTAAAAAGAAGTGGTTAGCCACAGCTGAATGAAATCAACAGCATATGGTTTGTTGTCATGTGACGCTCCTGAGAGGATTTTTGTATTCCACTTAACTAGTTAATTAACTAAGATCAATTATGTAAAAAATTATTATTCACTTTAGGAACAAGTGCGTTTTGTTGCATTGTAGAGCGGGTTCAGAAACGACCAATCGAACTTTTGCAGAAATGTACATGCTGCATGACGATTTTTTTCGGCGTTTAAAGAAAGCCTGCAAAATATGAAATAAAACCACGTGACTGCACTCATACGCTATCGTACTGCAGTGCTCTCAATCGTGCGTTGAGCCTATCACTTATCAGGGACAATAATGCTTCCTTTCCATATGCCACCGCCAAAGATGCTGACGCAATGTGAAGCCAATGCCTAGAGCCGCAGCCACTCACTTCGCCAGTCTGCGTGCACGGTTCTTTAGCATGAAGCACGGTTGAAAGCGCTGCAATACGATAGCGCATGAGCGGAGTCACGTGGTTTTATTTCATATTTCACAAGCTTTCTTTGCAAGCTGAAAAAAATCACCACGCAGCATGTACTTTGCCATAAAAAATTGAATCGGTCGTTTAAGAATCCCCTTTACAAAGCAATGAAATGCACTTGGCCTTAAAGTGAATATTACATATTTTGCATAGTTGATCTTAGTTAATTAAATAATTAAGCAGAATATAAAAAATACTCTAAGGAGCGCCCCATGATGGCAAACCAGATGCCATAGGTTTCATTCAGCTGCGGCTAACAACTTTTTTTAAAATCCTTGGTTCAAGTTACGTGGCACATTCTGTATACTGTGCCGAGGAAAGCATACGAATACGGTGAGCATACAGTGCTTAGTCAAGCTGCAGTATCCGCAGCTTTTTCGCCGTCTTTCTTTTTTCACAGATGTTTTTGTTTGGTGAAAATAAAATACAGACTGACTGACTGACATATGTCATCTTAAAGAAGACAAGTCCACTTGTCGAAACATTGGCTCCCGCTTTTATCTTGTTCTCGTTTTGCTCATCGTCTTGAATTTCCATCTCCCGCCTTCATAGTCACATAGTCCCATATACACATCTGGCATGGCCACATGCAATTACACTACATTCAGATAAACAATGGAAACAATCACCTATGTGCACAATGCCACGAATTATGTTTTATGGACCTGAACTGTTAAAATTTTTTTTCAATGCTACAGTATATCATTCACATCAACACATTAAATTTGTTCTAACATCCAATAAGCACAAAGATATAATCATTATTCATAAATTTTAGCGCAGCACCCAGCATGCGACAACTCCCAGAAAAATATTGTCATAAGCGGCCAAATAAGAATTGTCAGCCTGGAGCCAGTGTTCTGGAAAAGAGGACTTGTCTTTGAAGAGAAATTGCCTTCTTTGAAATAATGGCTCCAGGCTGAGGAGTCTCCTTGTTTGCCACTGTTGATCACTTCAAGTCTCCACCTTCCTGCGAACCCCTAGTCATACTGTCCCTGTTGTCATTTCTCTACGTGGAAAAAAAGGCACATGCAACATGACAAAAGTAAGGTGGCAGTCAAGTATGCTTACAGCCAGCCTTGGCACAAATTGTAGAGATGCTAGAGCATAAGATAATCAAATCAAGCTTTCACATACACTTGGTTATGAGGACCCAGATGTTACTCTTGCAACTCAAGATTTTAGTTTTATACAGCTTCGACATTGTATTTTCTTTCTTTCTTTCTTTATAGTCAAACAAAAGAGGCACACAATGATTATGGATAAACATGCCATATAACAGAACTTAAACGTGTCAATATTCTAACCTGCTGCTCAAAAAATTCATTCATGCATCCAAGTAACACTGCTAAGTTATTTGCTGAAGTATGCTAAACGTAGAATGTATTCTCATATGTATGCACGTGTCACTACAGTCACATTTAGTGCACATAGCCTTGTGCAACATGAACTAGTTAAATATTCGTGCCACATGGTATTGCTATCTGACCTCTATAAAACACCATATAGTACTAAATGCCTGAGTAGTCTTCAACATATGCACCCAGCTACCATTCACTCCACACTATTGAGTATATCAGTAAACAGAAGTTTGCGTAGTCTAGATGTCTGAGGGATAAGAAAAAGACACTTGCATCAAGTTCTCATATAAGGTAATTATCACTTTCACCAAAAAAAAAGCAAGTGGCGTAGCCAGTCAATGCTAACTCTCTGTGACAGACAGGATGAATACTGCTTATTTATCCATTCTTTTATTTGTTTGTTTTGCACTGGCATACTGCAATGTTTACTGTAATAAGAAAATATAAATAAGCCAAATAGAACAAGCACTTCCCTGCAATGCACAATTCCAACACTGCTATATTTTTGAGAACAGAAGCTTGACAAACTGGATAATGAATAGGCTATAAAACATAATCAAGTATATTTTCTCAAAAATAATATAATAAATAAGGAAGAGATGTTGTTCAACTTCCTTACTGCACACCAATTGCATTCCTTGTTAAGTTTGGCATCAGCACAGACAAAAAAGTCCAATTCACTTTGCATCACTTATCACAGCAGTTAAATGTCTGGTTTGGATCAACAAGATGACATTGCGGGGATTATGCACAAAGCAGACACAAGGCACATTGATAAGACAAAGCAAGAACTTCTACTAATTTGACACGTCATTGCACAGAAATTTCTCCCCACTGGTCTGTGCCAAGCCTTCATGCAAAGGTACTTATTGGAAAAGCATACATATGTTTTGAAATAATTAGATCAGTAAAACATCACTACACAAAGCCATTTAGGCTGCCATATAGTAATAAGGTAAGGTATCCCTCACCATTTTCTTATTAACAAAGCCAACACAATGATATAATTTCTTTTGTCTTTTCAAAAACTGTCATGATTTAATGCAGCTTCTATGTCTTGTTTGAGGCAGTAGACAAGAAAATATATTTTTGCGTGCACACATCTTCATTTACTAATGTATTGTCACCACTATTGTGCAACAGCTGATTATTTATTTTTTTAATGTAGAGTGCAGTCAAGCAGCCAGAATTTATGGGCAGTTGCAGTTATCAAAAATTTAGACATACTGTGAATTTTCTTATTTCAGACGCCTCTAAGGTTAGGCTTTGCAACTTTTAAAATAAATATATATCAGGTGCACTGTAAAATTACACACCAAGCAAAATAAGGAGTATGGATGCAAACTTCTACTATGATTAAAGAATTTTAGGGACACAAAGCACAAAAACTAGCTTGTACTCTATATGAGAAACACTTGAATGCCCTGCAGGGACACTGAGACAATGAAGAAAAATGTACCCTTTTTATTTGCAGTTTCTTATTATAATAGGAACTTGGTAAAGCACACAACAAATGGATGGTTGGTTTCTCTAATTCTCGTACTAAGTTACAGTGGTGATCAATGCCAGTGTGTGAAATGGAAGGCAATGAAACAGATCATACTTAACAGTTTCTTGATCCATTATGACTGCATTAGATGTGCATTTCACTGTCTTGCAGTTTATATATATATATATATATATATATATATAAATAAATAAATAAATAAATAAATAAATATCTTGCCATACTGCCAACCCGCCGTGGTTGCTCAGTGGCTATGGTGTTAGGCTGCTGAGCACGAGGTCGCGGGATCGAATCCTGGCCACGGCGGCCGCATTTCAATGGGGGCGAAATGCGAAAACACCCGTGTACTTAGAGTTAGGTGCACGTTAAAGAACCCCAGGTGGTCGAAATTTCCGGAGTCCTCCACTATGGCGTGCCTCATAATCAGAAAGTGGTTCTGGCATGTAAAACCCCACAATTTAATTTTTTTTTAATACTGTCAATCTCTTTTGGGATTTTTACAGGAGTGGGCATAAAGACAGGTGGTACAGTCAACGTTAGGTTTATTGGCTTCAGTTATGAAGATCTAACATCAGCATGATAATACAAAAAGTACATGTGTTATCGACAAAAGAGGCAAAATAAAGCAACAATAAAGGCACTTTCAACTAATTAACACAATGGGAAAAAAAGCACTGCAGTAGCAGAACACAATTTACAATGTCAATGCAAAATAAATGAGAGGACAGAGCTTTCACACAGCTTGATGAATTTTTCTATGGTTGGCTAAGCTGTAATCGATGGTTGGGATTGATGCCAGTCACGAACTACTTGTGGAAAAAACTAATATCGGAAAGTGTTATTGGGACAAAAAAAATTCTTCAAGTGTTAGTGCATGTTTGTGTCTGGTTTCTCGTGAAAGGTTAATATGAACAAAGTCAGAACAGAACATTCTTAATGAATTAAGTAATAAATAGAAAAATTTGAGGCAGTGTATTTTAGCACAGCTGGAAAGCATGTGGAGGCCTGCGGAGCGTAAACATTCTGTGGCTGACTGAGTGGATTTGTAACAGTTGTAGATAAAGCGCACAACCTTTCTTTGCAACATTTCAAGAGTTTTGACATTATCTTTTGTGTAAGGTAACCAGGCTATGCTCGCATATTCCAGAACTGGTCAGATGAACCTGACGTAGGCTAAATGTTTTGTATCACTCGCAGAGTGACGCAGGGCGCTCTTAAGAAAGAACAATTCGAACATTGCTTTGCTGGTTATGCTCTGGACATGCACAATCACATCCAATTTAGGTCAAAAGTAATTAAAACACCCAAGTACCGATATTCAGTCACACTTCAGATATTTGTGTTATTCAATGAGTACACATAGTCAAGTTCTGATTTTTTTCTTATCGACATAGAAACTGTTTTGCCTAAACTAATCGTAATCTGCCATTTGTTGCACCACTCACCTATCTCTCCTGAGGCATTGCTCAGTCTTTCGTGATCACTAGCGTCCTGTATTTCTGTGTACAGCATGCAATCATCTGCGAATAGTTGAATTTTTACATCAGGTTCATTTGGAATGTCATTTATGCACAACAGAAACAAAAGTGGAGCTAAAACTGCCCCTTGAGGGACTCCTGAAAGAATGCGAACTAATTGCAAGGTGCGGTGATCATACTGCACAAACTGATAGCGGTCACAGTGGTAATTATATATCCACTGTATCAGTGGTCCTCACCAAATATATTTATGAGATTAAAGTGGAGTTTAACAAGGGATACTCGATCAAAGGCCTTTGATAGATCTAAGAAAATGGTATCGGTTTGTGACTGGATATTGAGGCATTGTGCAATATCATGAATTATTTCTATCAATTGTGTCGCCGTCGAAAAGCCACTGAGAAATCAGTGTTTGTTTCTATGGAGTATTTTATTGGCTTCAACAAAATTTGTCATGAATTTTAAAATAATGTGCTTTAATAATTTACAACATGTGCATGTGAGGGATATGGGCCCATAGTTAGTCGCAGATGAAACATTACCCGATTTATGTACTGGAATAATTTTTGCCACCTTCCACTGTGCTGGAAGGCGACAACCATCTAGTGACTTTTTATATATTAAACAGAGGTAGTTACTGATAGGCTCGGCAAATCATTTCAGAAACATATTTGGAATTCCATCTGGTCCGTAACATTTTTTCTCATCAATGTTTAACAAAGGTGTGAGTACTCCCGCTTTGGATATTGTTGGAGAATCTATCAGTGTGTTTTCACATGCACTTCCTAGTGTACTAAGCGGACTAGAGCCGTTATCATGCATAAACACTGACTGAAAGTGACTGTTGGAGTCGGCATCAATTTTAGTAGATCCTGCCGTACTATATGACCATTGGGAGCTTATATATCACCAGAACTTGTGGGGTGAAGTTTTAATGAACCCATTCAGTGTGGTGCTGCAGTAGTGCTGTTTGTGTTCCTTTACATTACTTTTTAATGACTGAGTTAGAGAACTGAAATGAGTGTGATAGTCAGGAATCATACATGTCTTGTTCGATTTTGTTATGCATTTGATTTTATGTTTTAAGTGAATAGCATCATGTGTAATCCATGGGTTCTGTTTCTTAGTGCGTTTTCTTACGGTGGGAATAAAATGAACAATGCAATGCCTGACATGAGCCTTGAACTGCACCCATAATTCATCGATGGTTGATGATTCATTCATGCACAGATCAAAATAGTTGGCATATTCGTGAACGCGATATGTCATAATGGCTGCGTCATTTGTCTTACTAAATGACAGTATTTGTGTTGCGTCACATGTTATATTTGAGGGAACAACAAAAGGCAGAGTGCACAACACAAGTTTGTGGTCTGACACTCCGTCTAGGATTTCAATATCTGTTGTGGCTGAGGGAAAATAATCACTAACAAAAACCAGATCCAGTATCGAACTTGAGGAACCTTGGACTCGAGTGGGTGTGTGAACAAGTTGAATAAGATTGAATGTAAATATAATGTCTGAAAGAGCAGGATTATACAGTGTTCTCGAGATTTATATATAATAAGCAGAATGTCTAAGCATAATAATGCTACTAGGAAACTCAAAAGTAAATTTTAAAAAATAAGTACCGCTTGTCAATTTAACAACTTAGACTTCTGCAGTGAAGAAAAAAGAAGAATTTATAGAAATCACGACAAAAAACTATAAATTTTTTTTTAGCTTAAGGGTTTTAATAGGCTGACTTTGGCTTCGTTTTACGTTAAACATTAACAGAGAATGCTAACTTTCAATATTGCTGAAGCCCCCTACACCAATGCCAATTAACAACTGAAAATTTTAAGAATTCTAATGCATATCCTTTGCTAAAGTTATTTGCTTCACGACACATTTTTTACTAAATCTTTTTAGAATTGGTTAACAAAAAGTTTTTTTTCTGGCTTTCCAGCATTTTATGCCAAGAGGGGCGAGCAGACTGAAAACCTGACATGTACCTCACACATGCACATCGGTAACAATTATACAACCAGATATTGACTGAATAATTTATCACATAAAAGAACATCTTCTTCCCACATCTGCGCCACAATTTAAAACTCTACAATAAAGCATTTAATGATCCTGATAAACTCTTTTCCCGAAGGCAACAAGTACACATAGTCAACCAATTTTTGTCAAAATATACAGATGACAAGTCCAGCTATGATTTCAAACATGTATGCAGTCGAAGGACAGCTGTTGCTCATCCATGGTTCCCAATTTGCTGAAATATGTGCTACAGCTAAGCACAGATGTGCAAGATTCCAATGGGGCTCCAAAATAGTTCAGTACACCATTTATGACATGAAACTATGCTGATGCAATAGATAACTGAAACCTCTACCCATCACTCATCATTTTCTATGATTAATATTGACTGCAAACCACGTAATTTTTCAGAAGAACAACTGTGCTTATCATGCAAGCCAGCTGTCACACTTTTTCAAGTACTACTTTCATCTTGTGCTCTGCAGCATGAGGTGTAACAGTTGTGCACCAAAGAGCAGAATCACACAGGCCACTTCCTGCACACTTTATGTGCTGCAGATGCCATGTTCACTTGCCATGCAGTGGTGGAATGCTTACCACTGGACACCAAAAGTGCGCAACAGCAGCTCTTCAACCAACTGCTGCTTTTTTTTTAACAGAGAAGGCATCTATAAGGCTTAACAAAGTGCCACAGACATGAAAGCAGCTTGTTTTGTAAGTGAGCTGTCACGGACAGTTACGACATTTCGCTAGTCTTCAGAAGGAATATATCATTATTCATAGTCACAATAAACCTGAGACAGTTTTGTTAGTATCAAATACACCAGGAACATTTAGCTCACCATCTAGAAACTCAATTTGCAACATCAGTTTCAAGCTTGCACATGACCTCATGATCTGTCAGTAGATACGTCGGTACGATACAAACATGAAAACTTCTTGCAACAACAAAAATCTGGTATGGAGCATCATGCTACATTGAAACCGGTCAGAAATGAACTGATAACAACAGCCACACTGTTATTTGAAGCATCACACGCAATCTCTTCTGCAATGACTGCGGCTTTGAAACAAGGATAAATATGAAAGACAGTGATGCTTCAGCAAGTTGGAAGTGAAAAGAAATAAGGTTATCAAAAATATTAAGTTATGGGGTTTTATGTGCCAAAACCATGTTCTGATTATGAGGCATGTCGTAGTGGGGAACTCCGGAAATTTGGACCACCTCACCTTCTTTAATTTGCACCTAAATCTAAGTACACGGGAAGAAATAAGACGAAGCCATACCAAAGTTACATTAGCACAAGGATAACCTTGCTCTTTATATGCACCACATACATATTTTTGACATTTGTAATATGGCAATCACCAAAAAGGGGTGTTTAATTTAAATGAAAATGACACATTGTTTCTGAAAAGTGACAACAGCCTTATTGGGCTTGGCATAGAATATTAATGTTTCATTAAAGTAGCAGACTTAGCAAACAATACAAGCCTTTTGGTGCAATTTGGCACAATTGGTGCCATAGTCATGTCAGTGCATTAACAAAGTAAGAATAAATTGTTAGTCATGGAGTAACTAAAAAGCTGTGGGAACTGCATGCACATCTACTTTGAATGGCACCACTGTGTTAGTAGACTCAACATTTATGTCTCAGTACAGTGTTCAAGAGAGCCAGTAGATCTTACAAAGCACATCATAACAGCTGCTTGAATGCTGTTCAACATTATCTAGAGCCCAGCAGCTAGGATCCAACCAGTTGCCACTTTGGTCTGATTCAGATGTAATGCCGGTATCGGCTCATGATGTAGCAAAGCTTGCACAGGGAAATGTTTGGGAGCAACATACCAGGTGACAGGGGTTACCAGCAAGTCAGAAGGAAGCTCTTTCCTGCTCTGCTTCAGGTGTTAAGCATCGACTGACCACTTGAAGCGTATGCTACTTTTTTTATGGTTAAACCCATGAGTGCCCTTAAACCACAATGACATGGCTTAGTTCCCCTACACCTCATTTTTATAATTAGAAGTTCACTGTTCTGCTAGTCATCGGTAAGCCACGCTGTATATTCCTGCAGTGTGGCAGAGTATTTATGCCTTTCATGTACCGTGGGAGCTACATCTTGCCAAAAATTAATACAGGGGAAACATTTTTGCTGAACATGATTTCAAACAACACAAACAACCCCAAAGCACACAGAAAATCCTTGGCTCACCGATGGCCCACTAGTAAACCACATGCTCCCTAGGCAAATGATATGCGGCCCACACGAGGGTTATGATGCACATGAATCGAGACAATGAGAAAAAATTTCCACAGTGAGTGCACTTAAAAGTTCATAAAGGTCTTAAATTATCATCCTAAGAGGACTCACTTAGTATCTTTCAATGTTCACTACTGGGAAACAGAGCTTCCCTCAGCAACATCCCTCTGCTTTTCAAATAACAGCAAACAATTTAAATGCAAAGAGAGTGCATGAACTCTTACTGAAGAAAACCAGACAACATAAATCACACACAAAAACATTGGACACATCATGATCCCCAGAACATGCTCAGCTAAATATGTAGTACCAATTACAAGAAACTTGGGCAAATAAAAGATGAATGCATTCAGCTTTGGAAAAAGAAAAAAAGGGCATGATGTTTTTTCCCCGTCACTATTCGTCATTCAGACGGATGAAAAAACATCAAAACAAAACATTTGATTACAAAATAAATTTTAAAAAACATACAAACCAGCTGTGATGAAAGGAACACAGTGGTGGCAACATGTACATGTAAACAATTCTGCATATTCAGCAAGCACTACCTTTTCCTCAGCTAAGAGCAGTGGAGATGCAGTCCTGACAATTATCCATGCACTGAAAAGAACACTCAAGCAAGATTCTCTGGAAGGAATAAAACAAAACGTGGCCCCGCTTTGCAAAGCAGTTTCCTTTTAGACTAAACACTTTCAAGGACTGAATAGGTAATGCATGACTACACACAATTGTACGAAAATGAATTTCATTTTATGTCACGAACCTTTAACAACATACTAAAAGTGTTCTGTATCAACAAGCACATCATAACAAGTACCTCACAATCGCACAACAAACCAGACAAGACAAGTCAGCACTGCATAGGAAAAGCAGAATATTCATAAGGGATTGAATACCTGTTTTTTTTTTTAATTTCACAACAAAGTCACAGGACCGAGTCCAAATGTTTAAAAGATTGCAATAAGGAAAGAGTATGCTAAAAATAAAACCACATGCATACAGGTACACAGCACTTATGTGCTAATATTATTGGCACTATTCACTGCAAAACAAAGGGCCCATTTGTGCAAAATTTCTGCCACCCATGAATGGAAAGAACTAAAATGTTTTCTTAAAAATTATGGCTCAAAAGTAATCTCATCAGAACATCAATATTCTTAACAGTGGTGTAGCCAAGCATTTTTTTTTCTTGAGGGGGGAGGCATGCACTTGACCTGGGCGTGGAGGGGGAGGCAAGCAGGTGTTGTCACACATCGTTTTATGCCACGTATCCTGGTACACAGAAATTTCGGGGGAAGGGGGGTAGGGGGCGCATGCCCAGTGTGCGCCCACCTGGATATGCCCCGGATTCTTAAGTAATGTCATTAAGCCCATGTGGGCTGAAGTATGTACATAGCAAATAATATAAAATACAATAACATCACTATTCTTACAAAGTAATCTTACAAGACCATTGCTATTCTTACAAAGTAATCTCAGAACATTCTCCTTCTAAGTTAACGCATTACAACATAACTGTTCTCACTTCAGGCAGGAATGACTATTAAGAATGTTCCATGTGTTGAGCCACCTTAGTGTAATAAATGTCAGCCTAATCATAATCTATGTACAGAAAGCTGAGGTAAAATCCATTTCAAAAAAAGTAAAGGCCAGATGCACACTGCTCGCCACTGATGGCTGGCCTTTACTTTTCTTGCGATGGGGTGTACATCTATGCACTTAAGTAATGTAGCTTCTAATGAAAACACCGATGACTAATGTTAACACAAATATAATGGAATGATGTCCTGCAGCTGCAGAATTTATTATGATGGTAACTATGACAATAAGAACATGTGAAATTGCCATATCAACTTTTTGTTCCAGAACATGCCGTTAGCTTCTAATTATGAGTTAAAGGGCAAACATTGCAATGTAACCTTCAGCTTTATGTGCCATATGTTGGAGCAGATTTCAAGTAAACTTTCTTGTATCTATGACAAAATACATTGGTGGTCATTCAATAGCACTGTTATGCTGTGCCTACAATTACTGTAATCTAAGGAAGCTGTCCTGTCAGAAGTTTGCAAATAAGCACTACACTACTGAATCTTGATGTAACAAAAACAATTTTAAATGCATCAGATGCTTCTGAAGACAATGCACTTAGCTCCCACTAACTGCTAAATGTGAGCTTAGTGCCGAACTAAACAATGTTCACAGAGGCCATGCAAAGGAAAAGCAGACTTTAACAGCACAAAACAGGACCCAGAAGGAACCACGGATACTGAGCACTGAACAACCAAATGCTTTATCTTTGGAGGCAGCATAATAAGTGGTAATAAAAACTGGTAAGAAAAAAATGTGAGGGCACCTAAGCACTTCTCGAGTTGTGAATACGATAGCATTAATGTCCAATTGAATACCACTGAGCACTTGGAGTTGTGCGCTGCAAGTAATGCACACCACAGCAGTACATACTGCCTGAGCCAGGAAGCAGCAGCGTACAGTGCCAACACCGCATGCCACCGATATCCTGTGCGACGAGAGACGAAGCAAGCAGCAGAGCTAATGCCAGTGGGGGGTGAGAGAGATGCAGACTGTATGCTGGCTTCTTAGAGTGATATGGCGGCACCCGCACGCATGCGTCACATGAGCGCCTCGGCAACGACAACCCATCTTGCCCTGCGGCATCATATCTGCTCCGTTGAGGCACGCCCGTGATGTGGCATCGCAGCCAACGAGAATTTATGTGCCACTTAGCTGCTACAGACACTGGTGTTTTCACTCAATGGGCCATTTGATGCTTTCACATCAAGAAAGAAATTATTTCAGCCTTCTAAACCAAGGACTGCCAATATCTTTTATGTACACTGCATGTCTCTTTACATAACAGAAATGGTGGCAAACGTCACAGTGAACATAATTTTTAGCATGCCCAACAAGCTTAATGGATTGTACAGGAGGATGAATAAAATAAGAAACCAAGAAGCGGCCATACCCTTTTAAAAGACATGCTTGCTGTTTTGTTGAATGTTGTACGCACATTGTTTGTGAAATTTTGCTTATGTGCAATCATTGCTACATCGGGAAAACAGAAAGAAGTATCAACGGCCACCTACAGGAACATGCCGATTAACTAAAAGGATTCTCCTACAGTCATCTTATCCCCCATTGTCAGAGGCGCAGCTGCATTACTCTTTGAAAACAACAATGTAGCAAGAAAGAACTGTGAAAAGTGTGCCCACAAGGTATTCGATGCTTCATGTATCTTGACACATGATGATGCATGATCAGCTGGCAGTTCCTACATCTATTGACAAAAGAACTGCATTATCCATAATGCCGATACTATTTCCTTTTCTTGTGTGCCCATTTCATATTCCTTTATATGCTGTTTCTCGAAATATAGCATTTGATTTTAGACACAGCTCTATCACTGAGGTTGCTTTTGTGTCTTGTGCCATGCTGTAAAAATCTGCTACTTACCGATATACAAACCAGCCAAAGTCAGTACGGTGTTAATCGTACAAGCAATGCCATAACAGTACTGACAACATTTATATACAATGGTTACCCTATATTTACTTGGATGTCTCTCTGCAAGGTGCATTTTCTTTTTGAGAAAAGTACTGTGAACAGGTGTGATGCCGGCCAGAGCACACACGAAAACTACTTCACGAATTCCGCATTAAGGGGAGATGGGGGTGAAGACAGTCTACGTTACAAGGCAAGAGATAACAAAAAAGGAACAACATTCTAGGTTTGTGAGAGTGAGTTTAAGCCAAAATGATAAACTGTGTAAGAACGTTTACACTGCCAACTTCAGGTACCAGCATGTTACCAAACAATATGAAATAGTTATTCCTATACAAATAAGTTGCACAAAAAATGTTAGTAGTATTTGTGAACAAAGAGTACAGTAGAACCTTGTTGATGCAATACTGTTTCGTACGATTTTTTAGCACCAATATTGGAGATCGAGAACACAAAAAATTACCCAGTACAATTACGCTTCATTTTTACCGGTTAATGGCGCTGTTGAGACTATAGACCATGTGCTCGTGGTGCACCCTGTGTATGCGTGCGAAAGACTGACACTGGAAGCTACCTTGAGGCATTTAGACAGCAAACCACTATGGGAGGACCTCCTGCTAGGCGCACAACCAGAGTTGGCGGATGACAGAGGCAATGCATGCTTTTTCACGTTTCTTAGGTGACATGTGCCTGGACTCGTGCGTGTGATGGTAGCACCTATGTGATGTGTTCGTTCATCTCGTTTCTCCCATCATCATCTGCCATTGTGACCTGACAGTGAAATGGCTAGCTTAAAATGGTCAGACCTGGTGAATGGCACTTTAAACTTTATTTTTGTTCTCACCCATCACTCACGTAAAATACTGTTATGCATAGTCCTTGGTATAGCAAACTTAAAAAATAAAATAAAAACTATTACCTTATAGCGACAAAGAGAGTAATGAAAGTTCCTAATGTTTACTTTAAAAAAGAAAAGAAAAAAAAAGGAAAGAGAACAAAAAAGAAGTGTAGCGAAAAAGATGCATGTTTCAAGGCTGTGATAATCATTGCAACGCAAGAGTTCGGAGGTGGAGGCTGGTTTACTAAGCATAGACTGTTGTGTCATCCAGTTTATGCCCGGAATGCACCTACTATGCGCTCTGCGAACCTACTTTGCCATAGTAATAATAACAGTAATGCACAAGATCTCCCTGCATTCAAATGGTGTTTGATACTCTAAAATAACCAGAAAAAAAAATATATATATAGCTTATAGTGACTAAATATGTCAGTATTCCTTTAAAGGGTGGTATCCCACATAATTCAACCTGTAAACAGTCACTGTGGGATATATATATATATATATATATATATATATATATATATATATATATATATATATATATATATATATATATATATATATATATATATATATATATATATATATATATATATATATATATATATATATATATACCTCTAAGCCCTAGAAAATATACTGACAAGCCTCAGAGTATCTTACATAATTTAATGTAATAGCTTTGCTACACGGCCAGTTTTGTTTTCATTTTTGAAGCAGTTGCTGGGTTGTGATTTCATGAAGCAGAATGCGGTCACAAAAGTGCAGGACATTGTGACATTTTGACACTTGTTTTGGTTTACTCAGTTGCCTCTTATGCTGCTACTCGTTGTGGGGTCTGACGTAGCAACACAGCAGATAAAGAGTGTCAAAACCTCGCAACGTCTTCTCCCTTCTGCATTGTGATGTCATGAACAATAGAAACGAAACCAAAACTGGCTGTTATATTATTTAAAGTGCTTTGAGGCTTTCCAGCATTTTTTCTAGAATTTAGAGGTCCAGGACCTTCATTTAATGAAAAAAATGAACAGTCACAAGTACCATGTCAGTACTTCTCTAAGTGCACTTCAATTGCCAAAACAAGAAGAAAAAGTAAGCACTGCACTTTTTTAAATCTACCATACTGCTACACATTTATAAAGAAATTGTTGCTGCTCACAAAAATCTTCAATATTGCTCAGAATATTGTTATAATATAAAGCAAGATTATACATGTTTAAAAAATAAATAATAAATAAATACGAAAACGAATGGTTTGCACACAGCTTTGACCATGCTCTATCCCAAGTCAGAAATAACTTTTTGCTTGTTGGTAGTGGTTCTCAGACAATACTGTACTTATGATCCAACATGGTAAACACAAGAAGATACATTTGAAATGTTATTGATGGAAGATGCTGAAATGTGAATGAAGAATGAGGTGTTAAACCTTAAAATGCCTGCACTCTTCACAATGTAAGCACTGTAAAAGCTTTATAACAAACTTTCAAAAAAAAAAAGAGAACACCACTGACATTAAGATGTACACAACTTAAAATGGGAAGCATATTCTTCTTGAAATTAACATTTCCAATACTGTTCAAGCAGTGACTAGGTATATGACTCAGAGCACTGTTAGAGCGAGGGTGAACTTTGGGTGTGTGCTCACACAACCAAGAATGGAATGTGTTTATCACTACAAATGCTAGTATTTCAGATCACATTTTATCTAAATTTCAGAAATCATGACACAAAATAAAGCCATCAAGATGACTAGCACACAATGCATGTCTGAGAATGACACCACTGATCTGCTTAAGTATGCTCGCGCTACAAGTGTTTGGCAACATGGAAAAGATTTTGACCGATAAAGAGCTCTTGCTTTTTTTTTCCACGTTAATAAATCTCTGCAAATCACAGGTTTTGAAGGGAAGCATACAATGACATCAATCTTCTGTCAAGTGCAATGCTGCAGTTGAATGCCTTTATAATTAAGTACTTGGGGCCTCCGAAATCGTTCGTTACACAGGTCACTTCGGTATAAAGGTCGCGCACCACACTGCTTACAATAGAATTGGGACACAATTATACCTTTGTTATACAGGTTATTTAGTTGTAGAAGCATTAGTTGTAAAGGCGCTCGACTGTGTAAGTTTATAACACAGTAAACAGCTTTTAAGACCACCTCTGTTTAGATCAATTTTCTGATAAGCTAATAAATTTTTGGCACCTTGTTGTGTGTAGCATAAACTTGGCGCTTTACTGTTCAGATACATGTCTGATAAGACAAATTAATCTTGAGTGTTTCTTAAGCAATTGTTTTAAAGGGAGTCCACTACATAAAAAAAAAAGCTGTGCTGCATAGATATATAACATGTGCTGACAAGTGCACCAATGACTACAACATTGTGATTTACGCATTGTTGAAGCAAGCTCTACTCCTCTACGTTACACTACTATCAGATAAGTTTCTTCATAGAGACCAAGGATGAAATAATTTGGAGCTACTTCACAATATTTTGTCCTCATAGTTCAGCATTGCTATATTATGTGCTTGTAACAAACCGTACAGCAAATCAGCAGGCAAAGTGTAAGCACAATGATGCTTTTAAGCATACAGCTCACATTACTGTTAAATATTAGATTGCAAAAGCTACAATGTGTAAATTGAATGGTTTGACCTGGAAAAAACAAGCAACTTCTAGCCGGTAGAGCATTTGTCAATTACGCCCATGAAACGACGCAGGCAAGACCAATCGCCTTGGACTTGAATGCGGCCACCCATGTACACCTGCATGGGAGACTCCTTCCCGCATAGGATCAGGGTCAGATCATCAGCAGAGAGGCGCAGCGTCACATCAGCATTCCTTCTGTTTCCCAGGTCACTGCCACGAACCAGCTCCACACTACCTGTAATTTTCAAACACTGCATGGCTGTAGGAGGGATAGACTGCGTAAAAAAAAAATTAGACATATTGTGCTATAGTCCAATGAAATTCCAGACTATAAAGCAACAAAAGCAGAAATTGGATTCTCTTTTGCGTTAGGCAACTGTACCTCAAAAACAATAACCGTCTTTCCTAATCATCAATTGCATGCACATTTTAAAGTGAAGCTTTATTTGCCTCTTCCTTTGGCTTTCATGCTGCTGCTGCTGCTGCTGTTTATTTATTAATTAATTTGTTTATTTATAGTACCTTCAGGGCTTACATGAAGTATTACAGAGGGGAGGGGCTAATAGATACAGATAACTATACAATGAAGAAAAGACAATAATCAGATAACAGTGCATAGTCCAGTGTGAAAATAACGCAAGTTAGAGTGACACAATAAAATAGAGACACAATATAATACAGACGGGTAATACAGATTAAATATAAATGCGTAGTGAGAGTTAGAGTGAGAAGATAAGCACATATTGATAGAAGATAAATCATAATACAAAGTATACTGTTTGTAGATTGGGTAAGTAGTACAATGGAACTAACTCATAAATACTACTGGTCAGAAAAAAAAAAACAGCTACTCTACACGCATAAATATATTAAAGTCAAGGTATACTAGATAATGTTAATAAGTGCCTTACGGGAGTCGTCGGTGTTAGTAATACAGACTAGTGGATCCGGTAGGTGATTCCATTCCTGGCATATTTTTGGATGAAATGAGTTACCATAGGTAGAGGTTCTGTAGGGATGGGATGTTCACTTTATGACGATGGTTCAAGCGTGTAGAGGTAAAAGAGGCTGGTTCGATATAGCGTGATTTGAGCGTGGGAACCAAATGGTATATTTTATGGAACAAACAAAGGCGAGCGATTTTTCTGCGTTTGGTAAGGGGGTATATATTGAGGGCAAGTTTCATGCTAGTTATGCTTGCTATGCGCTGGTAACTGTTATGAATAAAACAAACGGAATGATTCCGTAAAGCTTCTAAAATGTTAATTAGTATTAATTGATGAGGGTCCCATATTGATGATGCGTATTCTAGATTAGGTTGAATGTAGGTGACATATAACTGTTGCTTTAGAGAAGGAGGTGCCAGCGGGAAATTGCACTTCAGGTAGCCCAGCATGCGATAAGCTTTGGATGGAATGTGTTCAATATGTCACTTCCACGAGAGATTATTTGTAATGTGCGCTTCGAGGTACTTATAACATGATACTGATTCGAGTGACATGTTAACGTAGTAATTAAGAAAAGTTACTAGGTTACATGAGAGTCTCATGAATTTATATTCTGAGGCGTTAAGATTCATGTGCCAGCGAGAGCACCAGGTTGCTACGTTATCTAAATCTGATTGTAATGTAACCATGTCAGAATCATTAGTTATCTTCTGGTAAATTACAAAATCATTGGCAAATAAACAAACAGAACTGGTGATTTGATTAGGCAGGTCATTAATATAAATCAGAAAAAGTAAACGTGCCAACACAGAGCCTTGAGGTGCACCCGATTTTACTCGTACCTCTGGTGAGTCGTCGTCACCAATAGTTATATATTGAGTATGACTAGAAAGAAAGCTACAAATACATTTGAATATTAAAGGGTCAATATTTAGAAGGCTTAGCTTATAGATAAGTAGTTGGTGATGAACTTTATCAAAAGCTTTAGAAAAGTCTAAAAAGACACAGTCTGTCGCAAAATCAGAGTCCAAAAACTCATGCAAGTCATTTGTAAATGTTAATAGTTGTGTTTCACAAGAATATGATTTCCTGAACCCGTGTTGATAACAGCTAAAGAAGTATTTGATTCAAGGAAATTTGCAAGGTGAGTGAAAACTATATGTTCAAAGATTTTGCAAGGTACCGAGGTTAATGAAATAGGTCAGTAATTCAGTGTCTTGTGCGCCAGTCGGGGGGGTGGTTCAGAGTGTGTATATACCTGGCAGGAGCATAAATGAATGAATGAATGAATGAATGTGTGTGGTTTAGTGGCGCAAGGGCCAGATATGGCCAAAGAGCGCCAAGACAGTGTTAGTGATTTCGCGGTGGAATGATGAGTTCTGTGAAGATGTGACTTGGCTGTAAAGGGACCTAAAAATAGTCGCTGTAAATTGCGTAAAATCTACGTGCTATAAAATTATGGCGATGACTAATGACGAATACTATGAACATTAAAATTTATCGTAGAAGTATGATTCAAAATAGAAAATATATGAGATGGTAAAACTACTTGGAGCACTGCTGCCTCGCCAGAGCCCTTGAAACACAAGGGCCTAGAGGCATGTGCTATATGAAATAAACATCACAGTGGCATCCTCTGAAGAGAGGACCCACTATGAACATATGGGGCTAACAACATGCAAGACAACATCTTTCAGAAAACTTAGGACTGCGTTGGTGTCAAATAAAGGTTCAGGGCCGAGTAGCATTAGGGATGTAGGGGTATGTGCTGCTGGTATGCTAGGGAAAGTTTCCTTCTCTCAGATTCGGCTGCCCGGCACTCCAGGAGGACGTGGAGGACGGTCAGCCTCTCCCCGCATCTACCGCAGGTTGGAGGATCATTTTCAGTGAGTAAAAAATTATGCGTGCCAAATGTATGTCCTATTCTGAGGCGACAAAATAGGACATCTGTACGCCGTGATTTTGTTACGGAGGGCCAAGAACCTCACTGTGGCTTTATCACATGCAGTTTGTTATTTACTTCTGCGTTCCACATACGTTGCCAGTGGTTTCGCAGTTTCCGTCTTAAGAAAGGCTTCAGGTCAGTGACAGGGACCGAAGCAGTAGGATTAACTGCATGCAATGAAATTGATGTGGCCATCTGGTCCGCTAGAACGTTACCCTCGATGCCCCTATGTCCAGGCACCCAGCATATAATCACATGTTGATTAGATATATATGCTTTACACAGCACGGAGTAGAGTTCATTAATTAGCGGATTTTTGTGGTTACAGAAAAACATCAAGGCCTTCACAACACTAAGGGAGTCTGTATATATAACTGCTTTCTGGAGTTTTGATTTATTTATATGCTTTACGGCCGACAGCAGTGCGTAGGCCTCAGCCGTAAAGATACTAGTTTCCGGATGCAGTACATCGGATTCCGAGAAGGATGGACCGACGGCTGCATAGGACACCTTGTCGTGTGACTTCGATGCGTCTGTGTAGAATTCCGTGCAGGAGTGTTTGTACTGGAGTTCCCGGAAATACATTTGGATTTCAATCTCTGGAGCGTCCTTTGTAACTTGCATGAAAGATATAGTATCGCATTGTATCAGCTGCCACTCCCAAGGCGGTAGCAGCCTGGCTAGATGCATTAGGCAAAGCTCGAAGAGTGGGACATACATTTCATCACTAAGCTCCCTCACACGAAGTGAAAAGGGCTGTCTTACAGAGGGACGATTACGAAAGAGTGTAGCATATGTCATATCGTTAACGGTGTTAAAACACGGATGTTGAGGATTAGAGTGCACTTTCAGAAAATATGTTTGGCTGATGTATGTTCTCTGCAGATGAAGTGACCACTCGTTTGATTCTACATACAAACTTTCAATAGGACTTGTTCTGAAAGCGCCCGTGGCCAGTCGCATTCTTAGATGGTGGACCGGATCTAGCATCTTTAGCGCGCTCGGGGTGGCAGAATGATAGATCACAGCACCGTAGTCCAGCGATGATCGAACGAGGCTCTTGTAAAGATTCATTAAACATTTCCTGTTGTGTGGGATAAAAGTTTCAGTAAGTTCATTGTTTTTAAGCATTTCACCTTGAGATACTTTATGTGAGGAATAAATGTTAGTTTAGAATCAAGTATGATGCCTAAGAACTTGTGTTCTTTGTTCACAGGTATTCGCTGACCATACATTTCGATACTGGGATCTGCAATGAGCCGTTTGTTTCTTGTGAAAAGCACACAAGAGGTCTTGGGGTTCACTTTAAATCCGTTTTCGTCTGCCCATTTGGACACTTTGTTGAAGCCCTGTTGTACTTGCCTCTCACACACTGCAAGGTTGCAGGATTTAAAACCTATTTGTATGTTATCTACGTAGACGGAATAAAATATAACTGGTGGTAATGAAGCACGGAGTGTGTTCATCTTAACTATAAAGAGAGTGCAGCTGAGCACACCTCCTTGGGGTACACCAGTTTCCTGTATAAATGGACATGAAAGTACATCGCCGACTTTCACGCGGAATGTACGGTTGGACAAATAGCTTTCTATTAGGGTGAGCATATTGCCACGGATGCCCATTCCCGACAAGTCTCTCAAGATTCCATAGCGCCACGTTGTGCCGTACGCCTTCTCCATACCGAGGAATACGGATAGGAAATATTGTTTATGTAGAGAGGCATCGCGAATGTTTCCCTCAATGCGCACAAGGTGATCAGTTGTGGACCGCCCTTCTCTGAAGCCACACTGAAAGGGATCAAGCATTTGGTTTAATTCCAGGAAATGTATGAGTCGCCGATTAATCATTTTCTCAAACAGCTTACAAATGCAACTTGTGAGGGCTATCAGGCGGTAACTTGACGCCAACGAAGGATCTTTACCTTGCTTCAGAATGGGAATCACACTCGCTTCTCTCCATGCAAGTGGAAGATATCCAGCAGCCCAAACAATGTTGAAAAGTGCAAGTAAAGTCAGTTGTGTATCAGTATGTACGTTCTTAATCATGTCGTACATAATTCTATCAGGTCCTGGTGCAGAGCTCTTGCATGTGATCAAGGCAGCTCACAGCTCGGCAATACTAAAAGGACGGTTGTAAGGCTCATTCTCTCGACTTTTTCTTGTGAATGGCTTACGTTCTTCTATTTGTTTATATTTGAGAAACGATAGTGAATAATTGGTTGAACTTGACACGCTCTCAAAATGCTCCCCAAGCGAATCTGCCTGGTCTTGCAGGGTATCGCCTTGTGTGTTTACCAAAGGGAGGGAGTATGTTTGTCGCCCTCTTATCCTATTAACCCTGTTCCAGACTTTGGCCTCATCTGTATAAGAGTTCATACCCGATAAAAACTTCTGCGAACTCTCCCTTCTGGCCTGTCGGCGGGTTCGCCTGCAGTGGGATTTTACTTTTTTAAAATTGATAAGATTCTCCGCAGTGGGAGAGGCGCGTAGCAACCCCCACGCTTTGTTTTGTTTCTTACGAGCAATCCTACAATCGTTGTTCCACCACGGGACACGCCATTTACATGCCAAGCCACTTACTTCAGATATGCATTTAGATGCGGCATCTATAATGAATGCTGTAAAGTACTCCACAGCAGCATCGATTTCTAAGAAGACATATCATCCCACGAGATGCTAGTAAGAGTTCGGAATTTTTCCCAGTCATCTGTGTCAATCTTCCACCTATGAGCCTGTGGTGGATACTCGTTTTTATTAAGTGTTCTTAATAGTATGGGGAAGTGGTCGCTTCTGTAAGGATTGTTCGCAACTTCCCATTCGAGTTCAGCCAGAATAGAAGGAGAAACTATGCTGAGATCAATTGAAGAAAAGGTTTTGTTTGCAAGACAGTAATATGTGGATTTCTTCTTATTCAGAAGGCACACACCAGAAGAAAAAAGGAACTGTTCAACAAGACGACCTCGCGCATCTATACGATTGTCGACCCAAAGGCAGTTGTGCGCACTGAAATCCCCAAGGACAACATAAGGTTCTGGCAATTCGTCTATGAAGGACTGAAATTCATGTTTAGTTAATTTGTAATGTGGGGGTATGTAGAGCAAGCAGACAGTGATAAGTTTGTTTAGGAGAACAGCTCGAACCGCCACTGCTTCAAGAGGCGTTTGTAGCTGCAAACGTTGACACGCTATGCCTTCCTGAATAACTATGGCAACACCACCCGATGATGTGAGAGCGTCATCGCGATCTCTGCGAAACATAACATAGTGTAGGAGGAAATTTGTGTGTTTCGATTTTAAGTGTGTTTCCTGTAGACACAGCACTTTTGGATTGTATGTGTGGATGAGTTCTTGTACATCATCAAGGTTTCGAAGAAGGCCTCTGACGTTCCATTGAATTATCTGTCTATCCATATTTGAAGTAAATAGGTGCTGTGTGTACGGAAACAGAAGTATTAATTACAGAGATTTCAGAGATTAAATTACAGGGCTCTTTCGAGGCCCCGTAATCGGGGTTTTGCCCTTTCTGGAGCATTCGAGGGAGCCTTGCCGCTCCTTAGGCGCTTGGCGCGCCTTGGGGATAGGTGTAGTGTCCATTGCCTCTTGTGAGACGCCGGACACGTACTCTTGCGAGCGAGAAGTTATCAGAGAGAGTCCCGCCTTGGAAAGCAGGGACCCTGGGCCCACCAGCCCAGAGGTCGATGGGGTTCCCTGAGGGATTTGGCTGCGCCGGCCGTTGCCGGCGCCGTTTGCTGGTTTGGCGTAGCTGCGCTAGCTGCAGCCGCCGGGGGGGCGGATGGCATCACTGCCGCCTCACTGGGTGTGGGTAGGACAGCCGCCAGAGACCATCGTGGCACTGCCCCCTGACGCGCCACTTCGGCAAAGCTGGTGCTTGGAAGATATGCTACCCGCCTGCGCGCCTCTTTGAACGATATGTTTTCCTTTACTTTGATAGTAACTATTTCTTTTTCTTTCTTCCAAGACGGGCATGACCGCGAGTATGCGGCATGCTCGCCATCACAGTTCACGCAGTGTGGAGCGTTTTCACGTTTCAGCGGCATGGTCACGGGAACTATATTTTGCACATGTCGGCCGGCCTCGGCAGTTCTGGGAACTGTGGCCCAAACGCTGGCATTTGAAGCAGCGGAGGGGATTAGGAACATACGGCCTGACTTGTAGCTTTACATAGCCAGCCTTGAGTGTCTCAGGCAGAATGCTTGAGGAGAAATTCAGTACAAGATGCTTGGTTTTTATGTCCTTCCCGTCGCGCCTTAGCATGATTCTTTTAACACTGATCACATTTTGCTCACTCCAGCCTTCAAGCAGTTCTACTTCTGTTAACTCCATCAAACCACTGTCAGAAACAACACTACGGCTGGTGTTCATAGTTCGGTGTGGGGTTATTGTTACTGGGATTTCCCCAAATGACTGAACTTTAGGAAGATTTTCGAACTGTTTCGGATCGCGGAGTTCCAGAAGGAGATCGCCGCTAGCCATTTTCGTTGCTTTATAGCCTGCACCAAGAGTTTCAGTGAGATTCCTAGACACTAGGAAAGGAGAAATCATTCTCACGGTATTTTCAGGTTTGTTTGAATGAACTACATGGAATCGGGGGAAGTTTGGCAGTTTGTTTCCGAGAAATTGGAAAATATCTTCGGTGCGCCCTCATTTCTGAGGGCGATCAGGGAGTTCGGGAAAAGAAGTGGCCATTAGTAGAATGGTGTTTTCGGCAGGGATGGCCGCCACCCACCATGGAGCCCAATCAGGGGACGACACAGGACGGAAAACATTCAGTTCTGCGCACGCCAGCGGTACAACCCCTCTATAACCGAATACATATACCCAAGACTGGATATAATGCACAAGGTTAACCCTTGCTGCCTACGAAGCCGGAATTAACACGAAAATAAAGAGAGGAGAGGAAAGATTGAAAGTGAGAGAAAGACGAAGATTGGAGGGAGAAAGAGACAGGAAAAGGCAACTACCGATTTCCCCCAGGTGGGTCAGTCCGGGGGTGCCGTCTATGTGAAGCAGAGGCCGAAGAGGTGTGTTGCCTCCACCGGGGGACCATAATGGTCCAAACACCCGGCATTGGCTCAGCCCCCAGGATGCCCCTTTCCCCAGACACGGCTAAGCTGCGCACGGTTAGACGCGGGGGGGGGGGGCGCACGGTTAGACGCGGGGGGGTCCAACTCCCATGTGCTCGGGAACATGGTGTCGCAACACGCCAAATGCCTGCTGACACAGACGCCCCTGCGGGAGCACGAGCATGGTAGAGAGGTAAGTTGACTCGAAAAACTCATGGAAACAATGGTTGCTTGTGTACTGTCAAATGCTCATATGCTGTGGCCTAAAGCTCATGGCACGGTGCAAAAAACACGCTCACAGCCAAAGCGAAACATAACGTGCAGACATGCATGCAGGTGCGCAGTTGGTCGCTGTGAACCGTGCGATTGCTGTGCTGAGGCTTCATTTTGTTTTGCTCCATTTGGTTATACAGACAGCCTACTAGAAGAGCATATTTCATACACCGTATTTAGTTGAATCTAATGCTAAGTTGAATCATCTCATCTCTTAAGAGGTTCAATACTTACAGGCATTTGTCTCGCAAACCATATTTATTTCAAGGGAATTTTCCATGTCTCAACAATTTCTCTCGTCGTATTCGAGTGCTGATTGCCGTGTTATAGTTTGTTACCGAAGCTTTCCCCTCACGTCTAAATATTTTAAGGCAGTTTGTCGTGTGCGTATCATGGCCACGCACGCTTATATCGCCTTAAACTGGCTCTTTTAACTACTACACGCAGAGACAAAGCAACAGCGCGCGCATTAGATCCCATAGATGAGATGAATATTTACAACTATTATTAGGGCTATAATTATATTCGAATGCTGATTGCTGTGCTATCGTTTGTTAACGAAGATTTCCCTCAAGTCTAACTATTTTGCAGCAGTTTTTCGTGTGTGTATTATAGCCACGCACGCTTATATCGCCTTCCGTTTCTCTACCACAGGTGCGCTTTAAAACCATGGCGCTGCAATTTTGCTTTCCTTTCCTTGATTCTTAGAGACAAAGCAACAACGCGTGCATGCGATCCCATAGATGAGATAAATACATATATATATAGAAAATTATCAGTCATAGCTCTCGTAGTATAGCCCTCTGGGCCGTTTCCTTTCTTTTTTTTTTGTTCTTTCGAAAGTAGTCCTATTAGGCTTATTATAATTACACGAAGGTATTTCGCCCTCGTCAGCAGCAGTCCTTGAGATAGCTATTCTGGCGGCTAGCTCCCCACGCTATGCGTGCCGCCCTCGCACCTTTTTAAGCTTTTCCTAGACGCTAGGGCTATACTATTCTGCCCGCGCAACCTTGAGCGATCGGAAAGCGCGTTTCCCCCTCTTGGCCGGCGGAGAAGGGAGGCTTCGTTCCGGCCGCGAAGTTCCCCCACATCTCAGTAAGGTGCCCGGTGGTGGTCTCGTGCTGACGATGCCTTCTCGGTGAGCGCATATTTCCCCCCCTCATCTTCCCCCCCCCCTTTTCCTAAGAAATTATTATTAATTATTATGCCCCGGACAACATCAGTCCCTTTCCACGTAAGTATGGGGCTCGGAGCAGGAGCTATGGCGCTTGAAAGTAACCTGGGGCCTGACGAACCAACCGACTGAGCTATCTTTCCGGGCAACATCCAAGGGTCATGAGTTCAAATCACCTGTCATGTTCCTTTTTTCCCCTTTTTTCTATTTTTTTTCTTTCTTTTTAATGTATTTTCCTTTATTTTATGACTGTACGGGAACCCTCTTAAAAATATATATATATAGATATATACATCCTCAATTAGGTATGACGACACATGTGCAAGTCATAAATACCAGGTTCTCTAGTCGAGTGCCATCCGTGCGGTATAACCGATCTCAGATTGGTCAACCTTGACTGATCAAATAGGGCACCACTGTAGGTTAAATGAGGCGTACAACTCCTGCGGGACCCGCCATGGTTGCTCAGTGGCTATGGTGTTAGACTGCTGAGCACGAGGGCGCGGGATCGGATCCCGGCCACGGCGGCTGCAGTTCGATGGGGGCGAAATGCGAAAACACCCGTGTACTTAGAATTAGGTGCACGTTAAAGAACCCAAGGTGGTCGAAATTTCCAGAGTCCCCCACTACGGTGTGCCGTATAATCAGAAAGTGGTTTTGTCACGTAAAACCTCATAATTTAATTTTTTAATTTAACTACTGCGGGGATGGTAGAGTATCTGTCTCCCGTGCAAGAGGACCGTGGTTCAAATCCCGGTGCCGCGCTATTCTCCACCGGAAAATAATAAAAAAAAAACCATGTGTTGAGAAAATTGCACAAACAGGCCTGGAGTGCGGCCTGATCCCGGCGACCAGAACCGGTAACGCACTCTCTCACCAGAGCAGGATTGGCCACCCTGGTGCAGTACTTGGCCACAACCTCCCATATGAATACAACAATCAAACCCCGGCCCTCAGTCCCCAGCAGCCGCGAAGCAACTGACCACGGCGGCGGCCAGATCTGTGACGCTGCAGAGGGTGCTAAGAATACCTGGCTCCGGACAGGCCGCCATTGGAATCTGAACCTGGCAACGTTTAACGTTAGAACGTTATCTAGTGAGGCGAGTCTAGCAGTGTTATTGGAGGAATTAGAGGGTAGTAAATGGGATATAATAGGGCTCAGTGAGGTTAGGAGGACAAAAGAAGCATATACAGTGCTAAAAAGTGGGCACGTACTGTGCTAGCGGGGCTTAGCTGAGAGACGAGAACTAGGAGTCGGATTCCTGATTAATAAGGAAATAGCTGGTAACATACAGGAATTCTATAGCATTAACGAGAGAGTAGCAGGTCTTGTTGTGAAACTTAATAAGAGGTACAAATTGAAGGTGGTACAAGTCTATGCCCCTACATGCAGTCATGATGACCAGGAAGTCGAAAGCTTTTATGAAGACGTGGAATTGGCGATGGGTAAAGTCAAAACAAAATACACTATACTGATGGGCGACTTCAATGCCAGGGTAGGCAAGAAGCAGGCTGGAGACAAGTCAGTGGGGGAATATGGCATAGGCTCTAGGAATAGCAGAGGAGAGTTATTAGTAGAGTTTGCAGAACAGAATAATATGCGGATAATGAATACGTTTTTCCGCAAGCGGGTTAGTCGAAAGTGGATGTGGAGGAGCCCGAATGGTGAGACTAGAAATGAAATCGACTTCATACTCTGCGCGAACCCTGGCATCATACAAGATGTAGACGTGCTCGGCAAGGTACGCTGCAGTGACCATAGGATGGCAAGAACTCGAATTAGCCTAGACTTGAGGAGGCAACGGAAGAAACTGGTACACAAGAAGCCAATCAATGAGTTAGCGGTAAGAGGAAAACTAGAGGAATTCCGCATCAAGCTACAGAACAGGTATTCGGCTTTAACTCAGGAAGAGGACCTTAGTGTTGAAGCAATGAACGACAATCTCATGGGCATCATTAAGGAGTGCGCAATAGAAGTCGGTGGTAACGCCGTTAGACAGGAAACCAGTAAGCTATCGCAGGAGACAAAAGATCTGATCAAGAAACGCCAATGTATGAAAGCCTCTAACCCTACAGCTAGAATAGAACTGGCAGAACTTTCTAAGTTAATCAACAAGCGTAAGACAGCGGACATCAGGAACTATAATATGGATAGAATTGAACAGGCTCTCAGGAACGGAGGAAGCCTAAAAACAGTGAAGAAGAAACTAGAAATAGGCAAGAATCAGATGTGTGCGTTGAGAGACAAAGCCGGCAATATCGTTACTAATATGGATGAGATAGTTCAAGTGGCTGAGGAGTTCTACAGAGATTTATATAGTACCAGTGGCACCCACGACGATCGTGGATGCGACAATAGCCTAGAGGAATTCGAAATCCCGCAGGTAACGCCAGAAGAAGTAAAGAAAGCCTTAGGAGCTATGCAAAGGGGGAAGGCAGCTGGGGAGGATCAGGTAACAGCAGATTTGTTGAAGGATGGTGGTCAGATTGTTCTAGAAAAACTGGCCACCCTGTATACGCAATGCCTCATAACCTCGAGCGTACCGGAATCTTGGAAGAACGCTAACATAATCCTAATCCATAAGAAAGGGGATGCCAAAGACTTGAAAAATTATAGACCGATCAGCTTGCTGTCCGTCACCTACAAAGTATTTACTAAGGTAATCGCAAATAGAATCAGGAACACCTTAGACTTCTGTCAACCAAAGGACCAGGCAGGATTCCGTAAAGGCTACTCAACAATAGACCATATTCACACTATCAATCAGGTGATAGACAAATGTGCAGAATATAACCAACCTTTATATATAGCTTTCATTGATTACGAGAAAGCGTTTGATTCAGTCGAAACCTCAGCAGTCATGGAGGCATTACGGTATCAGGGTGTAGATGAGCCATATGTAAAAATACTGGAAGATATCTATAGCGGCTCGACAGCCACCGTAGTCCTCCACAAAGAAAGCAACAAAATCCCAATAAAGAAAGGCGTCAGACAGGGAGATATGATCTCTCCAATGCTATTCACCGCATGTTTACAGGAGGTATTCAGAGACCTGGAGTGGGAAGAATGGGGGATAAAAGTTGATGGAGAATACCTTAGCAACTTGCGATTCGCTGATGATATTGCCTTGCTTAGTAACTCAGGAGACCAATTGCAATGCATGCTCACTGACCTGGAGAGGCAAAGCAGAAGGGTGGGTCTGAAAATTAATCTGCAGAAAACTAAAGTAATGTTTAACAGTCTCGGAAGAGAACAGCAGTTTACGATAGGTAGCGAGGCACTGGAAGTGGTAAGGGAATACAGCTACTTAGGGCAGGTAGTGACCACGGATCCGGATCATGAGACTGAAATAACCAGAAGAATAAGAATGGGCTGGGGTGCGTTTGGCAGGCATTCTCAAATCATGAACAGCAGGTTGCCACTATCCCTCAAAAGGAAAGTGTATAACAGCTGTGTGTTACCAGTACTCACATATGGGGCAGAAACCTGGAGGCTTACGAAAAGGGTTCTGCTGAAATTGAGGACGACGCAACGAGCTATGGAAAGAAGAATGATCGGTGTAACGTTAAGGGATAAGAAAAGAGCAGATTGGGTGAGGCAACAAACGCGGGTAAATGACATCTTAGTTGAAATAAAGAAAAAGAAATGGACATGGGCCGGACATGTAATGAGGAGGGGAGATAACTGATGGTCATTAAGGGTTACGGACTGGATTCCAAGGGAAGGGAAGCGTAGCAGGGGGCGGCAGAAAGTTAGGTGGGCGGATGACATTAAGACGTTTGCAGGGACAACATGGCCACAATTAGTACATGACCGGGGTAGTTGGAGAAGTATGGGAGAGGCCTTTGCCCTGCAGTGGGCATAACTAGGCTGATGATGATGATGATGAATGCACACTTTCTTTCCGATAAAACGGGTCCGAAAATTGCGTGCGCGTTAGAATTGAGTGCAACCCTAAATTTACGTTACCATATCGCCATTGGCACTTCAAAATGGCCACCTCGTGCACGTTTCGAGCCTAGCTGCCGTAGCTTCCTTTATGTACTGTAGTAATACACCGTCTGCCTTCCCGTTTCTGCGTTTGCTCTATCAGCATAGAAGTGCCAACTACAAAGACACGCAATGCTGCAATTAAAAGGAAAGTGATCCGGTGTGCAGAGACGGCCGAAAATCGGGCCGCATCACGGGCGTGCAGAGTTCCCGAAACTTGCATGTGGGACTGGCGCAAACAGGAGAGGCATTCTACTCCGGTAGCTGCTGCGTAAGGCGCGGCTGCGTGGCCCTTATCTTGAAAGCGATCTGCAATGGAGACAGTCTATGCATCTAGGCACACCATGCTGTGATCTCGTCGCTTAGTTCACGTTGAAGCGAGAGGCTGCACAAAGGTCAATTTGCTCGCTCCTGCTGCTGCACTTCCTCACTCCAGCATTCTGATAAAGAGTTTCCGCGGTCATTGAGTGAGACTTGTTCATGTTTGCTTGCGCACGCATGACACCATGCTTGTTAATTTAGTTGGTAAGCATATTAAAAGTTAATACGGCTGTTAAAACTACTATCCTTACTTTTCGTATAACTGTATGCTAATTTTCTATTGTAGTCGATGCGTCGCCTTTTGGGTGAAACTGCAACTTTTTTATTTATCGCAACTTTAGTGCATTGGGAGTAAATCTTTGCTTTTCCAAATGAGAAAAAGTTGTATTTCTGTATGAAAGAATGAGGTGTGTGGTACTGTAAATGACTTTTCTTTCTTAAGGTCACGGCAAATGGGTGCGCGTCACAGTCTAGGAAGTTTTTTTTTTTTTGGTCGTGGAAAACAAGTGCGTGTTACAATTGAGGGTGCGTTAGAACCGAGCAAATACGGTAGTTTGCTCTCAGGGATTGCCTACCTTTCACGCAAGAAACCGGTTCGAGGGACTCCATCGCAGCGACCGTGCGCAGTGGGCATTCACTGTACGTATTCGATAAAGAGATAGCATCTGTAAGTGATTCTATGCTTTCTGTTTGCCCAAGATTAATATTTTGACAGTAAAGAGCTTCTGTCATTTTGAGACTACTTACAGAAATGTCCAGGAGGGCTCCCACGTGGTGTCTTTATTGAGCGCCGACAGCCAAACTTATGAGGAGCGCGTTGCGTTATTCCTCATATTACGCAAGCGAGATACTTCCGACAGATAGCGACTCTGTAAGTCCTCACCGCCAATACCATAATTGGAAGTTCCCTCCAAACCTATTTTCGAAAATATCTGACAGCAGGTAACAAAAGGTGAGCGTAACTTGTATCATATGACTATTGATGTTCCGACGCAAAAGTCTGTTCCCCTATGTTAAATGTAGAATAATATAGCATACCCACAACACTGTAAGTGCTACCGAGTAATAGGTGACTTGCAAAATAATGCCCGCCCTCTTCTATATGTAACCGTGGCTAAACCACTGACAAGATCTGGTTGGAAAACGATGTTTATCTCCGCTGTTACATGGGCTGCAACAAGTATGTTTTTGTTCCTTGCCTTTCTTCTTCCTTTTTTTGAGTCAAGTTATGAGTTAAGGGAATGCGTCCTTTTTCCATTAATGAAAAACGGATAGACAGCAGATTTGTATAGACCATTTGCAAAAATACAATTACTGTCTGGCTCAGCTGTTCTGACATTTTATTTATTTTGTTTATTTCATACATACTGCCAATCCCAACGGGGAATTTACCTCTTCAGCACAGGCACTATTCTTCTCTCTAAGTGCGGTCGCTCAAGGGTAGGAGTGCGAGCTCAAAGCCTTTAGAATTTCTGGGAAAATTTGATGTCCTCATGGTTCCCAACCCCCCATCTAGCCGCTGAGAGGAAATTATAGCGATTGAAGTGCATTTTCCGCCACCTAAACCAAGAAGATCGAGTAGTGGGGTTCTGAGTGGTAAAGGCAAAGCTGTTCAATGGTCAGAATACATTGTTCTTCTAATGTGTCGATGAGAACTTGTTAGTGGAAAATACATCTCTTGCACATGCGTAGAATATATCTGCATAGGGTGGGCCATGATGGTTTATGTTGTTCACTATGGGTTTGTAAACGCTTCTGCTTGGAAAAACAAACAGCGTGAAAAAAGGAGTTAAACAAGAAGACACAAGGCAGTGTGCAGTCTTGTTTTTGTTTGGACCCGTATTTAGCACTGTTTGTTTTTCTATGTCATGCACCAACTAGGTCATCAATATAAATTATATAAATGCATCTATTTGTAAACAAAATGTTAGTGTTTCTTTTAATTATCATCATCTTTAACATGGCATAAGGATGACAGCATAATATGATGTAAAGTGGCTGCATGCCTTAGCAATGAAGAACTTTTGTCAGAAATTAAGCAAAGGGTTCAGGCAACGTAAAAACACGCATTTAAGGCGTTCCTTTCTGGAGGAAGTGCATGCGTGCATGTGTGTGTGTGTATGTATGTATGTGTGTATGTATGTATGTGTGTGTGTGTGTGTATGTATGTATGTATGTATGTATGTATGTATGTATGTATGTATGTATGTATGTATCTTAAAAAATTATGGGGTTTTACGTGCCAAAACCACTTTCTGATTATGAGGCACGCCGTAGTGGAGGACTCCGGAAATTTTGACCACCTGGGGTTCTTTAACGTGCACCTAAATCTAAGTACATGGGTGTTTTCGCATTCCGCCCCCATCGAAATGCGGCCGCCGTGGCCGGGATTCGATCCCGCGACGTATGTATGTATGTATGTATGTATGTATGTATGTATGTATGTATGTATGTATGTATGTATGCATGCATGCATGTCATAAGAAGCCAACAAAGACACGAAGGACAACATAGGGGAAATTACTTGTACTTACTAATTGAGTTAAAGAACTGATAAATTAATGGAAACGAAAGTGGATGAAAAAATAACTGGCTGAAGGTGGGATATAAACTCACGTCTTTGCATAATGCGTGCGATGCTTTTACTACTTGAGCTACCACGGCACTATTTTCCCATCACTTTCTGGGGTATTTATGTTTTACTACTAGAACTAACCCTGGGATTGTTAGCCAACGCAACCACTCAAAAACCGTGGCGGCGGATGTGGCACATAATTTCTGCCACAGGCATCATGAGTATGTGATCTTGGGTGATGGCAACTGGCCAACCAACTCATACATAAGCATCAATGTTACTGGATTCATGATCTGCGTACTGTAATGAACAAGATGAAAGGGAACCGAGGGGCCCGATTTTTGTTAATCATATCATAAGAAGCCAACAACCAGACACCAAGGACAACATAGGGGAAATGACTGGTGCTTACTAATTGAATTAAAGAAATGATAAATTAATGAAAATGAAAGTGGATGAAAAAAGAAGTGGCTGCAGGTGGGATACGACCCCATTTCTTCACATTACGTGTGCAATGCTCTCACCAACTGAGCTACTGCAGTGCCGTTTTACCATCCACTTGCTGGGGTATCTATGTTTTTGCTACTAGAACTAACCCTGGGAGTGTTAGCCAGCACCACTACTCACAAACCTTGGTGGTGGATGTGGAACCAATATATATATAGTCATACCTTGATAAATCCAACACGGATATATGGAATTATTGCGTATATCGAACACTTTCTATAGCACCAGGAAAATCGCATGCATTAAATTTTTTTTATTTCGAACAGGTTCGGACGTAAAATGGATATATCCGCCACCCTGGACCATGTGCACTCTGTTGACAGGCGGTGAGCTTTCCCAACACCTTCGAAGATAGTGGTGGCACGATGAGCGTTCCCGACTGCTGCGCACTATATCTGCACACATCGATCGCGGTGAGGGTGCCATTTGAATGTAGCGGCGTTCGTGTGCGGCGGCTTGGCTAGTTCGACGTCAACGATGCACTGCACAACCTTGGCATTCCATTTGCTGCACTGGCTCCTCCTCGGTGCCGCGCTCTCCATCTGCCGCGCCTCGCGAGGACTGGCGGTTTGCATCCACAAAGGCGGGCGACAGCGCAAGCTCACTGGGCTCACTCATAGATGCCTTAGCAGATGCCACTTAATACACTGTTATTGACAGTGTTTCAAAATGCTTCGAATGACGGACATAGAGATCGCAGCAGAAGTAGCGGCCAAATGAAGACGCTGCCACGGTTGATACTGCAAGTTCTGATGTTGCCCCACTCCCGACTTTAACTGAGGCTATAGGCTACTACTGCGGCGCAATAGAGGGCACCGGCCTATCACTTGTGGATCGTTTACACTATGTTGAGGACTCCGTGTTTAAGCATGCGGCTGCCAATAAGAAGCAGGCTACACTGCTGCAATACTTTCAGCCAAATTAATACTTTGTGTGAAGCTTCAAGTGAGTATTTACTGTGACACGATTATGGCGCGATAGGGGATCGTTGTTCGGAGTGCGCGTTCGGTCACGCTGCGCACGATTGGCCCAGGCCACGCAGACATTGTGCGGCTGACCAAGTCGACGCGGCCTAGGGTAATTGCGTGCGGTGCAATCGACCGTGCGCTCACGGCTAACATAGTCGGCGCGAGCTATGTTAATTGCGCGTGGTTAATTGCGAGCTATGTTAATTGCACACACACACACAGAGAAAGAGAGAGAGATGAAGGAGGGATGGATTGGTAGTGGCTGGTGGAGAAGCCCCCTCCGAAATAAATATTAAATAAATGTATTAAATAAATAAATAAATAAAGATCTTTTATGTCCTGACATACCTTGGTCAAAGCAAACATGAACTGTGATGCCATCCTTGGTGTCAGCATGGATCTGGAGAGTGTACGTAGCACAGACACCCTGAAACTCATTTTGCTGGGCAGCAAACAGGGCCAGCTGGTGTAGTACCTGCACCAGCTGCTCGAACTGTGGCTCACTTGGGCTTGCTGGCACAGCATGTAGGCCTCCTGCAGCATGACCCGGTTGACAACGCACAGTGAGGGCCACTGCCATTTGGCTGCATAAAATAGTACTTCAATGTCTAGCTGTGCTGCTCAAGCTCGAAAAACATGAGCAGCATCTGTAGAAAATCAAGTAGACATTAAAAAAGGACAGAACAGGAGGCAAAAAGGCTGCAAAACGGCTGCATATGTGCTAGCAAGTGCTGAGCCACAGAAAGAAATATGGTATGACTTGACAGGACCAATTCTTAGTTAATAACTGCTTGCTTTGTGGCTAAAGTAACATTTTACAATATACAGTGTTTTCTTAAGGGTAAGAGTCACATTATATGGGAAATATTGAAGCAAACAGTTTACTTTTGTGGCTAAAGGGTTTTTACCTGGAGGCTGTTGCAGCCCAGACAGCCTAACTAGAAATTGGAAGATAAGCTAAAATTGTGGTCACAGACAGAGACAGTCTGTGAGCCATACTGCAATTCCCTTAATTTGGAAAGTGAGAAGACTAATGTTGTGTATAGGGGGCGCTGTCAATTATATCAAGTGTATATAAGCGATTGCCATCGGAATAAAGGCAGTTCCGTGGTTCCCCGTCAATGCATCGTCTTGTCTTATCAGTTGGCGCTTCGCGTCACAACAATCTGGCGCAGTCGGCGAAGCTAGCGAGCTAGCGACGAACTGTTTTCCCTTACCTGGCTCCGTGCTGTTCCAAGGGGCGTCACCTACGAAATGGCAGCGTACGGACTACCACCGTTACCGCCTTTCCTGGAGACTCCTGGAGATGCGACAATTCCATGGGAGCAGTGGCGCGATGATTTCACAAATTTTCTTGAAGCGACGGGGATGGACGCGCAACCGCCGCTACGGAAAAAGGCCATTCTGCTGCAATGTCTTGGTGTCGAGGGACGCCGTGTTTTTCGCACATTGGGCCCAGAGCCGGCACGAACGTCAGACACGACAAAAGCCGGGCCGGAGACAAGCAAAACAGCAGGAAAAGACGGGACGGAGGCAAGTGAAGGGGATAGTTACACGGAGGCGTTGAGCCTATTGGAGCGGCAGTTCTCAAGCACCGTTAACGTACTGGTCGAGCGACGTCGATTCACGTTACGTCGGCAACTGCCGAACGAGCCGATACGAGAGTACGTCACTGCTCTCCGACAGTTAGCAAAGACGTGCGACTTCGGGCAATTCTTGGAAGCGGCTCTACGAGACAGGGTTGTTGACGGAGTACGGAGCACTGAGTTGCGACAGAAATTGCTCGTGAAGGGGTCACAACTGACGCTCGCAGAGGCAGTGGAAATGCTACAGACGTACGAGCAGGCAGCGGAGGGGGCTGCGATCTATGACCAAGGGTCGTCACAAACGGACATAGTGCAGCATGTATCTCAAGGCAAAAGTCCAGACAGCGACGCGGCAATGACGCCGGTGCGCAAGTGTTACCGGTGCGGCTCTACAAGGCACCTAGCTAATTCACAGGAATGCAAAGCACGGGGGAAACGTTGTTCCCAGTGCCACAGAATGGGACATTTTCGAGCGGTCTGTGGCAGGTCGGCAGAGCGGGACGTGCGGACGGTCCGAAACGACGGCGCTAGCGAAGAGGACGTGCTCACTGTACTGGCGGTCAGACAAGTGGAACGAAGGACTTTGGTCGTAGACGTCGTTATTGAGAACGAGCCACTTCAGTTGCTGGTAGATACTGGGTCGTCGGTGTCTATTTTGCCAGACCACGTTTATCGAGCCAAGTTCGCCAACAGCTTTCCTTTGACTGCGGCTTCAGCGACGCTGCGGGATTTTTCACAGAAGAAAATTCCGGTCTTGGGATGGTTCACAGCCAGAGTTGTACGCGGGAACAACTCGGCTTGCCTTCGATTTTACGTTGTTCCCCAAGGCATGGCATTACTAGGACTGGATGGGGTTCACCAGCTGCAATTGCACATCATCGGTTCTACACTGGAGTGTTTGCAAGTCACGGTCAGCCCCCAGTCGCTTCCTCCTGAATTATGTGAGTTTTCCTTTCTTTTCGCTGATAAGTTGGGATTAGCGAAAAACTTCGTACATTCTGTGAAGCGGCGTACAGATGTAAAACCAGTAGCAGCGAAGGTTCGACGTTTGCCGCTGACGCTGCGAGAGAAGGTAGCGGCTGAACTGGCAAGATTATTGGATGCAGGCATTATAGAAAAGGTCAGTGCTGCGGAATGGGTGTCTCCTATAGTGGTTGTGCAGAAGAAGGATGGAACTATTCGTCTATGCGTCGATTTACGCGAGCCGAACAAAGCAGTAGTCATTGATGGATTCCCTTTGCCGCACACTGAAGAACTGTTGCATGCGCTGAGCGGAGCAGCATGGTTCTCGAAACTGGATCTTGCTGCAGCCTACCATCAAGTGGAATTAGCCGAAGATAGTCGCGAATTAACGACGTTTATTACGCACGAAGGCTTATTTAGGTTCCGCAGAGTGTGTTTTGGCCTCGCATCGGCACCAGCCGCGTTTCAGCGAATGATGCAAGAAATCTTGAAAGGCTGCAAGGGCGTGTTGTTTTATATCGACGACATCATAGTCTTTGGAAAGACTAAGAACGAGCACAACCGTAACCTTCGCGAGGTATTGCATCGGATCGCTGAGGCGGGGCTGCAGCTAAATCAGAAATGCTTGTTCGCTGTCAAGGAGCTCTCCTTTTTGGGTCATCGTGTGAGTGCAAGTGGTCTTGCCCCACTCAAGTCAAAGGTGGATGCTGTGATTAAAGCACAAACGCCTGCCGATGTAGTCTCGCTGCGGTCTTTCCTTGGGCTCGTAGGCTATTACTCACATTTTCTTCCCAATTATGCAGAGGTGGTGGAGCCGCTGCGACGACTTCTTCGTAAAGGACAGAAGTTCGTGTGGGATCAGAGCACTGAGGAGAGCTTTTGCAGGATCAAGGAGATGCTGTCATCATGCGGCGTGGTGGCTATGTTCAATGAGTCTTTGCCTGTACAAGTGACCACTGACGCCTCGGCATATGGACTGGGAGCTGTGCTCCAGCAGGTAGTCGACGGAGAAGTACGTACAGTGGCATTCGCTTCGAGGACACTAACTCCTACAGAACGCAAGTACTCTACCGGGGAACGAGAGGCGCTGGCATGTTTATGGGCTTGCGAACATTGGCACGTTTATCTGTGGGGCCGCAGGTTTGTCTTACGAACTGATCATCAGGCTTTGGTGACACTGCTGTCCACAAACGGGGTTGGAAGACGCCCACTGCGTATTGAACGCTGGTGTGCTAGACTTTTGCGATACAACTTCACTGTGCAGTACACAAAGGGGAACACCAATGTCGTTGCGGATGCACTTTCTAGGTTACCTTTGACCTCTGCAGAGGACGAACCGGTGGAGGAAGTAGTTGCTGTGGTTTCCAGCATGATCACTAAGAGTGAGTTGCAAGCAGAAACAGCTGATGATTCATTATTAAATGAGGTGGCGCAGCATGTTACGTCCAGATGGCCGGAAAAGGGCTGTTCAGCTGGAAATTTAAGGTCTTTTTTTCGTATAAAAGAAGAGCTGTCGGTGATAGACGGGCTACTGTTTCGCGCGGAACGCGTCGTTCCCCCATCGACACTCACTTCCAGGCTGGTCATGATGGCACATGAATCACATCCAGGCATTGTAAGGACCAAACAACGGTTAAGGGAACAGTACTGGTGGCCCGGAATGGACAGGGATGTGGAATCGCTGGTTAGCAATTGTGCTATCTGCAAAGCATCAGATAAATCGGCAAAAACCGTAATGGCCCCATTGGAGCCAGTAAAGTGGCCCGAGAAGCCGTGGGAAAAGCTGGGAATCGACATCGTTGGGCCGATGGAGCGTGCCCCTCCGGAGTGCAGGTTTGCAATCACTATTATTGATTACCACAGCAAGTGGCCCGAGGTGGCATTTGTGTCCACAATCACTGCGCAGGCAGTAGTGAAAGTGCTTTTGGAACTTTTTGCGAGAGAAGGGTACCCGAAAAGCATTGTGACTGACAATGGGCGTCAGTTTATGTCGACATGTTTTGAGCAGTTTTTACGAGATCGGGGAATCCAGCATTGTGTTGCAACATTGTATTACCCGCAATGCAATGGTCAGATTGAGAGGTTCAACCGCGTTCTCAAGGAATATATTCAGGTCGCGGCATTGGAACGAAGACCACTGAAGGAGGCAATCTGGGACTACCTGGGTGTTTACAGGGCCACCCCACATGCAACTACAGGAGCGTCACCGGCTTACCTACTGCATGGAAGAAGACCCAGAACAAGATTGGATGTTGTTGGCCTCCCAGAAAGGGAATTTTTCGAGGAACCGCGTGCCGCCATGGAAAAGTTGAAACAGCGCGTTAAGGAGCAGCAACAACGAACAAAAAAGTACACCGATGAAAAACGAGGTGCCAGAGCGTCTACCATTGAGCCAGGAGACTTCGTAAAAATAAAGCAAGGCGGACCAAAGACGAAACACAGGTTTTCTTTGCCGATCCAGGTGAAGAGACGAGTGGGCACGAATTCGTTTTTGCTGGCAAACGGTACGAAATGGAACGCATCAAAACTAACAGTAATTGGTAAAGTTGGGACAGGACAGGCACTAGCTGACGCGGTTACAGCGCAACGCAGTGCGGCCTCGGGGTTTTCCTGCGATCTGGATCTTCACATAGGGAAGATGGCGGAGCAAAATACCCCTACCGCCGACGAGAATCAATCTGAAATGGTGCCATCAGAAGACATCCAGGGAAGCGCCAGCCATTCTGACGGTGCACAGCCCACAGTAACGGAGTCTATTCTAGAGGTTCCCGATCAGCAAGACAATTCTCGATCGCAATTGGCCACAACCACAGCACCATCTCGCACCAGGCCGGAACGAACAAGAAGAGTGCCAGCACGATATCAAGACTACGAGCTTACCTGACTGTAAGAACGTCGTTCGTTTCATGTGATGTGAAGTGAGTGCGCGAAAGTGGATTGATTTTATTTCCTTTCTTTTTTTTGTTAATGAGGGGGAATGTGTTGTGTATAGGGGGCGCTGTCAATTATATCAAGTGTATATAAGCGATTGCCATCGGAATAAAGGCAGTTCCGTGGTTCCCCGTCAATGCATCGTCTTGTCTTATCAGTTGGCGCTTCGCGTCACAACAACTAACAAGTATTAGTGTTTACTACGAACGATCCAAAATCTAAATCATGTTTCACCAGGTAAAAAAAAGAAAACATTAAGTACGTAGACTCATATAACGGCCATGGTCATGTAATAGCTGCACCCTCAACAGAAAAAAAAAAAACAATAAAAACCTGGAAAAGGCATCTTTATGTGTTACTAGTGTAAGATGCATAACTACATTTAGGACGTAAAAAGCATAATCTTACAATGAAGGAAGTAACGAACTATAGCCCACATTAAGACAATTATAATCATACGTATGCATGCTGTTTACCTGCCAGTCCAATACTCTGCTTCAGCCTATGCGAGTTCATACGGTAGTTTCGTTTTGTGAACACAAACACATTATCATGAAGAAATATGCGTAACTATTAAAAAAAGAAAAGTGAATTTATGGTTGTCTTCTTGCACAAATTCCTGAAAAAATAAATATTTATGCAGATCCCACGCACTGTTGGAATCTATGTAAGCGAAGCTTTCCATGCTGGATGCTTCTATTGACAATTATTAGTGGCGATGCTGATGCCTAAAGCTTAATTTCTTTAACGTTTAGGCTAACAAGAGGGTGGTGAATTCATGTTAAACATTACCTTGCGTGCACCACTGCTGTTTGTCTGCATAGTACACAAAATACACAGGGAGAGGTGTTTGCTTGAGGCGTTGTTGAGCGCCATATTTTATAACCTCTGTGAGGGTTGAGCATTGTCACTGCCTCACATGGCAGTCGCACTGTGTGGGGCTGTATGTGCCAAAACCACACTCGGATTATGAGGGAAGCCGTAGTGGCGGACTCCGAATTAATTTTGACACTGTGCTGTTCTTAAACGTGTCCAAAATCTAAGTACATGTGAATTTTATATTTCACCCCCGTCGAAATGCGGCTGCTGCGATTGGGATAAAATCCACGACCTCTAGCAATGCCATAGCCGCAAAGCTAATGTGGCAAGCACAGAAGTGTTGGTTTGAGTGTCTCCTGGACCCTACGGTGCGCTTTAATTAATGCGGCTCTGCTTCTGCATGCCCTGCATCAGTTACCCGCTTTACATATTTGCATTAAATTTATTTTTCAGAAATAGCAGCAACGTACTGTACCATACCTTGAACTTAAGCTTATCCTGTTTACCCGCAATAGCTTTCGTATAGTAGTAGGGCTTCCTTGCCTTCTCACATCACCTCCCCCCTCTCTTATATGGGAACTGTCTTTTCTCCTCTTCTCTACCATTCTATCTGCGTCCCCTCTGGCCTCGCACATTAGTAGAAAGGGAAGCGCTGCAGTTTCTGCAGTGCTTCTGAGGGGAGTCAGCCACGGATAATAACAGCTGTCAAGCGTCTAATGTGGTGACTGCCAGGGAGTTCGAGAGGGCATTGTGCGGATTCGATGCAGAGGAACGAGCGAGAGCAAAGCAAAGCAAAGAAAAGAAAAGCAAGCAAGCAAGCAAAGCAAGCAAGCAAGCAGCTTGAAGGAAAAGGCAAAGAAAGCTTCGCTTTAATATGGAGATCCCTGCCCTGTGGGAATCAATGTTATACGGAGCATTTCGCAAGTATATCTGACTATACAGGATCATTATTTTGGTGTCCTGCAAAGCGTTACCATAGAGACCGACATGTTTCTGTACAGTGAACAATCGTGTGTGTGTGATGCAAATGTCTGTAATGACGGCAGCACTATGTTGACAACGACAGTATGATGACGGCGATGGCATGATGATTGATTTATTCAGAGTGTCTACCAAGTTGATATCTTCAAATTCCCCGAGTTTCCCAGGTTTCTTTTGAGTGCCTTTGCGAAATTCCCCGAGTGACACAGAACCTTGTTTTATGTCAAGATGGGCTGACACCATGTCACTCGATGCTGTCACTCTCTAGCAAGCATTTAAAAAAAATTTAAAGATAAAGCAACCTAATTGAGTTTGAATAGTAAGGAGTGGTGTTTATCTTATTCAAAATAGAAAACTGAAGTGAGCGGATAGTAAAATGCAAAGCAAAAAAATATCTTCGAAAAGAAAAATGATAAAGGCCATTACAAATCAAATCATTACAAACATTTTCAAATACGAATAAAAAGAAATGCATAAAGAAGTAAATATTTTCGAAAATGAGCTATTCCTATCAACTGATGGCAAGATCATTGGTATTAGGCCTGAACTGTCACAAGAGAGATTTTTTCAGCAGCTGTTCTCACTCAACCTCAACTGTTCTCACATACTCTCAGCCCATGCACAATGCCTCCGTTAAGCATTGCACTGCTTTCAAGAGTTTTTTGTTGGTTTGGATTAGGGTCAACTGCATCTCTGCATCAGCTAACACTTTGCCTTTTGAGCTCAAGCTCGTTCAAAGAAGAGGCGCCACAGTTTCTTTCCCGGTCATTTCTGTTCTCGTCCTCGTTCAGCCGCGCGTTCACCCCGCGGACCATTTCAAGCACCCTCTGGGTCAGTTGTACAGTCAACGTCCGATTTTTAGGACTCCCTAGGGGCCATGAAAACGTCTGAAAAATCGAATTGGACAGTCCGAAAAAATGAATGCATGTCTTTTACCGCCCTTAAGGGCTCGTTCGAAAAAGCTCTGAAGGCCTGCCAGTATATTTATTTGGCATACCGATGCTCGTACTGAGACCGAAGATGGCGGGTGCACGCTTGTATAATCGTGAAATATGTACTGTGTCCCGTAACAATTGCCCCTTCCCACGCTTGTTGAGCTTCACCGCAATACCTCGCATACGCTTCATCGCGTATCATCGCTATGCTGAGGCAAGGCTGCCTTTCAGGAACCGACATTATGCAACTCGCCGTGCTTTTTAAGCTTCGAAGCCAATCGTGAGGATTACAGAGGTGGAGTCGGTACCACTGCTGACAGTGGTGCACTTTTTTCAATTAAAAACATGATCCCATAAGGCAAGAACCTTAATAGCGAATGTTGAAGTAGCTTGCTGCAGTGGTGGCTACAGCTGCCAGCAGATCTGCGTGTGAAAGCGCTGGCTTGAGGTGGCGAGATAATCAAAATGGGCTTTGATTAATGCCGTTTAGGGCCTACAGTCGCGGCAGAAGGTTCGGAAAATGAGATGGCGAAGGGTTCTTGTGTCTGAAATTAGACATTCTTATACACTGACTCTATGGGACACGTGGTGATGCCGCGAAACCGTCCGCATTATCGGACATTTCCCAAAAATCGGGCGTCCGGAAAATTGGTTGTTGACTATACACTGGCAACTCCTCCAGCTGACGACATGGCGTCAGGGACAATTCATTGCAGTAGAGCGACTTTCGTTCCCTTTCAATAAAATGACAGCTAATCTTCCCTGATTGAAGCACGAATTCCCCGAGTTTTCCCTGAGTATTTCTGGACTATTCAAAACCTTTGAGAATTCCCGGTTTTCTCGGTTGGTAGACACCTTGTTTACTGTACTTCGACAAAGAAACATTACAACCTGTTCCACTGAACCCAGGAGAAGTACAGCGCCACCTAGCATCTCAAAGGACTAGCATCCACGAGCAAAGAATGGAGGAAACTGCAGCACTGTCGATTTTTTCAAGCAACTTGATGCTATGCGATGTGACGCACACAAAGGATGGTAGTTAGCTTGACAGCTATTCGCACATTCCATTTCTGTATTCCTAGGCTCCAACTACGGGGAGGCTCCAGGGCTCTATCACCCTCCGGTGTTTTCTGGGGGGAGGGGGGGCACATCCCCCTCCGGCTATGCTGAAGCTACCCCCCCCCCCTTCCCTCACCCTAACGTGTCATTTCCAGAGTGTTTTCACCCACATCATTTAAGTTTCCTTTAACATGCCTCGACCTTTCCACTTAAAATTGTATTGTGGCTAATGCTTACTGCATCATCGTTGGTGCGAACGTGCATGGATTTTAATTTCTATTTCCCTCTATTTCTGCAAATCCTGAAAACAGGAAAACAAGTGCATTAGAAGTGCCAGTTGCAGCTACCTGATCCGTACGTTCTCACTTCAACACTGTTTTACATTTCCACTGTAAACACCATGAACATACACAATATATTTAACTATATACACAGGACAAAGTTTATTACATTTTTAAAGAGAAGGAGGTAGCCAATTAACAATTATTTCTAAAGAGATGGATAGCTTATGCTTAGAGATAGAATGTGTTGCTGTATGTTCACCTCACTTCAAAATGCTTTGCATGCTTTTTTTGATCCTGAAAAAAGCATGTAGACTTTAGTGACCCCTTTGGCAGAGTCTTTTATCAACAGCGTGTGAAATGCACGTGAATGATATTGTCATGGATGAGATGGATTTATTTACAAGATGATTGAGGGGGCATAGAGATGAGATCGCAGGCAGTCGGGCATTTTCTAAACCAGGTGCAGTTCTTCCATCTCCTCTTCTTCAGCCCCACTGTGTAGCGTAACATTTTCCTCCGGCGCAGACAAAGCTCGTCGAGTGAGTTAGGGAACCACATAATTGGCACTTCTTGATTTGGGAACCCTATGATACTAGTGCTTCAGGTGGGCCACATGAACCACTTGAGTTTTCTGCGACCAGTGATTATTGGCAGTTAGTTTGACGATGATGTAGTTGACGCCACTTAATCGGCTGAGTATCACGAATGGACCGCTGTATGCTGAGATGAACTTGTGATATAAGCCTTTCTTTCGTAGAGGCATCCACAGTAAAACATGATCGCCTGGAGCAAAAGTGACATGTCTATGCCGGGTGTCATAGCGTGCTTTGGTTGAAACTTGGGAAGAGAGCATTCTTAAGCGAGCTAGCCGATGCGCTTTTTCGGCATGAGCCAAGGTCTGCGGAATGGATGTGTCTTCGTTGGGTGTGAATGGCAAAATTGTGTCCAAGAACATTTGACGACTGCGAGCGTACAACAGATAGAAATGTGCATACCCAGTTACTTCGTGCTTGGCTGTATTGTATACGTACCTGACAAAGAGCAGCACGGCATCCCAATTCCTGTGATCAGCTGAGATGTGCAGTGACAACATGTTGGTAAGCGTACAATTCGTGCGTTCAGTGAGGCCATTTGTTTGTGGGTGGTATAGCATTGAATGGCAATAAGTAGAACCGCAAAGGCGCAGCAGTTATTCAACAACTTTGGCGGTGAGTTGCCATCCACGGTCACTTATAACAACATGTGGAGCGCCGTGACGCAGGATGACAGAATGAAGCAGAAAGCACGACACATCGGCGGCGGTAGCAGAGGTAAGCACCGAAGTCTCAGTGTAGCGCGTCAAGTAGTCGACATAAACAATAATCCAGCGATGGCTGGTAGAGCTCTTGGGAAAGGGGCCGAGCAAATCGATATCAACTTTTTCAAATGGTAAGGTAGGTGGTTTCACTGGTTGTAAAAAGTCTGCAGTAGGAATCGCCGGCTTCTTATGACATTGGAAACCTGGGCAACTTGCAATGTACTCTCTTGTGCTCTTCCATAGCATCAGCCAATAAAAGCGCTGGCATAATCGATGAAGCACGCGAGCAAAGCCAAGGTGGCCCAATGCGATGTCATCATGCATGGCGTGAAAAATAGCAGAATGCAGGTGTTCGGGAACGACTAGGGGAAAGGAAGCGCCTTTGGCAGAGTAATTCTATTTGTAAAGCAGGCCGTCGCACAGTGTGAAGCGCATTATCTGACCTGACGTGCAGGCAGCCTCCAATAGGGGTACGAGTGTAGGATCATGACGTTCACATTTAAAGGTGCTGAGGTCAAGAAACTCGGTATGCTGGCAAGATAATCGTTGAAGTCGTCATCGTTAGTGGTGGAGTGTGGCAACAGGAGACGAGACAAGCAGTCGGCATCGGTATGACTCCAACCGCTCTTGTAACCGACAGAAAAGGTATATTCTTGAAGGCGTAATGCCCAACGTGCCAGCAGTCCAGAAGGATCCAGCAATCAGCAAGCCAACAAAGAGAATGATGATCCGTCATTATCTTGAAATGGCAACCGTACAGATATGGCCGAAAGTTCTGGATGGCGAAGACTACATGCCAGGCATTCCATTTCGGTGACAGTGATGATGATATGTAGTGCTTAATGGCGCAAGGGCCAAGTGTGGCCAAACAGCGCCAAGGCAGTGATGATGAGTACTCAATGGACTAATGGCTCATGTGACGGGGCTGTATAAAGGCCTAAAACTGAGAGCTGTAAATTGCCTAAAATATATAAGGGATAAAAATATGAGAATGACTGAAGGGGGGTATGCTTTAAGTATAGGATATACAACAAGGGCGTAATAGCGTTACATGCATAAAAATGGACAGGTGATTGTTGATGACGAGTAGCACAACAGCCTCAGTGGGCCCCTTGAGTACAAGGGCCCAGAGGCATATGCTAATGCTATAACAAAGGTTGACATCGCAACCATGGCCTCTCACAAGAGGCCGTGTTACGAATTTTTTGGACAGAAAACATGGAGCATGTCAAAGTCGTTTAAAAAGGATAAAATAGATTGCATGTCAAATAGTGGTTCTCTGCCTAGAAACAGGGCAAGGTGAAGCGGTATATACTGAGTATATGCTAAGGGGAAGTGTCCTTTCCTGTCGACTTGAATTTCGCGACATTCTAGGAAGACATGCTGAACACTGAATGTCTCCCCACATCTACTACACATTGGACGTTCACTGCCAGTCAACAAAAACCTATGAGTACCATAACTGTGCCCTATTTTGAGACGACAGAATAGGACATCACTTCGTCTGGACTTGTCAGCGATGGCCAGTATCCTAAATATGGCTTAACTACATGGAGCTTATTAAGGATTTCCCACTTATGCTGCCAGTAGATTTTCGTTTTTTTCCGTAAGTATGGCTTTAGGTCTGAGACTAGAACGGCTATGGACATGTTGCAAGCTTTCGTGTCTAAGGAGGTAGCAATTCAGCCTGCCAGGACATTACCCTCAATACTTTTGTGTCCAGGCATCCAGCATACTGTTACATGTTGGCCAGAGGCATAAATAGTACAGAGGAGAGAGAAAAGATCTGCAATTACTGGATTTCTGTGGTTGCAGCATGACATCAATGTTTTTACAACGCTTAATGAGTCTCTATATATGACCGCCTTATGTAGTTTTAACCGTTTGATGTGTTTTGCAGCCGACCATAGTGCATACGCCTCTGCTGTAAAGATGTTTGTGTGAGGGTGAAGAACATCGGTCTCCGAAAAGGATGGGCCGACGGCTGCATATGACACCCCAGCATGCGATTTAGATGCATCTGTGTAACATCCTGGCCAGGAGTATTTAAATTGCAATTCCACAAAATGCATATGAATGTGGGCCTCTGGTGCGTGCTTCATTACCTCCACAAATGATGTGCCGCACTCAATGATGTGCCACAACCACCGCACAAATGGCTTGGCAGAAGCCATTAGATGATTCTCATGAATAGGAACATGTACATATCCTCGCTCAGCTTCCTCACACGGATCGAGAATGGCTCTCTGGCTGTAGGTTTGTTATGATAGAGCCTTGCAGAGGTCATATCATTTATGGTGGGATAACAAGGACATTTTTTGTTAGCATGTACTTTCAGAAAATAATTAAAAGTAGAATATGACCACTGCAGATCAAGGGACCATTCATTCGAGTCGACATAGAGGCTTTCAATCGGACTCGTCCTAAAGGCACCGGTGGCAAGGCGGATTTCGCTCCGCTCATCCAACATGCCAGTGTTCACAATTCTGCACAGTTTCAATACTTCTTCAATGTAAGTTGTGCCTATTTCTCCGGGCAACTGTGCTCTACGCGAAAGCGTATGCTCAGCCTTCTTTCGCTTTGCAAGTGAGTCTCCGAAGCGACTCTTGATTTTGTCAACGAACCTTTCCCACATTGTCACCGTGCTTTCATTATTATCGAACCAGGGAAGTGAGGTTCCAGTGAGAAAGAAAACGATGTTAGCAAGTCGTGTTGTTGCGTTCCATCCATTATGACTGCTTACCCTTCGATAATACTTCAGAGAGTCGTCGACATCCTTATCAGCTTTTCCAGAAAAGGTGCGCAGTTCTTTTTGAGAGATCCAGCAGATGACTTGCCTGGGGCACTCACTGTCATCATGCATGCTTGTGTCATGGCTGCCGCCAGCTGCTTGTGGTTCCTTCATGTCCGTGTCTTCAGGCGGTAGTCCGCGCAAGTGCTGGCTTGTGTCCAGGTTGTCCAGAGGGATTGCCCAGCACCGTCCACAAAAGTTGTTACGGATGAGATCGATTTATTTACAAGGTGATCGAGGGGGCGTAGAGACGAGATCGCAGGCAGTTGGGCATTTTCTACACTGCGCACACTTCTTCCATCTCCTCTTCTTCGGCTCTGCCGCGTAGAGTAACAATATGCGTCTTAGTATGGCTTCTCTTTCCAGTAAGCAAAACTAATGACTCCTTAAAAAACAGTTCTAATAATTTAAAACATTTATTAGGGATGGAAATATTGTCACTTGCATGCAGAGGTCATAAGTATAAGCAGCTCAGCCAGGGCCTGTCCAATGAACTATCATGCACCAAGATATAAAAAAAACGATGCGTTACTCGAAGAAAACCTAGTGTATATTGTTTCCAGTACAGTGGAGTAGCTGCTAGTAAATTTGTCAAAGATTGGTGGTGAGGGAATTCGCACTCTCCGAACAGGAGGGGATGGGGCGACAACAAACCCACCCCGCGTGCGTTTAGTGAGGGTTCGACTGCTGACCGGCGATAAGGTCCACGCCTGATCGACCGTGAACCAGAGGCCTGAGACGGGAGGCGACGTAAAACACACACATTCAATTTAATAAGATAAAATCATGTGCGTGACATCATGAAAGAAAAAGAACATACAGCTACAAGTAGTGGGCCCTAGCTCGCGGAAGGCGTGCGGGTCACACAACCCACGCCCTGACGCCACTCGCGCGACACTAAGCCCACCACACGGGAGCTATTAACACTCGCGAAATAACAAACAAAATACGCGACACAAATACAAAATATACGCGACAATAACCACGGCAAACATTACACTAACAGAACATACAAAAATTAACACGCGATGGATAAATAAATGAAAGATTAAACGCGATTAGAAAAAAAGAGTCCGGCGGAAAGTTCTGAGAGCGGCCTGGAACACGAGGCTTATCTGGGGCGTGCTTGCCGAGATCCCGATCTGAAGAGCGTCGGGCTGCTGGTACCTCGCTGCCGAAGATCCTGACGGACTTGCACCGTCTGTCGGTCGAACGGCAAAGACTTCGGCCTGGAGGTTTCAGCCTGCCGACCACATCTTCAGCTGTCTCCCGGTGCACGATCCCTCTCCTTCGTCCTCCAAGCTGCTCTGCCGCTCGCCGAGCTGCCTCGTCTCTCCGCCGCGCTGAGGCGACACACGTGACCAAACCGGTCTGGCGAGCTCAGGGACAATAGGAAGCTTTCTTCCCCATCGCCGTGCAAGCGGCGTTGCTGCTGCTGCGGCAATGGCGGCCATCTTGAGACGGGCGCGGGCATGCAACTCTGTGACAAAATTCTTGATACTGAGATTTAATTAGGTAATTGTAATTAATTATCTAACTTGAGACATCTATCATAATTATCAAAGTGTCAATGAGGCATTTGTAGGCACAGTCAATGGACATCTAACTGCGGTATTTTCAGTGATGGACTATTTGCTTACTATTTGCAAAATATGGCGAATACCATGTGATTGTGCTCCCACCCGAACAGACTCCTGCTGAGTTAGCTAGAACGAAATGAAGGAAATAAAGAAAAAAAAATCACCACCCAAGCACTTTGTACAGGTGGTTAACCAGCACAGCTGAAACGTGCGGCCCCGGTGTTTATCATTGGGTTAATCTCGACAGTTCCTTAAATGACGGCTTGGTAGGCTGCCAGATCCTTGGTACGCAGTTGCAGCTTGCGCTCACCTGCACTAGCCTGTTCTTGTGCCCGGGCTGCAGCATCAGGATGGAATAGACTTGGCTGCGACGGAGAGCAACCACGTCACCACTGGCGCAGCCAATCATGTGCCTCTCTTTTGCTGTTTTTGTGTGCATACACATGAGGTTGCGCAGGAGGAGTTTTCGGCATACAGGTGACAAATGGATGGACGGACGAATCAGCTAGCCATATACAGTTCCACTGTAAAACATTGCGATCGAGCTAGTGCCTTATCTGCCACGCCTCAGCCGAAGTAACATGGTGTGTTTGGTGTTTGTTGGAAACAAGCTGTGATAGCTGTTGTCTTAGCGTAGATAAAGTGCACGGATGGTTCTCTTTTTTTTTTACACCAAACCTATTATCACAAAAGCGAATTGATGTCAGTGTGAATGTTTAAAAGTGCATTTTGTTTCGTCCCAGTCACCATGTCTTTCTCTAATGAGCAGAAGGTAAAAGTGATCCTTGCCTTGGGAGCTGCAAATGACAACGAGAGGAAGGCCACAAATATATATCAATCATGGAAGTGTGGCAGTAGACCAAATGCGTCAACTATCATCAGAAATTATGAAAACCTGAGACAAACTGGCAGATTCAAGAAACAGTGGCAGAGGACTCCATCATTGAGTCCTAGCCTATGCACGGATGTTCTAGCATTTATGGCCTCAAACCCTCATGCTAATGTGTGGGGACATGGCCGCCCTAGTCATCATCATCATCATCATCATCAGCCTGGTTGCGCCCACTGCAGGGCAAAGGCCTCTCCCATACTTCTCCAACAACCCCGGTCATGTACTAATCGTGGCCATGTCGTCCCTGCAAACTTCTTAATCTCATCCGCCCACCTAACTTTCTGCCGCCCCCTGCTACGCTTCCCTTCCCTTGGAATCCAGTCCGTAACCCTTAACAACCATTGGTTATCTTCCCTCCTCATTACATGTCTTGCCCATGCCCCATTTCTTTTTCTTGATTTCAACTAAGACGTCATTAACTCGTGTTTGTTCCCTCACCCAATCTGCTCTTTTCTTATCCCTTAACGTTACACCCATCATCCTTCTTTCCATAGCTTGTTGCGTCGTCCTCAATTTAAGTAGAACCCTTTTCGTAAGCCTCCAGGTTTCTGCCCCGTAGGTGAGTACTGGTAAGACACAGCTATTATACACTTTTCTCTTGAGGGATAATGGCAACCTCCTGTTCATGATCTGAGAATGCCTGCCAAATGCACCCCAGCCCATTCTTATTTTTCTGATTATTTCCGTCTCATGATCCGGATCCGCCGTCACTACCTGCCCTAAGTAGATGTATTCCCTTACCACTTCCAGTGCCTCGCTACCTATTGTAAATTGCTGCTCTCTTCCGAGACTGTTCAACATTACTTTAGTTTTCTGCAGATTAATTTTCAGACCCACTCTTCTGCGTTGCCTCTCCAGGTCAGTGAGCATGCATTGCAATTGGTCCCCTGAGTTATTAAGCAAGGAATATCATCAGCGAATCGCAAGTTACTAAGGTATTCTCCATTAACTCTTATCCCTAATTCTTCCCACTCCAGGTCTCTGAATACCTCCAGTAAACAAGCTGTGAATAGCATTGGAGAGGTCGTATCTCCGTGCCTGACGCCTTTCTTTATGGGATTTTGTTGCTTTCTTTATGGAGGACTACGGTGGCTGTGGAGCCGCTATAGATATTTTTCAGTATTTTTACATACGGCTCGTTGGTTATAAGGGTATATATATATATATATATATATAATGGTATATATAAGGGCTGCCCTGGTACCAATTTTCAAGTCATCAGTTTGAAGGATTCTAAACGACGGCCTTTCACCCGTACCACCTTAACCAGCACAAATACTTGGAAGATAGGGACTTGTAGAATCGTCTAGATTTTTCGAAGTGGGTCCTCACCAAAGCCAATGAGTCAACGGAATTTTTGAGCAACATCATGGGCACAGATGAAGCCAATTTTCACAGAAACGCCCAGGTAAATTTGCATAATGCACACTATCGGAATGACTACAATGCACACTGGGTAAAGCGCAATCGACACCAGTACCAGTGGTCATTCAACGTGGGGTGTGGAATTTATGCCGGTGCTATAATCAGTCCCATGTTCTTCTATCACACACTGATTGGACAGCGGAATGTGGATGAAATCTTTGAAGGAGTGGTGGATGAGTTTCTCAGCCAACTCCCATTGTCACGTCTTCCACTTCTGTGGTATCAGCAAGATGGAGCACCAGCACACAGCAGCAGCCAAGCACAAAACCGGCTGGATGAGACTTTTCATGCGCAATAGGTTGGAAAGCATGGGCCTGTAAACTGGCCGGCTAGCTCACCTGACCTCTTTGCACTCGATTTCTTTCTTTGGGGTTACGTGAAAGATCATGCTTACATGATCGAGACAGACATCAGATTACCTCAAGACAAGGATAACGGAGGTCTGCCATAGAATTTGAGCGTCAGTCATCAAGAAAGCCACTGAAGATGTGATAAAGCAGACTCAGTACTGAGTATCTGTAGAAGGAGACTTAGTCGAACATGTCCTCTAGGCAGCAGCTGGTGTTCAACGGCGCTTTCGAATTCATAGATAATAAGGGCACAGTGAAATCTGATGTTTTTTGTGTGTGTTTGTTTTTTGTGCAGGCGTCTCTATTGCCAATTTGGCTCATTTAGAAGTGGCTATTTACTTTCTTGAAAGCATTGGTTTTGCCCTTTCTCAACATGTGGGCCGCTTCCCGGTCTGTTTATTTTGCTTTTATTTTATGGCATGCACCTGTTTTTGCAGCATGTATGCACTCTCGTGAAAACTCAACCGTCCCTTTAGTTTGGCTTTGGTCTGAGGCAAGTTTCTGGCATGAAATATAGCTGCGCGCATTCTGTCGATGCGGTATGAACAAAGCCAGGATTTTGAAACATGCTATGCCTATTACATTGCTTTTTGTGTTTCGTGCATGGTCGTTTCGAGCGGCGTTTTGGCCGCGTTACCAAGGGGCTTTTGTTATCAATGTGATCAGTAGGCCTTGAGAGACGGATAATAAGTGTGATGTAGAGAGGTAGGAATAGCTGCAAAGCCGCGAAACCTGTTGTTGGTGCTCCTTCCATACCATTATCAAGCTGATGCGCTGTCTCTTCGGGTTTGCGACAGGCAATGCAATTGCTTTCAATCAGCTTATTGAGGGCGCTGATATATGATGCGGGTGGAAGCGCAGTCATGTGGTATTTTTATATTTCGTGAGGTTTGTTTGCCAGACTGAAAAAATTGCACGCAATTAGTACGTTGCTGAAAACACAGCAGTTCAAAGCCATTTAGGGGTGCCTAGGGGTGCCTACAAATGCCTCAATGACATTTTGATAACTCGGACAGTATTTATCGAATTAGATAATTAATTGCAATTGTCAAATTAAATTTCAGGAACAAGAGATTTACTGGTGGCTGCTCCACTGTACTGGAACCCATATACACTAGGTTTTCCTTGAGTTTGCAACTGCGCTTTTTTTATGGCTTGGTGCATGATAGTTGGGGCACCATGTATAATTCACTCTGTAACCAAAATGAGGTCAAGCCGGACTCATTCGAAATCAGAATCAACAGCAGTCACGCACAGGAGCGCTTATACTTGGACTCACAGAAAAAGAAAAAAAAAAAGGCAGAAAGAGGTTGCAGTTTTGCCAGAAAGGCGAAGCAGAATTAGTGATAGCGAGGTATGCGACAATTACACGAAGATTACACCACCGAGAGGTCTCGGGCTGTGAAATTGAACTGTTTCCTATTATGAGGTCTTATAAATTATTATCTAAGGCCGTCACTTCAGTGAACAACTTTTCGGGGTCACATGAAGCTCCTTCAAGTGCAATATATATATATATATATATACATACACAGTGTAACCCCGATTATACGGCTTTCTCGGCACCGTGAAAAAGCGTCGTAAAATGCGGGCATCGTAAAATCCGAAAATAAATGATGCCTATAGAAATACTATTTATTTTGCGGGACAGATTTACGAGAAACTTCAATGTAAACTACTAACATACTCTGCAGGGCTTGGAAACCCAAATTACGAAAAAAGTAAATGCGATAAGAATTAATGCTGCAGTACACGTACCAATCAAGCTTTATTCAAATGAACCTTCACGGCAGTCCACTGCCGACTGCCGCAATTCCCACTAGCGGGCACGAACTTTATAAAAAGTCGGTAAGTTTCTTTTAGACCTTGTTTGATCCGTGAACTAAGAGCTTTCACTCGAGTTGGGCATCGTCCAAAAGGAGGTCCTCTGCGGCGTTGCATGAACAGATGAAGTTCCGGATGCCGTCTATATGCCGTAGCACCTTGGCGAACGTGGTAGGCACAGGCACGGCATCTGTGGCGCCGTCGTTGTCCTCGTTTGATGTCGCAGTGGTGTTGGCACTAGGCAAAGCCTTCTCGATGGCGTCATCCAGCGACACTTCGCCGCAGATCGCAACATTTTCGTCGGCCTCCACGTACTCGGCGAAGGTCGTGGTGAGGTTTAAACCCTCGAAATTGTCGTCGGCGAAGCCTGCATTGGCCTCAAGTAGCATCGAGGTTGTTGTGTCCCCAGCAGAGGAGGCAGTCTCTTGCTTAAAGCCACAGTGCTTGAATGAGTTAGCAATTGTGCTTCGCAACGCTGCGTTCCACGAATTGGCAATAAAATGCATGGTGTCGAACACGGTGATCTTTTTTTCCGACTCGCTGCGCTCCATAGCCGCCAGCTGATGCTGCACTAACCGCTTCCAGTACCCTTGCTTGACGCACTTAATGATGCTGGCATCGAGCGGCTGCAGCCGGCTTGTGCAGTTGGGCGGAAAACACGTGCGATAAACCTAGGCCTCTCCACGCTACCTTGTAGGCGATCTGCTGCTGGGAAACTGGAAGGAGAGAAACGCGATGCCGCTGAGAAGAGAGGGAGAAAGTGATTGTGGAGAAGAAAAGGCACTATTTCAGCACAGCAGGCGTCGCGGGTGGCTGCTGCTGGGGGGAGAGAGAAACGCTTCCCCAAAGCGACGAGAGGCGACGCCACCGAGAAGAGAGGGAGAAAGTGATTGCGGAGAAGAAAAGGCGCTATTTCAGCACAGCGAGCGTCGTGGGCGGCTGCTGGTGGGGGAGAGAGCAAAGAGACCTGCGGCACTTTTATTTTGTCCACCGTTCTGTCCCGCGCTTCGCGAGGGTCGTCGTATAACGTGGGTTAGGCGGAAAAATTTCGCTGGATAACCGGGGTGCCGAGAACATTGACGACATCGAGGCATGGATGGAGACGCTCAATGACGACATGAATAAGGCGACACAGACGGTCGCACCCGAAGTCCAGGTTGACAAGATCGACAGCCGACTAGCCCACCTCCGGGAAGCCAATACATCACTACACGCAAGATGGAAGAAGCAAAGGCACAACCGAAAGCTTCGTAAGAAGATCACACACATCAATCACGAGCTAGAAGAACATTGCCAGACCTTAAGCCGCCAACAGTGGTATGACATCTGCAATGCAGTTGATGGGCAGCACGTGGCACATCCTTCATTACCTCTTGGGGGAAACGCAGAGCAAGTCTGCTCAGCGAGCAAACCTGCAACGCTGGTTGCACAAGGAACGGGGCTAGCACGAGTGATCAACAGCTTATGGTCCGCCTGCTAGACAAGTACTTCCCTCAACGACCCGATGTTCAACACGGAGATTACACTGGAGAGACAAATGTGACACTCGATGAAGAATTTCACGAGTCAGAGATCCGCGCAGCTCTCCACGACCTTAATGGCCAATTCACACCTGGTCCCGACAAGGTTACGAACAAGACTCTATGAAACCTCGATGACGCCTTGATAACCGCTCTTACAGCATATGTCAACAAATGCTGGCGAGCAGGTCGCATCCCAGAGGCGTGGAAACGCTCTAAGGCAGTCCTGATACCGAAGCCAGGCAAGCTGTCCAGCCTCGATCACTTGCGGCCCATTTCCCTCACATCCTGCGTTGGCAAGGTGATGGAGCACGCATTCTCTCCCGCATCAACTGCCACCTCTAGAACACTGGAGCCTACCCATCCACTATGGTGGGCTTCCGGTCACACCTCTCCACTCAAGACGTCATGCTCCAGCTCTACCACCAGATTATCAACGACCCAACTAGCGGCAACCGGGTCATCCTCGGCCTAGATCTGGAAAAGGCATTTGACAATGTAGCACATGCAGCAATCCTGAGCCGAATATACAAGCTCAACAAGGACGAACGAAGCTACAACTACATCAGAGACTTCCTGTCGCGCCACACAGTCATCCCCGCGGTCGACAGCATGACATCTGATGAACATGCACTAGGAAGCACCGGCAATCCTCAAGGGTCGGTCATATCCCCGCTCCTTTTCAACCTCGTGATGCTGGGTCTCCCGGCCTACCTCGACGAGATTGACGGCCTCCATCACGCCTTGTATGCAGATGACATCACCCTGTGGGTCAACAAGGGCAGTGACGGTCAGATAGAATCCACCTTACAAGCAGCGGTCTCTGCAGTTGAAACCTACCTCCAAGACACAGGTATCTGACTATCTCCACTCAAATTGGAGCTGCTCATCTACCGCCTGCACCGCGAGCCCAAGCCTACAGGCGAATCGCACCAATGTGACGAAATAATCCTCTATACACAAGACAGCTCCTGTATTCCCCAAATCCCGAAGATATGCTTCCTCGGCATGCATATAGCAGCCAATGGGTCGAACATAGAAGCTATCCGCAAAATCGAAGGCAAGGTTACAGCGGCTACCCGCCTGACCAAACGCATTACAATCGAGCACATGGGCATGAAGGAGGATAGCGTCATGCGCCTCATACACTCTTTTACACTCTTTTGTAATCAGTCACATTACTTTACGCTGGCTTCCACAACTGGAATGTCACCGAAAGGGAGAAAATCAACACCCTAATGCGCAAGACTTACAAGACCGCCCTTGGCCTACCGGAGTCCACAAGCACTGCTTGTCTGCTACAGCTGGGGGTATACAACCCACTTGAGGAAATCGTGGATGTGCAAAGAGCCTCGCAACTTGAACGCATGTCCCTGACATCCACGGGCCGGTACATCCTGCAGAAACTCGGCTTCAATTACCACGTCCAACACGGTCAGAAACAGGTCATTCCACCCGACCTCAGCAACATGCTGATCGTCGCCCCTATACTTCGAAACATGCACCCCAAATATAATCGGGGCCGACGCCAGGCCCATGCCAAGGCATTGCTGCGCTCCTTGGAAGGGAAGAGGAATACGCGCTTCGTAGATGTGGCAGAATACACACGCGAACATTGCTTCGCGGCGGTAGTCGTAGACGTTAACTCTCGGCTTATGCATGCGTGTAGTGTCGCAACAGAATACCCAGAAACAGTGGAAGAGGTAGCGATTGCGCTTACCGACACCCTCTGTGAGGTAGTGCTTAGCGACTCACAATCCGCAGTTCGCAACTACGCCCAGGGGCACATTTCCTCCGAGGCTCTCCAGATCCTAAGGAAAGCTACTCGACAGCACTTCGATAGCACCACGATCATGTGGTTCCCAGCGCACGTCGCCACCCCCACCGACGAGGGCCCCCCTAACTTGAACGAGGTAGCACACCGCTCTGCACGAGAACTGACCTGCCACGCAGAAGCGGAGACCGCCTCTTCGAGTTCGCAACTCCTGGTTCAAAACACGCGAGAATACTTGGTCAGATATGATGACATCACCAAGCACTACCAGCTAGGCAGGCAATTATTGCCCTACCCCCAACCCCCTCCCCCCCCATTCCAAACTGAAACGTCGACAGGCATTAGTCTGGTGACAACTGCAGACACAAACCTTCGCCAGTTCGATGCGATTGCGGCACATTTTCCCCGCGCAATGCCCGAGTGCTCTTTGTAAGTTATGTCAGGAAAGTAGAGCAATGCTCTCACACATGTTGTGGGAGTGTCGTGTTATATCAGTTACAATGGCAGTAGCTCTGGAGGCTCTTGCGTCAAAGTGGGCTGCCGCTCTGCGCAGCTCCAACCTTAAGACGCAAGAGTGGGCTGTACAGTAGGCCCGAGGGGCGGCGACGAGGCAAGGCCTCGAAGTCCCCTAATGGGAGCCCCGAGCCCTGGTTGTTAAACTTTGCCGGATTTAAAACAAAGTTGTTTCCATCCATCCAACTGGGGTTTTTAATGCATTGCTTCTATGGGGACTTCACCAGGACTGCACTAATCTGTTGTAAAACCTGTGTTGTCGCAAAACCGGGGGGATGTATAACCGGGGTTCTACTGCATATATATATATATATATATATATATATATATATATATATATATATAGCTGGTCGGGCCCCAGCCCCCGTGGGAAACATGAAAGCTTTCTGCCTATATCTGCATTGGTGGCCTAATGAAAACCAGTGCACGTGCAGATGTTCTAGATTTTAAAAGCAAAGTGTTGCTAAACGACGTGACACACTTGACAATTGTCTCTAAGGGCTTGTTGGCATGAGAGGGGGGGAGAAGAACGCATGCATCTGTGGCTTAATAGGCAGAGCATCGAGCTACTGTGCTGAGGTATTTTGCTTCAAATTCCACCATTGGACCAAAATTTTCTTAACTTACTGGGACGTCAGGAACAAGGCGAGAGAGGAACCCACCTACTGCAAACTGCGTGATAGTACTGTTACTGCTTTATTGGTCTTTTACACATCTTTACATTGTAGAGTACTACAAAGAAAGAGGTCTTGGAGTATAATATACTGAAATGGGACATTTTGTTATTAAATACATGAAATGCATAATTATAAGCATATAAGCATTTGTAGTAACAGCATTTATAGCAACTTAGATAAAAGAAAAAGTGAAATGAAAGAAAAGAAAGAAAAAAAAAACTGCAACAAAATGGCCAGGAAATTGCATTGTTCCATAAATGCACACTCGTGTTGCACCCAGAACAAAGGCTGAAATGCATTGAGATTATTGTATAAAGTGTTCCTCATTACAGAAATCACCTACGGTTATGAGATCTGGCATATGATATTCCACTCTGTTGAGTACATAATATAGATTACAAAATGCTGCACATGGTTAGCCCATGGATAACATTACGTTACCATGATAGGACACTAAATCGTCCTGCATCAAATAATAGCTTAGCATGTACATGAAAGATCGCTTTTGCAGACTGACAGACTTTGAAAATAAACATGACATGTCACATAACACGGTTCAAGAGGGGGGAACTTTGGGCCAGTTGGTCCAGCATGTTTAAAAAGGAAAAGAACCGTGACTTCATATGGGATGTGACGAGTGGCAACTAGCAAATGAGCAACATTTTGCTGCTACGTGTTTCAGGGTAGTAAACCTCAGTTGCTAGTTGCCGCTCGTCCTGTCTACTCCTTCGTCACGTGCCATCTGAAGTCGTGGTTCTTTTCCTCTTTAAACACATAACACGGAGACAGCGAATGGACACCCACAAAAGCAGGTGGACACCCGGCATGTGAGATTAAGAAAAAAAGGCCTCGCAAAGACTTTCTGCTAAGCCCAAAGCACATGTATTCACTAATCAATGCCCTTGTCATTTTGCCAAATGGGAATGCATGCAGTCGAATGTCATACACCAACATGGACCCTCATATAAAGTTGTAATGACCGTGGTATATTCATTGTGGGAAGGACTTTCCACTCAAGTGTGTTTCACTGATCCCATGATGTGCACATGGTACGGTCTTGGTTAACCACTTTTCACTTCTTGCATCCTCTCCCTTTTCCAGCAAAGAGTTAGGAAATATGGTTTTTGGGCACTAGATGGGACATACATAAGGAAAGACATATACACACACAAGGTGTCAAGACTGTCAGTAAACCCCACCAACATGCCCAAGAAGAAGTCTTATTAAGAGTTAAGAAAGCTTACCAGGACCAGGTGGAACTGATGCTTGGGTTTTGGCATGTTCCGAGGGAAAACCAAGGACACTCTTTATGGCAGACATTACAGGAGTCAGCGGATTGCTTGGCTCAGCTGTTTTCACCACACGGGTCACTTTGCTGTGATTTAAAATGAAGGCACTGGTGAGTTATCACCCATATTTTTTAAGTAAAATTTTGACACTGAAGTTGTAGTGTACAAGTGCTGACTGATGAATACCTTGGAATTTATGGGCAAGTCATCAAGGGGGGGAAAAAAAACTAAAGGAAACGTATTTGCCTATCTCTGACATGAAAAGTGGGAAAAAAAATATAATAATATATGTCATTTTTTTTCTGTCACTGTGATTACCTTGCACAGTTACGATAGTAATACGCAGTGTATTAAAACAAGGCTTACACGCAAACTGTTGCATGTGTTCTTGGCTGCCAACACCAGAAGAACCCAACTGCTGGCTTAAACTTTGTGACAGCAAAGAAAAGCTGGTGCTCAGTCAATTTCTTATGGCTGAAGGCCAGGCTGGAAGTAAAGCTCTTTTCAGTTTCAGAATCTTCAAGAACAGCACTGAAGGTAGTCAAATACCACTCATGGCAATGTTTTGAGTACCTTCAGAAGGGTCATAAGACAATTGTCTATCAAGAGCCGTTACCAGTAGCCAGTTCCAAAGCATGCCAGAGACATAAATGGCTGCTATTTACAACCTCTGCAGAATGTGACACCATAATTTTATCATTATTCAGGCTTTATTCAAGTTAGTGTTTGTGCTCAGGGCTGTAACCAAGGGAAGGGTTAGGGGGTTCTGACATCTCCTGAAATTATCGCTATGGAGATATACTGTTTAGCGTAACTTACACATATTCCATTATATTGCTACGGAACAGCCGCCACGGTGAGGCTGCACCGAGGAGGAAGAAGACAACGTGGGCCTGCTTGATACAGTGCCGCCATATTGGTCTTCCGTTAGCTTCCCTGTAAATAAATTGTATATAGTATTGGGCTCCAGCTACATGTAACATTAATTTGGTGGAGGTGGACGTTCCCCGTACTCGTCATGGAGCTTCGCAGCGGTCACAACGGCGACAGTGCAACTTCGGCTCCTGCCGGTGGCACTTCATCTACGCAACCGTCTCTGCCTGCAGCCCCGACCGATGTCACGGTTTGCCGCCCTCGAGATTCTGGTGTTTTCAACGGAGTCGGCAGTCCTGATGTTGACGACTGGCTCCGCTTATACGAATGTGTCAGCACCAGTCACAGGTGGGACCCGACTATTATGCTCACGAACGTTCTTTTCTACCTCGACGGAGCTCCACTTGCATGGTTCCAGACTCACGAAGAGGAGATCTCGAGCTGGGATCTCTTCAAAGAGAAGCTCCGCGACCTTTTTGCCAATTCCTTCGGTCGCCAAGTCAACGCCAAGAAAGCCCTTGCCACACGTGTACAGACGTCGACCGAGTACTACGTGTCGTACATTCTCGACGTCTTGGCCCTTTGTGCCAAGGCTGACCCGACCATGTCTGAGAACGATAAGGTTAATCACGTCCTCAAAGACATTGCTGACGACACCTTCAATTTATTGGTGTTTTCGAATGTCACCAGAATCGATGCAATCCTCAAGGAGTACCGCCATCTTCAGCATGCTAAAAGCTGCCAGGTATCCCAGCACATCACGCGACTTCCGAACACAGCTGCTACGTTATCCTGTGACGACCTCTTCCACCAGCCGTCGCGATGTGACAACTTGACCTGCATCATTCGTCGTGAGATCGAAGGGGCACAACCGGCGGCCCCTTCATTCCCGTCACCTGATCATTCTCCTGTGACAATCTCCTTGATCCAGGCCATTGTCCGTCAAGAGCTGTCCAACGTCGGCCTGCAATACATTCGATCCATACGCTCGGAACCTCTTTCTCCACTCACGTCCCCACCGCGCTTTTCTTACTCCTCTTACGGACAGCGCAACACCTCCGAATAGCGAATCATGGACGACAAGCCGATCTGTTTTAATTGCCGACGCATTGGACATGTCGCTCGCCACTGCCGCAGCCGCTGGACTTCTCCGATGCGCTACTCTCCTGATTACAGGGTGTCTACCAAGTTGACATTTCCAAATTCCCTGAGTTTTCCAGGTTTTCCCTGAGTGCCTTTGCAAAATTCCCTGAGTGATGCAGAACTATGTTTTATGTCAAGACGCGCTGAAACCATATCGCCCTATGCTGTCACTCTCTAGTAAGCATATGAAAAAAATTTGAAAAAAAACCCGACTTAATCCAATTTGAATACTAAGGAGTAGTGTTGATGTTATTCAAAAAAATATAAGGGAGGGGTTATTAAAATGCACAGCAAATAAAATGTCTTCGAAAAAATTTTCAAATCGAGCTGGACATTCTCTAGCACAAATAAAAAGGAGATGCATACAGAAGCAAACATTTTCGAATATGAGCTATTTCTATGAACTGATAGCATGCTCAGTGTCATGCAACTGTCCTGACATACTCTCAGCTCGCACAAGACGCCTCAGTGTTGTGTTTCACTGCTTTAAAGAGTTTATATTGGTTTGGATGAGGGACACCTGCATCTCAGCATCAGCCAACAATTTGTTCTTTGAGCGCAGGCTCCTTCAAAGAAGTGGTCGTTCATTCCTCAGTGCGTCGATCCTTTCTGTTCTCGTCCTCCTTTCGCCGCGCGTTCGCCCCACGGACCATTTGAAGAATACTCTTGGTCAATTTACAGTCAACGTCCAATTTTTCAGACCCCCTAGGGGCCGCGAAAACTTCCGAAAAATCAGGCAGTCCGAAAAAATAAATTCATGTCTTTTACTGCCCTTAAGGGCTAAAATCGACACATGTACGTCTGAAAAAGCTCTGAATGCCTGTCAGTGCACTTATTAGGTATATCGGTGCTCCTACTGTGACAGGTGAGGGCGAGTGCACACGTGTAAAATTAAGAAATACATACAGTGTCCCGCGACAATTGCCCCTTCCTAAGCTTGTACGCGTCACCGCGTGACACGACTGTATTGAGGCGAAGCAGACTTTCGGGAAAGAGCATTATGCAATGCGCCGTGCTTTCCGAGCTTCGAAGACAAAATTATTGCTGTCAGCGGAGAAATGAAGAAACACGGCACCGAACGACAAGAAGCTTAACAGCGAACGTCGAAGCAGCTAGGCCTACCGTTGCCGCAGTGGTGGCCACGGCTGCCAGCGCATCTGCGTGCGAGAGCACCGGTTCAAGGTGGCGAGGTAATCAAAATAGCAGCGGTGGTGGTTTTCATTAATGCCGTCTCGAACCTGCGATCACGCAAAACGTTTAGAAAATCGGACAGCGAAGAGTTCTTGCGTCTGAATTTTCAGACGTTATGATACATTGACTCTTTGCGGTACGTGGTGGTGCCGCGAAGCCGTCCGAGTTATCGGGAATCCGGAAAGTCGGTCGTTGACTGTACACTGGCAACTCCTCCAGCCGACGACGATTCGTTACGAGTCCTGTCTGTTTCTCGAGCCAGCATTACCGCGAATTTTGACCCTCTAAAAAAATTACAGCTAATTTTCCCTGATAGAAGCACAAATTTCCTGAGTTTTCCCTGAGTTTTTCCAGACTACTCAAAATCCCTGAGAATTCCCGGTTTTCCCGGTTTTCCCGGTTTTCCCGGTTGGTAGACACCCTGGATTACCACCCTCGCCCCTCTAGCGCGTCCTTTTCCTTCGCCCCTTCTATGCCCGCTCCATCATCTGACCCTGCGACACCTTTGACACGACCCCGCTACTCTCGCTCGCCTTCTCCCTCCCGTCGTCAATCTCGTTCGCCCCCGTCACACCATGCTCCTTCTCCGACCTACTCGCCGCACCCCCGACCGGAAAACTAGACAGTGCAGCTTCTCGAGGTGAAGCTGCAAAGAAGACGTTGGCATGAAATCCTCGCTTCACCTTACCCACGAACAAGAATCTTTTGGACGTTCTCGTCAACAATGTTCCTGTATCCGCGTTGATTGACACAGGGGCGCATGTGTCCATTACGAGTGCTGCTCTTCGCTGTCGGCTCAAGAAAGTTCTGACGCCCGCTCCGAACCGATTTGTACGAGTCACCGGCGGAGGGACTGTCGCTATTTTTGGCATGTGCTCTGCCCGACTCACCACAGCTGAGAGACAAACCGTCATTCTCTTTACCGCCATCGAGCATCGCCCTCATGAACTCATTCTCGGTCTGGATTTCCTTGCCAATCATTCGGCCCTCATTGACTGTTCGGCCGGCTCACTTCGCCTTGACTTGCCTCTTCTTGCCGACCCTGTGGACCCAGCTCCAAGCCGTTTGAGCTGCAAGGATTTTATTCGCCTACCGCCTCAATCTGTGACGCACGTCGACTTGTTGTCCTCACCAGCTGTACCTGATGGTAATTACATGGTCACACCAATTCCGGCAGTTATAAAATTACACATGGTGTTACCGTGCTGCACACTGTGCCGACAATTACTGGCAACCGCACCAGCTTTCCCCTTGTCAATTTCGCGCTAACCGCGAAAGTTCTGCCTCAGGGGATTTCATTGGCTATAATTAGCGTTTTGCAGGATGATGAGATTGAGCCATTCACAGTGGAAGATCGTCACAGCTCAGCCCATACTGTGACGTCATCGCACGGTACTGACGTCGACATTGAAAAGATGGTTTCCTCTGACCTTACACCTGTTCAAGCTGAAGCCCTTTGCCGCGTTCTTGACCGCTATCGCGACATTTTTTACATTGACAATCGACCGTTAGGTCAAATGTTCATCGTGACCCATCGCATAAACACTGGCGATGCGAACCCTATACACTGACGTCCATATCGTGTTTCTGCATCCGAACAAGGTGTTATCCAACAGCAAGTCACAAAGATGCTTGCAAAGGACATTATCGAGCCTTCCTGTAGTCCCTGGGCTTCTCTCGTCATACTTGTCAAAAAGAAGGATGGAATGTGGTGTTTTTGTGTAGATTATCGCCACCTGAACAAAATCCCCAAAAAGGACGTGTACCCTTTGCCACGTATTGATGACGCTCTAGACTGCTTGTACGATGCCACCTACTTTTCTTCTATCGACTTACGGTCCGGCTACTGGCAGATATCCATCGACGACATGGACCGAGAGAAGACTGCATTTATTACCCCTGACAACCTTTATCAGTTCAAGGTGATGCCTTTCGGTCTGCAACGCGCCCTCCACCTTCGAACGAATGATGAACTCTTTGCTTCAGGGGTTCAAGTGGTCCACCTGTTTGTGTTATCTGGACGACGTCATCGTTTATTCGCCCACATTTCACACGCATTTAGACCGTCTTTCAGCGATTCTTGACGTGTTTCGCCGCGCCGGTCTCCAGTTCAACTCATCAAAATGTCACTTCTCTCGCTGCCAAATCACCGTCCTTGGACACCTCGTGGAAACCAGAGGCATGCGAGGTGTCCTCGCACGCGCCGTTACGAACTTTCCTGTTCCGAAGTCTACCAAAGATGTTCGTAGTTTCGTAGGGCTGTGATCTTATTTTCGACGCTTTGTGAAGGATTTTGCGACTATCGCACGTCCCCTTGCCGACCTCTTGAAGAAAGACGCCCCATTTTCTTGGGGACCTGACCATGCTGCATCTTTTTCGCAGCTCACTACTCTCCTTACCACGCCTCCAATTCTGGCCCACTTTGACCCGTCTGCCTCAACGGAAGCTCGAACTGATGCCAGAGGTCACGGCATAGGAGCAGTGTTAGCACAACGCCAGTGTGGACATGACCGCGTTATAGCCTATGCCAGCCGACTTCTATCACCCGCTCAGCACAATTATTCAATCACAGAGCGCGAGTGCCTCGCTCTTGTGTGGGCTGTTGCGAAGTTTCGTCCATACTTGTACGGACGCCCCTTCTGTGTCATCACTGATCACCACGCGCTCTGCTGGCTATCCTCACTCAAGGACCCCATGGGACAACTCGCTCGCTGGGCGTTTCGCCTGCAAGAATATATTTTCTCCGTGGTATATAAGACGGGAAGCTTGCACCAGGATACCGATTGTTAGTCCCGCTAACCTGTCGACGAACCGGCTGATGCGGACGCCATCGCTTGCGTTTTCTCTGTGTCCCAGTTGCTTGAAATCTGCAACGAGCAACGCTGCGATCCTTCATTACGAGTCCTCATCGACCATCTGGAGTCAACGCCTGGCGATGCCTCTCTCCGGATGTTTCTCTTTAAGAAGGGGACATTATACCGTTGCAATCTCGATCCACATGGCCTTGACCTTCTGTTCGTAATTCCATCACACCTGCGTTCGACTGTTCTCCAACAGCTTCATGACGCTCCCTTGGCTGGACACTCGGGCGTCTTGCGCACATACGACCGTGTAGGCCGTCGATTCTTTGGGCCGGGTCTCGCCCGCTCCCGTTGCCGCTTGTGAGCCCTGTCAGCGCCGGAAGAAGCCCTCCACACCTCCAGCTGGATGTGTCCAGCCGATCGACATCCCACCGGAACCCTTTTTCCGCGTTGGTCTACACCTTCTTGGACCGTTTCCTCTCTCGGGCTCCAGAAATAAATGGGTCGCCATCACTACTGATTATGCTATGCGGTACCCAATCACCAGAGCCCTTCTGACAAGTTGTGCTACTGACGTTGCTGACTTTCTGCTCTGTGACATCATTTTAGTGCATGGTGCTCCGCGCCAATTACTCACTGACCGTGGCCGCAACTTTCTGACGGCAGTCGTCTAAGACATCCTCCCCTCTTGCTCAACAAAGCACAAGTTCAGCACGTCCTACCACCTCCAGACCAACGACCTCACGGAGCACCTCAACCGGACCATTACCGACATGCTTTCAAAGTACGTTGCGACCGACCACCACGACTGGGATCTTCACTTACTATATGTGACATTCGCGTATAATTCATCGCGTCACAACACTGCCGGCTATTCACCATTTTATCTCCTATATGGCCGAGAACCCGCGTTGCCCTTGGACACTTTGTTGCCCTCAGCCACACGTTCAACCACTGAATACACCTGCGACGCGATTGAACATGCCGACCACGCGCGCCAACTTGCCCGCACCCGTCTCGAGGGCTCACAGGAGCATCAGAGACGCCTCTATGATTGCCACCATCGCAACGTGCACTTTACTCCGGGTTCTCTGGTCACCCATTTGACGTGTGGGCCTTTCCGAAAAGCTGCTGTCGCGCTACACTGGCCCATGTGTGGTCACTTGTCGCACCACGTGTGGTGCGACAAGTGACCGATGTCACGTATGAAGTCCTCCCCGCCGACCTGTCAGCGTCATCGTCGGCTGCAAGTGACATCATTCACGTGGCGAGACTAAAGCCATACCAGACACCTTTCATGGCGGATGTGTAGATTAAGCACCGGGACGGTGCTTCTACCGCTGGGGTGATGCTACGGAACAGCCGCCACAGTGAGTCTGCACTGAGGAGGAAGAAGACGACGCGGGCTCGCTTGATATAGCATCGCCATATTGGCTTTCCGTTAGCTTCCCTGTAAATAAATTGTATATAGGTTTGGGCTCCAGCCACACGTAACAATATGTATATGTAAAGATGCATAATATATTTATAGTACTGTAATATGTCAGCAATCAGGGTGTCTACCAAGTTGACATTTTCAAATTCCCCGAGTTTTCTAGATTTTTCTTTGCCACCTTTGCAAAATTCCCTGAATGAGCCAGAACTTTGTTTTACGTCAAGACAGGCTGGCACCATGTTGCCCGATGCTGTCACTCTCTAGAAAGCATGTTGAAAAAAAAAATGACTTAATCCAGTTTGAATCGTAAGGAGTAATATCTATTTTATTTAAAAAGAAAACAGAAGGAAGGTGTTAGTAAAATGCACAGCGAAAAAAATGGCAAAACCCATTCCAAATCGAGTCGAACATTTTCACATACGAATGTAAAGGAGATGCATACATAAGTAAATTATTTTTTAATATGAGCTATTTTTATCAACTGATAGCAAGGTCATTGGTATGATGCCTGAACTTTGTCACAACTAAGATTCTCTCTCAGCAGCTGGGAAGTCAACCTGAACTGTCCTTACATACTCTCAGCCCCTACACAACATCTCAGTGTTGGGTTTCACTGCTTTAAAGAGTTAATTTTTGTTTGGATGTGGGACACCTGTATCTCGGCGTCAGCCAACACTTTGTTTTTTGAGCTCAAGCTCCTTCAAAGTGGCGGCAGCACGCTTGCTTTCTTGTTAATTCCTCGGTGTGTCGGTCCTTTCTGTTCTCATCCTTTTTCTGCCACCCGTTCAGCCCATGGATCATTTGAAGCATCCTCTTGGTCAGTTGTACAGTCAACGTCCGATTTTTCGGACTCCCTAGGGGTCGCAATAACATCCGAAAAATCGGGCAGTCCGAAAAAAATGAATGCATGTCTTTAACTGCCCTTAAGGGCTAAAATATACACAGGCTCGTCCGAAAAAGCTCTTAAAGCCTGCCAGTACACTTATTAAGCATATCGGTGCTCGTACTGTGACAGGACACGGGGGTGCACGCGTGTATAATTAAGGAATACATACTGTGTCCCGTGACAATTGCCCCTTCCCACGCTTGTTATGCTTCACCGCGTCACACTGCTGTACAAAGGCGAAGCTAACTTTCAGAGACAGGCATAACGCAACGCGCTTTGCTCTGCGAGCTTCGAAGCCAATCGCGAGGATTACAAAGGCGGAGTCGGTGCCATTGCTGACAGCGGCGAATTCTTTCAATGAAAAACACGGCACAGAATGGCAAGAGGCTTAACAGCGAACGTAGAAGCAGCTAGGCCTAACGTTGCCGCAGTGGCGACTACAGCTGCCAGCGGATCTGCGTGCGCAAGTGCCGGTTCGAGGCGGCGAGATGGACATCAGACTCTGGAGTTTTGCAAGACGCGTAGCGCCACCTGCCGGCGCGAAGAGGCAGTAATTGAGTAGTGCGAAGCCCGACTCTCTTGCTAAGTTGCCTAGGCAGCTAACGACTGCGAAACAACGATTTAACTAGATTTTGGTCCATATTGCGAGTGGTTTGCGCATTTAACACCCAGACAGAGAGCTATGGATTTCTACGATAGTCGGACGGGCCGCCGAACTGCCATAAAGCGCTTGCTGGCTCACTCTTCAGACTGATGGCGGAAACGACGGCAACCGGGATAGCACCGCGAGCTACGAAGAAACGCCGCAATTGATGCTACTGTTGTGTTGTAAATTGCCATGAACGTGAAGGACGGAATAACAACGTTCAGTTTTACCGATTTCCATCGCGATCGAATGAAGGGGAAAGGCGAGAGCGCTGGATACGGGCCATTCAACCTGTTGGGTAATCGAATTACTTGCATTCTCTACAACAAAGCGGCTCGCATGAGAAAGTGCGACAATTTTGTTCTGTAATTGTGTTGCGTAGGTCTGACGGAGGACCGTGGTAACCAAGCGAAAACTCAAGAATCTACAGCCGCCACTTCGCTGGTAATAGAAAAAACACCGTTGCGAACCATCCTCCTAATGTGCTATCAATATCTCCACCTTTTAACAGACGTCCGCCTGCGCTTGACTCAACAAGTGGAATGGAGAGATTTGGCAGGTCAGCTTAACCAAACATTTTGGTTCGTTTATGAATTCAAAATCCCGTTCTAGAGCATCGTTGTATCGTGAGCTCATTTCTACCTTCGGTATTTTGTATGTTCTGAGCCGATACAACAAGAACGCTTCGCAATGTGCTGAGCCTGTTCGACTGCGTTTTTCAAATGTGAGCAATAAAGTTGCTGTAGCAGCACTGGATGTGTAATTGCAAAGTAACGCACGTGTGTAAAGAAAAATATTTCGCGTTTGTTGACATTTATTTGGCGCGCTTGTTGCTCGAAGGGTCTGCGAAAAGTTCAAATTAAGGTACTGAGCGATGCTGTAGCTCCTGCGAGAAAGAAAGATGCAGCGTGTAGGCACTGTAGGAAGCTTACTTTCGTTATGATCGTACGCTGTTTGCTGCCTTGGAAAACGTTTTCTGTTTGCCACCCTGGAAAAGGCTATGAAAGGATTTACTCTGTAAATAATTGCGAGACAAAACATTACTATAAAATACATAAAAATATAGGAGATACTTAAGTCTTGTGTTCAGGACAGGTTCAATATGAACCAATTTGAAATGCATAGATTTTTATGCTGATATGCCTATAGACAAAACCTGATGCTCTCTGTACTTGCGAGTTGCAGCTTGCCGAAATAACACTTGAGACTTTATTTTATATTGTACACGTACTTAGCCCTGCTGCGCTTCCTTTCCGTAGCGTGGATGGGCGGAAGAAGCTTTCCAGGTCCTTGATTTTTAGGAAACCGTGCCTGAGCACAAACGAAAGAGAAGGGTCCATTGTGGCCAATGCACCTTCGCTTGCGGACAGCTCTCCTTGCACTACTCAGTTCGTGCCAAGGCTGCGATGGGGGCACTGGCGACGGGTTTTTCCGCAGTGCCGCCTGGGCAGTCTGAGGTCTATAATCAACATGGCAGCGGTGGCGGCTTTGATTAATGCGATTTCAGAAATGCAGTCAGGGCAATATACATTGACAATATGGAGTACGTGGTGGTGCCGCAAAGCCATGCGAATTATCGGGCATGTCTGAAAAATCGGGCGTCGGGAAAATCGGTCGTTAACTACTCTGGCAATACCTCGTGCCGATGACACAGCGTCAATGACGATTCGTTGCGATTCCTGTTACTGTAACTAGCATTAACACGACTTTCGTTCCCTTTCAATAAAGTTACAGCTAATTTTCCCTGATAGAAGCACAAATTCCCTGAGTTTTCCCTGAGTATTTCCAGACTATTCAAGTTCCCTGAGGATTCCCGGCTTTCCTGGTTGGTAGACACCCTGAGCAATGTGCTTGATTCACAGGCAAAATTAAGTGAATATTTCAAAATGACTGTCACATACTGTCCATGCAAAACCGCCTCCTGAAAATATTTCCTAGGTACGGCTATGGTTGTGCTAATGTTTACTATCTATGTGTAATTTTTAAATTTTTGAGCACTCTGCCTGGCATGTGCATGACTTGTCCAGAGTGCTGGAAGAGCAAGGCAGCACAATGCAAACATGTTTAACCAACTAGACCACTAGCCCATTCAAATGAAGGAACTACAGGTTTTCCCGCTCAATTTAATCCAAACGCCAGTCAATTTAATCTGAGCACCAGTCAATTTAATCTAAGCGCCAGTTAATTTAATCCAAGTGCCAGTGATTTGAACATGACACTCCCTCATTGTTTTTTTTTCATGCCTTATGTCTCCAAGGCACAGGGAGGTAAAATATAATCATGATAAGTAATATATTCCTTATCAGAGCTAAAGTCAGGAAATTTCAAAACATGGTTAGGTTGATGGTCGTATCATGGTTCACCTGCTTGAGAACGAATATAAGAATAATGAGGTTGGAGAGAAGAGTGCAACAGCTAGACACTTGGAAGCAGAACAGGATAAAACTGTGGATGTAGATGACGACAAAGTAGTTTGAACTGTGCTCAGAAGATCTACAGGTTTTCCTGCTCAATTTAATCCAAGTGCCAGTCAATTTAATCTAAGCGCCAGTCAGTTTAATCCAAGTGCCAGTGATTTTAATCCGAGCGCCGCTCAATTTAATCCAAACGCCACTCAATTTAATCCAAACGCCAGCCGAAATAATCCAAGCGCCGGTGAATTTAATCCAGGCACAACGGAATTCACGAACCTTTGGATTTCAAGACTGCTGAAAATTTGGGAACGTATTATCAGTCAACACGTGACCTTGAAAATGAAAGAGCGAGGTGGTAGACCAGTAGCTATCCTGCCACGGGACTAACGACCGCTTCTGGAGGTTTTGAAACGAAAAGCTCCACTACGCTGTAAACACCGCGCATCGCGCGAGCCGGCGTATGTCGGAATTGGCTCCGTGAGCATGTTCGGAGTCGAATTGGCTCCATAAGCGTGTTAGGAGACGGTGCAGGTGCCCACTTCCGCGCGCTATGCGTCATCGTTTGACGTTGGACGCAAGTGCGTGTTTATTGCGGAGGCCGACTATATAACCGCTTGTCAGAGTATAGGCATGCGCATTCAACATGGAAGGAGAAGAGAGTGATACTACCGATACAGAGAGACATGTGTTTATGGCTGTACAGAAATTGCAAGACAATGTGCCCAACAATGATGAATAAAGAAGTTTAATAATCCTGCATTGCTTATGGTTTATATCATTGATAAGCAATTTGCATAACTACACAAGGCACACGTATAGCATAACCATAAGCTAACCAATGCATATCCGTAAGTGAAACCGTAAGCATAACCATAGGCTAAATCATAAAGCATAACCATAAGCTGAACCGTAAGCATATCCATAACTTAAACCATAAGCATAGCCATAAGTTAAACCGTAAGCATATCCAAGGCTAAATCATAAAGCACAACCATAAGCTTAACCGTAAGCATAACCATAGGCTAAATCATAAAGCGTAACCATAAGCTAAACCATAAGCATCACCGAACCTTTTCGCTTCGAGAGATCCAGGCCTACCCTTAGCTAAGCCCCAGCCATTTTTTAAAATTTTCTACTTCGTTATGAGAGCAACACAGAAGATGAGCATTCTCCAAATTAATTGAGAGGAAACGTCAGCATGAGTACGTTGAGTTAATGGTACACATGCGATTTGGCCATGGCTATCAAACGAAACAATAAAGGTTGATTCGATGTCAGGAGGCTTCGGTCGTTAGCGAATACGATTCACTATACTACTGCGATATCCGCAGCCTCCAATCAAAGACCTTGTCATCAGTACCGCTAAAACAGTCATGAATACCATTTAATTGCACAACTGATATGGTCAATTCACTAGCGATCACAAGTGAAATACAATGTGCAGTTCGGGGTTCTTGGTGTTTTGCGCAGCATGACGTCATATACATCCAAGGAAATACGATGAAACGAGTGACTCACTATGCCTACTATAAACTCGTATACTTAAGTCACTGGTGAGTATTATTCACCTATTTTACTATTCCTGAGGCAGCTTTCCCTCGTGAGTGCCGTCGGTAGTATCAATGAAGCTGTAGCACGATGAGCACTTTTGCGTTACCACTGCCAACTGATATCTAATAGTCATTGATATCTATCAAAATGTTATTGAATTAGTGTTTTCTCTACTACCATTGCTACCTGATAGTAAAGAGTTATTAGTGATCACTAGTGATAAGCTCAGTACAGCGTTCTGTTAAAATTAGAGTTTGTGGTTTCATAGATGTCAAATGATAATTCGAAGGATGATTCAAATTTTATAACTTGTGGTTGCTAAAAATTAGTCACCAGTAATCACGAGTCACTTTGATAATGGTAGCCATCATTCCTTCATTTTGCTATAGGTGAATATTTTTCCTCTGAGATTGTGGATGTGGTCGAAATACTGGTGGTCAATGGTGACTATTTTCACTTCAATTTTCTTGACTACTCGCAAATCACAGCTTCATGGACATAAAATGAAAGGTTGCTCAAAAGGTGATTCGATTATGACGACTAGGAACTGACATGTGTGAGCCAATTTGTGCAAAGAAGCCGAGGTGACGTTATAGTTGCTAACCTTCTGAATTCTTAAGCCTTGTTTCACTAGAACGGCGCAACAGGCACCAATTGACTTGAAGAAATAATTGGAAACAAAAATGTTAACGTAGCAGGAGCAACGCTTCATCAATTGGCTTATAGTAAACTCATGTGCAAAAGAGCTTATTCGAAATTTAGCAGGAAAGGTTAGTATGTTAAGTGCCTTTAAACTCTTATGAAGCAATTGATTGCATTGCAAAGGCGACGCCTGTGAATCGCTGGTAAACAATTACGTACCATTAGAGCTATGCGTAGATCTGCGAGAGGACACTTTATTAATATAAACCAAAAGCACTTTGTTGGAAGACTGTCGACTTTCCTTTGAGTGCAGCACTGAGCAGTTTTCACATATCGTGGCACTCTAGGGGAGCTTGCACAAAAGTGTAGTTGTGCCTGTCGTAGGCAGCGCACTCAACTCGCATGATGTGCTGCATTGACTCTCCCGCGGCCTCAACCAACAGTGCCCGGCGATGCTGTTTCTTGGAGATACCTGGTGGTGTCATGAAAAGACGGTCACGTCGTTCAGCAAGAAAACCTTTCACACCAGCCTTGAACTTCGAAAAAACTTCTTTGATTGGATTGAAGAATGGGCTGTAGGGTGGAAGCCGCTTCACTGAGTGGTTAGTATAGTGGCCAAGAGAACCTCCCCAGCGCGGCGGTGCGCTGGCGCGTTGTCAAACAAGAACACAGCTTCAATGCCAGGTTCCTGATGATGAACCTTCTTGGACAGATCATCGAGAAATTCGTTGAATACAGCCCAGTGGATCTTGTCCACTAAAGTCCAATGCAGAAGGCCATTTGTAGACATGCAAGCCAAAACATTTATATTCGCGCCCTTTGTGCTGGTTGCAAGACGAATAGCTGAGGCGCCTCGTTTCGCTCTGCCAAAACTTCTTGCACACCACACGTTGAAATTCGTTTCGTCGATGTAGTACCACGTGACTGTGGTACCCTTGTTTTGAAGCCATTGAGCGAACTTGCAGCGCTCTTCCTTGACATCAGGACGGTTACGATCAACCGGCCTCTGAGTAATTAACTTAAGTGTATAACCATGGCCATCGAGAAGCCGATCGATGGTGGACTTGCTGATTTCGGTACCGGGAAACTTGTCTGTCAAAGACATCCGGATTTGCATAAGCGTGAAGGATGGATTCTTTTCTAGAATTTCACGCAAGGTATTGACCACATCTCGGTCAAACGTTTTTGACGAGCCACCACGTTTCTTGGCTGTTTCGCGGTCTGTTGCGGTGATTGAGCGCACAGACTTTATATTTATTCCCAGTGTTTGGGCCAATTGCTTCAAGTCACCACCTCGTCGGTACGCATCGATGATGCGGGAACGATCCACGGCAGAAACCCGAGCGTACTTGGTCTTTTCTTCATCAAGCATCTTTCTTGGTCGTCCAGCAGCTCGCACCTTGCCTGCTTCCATGGCACAAATTTTCAAAATATTCACTTTACATTAAAGCTGAGGCAGGCCTCTCACGATGATCGCACAATGACTGACACTGGTCATCTGCCTGTCGTCTGCACGGAAGCGCTGCACCCCTGATAGAATCAGCCGCATGTCGTCTGCTTTAGTTAGAATGGTAGTCTTTCCTCTCGAACATTAGTTCAAGAATTTATGTTTTGTACAAAGCTGCCATAATTCCCAGATGCAAGCTATTACGGTCTTTATTACCCGATATAATGAAGTGCCTCATTTACAATATCCAGGCAATCGTGGTAACACCCCACAGACCACTGCAACTTCATGTATCGTCTGATCGCGCCCTGCAAGAAATGGCTTTCACTATCTTGAACCTTCTGCGAAGTTTGAGCGAGACACATTCGACAAATATCAGTGAAGCTTCGTTTCGCCTCCTTGCGTTCACTGGTGCAACTTGATGCGTTAGCACAAATTATTAGGCTGACGAATAAAAATTACTTTGCACTTTTTCTCTACGACATCAAAGCACTTTGATGCTCGGAAGTCTAGCTTTTTCAAAACCCACCTAGCTTCTTGCGAGCCCATAGTATATAGGGATGGTCTTACTTTTGCCTAACCAGTAGCATATGGCAAAGACCGGAAGCGAAACTGTGATACTCAAACGGGAAAATTCATTGTGGCCATTCGAAGGGCTTCTTAAAGTCGAAACACGAAAGTGGCAGGCTCATGGCGGTCGCGAGGGTAAGCTTTCCCGCAGTTCAAGATTCGCTACTTTTGTCAGCCATTGATGAAGCTCAGGAACGCCTGGCCTTTCCTTCACACGCGCGCATCCAGTGGATGCACACAGTGAACAGAATTATACGGGAATATTGACAAGAAGAGGGCATCCCATACGATGGACCTGACTAATGTCCACAAGCAAGGAATGAGAGAGATGACGATAAGCAAGGCTATGTATACAAATTAAGCTCTCCCTGAAAGGAATAATGTACGCAGAAACACGTCAAAGCAAAACAAATGCAACTGTTCTCGGCATTTATCATTTAACCTGTTATTAGTATGGCGCTCTTTAAGTGAAGGAAAACAAAACACAAATTGTAGTGCACGCAGGTATGCTTGCTTCTCTAGAGGCGTGATGCTTTTTTTTTTTAAATATTGTAAAGCCCTTCTTGCCGATTGGGTCTTGAGCAATTATGTGTCCATTCCAGTCCTTTTGGGCGTTTCGTCGTTTGTTGCCGCCCTTTTTACTCAGTCACATCATTTGCCTTTTCAAGAAATTTGTTAGAACAGCAAACCATCAAATGGGCTGCCTTTCTCTGAACGCTTCAGACCTGCGAAAACGTTCTGTATGCATCACAGCCACAATATGCATTGTAAAGCACCGCGAACGTCCTGTTCACTTCATAGCGTATTACCGCAGTTTACATATGTGCGACGTACGGGAAATGTGATGTGATCTGTCATCTCCAGGGACCAAACCATATGAAATCCTACACAGCATAATCTAATTAAGCTGCTAAAGATTTTTCATGAGATGCCCTTACAGGGAAGAATTGTATATACCTGGCAAACAGAACTGTGCAAAATCACTATTTATTGCTAATGACTCGCTGATGTTCTTTATGTTCTTCAAATTATTGCTCGTTTATTGAAACTTTACTCAATTGCAGCGCGTACAAGTAGACGCTGTAATGGTAAAAAACTATTAATATTTGCTACTGGCTCAATCTTCTCATTTCATAATTGTCCTAACTTAATCACCTTTTGAGCAACTTTTCATTTTACGTCCATGAAGCTGTGATTTGTGAGTAGTCGAGAAAATTAAAGTGAACGTAGTCACCATTGACCACCAGTAATTCGATCACAGCAATCTCAGAGGAAAGTAATTAGGGAATGACATTCAATACATGTGGCAAAATGAACAAATGGTGGCTACCGCTCTCATAACAAACAAAGTGATTCGTGATTACTAGTGACCAATTCTTATCATCTCCAGGTTATTAATCTTGAATCATCGTTTGAATTACTTACCATTTGACATGCATGATGCTATGCAGCATAAAAGTGCAAGAACACCGAATAGAGCTTATCGCTAGTGATCATTAATGGCTCTGCAATGTCAATTAGCAATGTTGACTGATTAAAACTCTCATTTATTGAAAATTTAATTTATACCATTCACGGCGTGCATGAATGATGGATCTGACCACCAAACTACACGAAGTTATTCTTCATCACTAGAGTGAATCTATCTTAGTATTTCCTATAGTTATCAAATTATAGTTAGCGAATAGCCGTCTGAATTGCATTTCATTTAATATGTATGACGCTATTCTGCATGAAAATTCGAGAACATCGCAATGAGCGCATCACTAGTGATGACTAAAAACTCGGCAGTATCAGTTGGCAGTGGTAACGCAAAAGTGCTCATCGTGCTACAGCTTCATTGATACTACCGACGGCACTCACGAGGGAAAGCTGCCTCAGGAATAGTAAAATAGGTGAAGAATACTCACCAGTGACTTAAGTATACGAGTTTATAGTAGGCATAGTGAGTCACTCGTTTCATCGTATTTCCTTGGATGTATATGACGTCATGCTGCGCAAAACACCAAGAACCCCGAACTGCACATTGTATTTCACTTGTGATCGCTAGTGAATTGACCATATCAGTTGTGCAATTAAATGGTATTCATGACTGTTTTAGCGGTACTGATGACAAGGTCTTTGATTGGAGGCTGCGGATATCGCAGTAGTATAGTGAATCGTATTCGCTAACGACCGAAGCCTCCTGACATCGAATCAACCTTTATTGTTTCGTTTGATAGCCATGGCCAAATCGCATGTGTACCATTAACTCAACGTACTCATGCTGACGTTTCCTCTCAATTAATTTGGAGAATGCTCATCTTCTGTGTTGCTCTCATAACGAAGTAGAAAATTTTAAAAAATGGCTGGGGCTTAGCTAAGGGTAGGCCTGGATCTCTCGAAGCGAAAAGGTTCGGTGATGCTTATGGTTTAGCTTATGGTTACGCTTTATGATTTAGCCTATGGTTATGCTTACGGTTAAGCTTATGGTTGTGCTTTATGATTTAGCCTTGGATATGCTTACGGTTTAACTTATGGCTATGCTTATGGTTTAAGTTATGGATATGCTTACGGTTCAGCTTATGGTTATGCTTTATGATTTAGCCTATGGTTATGCTTACGGTTTCACTTACGGATATGCATTGGTTAGCTTATGGTTATGCTATACGTGTGCCTTGTGTAGTTATGCAAATTGCTTATCAATGATATAAACCATAAGCAATGCAGGATTATTAAACTTCTTTATTCATCATTGTTGGGCACATTGTCTTGCAATTTCTGTACAGCCATAAACACATGTCTCTCTGTATCGGTAGTATCACTCTCTTCTCCTTCCATGTTGAATGCGCATGCCTATACTCTGACAAGCGGTTATATAGTCGGCCTCCGCAATAAACACGCACTTGCGTCCAACGTCAAACGATGACGCATAGCGCGCGGAAGTGGGCACCTGCGCCGTCTCCTAACACGCTTATGGAGCCAATTCGACTCCGAACATGCTCACGGAGCCAATTCCGACATACGCCGGCTCGCGCGATGCGCGGTGTTTACAGCGTAGTGAAGCTTTTCGTTTCAAAACCTCCAGAAGCGGTCGTTAGTCCCGTGGCAGGATAGCTACTGGTCTACCACCTCGCTCTTTCATTTTCAAGGTCACGTGTTGACTGATAATACGTTCCCAAATTTTCAGCAGTCTTGAAATCCAAAGGTTCGTGAATTCCGTTGTGCCTGGATTAAATTCACCGGCGCTTGGATTATTTCGGCTGGCGTTTGGATTAAATTGAGCGGCGCTCGGATTAAAATCACTGGCACTTGGATTAAACTGACTGGCGCTTAGATTAAATTGACTGGCACTTGGATTAAATTGAGCAGGAAAACCTGTAGATCTTCTGAGCAAAGTTCAAACTACTTTGTCGTCATCTACATCCACAGTTTTATCCTGTTCTGCTTCCAAGTGTCTAGCTGTTGCACTCTTCTCTCCAACCTCATTATTCTTATATTCGTTCTCAAGCAGGTGAACCATGATACGACCATCAACTTAACCATGTTTTGAAATTTCCTGACTTTAGCTCTGATAAGGAACATATTACTTATCATGATTATATTTTACCTCCCTGTGCCTTGGAGACATAAGGCATGAAAAAAAACAATGAGGGAGTGTCATGTTCAAATCCTGAAGCCAAGCGGCAAGGAATAACAAAAAGCCAGCTAGGTAAGATTCTTGATGTGTGACATAAGAAAAAGAAGCTTTTTCCATTTTTTTTCCACTGCAGGTAAGACATAGCAGTACTGCCAGTGGTCACTGTAGCATTCATCACAGCCTCACATATTGCTAAGAGAGTGTACTGCAGTAAATAGGGTGCGGCAGGTATTTGAGAACACACATTTCGTGACCCCCATCCTCTACGTACATAATAGCAGCAAATACTTTTTTGCTGCAGGTAACCATGGCAGAACTTCAGCTAACTCGGAAAATGAAGAGGCATGCAGTTATCGTGTCCTTGGCTGCAGGACACCCTGATTCAGAGATCGCAACATTCTTGAAGGTTCCCCGATCATTACTGTTCAAATTTTGGAAAGAACTGGACGCTGCCAAGGGTAATGTGGACGCTATTTCACAAAGGAAACTGCCTACATTTTCAGCGTTCTGACAGTCTTAAGAGACCAGAGTTCATTAGCCATGCCCAAGATATCATTGATGAAGACCCTGGCAAGACAATAAGAGCCCTCACCAAGGAGGTAGAGGTTGACGAGGCCATTGTCAGACGTGTGGTTCATGACGACCTTCGCTACAAGTCTTATGCTATGCGGAAAGGACAGCTCTTGTCTGAGAAAACCAAGGAGAACCACCTGACCAGAGCTAAGCGTTTCCTGACCAAACTGAAACACCCTAAGGACCCTGGAATTTTGTGGTTTTTTTTCCGATTAAAAAAACTTCGTCCAGGACCAGAAGGTGAACAGCAAAAATGATCAGTGCCTGTGCAAAGGCCCCGAGGACGTTCCAACTGTCATGCGCACAAAATTTCCAGCATCAGTGATGGTCCTGGGTGTTGTGAGCAGTGAAGGAGACGTGATGCCTCCACATTTTTTCCTCCAAGGTGCCAGAGTTAACGCTGTTGCTTACACTGAGGTATTGAACATGGTTCTGAAGCCCTGGATTGGTGCTATAGCACGTGAGAGGCCATACGTTTTCGAGCAAGACTGCACCATCCCACACAGCCCATACCACACAAGAATGGATGGCCAAAAACCTTCACGACTATGTTACTCCAAACATGTGGCCTCCCAGCTCCCCAGATCTCAACTCAATGGACTACTTTGTATGGGGCGTAGTTGCGAGGGAGTCCAATCGGCACCCACACAACACCCTTGAGACTCTCAGGGGAGCTATTGTTGATGCAACGGCGAATGTTCTGAAGACACACCTCATCACAGCCTGCAGTCGATTTCGGCAGTGTGTGGAGTCTGTGATTGCTGCTCTCAGTGGTTTCATTGAATGATGATATTCATTGCATGCATGGCCACCTGTACACAACGTTAAATAGTCATAAATTATCTGTATCCAGTATCTGCGTCTATTTGCGTGTGGGCGTAACTTTGTTCTCAAATACCTGCTGCACCAAGTAGATGTTGCCATACAGCATTGGAAGTCAATAAAAGATGGAAGCCTAGAGTTGGCTGCTACTCATGATGTGCACAGCACAATATGATGAAGAACTTGGGCGATAGATGCAGTCTTACACTACAGCTTTTTCTTTCTCCTGTACATGCATGTCGAATATCATGTTACATTTGTAACATTTTGTTCATAATGATGGCCAATGTGCTTCAATGCCGAGCTATTACCCATGTCTTATGCAGGGACTGTATTTTCTAACAATCCATTTCAGTTTCCGTTATTTTTTCACTTTGTAACTGACTCAGTCGTTACCATGCTACTAAACTAACACTCTGTTAAAGTGAGGATTTCATTGAAGTGAGAGTTCTATATTAAACAGTTGAAAAAACACCAGAAGCTTCTGAAATATTTTTGACAGCAAAAATATTTCTGAGTAAGCATCTATAAATAAAATCAGGCCTGTACTGTGCCAAATACCATATCATTTTCAACAAATTTTTTAGCACATGTCATGCCACTGTTATCACTGGCATCAGTGACTCGGCCTGACGAGTAGAGACCAGAACTTTAGCAAAATGCCAATTTTTTCCTTACTTTCTTATCATGCCTGTTTAACATATGACCCCATACTACAGGTCTAGAAACATCTCAGCAGCACTTTTAATGTGCCTATACATACCAATTTCGATGTTGGTTCTTATAGCCTAAAAAAAAGCCTTTTTTGTGTTTTGTCCTAGTCTTATTTTGATCAACATGTTATACACTGGGCAACTTGGGCCAATTACCACAAACACTTTGCTGATGCAAGCACTGTTAACAGCATTGCAGCAGACGGGAGCATCACTGTGAGATGGGCAGAAACTGTGCTATGCGACGATACAATCGAACGCAACTTAGCATACTTGTGCAACCACTTCACGTTTTTAGTCAACATCATCGAGAAACTTGAATGCTCGGGCGCAACTCTGACCAAGCATGTGGGGCTCATTTTGGATGTCCAGGAAAGGTTTGCCATCATTCCCAATGGACCTATTGTTGATAGAGTTAGTACGAAACTTCAATCCGTCTTGAACGAAAATTCAGGCTTTCAGTACTGAAAAAAACTGTTAAATGTTCTGAGCAGTGAGCATGCTGGATTTATAGAGGGTGTTGGCTCAGTGAACATTCCAAAATACAAATACGTGCACCATGCTTCAGCCGCTGTTGAGTGTTCCTTCTCTGCATACAAACTCAGTAAAAAAAGGCACAACACGAAACCCACAAACTTGAAATGGTGTTTGTCTGTCACTGCTTTCACAACTGCTTCCATGGCATCTAGTCACACTAAATTTCAGATAAATCTTGTATAACGTATGCAACTTGGCTCATTCTGTTATATTGAGAAAATAAAGTGAATTTAATGAAACAGTGGTTTAGTGGGCTCTGTTCCTTAGAATATCTAATTTATCCTCATATGCACAGCAGAAGTTCTAATTCTTTGAGCCTATACATGCCTAAAAGACTGTATTCGGTGCCTATATATGCCTTCCACGACAACTTTAGTGCCTGTTATAAGTGCCTAAAATAGTATACCTTAGTGCCTAAACCTCTCTCTCTAGTAATGAGTGATGAAAATGAAACGAAAATGAAATGGAATGTTACACCGTACAAGCCTATGAGTTCAATTATAGATGCGTATTCACTAATATTTTAGTTAGCAGAAATTTTTCAAAAGCTTCGGGGGTTTATGGACTAGTAGATATATAGGGCGCTTCTTTTAGACTATGCATTATTTTTCAAGATAACCTATGGCAGATAGCACAATTCTAAGAGACAGGCATTACTTCCATGAAAAATCCAAATTCCTAATGGACTAATTAAAAAAAATTCATTAAGTTCTTCACAAATTACATTACAGCACATGTTGCAACTTACGAATTATAATGGGTGAGTTTGCAAGGCATATCAACTTGTAACGAATTCTGAAGATGGCACGGGTTTCGAGATATGCAGTCAAACTTGCGGTAAGAATGCCCTGTTGTCCCAATTATTAAAAAAAAAAAAAACACACACACACTTTTATACATTGAACTATAAAAGTTACTGGAATGCCAGTGTACTTCCTTGCGCACTATGGAAATGATTATCTCGAAACTGGTGTCATCCTGAGAATTCATTCCAAACGGATATGCATTGAGAATTCACTGGGTACAATTAATATTGCCACGGGGTAGAAATAGTCAAGCGAAGGCGTAGTTACAGGTATTTACACATTGCAGCAACGCTGGATGCACAAGATGGCTGCCCGAAACGCCTGCATGCTCGCTTCGCCAAATCATCATCTTTGTTCGTAGTCACACTATGCCCCACTGCTCCATAACAATATATTGCAATATATGCAGTCAAGTAATTAGTTATAAACATAATAGTGTGATTTTGTTAATTAGTTAATTACATATTTTGGTTTCTTCTGCAAATATTGTTTGCCTTTTCGTGTAATCCAGTTCAAGAATTAGAATTATGCTATCTGCCACAGATTATTTTTAAAAATTCTGTATACTTAAAAAAAAAGAAGAGCATCCGGCATAACCCTTGCTTTAATGAAATTCTCAATTCAACAGAGTGTTTGGTGTAGTACTACCATCTTATCATTAGCACTACCCTTTCTGCCATCTAGCTAGCTAGCTACTCCACACTGCACATGCATGTGCCATGGATTAGTTTGCATGTGAAAAGATGGCAAGTGCGAGGGCCGCTAGCAGAAAGTTATATTAAATGTTATGTTACTATGTTAAACCTAGAGCATTTTAAGAAATCCTATTGCTCTCACTCTACTATTACTAATTTGGTTGGCTGTGTCTCGAGAAAATGGCACTTACTATGATCATCAAACACGAACATAAGAATGTTATGCTTGGAACTGACTTCATGCACACAGCTACCCATGGAAACTGATTCTATTAGCTATTTCAATATAGAAAAAGTACAGCTATCACATCATCAAAAAATGTGATGTAATTGTAGAAGACATACATGAGGCCACTGCAACTTAACACACAAGCACTGGAGGGTGCATGCATAGCTGAGCATAAAGCATGGTGAAGTAGAGCTCTAAGAAGCAGCTGATGATGTAGTTCTCCAATGCTCTAAATCTCTCTGCATGCCCCCTAACTGTTGGTGCTGGTATCTGCATATGGCACCCAAATCCGTAATCATATGGTGTGATGTGTTGTCAGGTATTCTGTAGTGTCATGGCAAACGAAATGTGTGCAAAGAAAAATCAATACATTGGAGTTCCATATAGACTTGAGGCTATACATTTCGACAGAATTGCCTGTCTGGTTGGATTAATTAATTATGACTTTCAAGTGGCTCCAACCAAAAAATAAGGTTATTTTCCCAACGTTTCTTCTTCAGGAGGGAGTGACTACGGGGATGTCGAGGCGCAACTTTTAAGCTTTCCTGGTCGAGGTGGGGGAGGGGGGGGTGTTGAATTCTTTTTGGCTACTGAAGGGTGGTAGGTTGGGCACAGTCTGAGATGGTTCTGTGTTTACATTGTGAATATAGCCTGATGGTAAGTTTTCTTTGGAATGGTTTAAGCTGTCACTTTTGTTGGATGGTCTTGGTTCTCAGAATTTCATGGTCCGTGTCTTCTGAGTGTTCGGCTATGGGAGAGGTTTCTCTGTCTGGAGAATGTATTGACATCGTTCTTGTGTTGCTGAGGTGGGCGAGGGTGGGAGTTGAACCTCCAACCTTTGGTGTTAAATAAGGAAAGTTATTTAAGTTTCTCGAACCGATGAACTTTGGAAGGAGTCGAACCGTCGGCCTTTGGTGGGACCAAATTAAATGGCACCAAAATTGACGGTGTCACCATTGATGGTCGAACCCACTACCTTTGGTGTTAATTAAAGCAAGTTAAGTTAGGCACAGATAATTAATATATAGTTAATTAGGACACTCGAACCCATTACTTTTGGTTGGAGTTGTACCCATGACCTTTGATGTTAATTACTGCACTCAAACCCACAACCCTTGGTGGGAGTCAAGCGCTTGACCTTTGGTGTTAATTAAGGCACTCAAACCCTTGACCTTTGGTGGGAGCAAAATTCAATAGCACCAAAACTGATGGTGCCACCATTAATAGTTGAACCCGCAACCTTTGCTGTTGATTAAGGCAAATATAATTAAGATACTGTTAATTAGGGCACTCGAATCCACAACCGTTGGTGGCAGAAAACAAGTATGTAACAGGAAGTAACACTGCATTCGAATAAGAATGTCAAGTAATTTAATTAATGCCTCGTGAGCATGCAGGCTTTCACCTTCATCCTCTTTAACGTGTGCTAAAGTGACTGTCAACTACTTTTTTTGGTTGGAGCCATCTGAAAGACTAAGTATACTTCCATTATTCAAATCTTTGGTTAATTCAATCTCAACCAATGGCCCTGGCCAGTGGCCATACATATTAATGGGCCAGCACTTTAGTTATATCAATCCAGAAATTGACCCTCATTAGACAACTCGAACTTGGCTGGTCAGCATGCAAGCATCTGACCCCAATGGTACAGTGGCTGAAATTGGAAAGTGTGATGAACGCGCCGGCTCACGCATGACGCTTTGGGAGGAAACTGCCAGGGGGCGCTGCCACACGCTTACACGTCGGCCGCAACAGTGGCTAGCAGCTGCAGCGCAGGGGTGCTGCATTGAATGCGATCTGCGTGCGCAGTCCAACACGTAATAACAAATAAGAAAGCTTTGCGATATATATATTCTTGTTCGTTCATGGCTGCAATTTCTATAGAGTAGCATTACCCCTTACGAATTAAAAGGCGCCGAGGTAATAATTCGACTGAGCGCATGCCGATGGTAGAACGCAGCTTGCTTTGTCCGGTTATCGAACGCAAAGCAAGAAAATTTCCATGGGTAGCTCGGAAGAAACATTTTATTTTCAACCCACTGCTTACGCAAACAACTCATTTTTTGAAGAGTGTCTTAGAATCCGTTTAGAACAAACCATTCTTAGTCATCGATGATATTTTGCTATGCGAAACCTGAGCTGTTGCTTTTCTTTTCTTTTTTTTTTGACGAGAACAAAAAATATTTTGTTGAAATAGTTCACAAGCAGTTCAAACAGACCATTAAGCTCTCATAAAGAGATGCCCTCTCTTTGTTGAGTGCCTTCATGTAGAAGTGCAAACGGATGACCAAACAGAATTTTGTAACCTGGTTGGTAAGGCTGAGGCCATGCTGTGCACAGCCTAGTACGACGTCACTTTTTGCAGGCAGGAGACAAGCTGTTCCAAGCTGTCACTGTGCAGCTTGGTGTAACTGAACCACATCAAAAAAGTAGTTTCAAGGGCGTCTACACATGAGAAGAGCTTCTCAGAAGGGTATTGTCGCAGAACTTGGTGAACATCGCCAGCTATTCCGTGGCTTCGTCGGCAGAAACAAGGAGCTCATCGAAGCATTCCTTTCACGCAGTCTTCAGGATTGTTTTGCATGCAACATTCCCTGCCATGTAGATGATGATGATGAAAAACTTTATTTATCCCTCTTTAAAGGGAAGGGGGCAATGGAATAGAGGGTGGGGGAGGAACTACTTGAAGAAGGCCTGCTTTATCCTCACAGCCCACTCCAGTATGGCCTCCTGAAGATCGGGCCTGGAGCTGCGCAAGGCAGCCTCCCACTGCTCCTCACTAGATATTAATTGCTTGATGAAAGGGGGAAGGGGGTGCTTAGGGCACCCCCACATGATGTGGTTTAAGTCTGCTTTGGGAGAGACACAGAATGTACAAGAGGGAGAAAGGTAAATGGCGGGATGAATGCGGTGGAGGAGGTAAGGGGACGGAAAGGTGCCAGTCTGCAGCTGTCGCCACAGAACTTAACACCTACGCGGGGATTTGCCCAGGAGTGGCGGAAAGGTTAAGCGGTCTAATCGGTAGTGTGTGCAGATGTCGTGGTAAGTAATAAGTCGATCCCGCGCTGTAAACGGCGCCTCCTCCGTGGCGAGGTCCGACACATCTGATGCCTGAGCCCAGACAGTAAATCCTCGGGCACTGGCATGAGCCGCCTCGTTTCCGGCAAGGCCCGCATACGCGGGAGTCCAGATTAATGCCACAGTTTGATGGAAAGGATGGGCCAAGAGGAGAGAAAGGGCTGACTTAGAGACCCTACCCGCTCCGAAGTTATGTATGGCTGCTTTGGAGTCGCTAACAATAACTGATGAATTTGGAATTATGAGGGCCAGGGCTATGGCCGCTTCCTCCGCCTCCTCGGAGGAAGAGCCAGGAATGGAGGCGGCCGCAGCGACCTGGCCGTGAGAGTTAATGACTGATATTGCGTAATGATTTCTGTTCCCATATTCAGCAGCATCAACATAGAGTACGTCTTTAGAGGTGGAGAATTGTTTTTGGAGAGCCTTTGCTCGCTGCCTCCTGCGCTGTTTGTGATGCACAGGGTGCATGTTTTTATGAAGTGGGGGGATGCAGAGGTTCTCGTGTATGTGATGTGGAATGGTGTATTTAGTCTTGATGATGGGTGCCGGAGTGATAGAAAGAGTTTGTAGAATGTGTCGACCTGTTGCGGTGTTAGAAAGTCTGCTATATTGGGATGTGAGGTGGGCTTCTGTGAGTTCAGTAAGTGTGTTGAAAGTTCCGGTAAGCATTAGCCTATCAGTGGAGGTACGTATGGGGACTCCCAGAGCGAATTTATATATTTTGCGTAAAAGAGTGTCGATCTTATCTGATTCTGATTTAAGGAAATGTAGATATGGTGTTGCGAATGTAATCTTACTGATAACGAAGGCCTGAATCAAGTGGAGAAGTTCGGCCTCCTTTAGTCCGCCATGTTTATTGGAGACTCGCCCTAGAAGACTAGCTGCGAATCACTCATCTTTCAGTGTACTCATGGTTGGAGAGCATTGCGGACTTCTTTATCATGTGAAAAGCTTCTTTAACCTACCCACTGTCCAGCAATGCATCCAGTTCATGGCTTGCAACCTCACTACTGAGGAGAAACGTCAGATCGCCTCCTTCACAGTTGGCACTGCTAGGAGCTTTGACCAAGTCCTAAAAACTAAGGCAGTTCACGGTGAGCAAGAATTGGGTAGGAGTGGGATGGTTGTTGCAACCAGAAAATTGTCTAACGATACCAAACAATTTCTTGAGGAAGTCTTGGCTCAGCCAGCATGTCAGCAGGTACTTAAAGCCAAGCTTCTCATGAAGGTACAGGTCAAGCGCAGCCTGAAGGGTGACCCTTAGCCCCTCAGCAGTGCTTGTTGAAACATATCTGGCTGGTGAAGTTTCCACATGAGCATCCCATCGATTTAGGTAGTCTAACGCAGCCTTGATGTGCCTTTCATGTGCAGAGTCAGGTTTCAGCCCTTCAGATGGAAGCCATGCTGTCACTGCTTTTACTAGCTTCCACATCAGCCGAACAAAGGCTTGAGTTGGTGCAGGGTCACCCCATTGCTCCTTTATTTGCTTCTTGTAGAAAAACAGGCCACGAAGTACCTGCGGGCTGAAAAGGTGAAATGTAAGGTTTACCTTCATTTTTTCAATGTTAGGGCTCATGTGAGCAAGAGTGGCATCCCTTTAAGGGTAAGTGGACACTTACCCTATTTGCGTGCTGCTCTGATGTTGTCAACGTAAACAGAACCTTCAGGTGTTTTGTACTTTGCTTTAAGAAGGCTATTTCGAACACATTTTATCAGGTGCGGAAAATCCAAAATTAAGAAGAGGCATCTTCCAGTGTCAACAGGATGTGGTGCAGATGGCTTTATGGACGTCGAGGAGCTAGAAATCTCAAAAAGGCACTGAAGCTCCATGAAGCTCCATTCGCCATGATATAATCCACCTTCAGACCACCCTTTTCTGTGAGCAACACAGCTTCTATTGAAATCTTGAAGAAAAGCGCAGCTTTCACATTTCCACTGGAAGTGAAAACTGAGTATTTGGTGCCAGGAACCAGTGAGAGGCGGAACATGATCACGAGGCCTTGACTGCAGGGAAGATGCTTGTTGCTTTCCAAGTCCACCAGGCCTTCCACTTTCCCTCCTGCACCAACGTTCATGAACTCTGACAGATCTATTTTGTCCACAATCAGGCCACCGTGGCATTTGAATTCCTCCATGGATTTTCTTTGTCTTGCAATCCCTGTGATAATAGCAGGGTCGAAGCCAAGCCCACACTTGTATTTCCAAATGTGCACTTTCAAAGAGCTTCTGCTTGGTAGAATGAGTATGCCTTCTTGCCAGACATGCTCGTAGAGCCTTGGGCTTTTAATTCACATTATTACGCAATCCAGCAACCAAACCGGATTGTACTGCATACCTTTTGTTGATTTGCGGCGAGCGGCTTGAAAGCATTGCATAACAGCAAGTCTTTGCTTCGGTGGAAGGGCTTGTAACGGGTCTGCGAGGATGCCCTCTTCAAGTTCTGCACTTTGTCTCTCCAGTTTCTCAATAGTTTTAGTATAAAGTGACAGCTTGGCTTTCAGCTGACAAGTGGCTTGTGCGTGCGCTCTTCTATGCTTTGAAATTGCTGTTGCTTTGGTCAAGCTGCGCTGTTTTCTTGACCTTCGGTTAAGAAGAGCTTTCCGTAAATGTTCGTGCATAATGCATGCCTCGCCATCCGTGGAGACCCCCTGGCATTTCTGGCTCAATATGGCCGTGTCCAAAAGAATACGCTTCTTATTGCCAACCTCAAATGAACACTCGAGTACAGTGCCAGCACCTGGAGAAATGCTCATGGCATCAACTTTTCTGAGAAGCAATGCAGGGTCATCACATGCTGCATCCTGCTGCTACACTCCCTGACGAAAACGTCTTGCATCACAGAGCTCACCCCCTGTGAAAATAGAACTAACTTATCTGCACACGAGACGCGCTTATCCTGCACAATCTGACATGCACTGTAAGCCACAGTCAGGGACAGAATACTCAGCGTGTGCTTTCCCCATGCAGCTAGCTGACGGTAGGGCCAAGTCTTCAAATAAAATTGAGGACAAGGGGTCTTCGATCTCAATACCCACAGGCTAATGGTCTGGCACTTTTCTTGGTGGATTGAGCTGGGGCTGCACTCCTTGCTGCGCGTTTCCTGCTTGCTGGCAGTTTCTTCGACAGGTAATGCAGGGGATTAGTAAACTGCGTAGGCAAAGCTCCTGGGAGTAACAGAGGCCTACCCCCATCAATGCACGCGATTGGAAACGCAGCAGAAATGGAAACGAGCACTACTGCCCACAGGTCAGGGCGTGTGGCATCACTGAAGTCACAGAGCCAGGGTGACTCACACCAGGCAACGTGGATGGATGGATGATATGAGCATCCCCTTTAGAACAGGGTGGTGGGTTGTCCCACTAAGCTCTTGTTATTATATTGCCTAATGTCCTACATATGTTAAAGAAGGAAAAAAAAAAGAGGAAAAAAAAAAGCTCGCTATGAATTCCTATAACTAAACTTTCTGAACCTCTATTGTGAACTTTGTTTTTGCATGCCTCTGTTGTTTGTTGTTTCTCTACTTTTTTTCCACCAATCTTTCCATCGCCGTTTACTAATCTCTACTGCACACATGTTTACTTTTCCCCTGCTTTCGCTGAACCCAAGGGCTTCAAGGAGGCCAGATGCCTAAATCGACCGCTGGGCAAATATCTTCACATTCTAATAAAACATGCTCCATCATTTCCCTAGCTTTACCGCAGCAAGCACACGCTTCTTCTTCCTTCTTATATCTTGCTTTATAAGTGCGTGCTCTAAGGCATCCTCATCTCACTTCGAAAAGTAATGAGCTTCCCTTTGAGTTATCATCAATTATTTCTTTCCTAATTTCATTTTTTCCTCTTAAGTAATTGTTCATAGCAGGTTTTTTTTCCATAAGCGCCACCTATGAGATTATCTCAGCCTCTTTGACTTTCCACTTGATGTTCTTTGTTGCCACATTGCTCACCATACAGTTCGTATACCTGCTGGTAAGCTTCCTAGTTCTTTTTCTGCACTGTGAATCAATGTGTTTCCTGTACAAATACTTGAAAACCCTCCCAGCCCATTTATTTCTTCCATATTCCTCAGTTGTTTTTTATAATTAATTTCACTGCGAGCTTCTCTCGCATCAAAGCTTGTCCAGCCAGCCCATATCACCCTACACAGCTTCATTTGTAGTCTTCCCATGAATGCCCAATGCGAGGTGTCCCACTGACCTTTGCTTGCCATCGAGTCCTCATAGTAGCCCTGATTTCAAGCAAACAACTGCATTTCAAAATGTGTGTACTGGAACCATTACACCTTTCCACATACCCCAGAGCACCTCGTACCTATTGTATCCCCATAGAGCTATGTGTTTCATTATGGCCACATTTCTCTTCCCCTTTGCTGTTATTGTTTTTTCTTGTGTTTCCATATAAGTATCTATTGCCTTCGTTTATCCATATACCAAGGTGTTTATATTCTTTTAAGTTAGGTATTTCCTGGCCATGTATTGACACTGTCTGTTCACTGTGTTCATTGAATAGCATAACACCAGATTTTTTTACGCTAAATTTCAGACCTAAATTCCCGCCTTCCTGTCCACGGATATTAACCAGACGTTGCATATCACTTAGCTTGTTAGCTAGCAACACAATGTTGTCCACATAAAACAAACATGTAAGCTGCTGCTTCACTACTGTACCCACCGTTTGTATGAGAGATTAAACCCGATATTACTTTCCTCTAGCGCCCTTTCCATCCTCACCATGTACATCATAAACAGCAGTGTGGATAAAGGGCACCCCTGCCTCAGTCCCTTGTTGAGATCAACTTTCTCCTCGCTCCTCATCCCTTCCCACTCAACGCAAACAGTACTTTCTAGGAAAATCTCTCTCAAAAGCTGTATACAATAGTCACCCAAGCCATCCCCTTCCAGAATATCCCAGAAAATGTTGCGGTCTGCATTGTCATACGCTCCTGTAATGTCCAAAAAGGTCACATATAACGGCCTCCTTTCTACTCTGGATATTTCAATAGACTGAGTAAAAACAAATAAGTTATCATCCAACTGTCTACCTATTCTGAAGCCATTCTGAAGTTCTTCCAAAATGCCATTATTCTCCGCCCATGCTTGCAGCTTTAATTTAATTGCCTGCATTGCTGACCTGTATATTACCAATGTAATGGTCAACAGTCTATTGAGTGAATAGACTCCGCCTTACTTTCATAAATTAAACTCATTCTACTTTGTCACCAACTGCCTGGTATGCACCTATCTTTTAAACATCTTTCTGCTGCTTTCAACAAAGCTTCTTTACTTTTTGGACCTAGTTCATCAATCAGCCAAACGGGAACCTCATTTAGCCCTGTGGCTGTGCACTTAGGAATTTTCTCTTCAGCTTTCTTCCAGTTGAAATTTGTCAGCACCAACTTCTTTTCCATCTGGTTCTCATTCATACTCTTTTTTTCCCTCAAGTACAACCTCATCATTGCCTTGCAAAGATTTGGATGTTATTTTTCGGATGTAATTCAATGCTGCGTCCCCTTCCAGTTTGTTTTCATCTTTGTCTAGGCTATGTTGTTATATTGTTCCAGACTTCCTGCCTAATAAGTTTATGCGGTTCCAAAATATTCTAGGTGCGGCCTTCTTTTCCTCACGTATTCCTGACAACCAACGTTTACTTTCACCTTTTAATTTTGCTTGCACCAGTATTTGAACCATAGACTTTATCTCCTGGTATATTTACCATTTACTAGTTACTTCGTGCGGCAACTGCACCTTCTTTGCCTGCCTGTACTCTCGGGATGCTTTCTGTCGTTCGGCGATCACTTCTCGTATCTCCCTGTTCCACCACCTTTTCGGTTTCTTTTTTCCTTACCAATGAACGTTTCCCTTTCCGTATTTCTGTCGTTATTACACTTAGAATATTCCCAGTATTTATTTGGCCATTTGCCAAGTTCTTCCTCGACTCTAGTGACTATATTTGTTATTTGTTCAGCATTCAAATTTGGACTGGCTATTTCACACTCCTTGCTCTCTTTCCCAACTACATATCACATTTTCAAAATGATGCGTTTATGGCCAATCCCTATGCTGCTATACCCTTCCTCATCAACGACCATTTTTCTCAACTTATCATGAATTCTTCTGTCATCAAACAGTAATCAATGGTTGATTGCCGGTTTCCCACTTCCCATGTGGTCTGCCCATCACACTTAGGCCCTGTATTCACAATAACAAGGTTATGTTGCTCACAAAGATCTAGCATTGACACCCCGTTGTTGTCAGTATAGCCACCTAAATCCTGTATGTGGGCATCCATGTCACCTAATAGGATAATTTCAGCACCATTCCCGAAACCCTTAGACATCCCACGCATGCTGACACGAACACGTCAGCCCGTGCCCCCTCCCCCCTCGCGGCTCCTTGCAGGCGGCTTCAATGCATCCTTTAGGCGCTGCATGCCGCTCGTCACACTTTTCCATTCTAGCCACTGTACCAATAGTGTCATCAATCGTGACTAGAATGGCTGCAGTGTCTGTTTTGGTGCAGCTAGGGTACAGTGGATGCATTGAAGACACATTATATCCCATCTAAAACAGTGATTTCCAGGCTGCCCTTAGCAGATGTCAAGGTGAAAACAACAGCTCGTAATGAGTGATTATGTATTTACTCGTTTATAATGCGAACCTTTTTTTTTATCAAGAAAATTGATCAGAAAATTGCCTGAATGTTACAATTGGACACAAGACAGAAACCACGTTCGTGACATTAGCAAAAGCTTACCCTCAGATCAAGTGTCATTGCCACTGCCATCACAAGATGGAAGCTTAAGTTTTCGTGTAGGATGGCAACAATGGCATTGCTTTGAAGCTTCAATTATGAAAGCCCACTCAAAAGATAAGTTTGTGGCCAGACAGTTGCGTCACGTTTTCGGTGGTCCTGATCCTGTAAGTGCCACAGAACTGGCAAAGTTGTTAGTGTAGGTGTGGGCCATCATCCTGTCTGCGATTGTAGCAGAGCGGTTTGAAAAATGCACAGTACCAAAAGTAATTCACGAGGAGGGTGACATGTTGTGGTGCATGAACAGTGACAAAAAGCTGTACGAGACTGATGACAATGAACATTAGATGTAAATAAATTTCCATTATAAGAAGGCAAACTCTTCACGTTTCATATTTCCAATTGCCAGTATCAAAGGCATACTATTCTTATCTCTTTTGTTATAAAATCGAACGTTAGTTAGAGATCAGCGCACACTGTTTTCAAATATGGACCCATAAAAACTTGGTGCATGTTAGACCTGGGCCATGCTAAAATCAAGTAAATACTACGAATTGAAGCAGCGGTGTGTCTGGATGTTTTTTTTTTTCTTCATTATAATTTCAACCGACCAGATAATTTGATGAATTTCACTGGTCCTATGAAGATTTAATTTTTAGAAGTCAAATGTATACTTAGAAAGCTACAGTAGTACAGATCATCAATGTTTGGAGCCCAAGGCACTAGGTGCACAACTGAACCATTTCCAGGGTCTCACAAGTTAATATGTGGCTCGTTCAATATAATAAAGGTGCGGATTCTCTTAGCCAACATTTTTCTCACTTTTAGGAGTTGTACTACATATTATTTTTCATTCTTTTCATTTTCTTGCATTTTTACTTCTGCCTTTTAATACTGAACTATTTTTTCACGGGGCATGTACACAACATACCACCTTAGTTTCACAACTGGGACAGCAGGTACAACTAGTTCCCAGAGTTCAGTAATGATTTTTCGTACAAATGCATGCATCATAACAACACTTTTGTTTTGACAGCATTATGCTGATTTAATAAACTGTTGTTGCCAAAGAAAAGAACGTGTCATCCCGACGGCTGCTAGAATGTCTAATCATTCAATCGACGCCAGCTACAATGAACCGGACACCAGGGACTATGCCTGCCGTTTACGCACGCTCATTACGTCACGTGCTGGCTATATAAGTGATGACGATTTCTTGTCTAACTCAGTGAACAAGGAACCCGTACGCGGTTCTGAAACGTCAGATTATTCATCAGACTTGGTCAGTGACCGTAATTCCTTCAAATAAACAGATATTGCAAATGCACCTATGAATGTAATTACTATTGTTTACATGTGTCTGAAAGTGTACTATTTTGGTTCTCACTGTAAGCAGATGCCTTGTTAAAAGCCGAGTCAACATTACAGCTACATTCTTGCTTTTAGTTTGCTAAAAACTGCATGCCAGGTACTGATTTTTCTGGTTTACTTGTGTGACTGATATCCATTTTTTTGTTTTCATGATGTTCAGTGACAGCAACTTATGCTTATCAATTCTGAAAAACAAACAAACAAATAAAAAAATAATCACTATGAAGATATCATTCTACAGCTGCGTAGAGTAAAGTGCACTTACAGAGTAACCTTGATGACCTCCAGCCCCCATGGAAGGATTGTTTCATTCAGCTTGGTCTATAACAAATAAAATGAGAGGCACAACAAGAAAAAACAGTGCTCAATACACATCCCATCACCACGTAGAAATTAATAAAAAATTTGGTGGAGAAAAAAATTGCACCTAATTTGCACTACTACTTCAAAAATGCAAAGTAGATTTTGTTTATATACAAGAAATTGCACACAGGTGTTTAGACTACAAGCCTTTCTTTTCAATGCATCAAAGGGTAAAATTTGCACAAAGCTGGTTATCAGGCTTGCATGTATGCACAGTAAATTTAAATATTTATTATAGCAATAAGCTACTTTGCACATGCTTAGATTGAAATTTATGTGCATGATAATTTCAAAATACTCAACTCAACAGTGAAAAAAGTGATACATTTGACTGGTGGGCAGCTAGCGGTTCTGCTAGCCACCACACATGTACGAAAATAAAGTAGAAGAAAAATCTAGAAATTTTGGCTTATCACCTGAGAGATGTAATACGACCACATTTGAAGAATGCTATCAGTCAATCATTTCTCTACAGGTATTTGCATCGAAAGAACCTCCCATTTTTCACAAAACACACTGTGAGACATTTTCTGTCAGAATCCCGCAAAGGTGTTATTTATATTATTTTCTTGCAAGCAGTACTTTGGAGTAACTTTTATGAGTAACAATCTTTGTGAGCACAACAGTCTATCACACACACTACAGGCATGGCGAAAGTTTTCCAAAACCGAAGGTTGAAGTTAATTTGCAGCAGATGTACACTATAAATGGCCATTGTTTATTCTTTAACTTTGCTGCTTAGTTGTGGCCTGCAACACTTCAACTGTAGCTTCATGCTGCTCCATTGCAGCCTCTACCTTTGCATGACAAAGATTTTTGCATTCTTTCGCCATTACCTTTTTTTAAATGACAAATCTTCAATGCTAGCATGATTTCCAAGTCGGTGGCGCACTGCTCAGGTGTTTTGGCAGCTAAAAACATGTGAAGTGTCAAGAACAGTAGTTTAACAGGAAATACACTCATATTTTAAAATATAATGTCATCCTAGGCATGTGCAGGGGTAGGGGGTAGGGGAGGAGGTGCAAACCTGCTGGCTGTTACCCTCCACTTCCATCCCATATCCTTCTCTACTCTTTAAAGCCTTCACTGCCTCACATTCAGGCTAATAGCCAGGGGGGAGGGGGTGAAGCCCTGGGCTGTGTTTGTGTGTACAACCTGAACAAGTTGGTGTCCAAGGCCACCAGGCCTCGTCAAGCCTCACCCGCTTTATTTGATAATTGTCCGCTTGTCAAAAATGTTCATACCGTGGGTTGTTTACTGGCCCTTTAACACCTTTGTGACAATGTGCATGTTGGTCAGTGAGAGATAGCTTCTGCAAAGGCGTATGAAGAGACACACTTGGAAGCCCTTGTGTAAATGTAAATTTTTGCTCAGACACGAAACCTCGAATAAAAAAATGTATACAGCGACAGCTCATGTCCAGCTTGCCGAACAGTGCTTTGTGCTACATAGAAACCACTATAAAACAGTTTTTTTCATTGTTTGTTTCTTAGTTTTAGCTCTGAATAATTAATTTTTATATTTTTATCAACTACAATGAGACCGAATGACCGTACAAAAAGCTAAAAAGAATATATATATACAGTATACATTTACGCTGCCTTTTACCGGAAATAATTATTGAAAATTAAGTACTCTACTCAGAAATTCCTGGCTATGGGCCTGCTCACATTGGTGGCATACTAGTTTGCTGCAAAGTTGTCAAGAGTCTCAAAAGGAGTCATTAAAGAATATTCAGAAATAAAGTAATGGGAAGGTTGCGCTTGTTATTCGAGCCTTCAACTTCCTCAAATCACATGACAGTATCCAAATTACCCCTTTGTTATTCGCTAGTTCAACTGAAGATTACCTACTATGAGAAAAAAACTGCTATCTCAAACAGGCACAAAGTAGGAGAGGAGAGGGCATCCACGTTTTGCATGACAGGAGTGATCATGGGTGGTACCCTAGTGGTACAGCACATGCACTTATCAACTGGCTTTTGCTGCCCATCAATTATGACCCTGTTCAGAAGAATGAGCAGAGTAGCAGAATTTAGATGCTTACATCATTGTGCTTCAAAATGTGATTACTATTCAGATAGAGAACCAAATACAGCAAAATGTAGCTTTCCATTGCTAGTATATGCCTTTATCACTGGATTGACAGTGCACACAGCTTTATTACAACGGCATAAACTGCTGCAATAATCCTCTACATGACAAATCTACACAAGTGCACAAATCAATTGACATTGCAGAATAAACTTTCTCCCTTAAACTTTTGGTCCTTGCATATGTCACTTTCACACTATTGATGCCTCATTTGTTCACAGGCAAATCCTTTAGCTCGCATTACATATCAAAGCTGGCCTATTTGGCTGATTTACCTCAACTGTAGAACAGATGTCTTAGTAGGGATGTAGGGACACATGCTGGACAGAAAACATCTTTTGATGTAAAACAGATACAGTTAACGCAGCGCATGAGCACGACGTAAACATTGCTATGCGCTCCACACAACAGGCCCGACTGCCACTGCCGCGACTTGCTGCCTGCCATTTTATTCCTCGCTTTAACTGTGAGGTGGCGCCACAGCGCAATGAAAAAGGCGGATTGCTCCCTTTGTCTCCCCTCCCTCGAGTATCTGCATCCATGATTGTTGGCCCGATTACACACTCTTCAACATTTAGACATTACAAGTGATGTATAACGATTTTTATTGTATAACCGTAAGGGTGCTTGACAATATAAAGCCAACAGACAACGAAGCCAAGGAAAGCATCGGGGAAAGTAGCTGCAGTTGAAAATGAAATGATGAAAATAATAAAGAAAGGGAAATGTAAGTGGACGAAAAGATAATGTGTCGCCGGTGGGAGCCGAACCTAAAACCTCCACATTATGCATGCGTTGCACTACCAATTGTGCTTTGGCGGCAGGGTTTGATAGCCTTCACCAAAGCACAGTTGATAGTGCAATGCACGCGTAACGCGGAGGTTGTGGGTTCGGCTCCCACCGGCGACACGTTATCTTTTTGTCCAATTGCCTTTCCCTTTTTTAATTATTTTCATCATTTCAATTTCAACAACAGCTACTTTCCCCAATGCTTTCCTTGGCTTCAATGTCTGTTGGCTTTATATGGTCATGATTAACAAAATTGAGAGCCTCGGTTCTCCTTCTTGCAAAGGTGCTTGTTACTCATAATTGTCCTATCCAAGATATGACCCAGAAAATTAGGGGTGAGAATATAATAAAACTTTCGAATAATGAATTGAATGTTGTAATACTTGATTCGGTCTCAAATTGAATAGCTGCTATTGGAAAATTCAAATATTTTTTCAATAGTTTTCAAATACTTTACATTATCAATTGTACATTATCAAATGTAAAACAGAAGCAAAATTGTCAAAATTTTATCTCGGCCGTGGTGGACATAAAGCCTGAGCAGTACATATAGCATGCTGCATTGGTCAGGCAGCCAGATGTTTTGGCCTAAATCAGGATCATTTACATTAAAATTTCATTCAGCAGAGGCTATGGTACTACTTACGAAGGCTGCGCCAGTGTGTTCTATTTGGATGAAATCTGAATATGCTGAATTGAATAGACGTTGCAACATATTATTATACAGGAGTGACAACATGCACAGATGAACCCACTGATAAAAAATCAAGTGCCAATAATATTTTGCACAAACAAGAGAGGGAATAGATATTGTTGTGCCATTACCACAAGCCCGGATTCCAAATCTGCAAGATGCAGAATTTATCCTGCGAGCGCCCAAATTCTCCCTTCACAAGTCAAGATGCTGAGCCGTCAGGCAGTGGTGCTCTGCGGAGAAGCATCGGTGAGCAGCATGTTCAGACATGCACACAAGTGCCAGACAGCCCGGCGCCGCACCTCCTTTTGCCTGGAGGTCACCGCGCGCGCGAACTTTGAACCGGGTGGCCAGCGCGGTCGCTGGTTGGACCTCTCGGACGACCGCCGAGTGCTGACTTTGTATTGGGCCGTTTGAGTGACAATGGTTCCTCGGGGATTATAAAAGCCGCGACGCGCCGCCTGAAAAACCGGATCCGCCGACCCTTCGGGAGCCAGTGCCGCTCTCGACTGGGGTGAGATGTGTCACGCGTTTTCGCCGGACGTCGCCGTGCGGGAACAGTCGCGTTTGCTGTGAGATCTCGGCCCCAGTGCCGACCCGTTCATGTCCTGTATAATGACCTGTATATAGTGTATAAAGTCCCTTTTGTTATTCTCATCGACGCCTGGCTCGGAGTCTTCGCTACCAACGCTCTGTCACGAAACGGGTGACGAGCGCTACGGGACCACAAAGTCGTAATAGTGGTGCAGCGGTGCAAAGTCGTAACAGTGGATGGCAGCTACGGGATTGATCGGCATCAGCTACCTCGGCGCGGTGAGTGCCTGAAGTTTACCTCAAACACCAGACTTTCTCTGACACAGGTTATAGTAGCTTAGGGAAGGATTTGGTGTTGCATTGTGTTAACCTTGTGTGTTTCAAGCCTAGTGAGTGTGTTTTGAAAACCAGGGGATGCTGAGGGGGTAAACGGGGCAGTGTGTGAAATACTTGCATATGTCTTACTAGTAGTGTTATAGTAGCGTACGGCAGGTATATTCAAAAAGGGTAAGCAGCAGGAGGACAGTGTGAACGATGGAGAAGTACAAGGTGAAGGAACTTCTCGAAATTTGTGAGGAGTTGGGCATTGAGTTGGGCTCAACCAAAAGAAAGAATGCGATCCTTGAGGTCATGAGGACTGGGGACGTAACGGCTGAGGAAGCCGCAGAGGCCTGGGCAGATATAAATCATCGTCGCGAGGAGGAAAAGAGGGAGAAGGAACGTTGCGAGGAAAGGAAAGAAAAGGAACGTCGCGAGGAGGAAAAGGAGGAAAGGAGAGAGATTCGTGAGCACGAGCTTAAAATGAAAGAGTTGGAGACCCGAAATAGCTCGCCAGCGCCTAGTCTCACTTCCAACGGTCCAAGAATACGCGATCAACTTCCACCCTTTGTCGTCGGAGAGGATATGGCCAAATACCTCGTGAAATTTGAGCACGTGTGCGAACGGAATAGCATTGAGCGATCCCTCTGGGCACAAAATCTGTTAGCCTTGCTTCCTTGGGAGGCATCAGACGTAATAACTTGCTTATCGAAAGAGGTGTTTGAGAGCTACAGTGATGTGAAGGAAGCGCTACTGTGGAAGTACAAATTGTCGCCCAAAGCTTTCCGGCAGAGGTTCCGGTATGCAAAAAAGGGCAAGGAGTCGAATGTTGACTCCGCGTTTCGTCTAAAAGCCGACCTGGTGGAATGGCTGAAGGGCGAAGAGGTTTACGACGACCGCGACAAAATCGTCGAATGCATCGCGTTGGAGCAGTTCTACCGTTGCATTGATGAGGATGTCAGGCTCTGGCGGCAAGATAGGCTAAAGGAGGTTAAGCTAAACAAGGCAGCAGAGTTAGCGGAAGAGTATTACACCCGCCGCAGCTTGCACAGCAAGGCAGTGCGCGTAGAAAAAGCTGATAGGAGAGATGGGTTTTCCGGGAAGCCCGACGAACGGAAGCAAATCACGCGTCGCGAGTTTCGGGAAGACGAGTCCCTTCCCAAAGAAACTGTAAGGGAAGGACAGAATGCATCTCAGAATGATGACGATAGTCCGAAACAGCGAAACGATACGACGCGTTCTTTTGAAAAACGGAAACAGTTAACCTGCTGCAATTGCAAAAAGCAAGGGCACATCGCTGCAAGCTGCCCAGAGAGAATTGCTTTTGCAACAATACAGGAAACTCACAAAAACATACGTCTATTGGAGCCCTATGTGCAGGAAATTAAGGTAAACGGTATGAAGTGCCGTGCACTTCGGGACTCTGCAGCAACTATGGACGTTGTTCACCCGTCTTTCGTCTCCTCGAGTGATTTTACGGGAGAGTGCGCTAGGATACGGCAAGTGGCCGAGGAGAGGAGTGTCTGCTTACCGATCGCAACGGTTGTCATTGAAGGAGAGTTTGGGAAACTTAACACAGAGGCCGCTGTGTCTGCCGCCCTCCCGGAGCACTTTTCCTACCTCTTCTCAAATAACTCGGAGCAGCTGCTGAAGGATCAGGGCAAATCATTCTTTGCCGACGTGGCGCTCATGTGATCCAAAGCGCGCCCGCTGTCGAGGGAACTTGACTTTGAGTCGGTGAGCGAAAGGCGGTGCGGCACACGGACTGATCAAGGTAACTTGAGTGGCGAGCAGTCACGGGAGAGGCAGAGCTCGGAGGCTGGCCTAGACGAGCGGGTCCTGGAAGTGAGTGGGAGTGACGCGTGCAGTACTAGCCGCGATATAGACGCGACGCCGCAATTAGGCAACGCAGGCTCCACACTCGCTCCGGTTTCCGCCAGCTGGCAGGAGCAGGCTGCAGTTGAAAGGGAAACTCGGATTCGCGAGCAACAGGAAGATTGTTCACTAGCCGATCTGAGGAAGAGCGTCAAACGGGGAGTGAAAAAAAAATAGAGGGTTTCATTTGGCAAGGAATCTGGCTTATTGTACCGCCGCTACACGGATAAGCAGGGTCGCAAATATAAGCAGCTTCGGATTCCGCGAAAATATCGCCGGGAAAAATGAATGACCTCATTTGCTTCCTCAGTAGTATGTTTTCGGTCCAAGCGATTTCAAGGGGACCATTCTATTTGTCATTATTATTGCTGATTATTAATTGTTTCTATTTTGGTGTGTTGTTAAATTGAAAACTGGTTGTTTGAGCCTTGTGTACTAGATCGTACACCTGCCTCTTGTTGCAGCGGGAGCAAAAGGGGGATAGCAATTTAGTTAGGTTGATTTGGATTATGGCCTTGTCTGGTGTTTGACGGGAGACAGAGGGCACTTGTTCGTGTTGGGTGTTGTCTTTTGCCGGTCGGTTTTGCAAGCTGCAGAACGACCAACCGGGACCAGTGGCGAGAAGCAAGGGCTTAGGAACGACCCGAGTGGAGTTGGTCGAGGTGCCTTGGAGACAACGCAGTGAGCAGAGCTCCTGTCCTGGCGAGTCGGACCTGGGCACGTGAAGTTACCTGGCGTCCCGACACTGGGCGTGAACTTGGACGAGCCTGACGAACGTGCGCGCCTGGCATCCGAGCCACGTGGAGGCAGCTCGTCTTCCCGGCGCCTTATCTGAGGGCGGGGATGCTGTTGTGCCATTACCACAAGCCCGGATTCCAAATCTGCAAGATGCAGAATTTATCCTGCGAGCGCCCAAATTCTCCCTTCACAAGTCAAGATGCTAAGCCGTCAGGCAGCGGTGCTCTGCGGAGAAGCATCGGTGAGCAGCATGTTCAGACATGCACACAAGTGCCAGACAGCCCGGCGCCGCACCTCCTTTTGCCTGGAAGTCACCGCGCGCGCGAACTTTGAACCGGGTGGCCAGCGCGGTCGCTGGTTGGACCTCTCGGACGACCGCCGAGTGCTGACTTTGTATTGGGCCGTTTGAGTGACAATGGTTCCTCGGGGATTATAAAAGCCGCGACGCGCCGCCTGAAAAACCGGATCCGCCGACCCACCGGGAGCCAGTGCCGCTCTCGACTGGGGTGAGATGTGTCACGCGTTTTCGCCGGACGTCGCCGTGCGGGAACAGTCGCGTTTGCTGTGAGATCTCGGCCCCAGTGCCGACCCGTTCATGTCCTGTATAATGACCTGTATATAGTGTATAAAGTCCCTTTTGTTATTCTCATCGACGCCTGGCTCGGAGTCTTCGCTACCAACGCTCTGTCACGAAACGGGTGACGAGCGCTACGGGACCACAAAGTCGTAATAGTGGTGCAGCGGTGCAAAGTCGTAACAACATCAAAACATTTTAATTAGACAAAAGGTACAGTCAAACAATCTTATAACATTACCAGCTTTAACAACACTTGGATGTAACAATGAGCAGCTGCAGCACTGGGAACTTTGATGTGTTCTATGGTAAAGTAAATTGCTGACTACAATGTTCTCATGCAACACTATTGGTTGCAACAATAAATTTGGCTACTGAAAAAAAAAAAATTCAACCCACCGCCCCTGTTAGCGTGCGCACCTTCATGCTGGTGTCGTGCACTTCTATGAAACACAAATCGATAGCACCAATGGATGTTGGTGCTGTCGACTTGTGTTTTAGAGGGGTAGAAAGGAGATGGGAGAGAGGTGCCAGAGGCTGGCAATGCGGTAAAGGCCCAAGGTGTGCGCATAATATTTCCCCTTTTTTTCTAGGATTTTGAGTTCCTTTTTTTTTTGTTGCAGATGCCCAGTAGCCATATTCAATTGTTATACCCAATAATGCAGCAGGGTTTATTCTGCCATAGAACATAACAAAACTTGGTGGTGCCATGGCTGCTCATTGTTATAAGTGGGCTCGACTTTTCCACAAGCATTCCCTCTAGAGAAGAAGTCTGCCTTTTTCACTCTGCCATCACAGCAGACAATGCGTATATTGATTTAATCTCGATGGCAAACAAAGGTGCTAACTTGCCCCAAGACAGCTTTTCTAAACTTCATTCTGAAAATACATTACCGTCTACAATCTGAAGATCCCTCAGCATGCAAAAAAACTGCGCACTTGTTCTGCTCCATTTATATAAACACTGCTAAGCAAAACAAGCATTGCCCTTAGACAGGCAAATGCAGCTGTTGAAATGTTAACTTCAGGCTGAGGCTTCAATTGACTGCCTACACTGCCGATCACTTAAACTCGCCCTTTTCCTGTGACCTTTGTCTCATTTGTAATGCTCCCATTTGTGCTTTCAATAAATTACACTTCATAACATGCAGTGCAATGACGAAAATTTGCGTAGGTTCAGCTGTTGCTAAGACCTGATGACTTTATATGTATGGTGAAAAATGCTGTTCATTATTAAGAAACTGTTTGAAAAGTATTCTATATTCAATTCACTTCTGGCACTATTGTATTGGGTTTAAAAAATTACATATTTATACACCCCTACAGAAAAACTGTAGTTTGGACAAAAAAGATTAACAATTTCCAAGTTTTAGTGCTTGCATTCTCCCACAGACCAGAAGTCCATGCTAATTATATTCAATGATACTTTCCTCATTGTACTAAGGAAAGCAAAGCTTCATGAAAGATGCTATATAAATTAAGCTCTGGCATGAAAACTTAGAGACAGTAAAGAGAAAAATAAGTTGAGCTGTATTAGTAAATTACACTTTTAATATACCAAAAAATCCACTCCTACCATGTGAAGAGGCTTGGCTTGGTAAGCCAGAAAAGATGCAAGAACAAAAGATGGGAGGCGAAGCCTCCTTGATGTTCTTGCACGAAGTCCTTGTGACGTCATACATTTTTTAACTGTATCTGCTCAGGCTTTGTTAGGTAATTGTTTATCAGAAAAAAAATTGACTTCACTGCTTTCTGAAGGAGCCAAAGACTGAACTTAGAAAGTTTTAGGACTTTAACCGTGCCACAATGGTCCAAATGAGAGAAAATACCATGAAATCCATGATGTTCAGCTGATGTACTATAACTGAGGTCTCTGCGTAAAAGTAAAAAAAAAAGAAGTTTGGCCTTCACTTTCTTTTCTAGCAATCAAACTCTCAGTACCAAATCAACAAAAATACACTTTTGAAACAATACTTTATTAGTCTAAGCTGACTAAGTCGTTCTTTTTAGTGTCCCTTTAAGGACCTCTGCTTAATTGAAACTCGCTAGATTGAAGCATTACCAAAAATTTCTCCACTAAAGATTTTCAAACTGCTTCAAAATTTCTACAAGTACATGAGAACTCCCAATTCCATATCGGGCTTAAACATTATTTAAATTGCAAGTCATCACTCAGTGAGCACCCTGTTGTATGATACTTTGTTGAATGCAAGTAATGAGCAATGTTGCTTTTTCTTTCAACACTGTAGCAGAGCTTAATCTGATGAGCTTCCCCTTTAAAGCGTGCCTCACCAGGTCAGCCCATTTTGATCTGACAGGTGCAGTGCATACAATGCGTGCTAATGATTGTCTGTTAAGTATTACATCCCTACACGCTATGAAAAGAGCTTAAATTTCAAACCAAATGCCGTTTGCCACTCTCTTCACGGGCATTGCACTCCCAGCCGTAGAGTCGACACATATTACACAACTGCACCTACGTACATGGAAGTGCTGTGACGTCGCTCATAGTGACACGCGACTTTGAGAATTATTCAAGGCAATAGAAGTTATTTGCTTGATCTGTTGCTTAAATAAACAAAAAAAAGTGCAGAGAAATAATAAAACTTACAAACCGAATGTTTGCGTGTCTGCTTTATTTCATACCATAGCAAGAGAGATGTACATACTTCCGTTTCATCCGCTTGTTCCCACATCAGGCGGCCGCGCACGCAGAGAACAAAGCTTAGTCATTTCCTACTATGTTCCAGTGTGTGATCATGCTCTATGATCCGCTGTGTTTGACTCAGTGTTCCTGTAGCCCTGACTTATATCACTAGTCAGGCATTCTCGTGCACAGCGTGCAAAATCGTACGCTGCACGAAACAAGACATATGAAACAGCTCGCGGGTGAGACCGTCAGCGGAAGTGTGCCACACAACAAGAAAGTGAGAGAAAATAAAAATAAAAGAAGACAATGGGACTCGTGATGTATGTGCCACAAGAACCTCCAGCTCCAATATGGGAGAATGCAGGGGAGGAATTTAGCTTGCAGACGCAAGATGGGGCAAGTGGAAAGAATGTCTACATTGGCGAAAGCACTCGCCTCCTGAAATCATGGGTGTGTGGCATTGAAATATTTCTATCTCGACTATTAATGAACCAATTTGAAAAATTCTTGTGGTAAAATGCTCTCAAGAGGGCACGTAACAACCTCCAGCGTATAACCAAAATTTGCTATGTGGCCTAGTGAAAGGCCCTTTAAATGTGCACTTTTAAACTAATGTTAAGCTCACTTTGTTCGCTGTTATTATGAAAGGCGTGCATTTCCTGGTTTTTCTTTCACACCTCATCTGGACTCTTTGCCTGGCTGATTTGGTGATGACATTACAATCAATAGACACCACTGTGCATAAGGTCTTTTGACTTCAGAAAAAGGTCTCTGGAATATAGTGGGACCACTAGGGAAAGAATTTAAACTCACTGGACTCTGTGCCTGACAATGTACCATGGCAGAGAAGTTCATGGCTATTTACTGTACTTGCTATGTAGGCCTACATGAGATGTACAAAAGGCTTTCAACATCTACGTAAACATCAATTCACATACAGGTGCTGTTTTTGGCAAAGTAGCTAAAGATGCACACAAAGATGCACACAAACCAGAAGTGTGGCCTCAATGGCCTCACGACGCCGATCTAAGTCATCCTGGTCACTGCAGCCCAACAGAGATGCCAAGCACTGCTGGCAGAGTGCTCCCACTGTAGCATCAACCTCTTTCACTCGTGTGACATAACGGACACTGTGAACCACCTGCCAATGCAACTCGGCTCCCACCTCGATGATTGCTCCATCACCAGTCAGAACCTGGGCAGAATACACAACTTAAAATTTACGCTATTGGCCATAACCCATCATACCTCACGTGCGGGCACCTCAAAGACCTTGGGCTTCAGGTCAACTTTCATGTAAGAGTCAATGACCGGGAACACCAACACAAGGCCTGCATTGTGAGAAAAAGATGCCTGGTGTGACAACACAGTTACAGCTCCATCGTTAAGCTCTTGCCCCTCAAGTGCATGTTTATATTTGCTTCAGACAATGTTGTCTTCACTTCAGGTAGAGCACTTACATTTTATAAAGAATGCTCAAGCCTAGTTGGTAATTCCAGTAGAACTGTCATTATTCATTCAAGAGACTGAGAATTACCCTGCCATTCTACTAGAGCCAGTCACATAATGTTCAATGAAACACAGTGAACTAACTAACAGACCATGTGGTAGTCTTTAAAGGGACATTAAAGAGAATTATAAAATATAAGCATGCTCATTTGCAGTGATGTTGCATTTTATAATTCTATTTAAAGAGATATACCATATTTACTCGACTCTAATGCGCAGCTTTTTTCCGATAAAATGGGTCCAAAAATTGCATGCGTGTCAGAACCGAGTACGACCCTAAATCCGCATTACCATATCGCCATCAGCATTCGAAAAACGGCTGCCTCGTACGCTTTTAGCCTAGCTGCCATAGCTTCCTCCATGTTGTACGTGTAGCCAGGCGCTGGTGTAACCTAGTCTACCGCCTGTCTTCCCGTTTTCTGTGTTTATTCAATCAGCGTAGAGTTTCTCACTACATTACCTAGAGGAAAATCTGGCGCTGCCGCGCTATGGTATGCATGGGAATGCCGGTATATTGTGACTTCAGATTGGCAACATCCTCGGAGAGCCATGACACCTTGAAGACGCACCTGGCAAGCACCGTTCCATCTGTCACAATGATTCATTTTCTACTCAAACAGCATGCAAAAAGCTGTTTTAGCTTTATTATTACACAAAAACACATTTTGTTGAACAATGAGAACTTGCTATTGCATGTACAATTATATGAAACGTAAAAAGTATCAGCGGGCCACTAAAGTTGGAGGACAGACGACAAGATTTGCAGTCGCTTTGGAGCAGTTCGTTGCTTGTTCTTGCTTTTCTTCGGTTGGTTATGCATCGTAGGTGAGTAACCTTCACTGGAAGATGTAATATGCATGAACAGAAACATTTTATGAGGATATTACTTTAAGAACGCATTATTTGTGTAGCCATATCCACTTTTTAGACGAAGCCTCTCACAACACTAGCCAACACAAGCCTCGCAGACACGTATACTGTCATTCCCATGACGGCACAGCGCCCCTTAGTAAACTCCCTCAGACAGTGGCGCCAGATTTCCCTCTAGGTGTTATAGTGAGAAACTGTATGTCAATCAACATGGAAGCGCCGCTGACTGCGAACACACGCCGAGTCCACCTTGATACCACATTTAAAAGAAAAGTTATCATGTGCGCGGAGACAGATGGAAATCAGGCCACATCACAGGCATTCGGAGTTTCTGAAACTTGCGTGCGGGACTAGTGCAAGCAGGAGAATATTTTCGCCAGCAAAGCAAAAGGAAGGGTTTCAGTGGATTGAAGCAGGGCCGCTTCGCCGAAATAGAAGAGCTGCTCGCGGAATACATGCAAGAACAGCGAGCGGCACAGTGGCCTGTGACGACCAATATGCTCAAAGTACGGGCGATGCAGTTAGCCCTACAGAAAGGGCTAATGCAGAGTGATTTCAAAGCGAGCAGGTGCTGGCTATCAAATTTTATGAAAAGAAAAGGCTTTTCTCTTCGAAGGCGGACAGGGATATGCCAAAAATTGCCCGAAGAATATGAAGAGAAATTGCAGTTTTCAACGGTACGTTTAGAAGTTGCGCCATAGAAATGCCTACCACTTCGGACAGATTGGAAATGCCAATCAGACGCCGCTTTATTTTGACATGCCTGCCACCACAATCGTTGAAAAGAAAGGGGCGAAGCAAGTGTGCGTTTTGTCTTCCGGCACGAAAAAACTAGTCACTGCAATGCTTTGTTGCACTGAGGATGGGCACAAGCTGGCCCCGTATCTTACCTTCAGACGGAAGATGCTCCCCAAAGGAATCGTGATTATGCGTGCAAATGAAAAAGGTTGGATGACCACAGACTTGGTCGCTGACTGGATTGATAATGTTTGGCGGAAGAGACTCGGCGGCAGTTTGGGTCTGCTTGTGCTTGACACGTTCAGGTGCCACCTTGACCAGCGCATCAAGGACAAGCTGGCTGCATGCAACACCGACATTGGGGTGATACCCAGCAGCATGACATCACAGCTCCAGCTGCTCAATGTTTGCCCGTGAATAAAATGAAGCGTGGCTCACTGCAGGACTTTGCTGGATGGATGAAAGATGCATGGTGCACGATCCCATCTGCCTTGGTGAATAAGGCCTTTAAAAAGTGCAGGATTTCGAATGCCATTGATGGCACCGAGGATGAAATGCTTTGGTCTGTTGATAGCGATAAGTTGTTGTCTGATAGTGATGATATCTATTGCCCCATGTGACTCATACCGGCGCAGTGAAAATCTTGGCGGCAAGGTGCACCGCTTCCGTTTGTGTTTTTATTTATTGCAACTTTAGTGTATTGGGGATCTGTTTTTTTCCAAACTATGAGTAGTGTAACTTGCGTGTCATTGTGTAAGTTTTTGATAATTTCATACATGGTTCTGTCAGATCCCGGTGCAGAGCTCTTGCCATGCGATCAAGGCAGCTCTCAACTCGGCAATCGGCCTCGAGCTCCACCAATGGAAAAGCTGGCGCCACCGTCTACGTGACGTGCTATTAGGGATCACGTGGACATAGCGGCCGTGTCGGCTGCTTCGGGAACGCCGAAGCGACCTGAAAACAAGAGTTTAAATTCCCTCGTATACTGCAGTCCTCAGTTAGTGGCAAGATTTTCCCGCTTCGAGTGTCTCCTTTACAACGCTTGAAAGCACTACAATAGGTAGTGGCTGCCTTTGAAGGCGCGCAACATGGTGGGCTACTGCTCGGTGCTACAATGCCGGACGTACGCAATGGAGCCCGGTGTCAGCCTTATTCACACGTAGCCGCAGGACAAGCTGCGTGAAGCTTGGCTTGCGAAACATAAAACCGGCAAACAGTCATTGGCTACAACTCGGGTATGCAGAAAGCACAGACGGGAGGAAGATTTCTGCTATGGCGCCGGGTCTGCGATATTCACAAAACGCGCACTGCGACGCTCACCCGACTAATGTCATGACGGTTTGGTCGATGAACTTGTCGATGCTATAGATACTAGCAAGTTCACTGGAGTGGAAAGGGAGCGTAAGAAGCACATTATAAAAAAGTATGACATAAGGCCATGTTTGTGCTATGAATTAATGCACTGTATTACAAAAAAGAGGCAGTGGGAAATCACACGCTGAGAACACCGATAAACATACAGTGCGATGCAACTCCAGAAATAATATTGAAATGTCGAAGAATTTAGAAGAAAAAAACATTGAATCGCCGCGACGGCACATCACAGTCCCCTTAGGCGTCGAAGCCCAAACAATGAAATTATTTTTGAATCGCTCTGACAGCGCCCACGCAACAATGGTTGCTTGTATACTGTCAAATGTTCATATTCTGCGGCCTAAAGCTCATGGCACGGTGCGAAAACGCGCACGCGGCGAAAGCGAAACAGTGCGCAGACAAGCATGCAGAAGCGCAGTCGGTCGCTGCGAATCTGTGCGATCGCTGCAGTGAGGCTTCATTCTATTAGGCTCCATTTAGTTATACAAACACTATAAGGACATATTTCACATAGTTTGCTCTCAGCGTTTGCCTACCTTTCACGCGAGAAGTCGGTTTGGGAGACTCCATCGCGGCGACCGGGCGCAGTGGCGTTCACTGTACGTATTCGGTAAAGAGATAGCGTCTGTAAACGATTCTGTGCTTTTGGTTTGCCCAAGATTATTATTTAGACAGTAAAAAACTTCTCTCATTTCGAAAGTACTTACAGAAATGTCCGGAAGAGCTCGCGCGTGGTGTTTTCAGTGAGCGCTGACAGCAAAACCTATGAGGAGCGCGCCGCGTGATCCCTCATAGTATGCCAGCGAGGCACTTTCGATAGATGGCGACTCCGTAACTCCTCGCCGACAATACTAAAAGGACGATTGTATGGCTCATTATGTTCGCATTTTCTTATGTATGGCTTGCATTCTTCTATGTGTTCATATTTGAGAAAGGATTGTGAATAATGGTGAAGGTTGCAGCGGTGGCGTAGAGGTAGAACACCCGCCTCGCGTGCAAGAGGTCCGTGGTTCGAATCCCGGTGCCGGCAATTTTACACCGGATTAAAAAAAAAGAAAAAAAAAATTCGCGTGTTGATAAAATTGCATAAACAGGCCTGGAGTGTGGCCTGATCCCGGTGACCAGAACCGGTAACGCACTCCCTAGCCAGAGCAGGATTGGCCACCCTGGTGCAGTACTTGGCCACAACCTCCTATATGAACAACACAATCAAACCCCGGCCCTCAGTCCCCAGCAGCTGCGAAGCAACTGACCACGGCGGCGGTCAGACCTGCGACGCTGCAGAGGGTGCTAAGAATCACTGGCTCCGGACAGGCCGCCAATGGAATATGAACCTGGCAACGTTTAACGCTAGAACGTTATCTAGTGAGGCGTGTCTAGCAGTGCTATTGGAGGAATTAGAGGGCAGTAAATGGGATATAATAGGGCTCAGCGAAGTTAGGAGGCCAAAAGAAGCATATACAGTGCTAAAAAGCGGGCACGTCCTGTGCTACCGGGGCTTAGAAGAGAGAAGGGAACTAGGCGTCGGATTCCTGATTAATAAGAATATAGCTGGTAATATACAGGAATTCTATAGCATTAACGAGAGGGTGGCAGGTCTTGTTGTGAAACTTAATAAGAGGTACAAAATGAAGATTGTACAGGTCTACGCCCCTACATCCAGTCATGATGACCAGGAAGTCGAAAGCTTCTATGAAGACGTGGAATCGGCGATGGGTAGAGTGAAAACTAAATACACTATACTAATGGGTGACTTTAATGCCAAGGTAGGCAAAAAGCAGGCTGGAGACAAGGCAGTGGGGGAATATGGCATAGGCACTAGGAATATCAGGGGGGAGTTATTGGTAGAGTTTGCGGAACAGAATAATATGAGGATAATGAATACCTTCTTCCGCAAACGGGATAGCCGAAAGTGGACGTGGAGGGGCCCGAACGGCGAGACTAGAAATGAAATAGACTTCATACTCTGCGCTAACCCTGGCATCATAAAAGATGTGGACGTGCTCGGCAAGGTGCGCTGCAGTGACCACAGGATGGTAAGAACTCGAATTAGCCTAGACCTGAGAAGGGAACGGAAGAAACTGGTACATAAGAAGCCGATCAATGAGTTAGCGGTAAGAGGGAAAATGGAGCAATTCCAGATCAAGCTACAGAACAGGTACATATTCGGCTTTAACTCAGGAAGAGGACCTTAGTGTTGAAGCAATGAACGACAATCTTGTGGGCATCATTAAGGAGTGTGCAATGGAAGTCGGTGGTAACTCCGTTAGGCAGGATACCAGCAAACTATCGCAGGAGACGAAAGATCTGATCAAGAAACGCCAATGTATGAAAGCCTCTAATCCTACAGCTAGAATAAAACTGGCAGAACTTCCAAAGTTAATCAACAAGCTTAAGACAGCTGACATAAGGAAGTATAATATGGATAGAATTGAACATGCTCTCAGGAACGGAGGAAGCCTAAAAACAGTGAAGAAGAAACTAGGAATTGGCAAGAATCAGATGTATGCGTTAAGAGACAAAGCCGGCAATATCATTACTAATATGGATGAGATAGTACAAGTGGCTGAGGAGTTCTATAGAGATTTGTACAGTACCAGTGCCAACCACGACGATAATGGAAGAGAAAATAGTCTAGAGGAATTCGAAATCCCACAGGTAACGCCGGAAGAAGTAAAGAAAGCCTTGGGAGATATGCAAAGGGGGAAGGCAGCTGGGGAGGATCAGGTAACAGCAGATTTGTTGAAGGATGGCGGGCATATTGTTCTAGAGAAACTGGCCACCCTGTATACGCAATGCCTCATGACTTCGACCGTACCCGAATCTTGGAAAAATGCTAACATAATCCTAATCCATAAGAAAGGGGATGCCAAAGACTTGAAAAATTATAGACCAATCAGCTTACTGTCCGTTGCCTACAAACTATTTACTAAGGTAATCGCAAATAGAATCAGGAACACCTTAGACTTCTGTCAAGCAAAGGACCAGGCAGGATTCCGTAAAGGCTACTCAACAATAGATCATATTCACACTATCAATCAGGTGATAGAGAAATGTGCGGAATATAACCAACCCTTATATATAGCTTTCATTGATTACGAGAAAGCATTTGATTCTGTCGAAACCTCAGCAGTCATGGAGGCATTACGGAATCAGGGTGTAGACGAGCCATATGTAAAAATACTGAAAAATATCTATAGCGGCTCCACAGCCACCATAGCCCTCCATAAAGAAAGCAACAAAATCCCAATATAGAAAGGCGTCAGGCAGGGAGATACGATCTCTCCAATGCTATTCACAGCGTGTTTACAGGAGGTATTCAGAGACCTGGATGGGGAAGAAATGGGGATAAAAGTTAATGGAGAATACCTTAGTAACTTGCGATTCGCTGATGATATTGCCTTGCTTAGTAACTCAGGGGACCAACTGCAATGCATGCTCACTGACCTGGAGAGGCAAAGCAGAAGAGTGGGTCTAAAAATTAATCTGCAGAAAACTAAAGTAATGTTTAACAGTCTCGGAAGAGAACAGCAGTTTACAATAGGCAGCGAGGCACTGGAAGTCGTAAGGGAATACATCTACTTAGGGAAGGTAGTGACTGCGGATCCGAATCATGAGACAGAAATAATCAGAAGAATAAGAATGGGCTGGGGTGCGTTTGGCAGGCATTCTCAGATCATGAACAGCAGGTTGCCATTATCCCTCAAGAGAAAAGTGTATAATAGCTGTGTCTTACCAGTACTCACCTACCGAGCAGAAACCTGGAGGCTTACGAAAAGGGTTCTACTCAAATTGAGGACGACGCAACGAGCTATGGAAAGAAGAATGATAGGTGTAACGTTAAGGGATAAGAAAAGAGCAGATTGGATGAGGGAACAAACGCGAGTTAATGACATCTTAGTTGAAATGGGCATGGGCAGGACATGTAATGAGGAGGGAAGATAACCGATGGTCATTAAGGGTTACGGACTGGATCCCAAGGGAAGGGAAGCGTAGCAGGGGACGGCAGAAAGTTAGGTGGGCGGATAAGATTAAGAAGTTTGCAGGGACGGCATGGCCACAATTAGTACATGACCGGGGTTGTTGGAGAAATATGGGAGAGGCCTTTGCCCTGCAGTGGGCGTAACCAGGCTGATGATGATGATGATGTGAATAATGGGTTGAACTTTACACGCTCTCAAAGTGCTTCCCAAGTGAGTCTGCCTGGTCTTGCAGGGTATTGCCCTGCGTGTTTACCAAAGGGAGTGGATATGTTTGTCACACTCTTATCCTATTAACCCTGTTCCAGACTTTGGCCTCATCTGTATACGAGTTGATACCCGATAAAAACTTCTGCCAACTCTGTCTTTTGGTCTGTCAGTGCGTTCTCCAGCCTTGGGACTTTACTTTCTTAAAGTTGATAAGATTCTCTGCAGTGGGAGAAGCGCGTAGCAACCCCCGTGCTTTGTTCCGTTTCCTACGAGCGTTCCTACATTCGTTGTTCCACCACGGGACACGCCATTTGCATGCCAAGCCACTTACTTCAGATATGCATTTAGATGCGGCATCTATTATGAAGGTTGTAAAATACTCCACAGCAGCATCAATTCCTGACTAAGACATGTCAGCCTATGAGATACTAGTAGGAGGTGCGGAATTTCTCCGAATCAGCTGTATCAACCTTCCACCTAGCAGCCTGTGGTGGATATTTGTTTTCTTTAGATGTTCTTAGCAGTATGGGGAAGTGGTTGCTCCTGTAAGGATTGTTGGTAACTTCCCATTCAAGTTCAGGTAGTATAGACGGGGAAGCTATGCTAAGATCAATTGAAGAAAAGGTTCTGTTTGCAAGACAGTAATATGTGGGTTCCTTCTTATTCAGCAGACATGCACTAGAAGAAAAAAGGAAAAAGGAAGAAGAAGGAAAAAAGGGGCGCATCTATACGAGAGTCGCCCCAGAGGCAGCTGTGTGCATTGAAATCGCCAAGAACACATTAGGTTCTGTCAATTCATCTCTAAAGGACTGAAATTCATGTTTGTTTAATTGGTAATGTGGGGGTATATAAAGCGAGCAAATGGTGATGAGTTTGTTTAGGAGAACAACTCGAACCGCCACTGTTTTAAGGGGCATTTGTAGCTGTAAACGTTGACACGCTACGCTTTTATGAATTACAATGGCAACACCGCCGAACGATATGGCAGCATCATCGCGATTTTTGCGAAACGTAATATACTGTCTGAGAAAGTTTGTATGTTTCGATTTTAAGTGTGTTTCCTGTAAACACAGCACTTTTGGATTGAGTTCGTGCATAAGTTCTTGCACATCATCAAGGTTTCTAAGAAGACCTCTGGCGTTCCATTGAATAATTTGTGGATCCATATTGAAAGTAAGTTGGTCCTGAGTGTACAGAAACAGAAGTGGTGCCTTAGGTTACAGAGCTCTTTGGAGAGCCTGTAACGCGGGTTTTGTCCTTTCTAGAGCGTGTGAGGGAGCTTCGCCGCTCCTTACGTGTTTGGTGTGCCGTGAGGATTGGTGTAGTGTCCATTGGCTTTTGTGAGGCGCCAGACGCGCTCTTGCAAGCGAGAAATTATTCGAGAGAGTCCCGCCTTGGAGGGCAAGACCCCTGAGCCCACCAGCCCGGAAGTCGAAGCTGTCTTTAGGTCTGAGCTGAGCTGGCTGTTGCCGGCGCTGTAAGGGGCCGGGGACGTTGGGGCAGCCTTGACTGCGCCCACCTTCAGGGCCCCTATCTGTCCTGTGGGATCGCTGCGTGTAGCGCAGGTTGCCGCAGATAACTTTTCTGGGGCCGGCAACCCAAAGTTGGCCTGGCCAGTTTGCTGGTTGGGCGGAGTAGGCTTACCTACTTCCATACTGGGGACAGGAGCCAAAGGTGCCAGCTCGCTGCGCGCGGGCTGGGCACTTGGCATTGGACGCTGTGACGCTGCCCCCGATGTGCCCCATCAGCATAAGGTGTGCTGTGGAAAGGTGAGCACCTCTTACGGGCTTCCTTAAATGAAATATTTTCTTTGGCTTTGAGGGTGATCATCTCTTTTTCTTTCTTCCAGTTCGAACAGGAGCGGGAGTAGGCTGGATGGTCATCACTGCAGTTCACACAGTGAGGTGTGCCACTGCAGTTGTCAGAGGGGTGGCCCTGGACTCCACACTTTGCACAAGTTATTCGACCATGACAGCTCTGCGAGCCATGGCCGAACTTTTGGCATTGGAGACACTGTCTAGGGTTGGGGATATATGGTCGGATAGTTAGCCTAATGTATCCTGTATCAATGGTTTCTGGCAGGACGCTAGTTGCAAATGTTAGGATAAGGTGTTTGGTGGGGATTTCTTTGTTGTCTCGTCTAAGGATAATACACTTTACATTGGTTACATTTTGATCTTTCCATCCTACCAGGAGTTCAACTTCTGTCAAATCCTGGAGGTCTGCCTCTTGACACGACTCCGGGTGAGCTATTCATTGACCGGTGTGGTGTAACAGAAACTGGTATATTGCCTGCCTACCTTCTCGTACTGATGTTTCTTAGGGATCTCAAGAAAACGGTCTCCGCTAGACATTTTTGTAACTTTATAACCTGACCCTAACACTTTGGTCAAAGATTTTGCAACTATGAATGGTGGAATGAATCTTGCCTGTTTCTCAGATTTCTCACAGTGCACAACGTGGCATTTCGGATAAGTCTCTTTTGTTCGGTTGAAGCATGTGCTTAGGTCATCAGTGCATCCCCTCTTTTGAGGGTGACGATCAGGTATGCTGGGAAATACGGGAGGCAACATTGTTCAACCGCTGGATATCATAGGTTTGTGAATAGCCTATGCATGTGTGTACGCCTATATATTCCTGGGTCAGCACCCAAAAAAGTTTGGCAAGTGTCACTCTTGTAACACAAGAAGGCGAAAGCCTGCTGCACATTTGGTAATACATGAAGTTATACAATCAGGGTTAGGCGTCTTTGTTAGACATATTGGTAATAGTACAATAAGTTATACGATCGGAGCTAGACTTTTTTGCAAGAGATAACAAGCCGCAATGGGAAGCCTTTTATAGCAAAGGAACTCAACATAGACTCAAGTGAGGTGGAAATTCTTCTAGTGTCTTGTATTTTGGACAGGTGGGCAACTGGTGTCTTTATTTTTCTCTATTAGGCAACATGATGTAGTACTGTAGTTCTTAAACTTGTTCTTGCAGTAACCTGGCAAATGGTCGTTTTGCTTGCAACAACTTTGTGCTAGTCTTGAGTGCCATGGTCACTATGCAGAGGCATTACCTTTGACAAACTTTGTTGTGCCAAAATTGTGGATGGCAAAGATTCTTTCTTACATACCTGCTTTGTTCTGCTGGAGTATACGAGTAGTCAGAAAAATACAGACTTTTCAATAGTACTGCAACTAGCTGATAGCTTATGCAAAAGTCTGTCAAATGTTTGCTAAACTCAACATTGCAACAGTCTGGAACAGCCTGGCAGTGTTAGTAATGTGAGGCCCATAATGTCTTGGCATTGTCAAGTTTACAATTTGCTAACCTTCTTTTATGAGACAATTATTTTCTTTAGGGACAGTGATTATGTTAGATATGCCTTCAGGGTTTTCCTAAAGCCAACCACATAGTAGGTGTTTGTGCTTTTCAGTACTTTGGTGTTAAAGAAGGCAGTGACTGTCATCGCATTTTTGTTGGTATAGCAAATATTTTGAGCATTAGCTTTTGTTGCCAGCTTTAAATTTGAAGGTGGCAATCTCGAATTCACTTCCTCCAGTACGCTTCATCTCCAGGCATGGAGTGGCAGCTGACACCAGCAAAAACGCAGAGAGCCAACGGGTTTATACTAATTCAATTAGGAAGGCCCACTAAGCTTCCAATTAGGAAGGCCCACTAAGCTTCAACAAAGACACTACCTCACCAGAACAGGAATTGGTCCCCCTGGTGCAGTATTCGGCCACTACTTGCCTCATGACTTCTACAACTAACCCATGGCCCTCAGTCCCCAGCAGCTGCGGAGCACCTGACCAAGGCGGCGGTCAGACCTGTAATGCAGCAGACGGTGCTAAGAATTTCTGGACCCAAACAGACCGCCAATGGAAACTGACCCTGGCAACCTTTAACACCCGAACTCTCTCAAGTGAGGCTAGATTAGCAGGACTTTTTAAGGAACTATCAGGCATTATTTGGGATATCATTAAAGTTAGTGAGGTTATAAGGACTGGTGAGGCTTATACAGTGCTGACTGCCAGATAAGAAGCAATACGAGGTTGGATTCCTAATACATGAGGACATGAAGGGCAACATTAATGAGAGGGTAGCAGTAGTCGTAATAAGACTTAACAGGTATAGATTAAAGGTGGTACAAGCGTACGCTACAACCTCCAGTCATGATGATGATGAAGTAATCAGTTTTATGAAGATGTGGAATCAGCCATAAGAAAAGTGCAAACTCAATATACTGTAGTAATGGGAAACTTCAATGCAGAAGTGAGGGAAAAAGCAGACTGGTGAACAATAAATTGGAAACTACAGTGCCGATTCTAGAAACACTAGAGGAGAGATGTTGGTAGAATTCATGGAAAGGAATAAGCTATGAATAATGAACACGTTTTTCAGAAAGCGTAGAAACAAAAAGTGTACCTGGAAAACTCCTAATGGTCAAACAAGGAATGAAATCGATTTCATACTTTCTGCCGATCCCAGCATAGTGCAGGATGTAGAAGTGTTAGGTAGGGTAAAGTGCAGTGATCATAGGTCAGTGAGGTCTAGGATTCACCTGAATTTGAAGAGAGAAAGAGTAAAATTAGTCAAGAAGAAACAGGCCAACCTAGACGCAGTAAGGATGAAAGCAGACCAATTCAGGCTGGTACTTGCAAATAAATATGCAGCCTTAGAACAACGAGATGTAGATTCCATAGAGGTAATGAATGAAACTGTAACTAGGCTGGCTTCAGAAGCAGCACTTTAAGTAGGAGGCAATGCACCAAGGCATCATCATCATCATTATCAGCCTGGTTACGCCCACTGCAGGGCAAAGGCCTCTCCCATACTTCTCCAACAACCGCGGTCATGTACTAATTGTGGCCATGCCGTCCCTGCTAACTTCTTAATCTCATCCGCCCACCTAACTTTCTGCCGCCCCCTGCTACGCTTCCCTTCCCTTGGGATCCAGTCCGTAACCCTTAATGACCATCGGTTATCTTCCCTCCTCATTACATGTCCTGCCCATGCCCATTTCTTTTTCTTGATTTCAACTAAGATGTCATTAATTCGCGTTTGTTCCCTCACCCAATCTACTCTTTTCTTATCCCTTAACGTTACACCTCATCATCATCATCATCATCATCAGCCTGGTTACGCCCACTGCAGGGCAAAGGCCTCTCCCATACTTCTCCAACTACCCCGGTCATGTACTAATTGTGGCCATGCTGTCCCTGCAAACTTCTTAATCTCATCCGCCCACCTAACTTTCTGCCGCCCCCTGCTACGCTTCCCTTCCCTTGGGATCCAGTCCGTAACCCTTAATGACCATCGGTTATCCTCCCTCCTCATTACATGTCCTGCCCATGCCCATTTCTTTTTCTTGATTTCAACTAAGATGTCATTAACTCGCATTTGTTCCCTCTCTCACTCTGCTCTTTTCTTATCCCTTAACGTTACACCTATCATTCTTCTTTCCATAGCTCGTTGCGTCGTCCTCAATTTGAGTAGAACCCTTTTCGTAAGCCTCCAGGTTTCTGCCTTGTAGGTGAGTACTGGTAAGACGCAGCTATTATACACTTTCCTCTTGAGGGATAATGGCAACCTGCTGTTCATGATCTGAGAATGCCTGCCAAACGCACCCCAGCCCATTCTTATTCTGCTGATTATTTCTGTCTCATGATCCGGATCTGCCGTCACTACCTGCCCTAAGTAGATGTATTCCCTTACCACTTACAGTGCCTCGCTGCCTATTGTAAATTGCTGCTCTCTTCCGAGACTGTTAAACATTACTTTAGTTTTCTGCAGATTAATTTTTAAACCCACTCTTCTGCTTTGCCTCTCCAGGTCAGTGAGCATGCATTGCAATTGGTCCCCTGAGTTACTAAGCAAGGCAACATCATCAGCGAATCGCAAGTTACTAAGGTATTCTCCATTAACTTTTATCCCCAATTCTTCCCAATCCAGGTCTCTGAATACCTGCTGTAAACATGCTGTGAATAGCATTGGAGAGATTGTATCTCCCTGTCTGACGCCTTTCTTTATTGGGATTTTGTTGCTTTCTTTATGGAGGACTACGGTGGCTGTGGAGCCGCTATAGATATCTTTCAGTATTTTTACATACGGCTCGTCTACACCCTGATTCCGTAATGCCTCCATGACTGCTGAGGTTTCGACAGAATCAAACGCTTTCTCGTAATCAATGAAAGCTATATATAAGGGTTGGTTATTATCCGCACATTTCTCTATCACCTGATTGATAGTGTGAATATGATCTATTGTTGAGTAGCCTTTATGGAATCCTGCCTGGTCCTTTGCTTGACAGAAGTCTAAGGTGTTCCTGATTCTATTTGCAATTACCTTAGTGAATAGTTTGTAGGCAACGGACAGTAAGCTGAGCGGTCTATAATTTTTCAAGTCTTTGGCGTCCCCTTTCTTATGGATTAGGATTATGTTAGCGTTCTTCCAAGATTCCGGTACGCTCGAGGTCATGAGGCATTGCGTATACAGGGTGGCCAGTTTCTCTAGAACAATCTGCCCACCATCCTTCAACAAATCTGATGTTACCTGATGCTCCCCAGCTGCCTTCCCCCTTTTGCATATCTCCTAAGGCTTTCTTTACTTCTTCCGGTGTTACCTTTGGGATTTCGAATTCCTCTAGACTATTTTCTCTTCCATTATCGTCGTGGGTGCCACTGGTACTGTATAAATCTCTATAGAACTCCTCAGCCACATGAACTATCTCATCCCTATTAGTTATGATATTGCCGGCTTTGTCTCTTAACGCATACATCTGATTCTTGCCAATTCCTAGTTTCTTCTTCACTGTTTTTAGGCTTCCTCTGTTCCTGAGAGCATGTTCAATTCTATCCATATTATACTTCTTATGTCAGCTGTCTTACGCTTGTTGATTAACTTCGAAAGTTCTGCCAGTTCTATTCTAGCTGTAGGGTTAGAGGCTTTCATACATTGGCGTTTCTTGATCAGATCTTTCGTCTCCTGTGATAGTTTACTGGTATCCTGCCTAACGGAGTTGCCACCGACTTCCACTGCACACTCCTTAATGATGCCCACAAGATTGTCGTTCATTGCTTCAACACTAAGGTCCTCTTCCTGAGTTAAAGCCGAGTACCTGTTCTGTAGCTTGATCTGGAATTCCTGTATTTTCCCTCTTACCACTAACTCATTGATCGGCTTCTTATATACCAGTTTCTTCCGTTCCCTTCTCAGGTCTAGGCTAATTCGAGTTCTTACCATCCTGTGGTCACTGCAGCGCACCTTGCCGAGCACGTCCACATCTTGTATGATGCCAGGGTTAGCGCAGAGTATGAGGTCTATTTCATTTCTAGTCTTGCTGTTCGGGCTCCTCCATGTCCACTTTCGGCTATCCCGCTTGCGGAAGAAGGTATTCATTATCTTCATATTATTCTGTTCCGCAAACTCTACTAATAACTCTCCCCTGCTATTCCTAGTGCCTATGCCATATTCCCCCACTGCTTTGTCTCCAGCCTGCTTCTTGCCTACCTTGGCATTAAAGTTGCCCATTAGTATAGTGTATTTGGTTTTCACTCTACCCATCGCCGATTCCACGTCTACATAGAAGCTTTCGACTTCCTGGTCATCATGACTGGATGTAGGGGCGTAGACCTGTACAATCTTCATTTTGTACCTCTTATTAAGTTTCACAACAAGACCTGCCACCCTCTCGTTAATGCTATAGAATTTCTGTATGTTACCAGCTATATTCTTATTAATCAGGAATCCGACTCCTAGTTCTCTTCTCTCCGCTAAGCCCCCGTAGCACAGGACGTGCCCGCTTTTTAGCACTGTATATGCTTCTTTTGGCCTCCTAACTTCACTGAGCCCTATTATATCCCATTTACTGCCCTCTAATTCCTCCAATAGCACTGCTAGACTCGCTTCACTAGATAACATTCTAGCGTTAAACGTTGCCAGGTTCATATTCCAATGGCGGCCTGTCCGGACCTATCACCTATCATTCTTCTTTCCATAGCTCGTTGCGTCGTCTTCAATTTGAGTAGAACCCTTTTCGTAAGCCTCCAGGTTTCTGCCCCGTAGGTGAGTACTGGTAAGACACAGCTATTATACACTTTTCTCTTGAGGGATAATGGCAACCTGCTGTTCATGATCTGAGAATGCCTGCCAAATGCATCCCAGCCCACAAACGCACCCCAGCCCATTCTTATTCTTCTGATTATTTCCGTCTCATGATCCGGATCCGCCGTCTCTACATGGCTTTCAGCCATGTCTCTCTACAATCAGCCAATCAGCCTCTCTACATGGCTTTCAGAGATTATGAAAAGGCACTTGATTCAGTAGAGATACCAGCAGTCATGGAGGCATTACATAATCAGGGGAGTACAGGAGGCTTACATAGATATCTTCAAAAATATCTACAAAGACTCCACAGCTACCTTAATTCTCCACAAGAAAAGTAGGAAGATACTTATAAAGAAAGGGGTCAGACACGGAGACACAATATTTCCAATGCCATTCACTGCATGCTAGGAAGAAGTATTCAAGCTATTAAATTGGGATGGCTTGGAGTAAGGATCAACGCAAATATCTCAGCATTTTGGAGACGTAGTACTGTTCAGCAACACTGGGGACGAGTTACTACAAATGATAGAGGACCTTCTGTCCTGAACTGGGTAGTACGGTAGTACCAAGTTCGGTCGTCTGCTTCGGAAAGCACGTTTACAATATGGACCCGCCACTTTCGGTTGTGTTGTACCCCGGCTTGCAGCAAATATCGGGCGCCGAAGATTTTTTTCAGGGGTGGCACGCTGCGTAAACGAAAGAAATTATGCAATGCCAGATACGTGTACGCCATTCAAGAAATGAGTGCCGAAGTTTTAGCGCGGTGTCTCTTTAAGGACTCTTTAAGGAACTACCAGGCATTACTTGGGATATCATTAAAGTTAGTGAGGTTAGAAGGACTGGTGAGGCTTAACAGTGCTGACAAACGCGAGAAAATGTTTGCTATAAATGAATTCACAGCAGCGACGAGCAGACATCATGTGTACGGAACTGCTCGAACGCACGGCGGTACAGGCCGCGACGGGAGCTTTTAGCATGCCACGATGTAAGAACTGCTCGAGCGCACAATCGAATGTGCCGCGACGGCAGCAGTCTTTCGATATGCTGCGAAACGGCGGGCCTCCTGCAATATTTGTTGACTGTATGCCGCTATACAAGTAGTTATACCTGCACTGTAGTAGCGGCCATCTGTCCCTTTAGCAACTGATAAATAGCTCCTGCAATGCATATGAGCTCGCAGTAAAGTACATGTGAATCGCGCTGCAGCGCAAGCTCGTGCGCTGCTAGCTTGATGTAGCTTTTAATGACAGCGCTCGAACATCGATGTACTGCAATCAATACTACGTTGCTGCGCTGCCTCAACGTGCTGGCGTGAGGTCAAGGATGAGCACATTTAACTCTCTAACCTGTACTGCTCGTAGTGGGGTAGTGAATTGTCACCGAATCAGCCCGACCATTTGTGGTCATTTGCACACACCTGGTCACTTCACTTCGCACAGGTCGAATTGTTAATCCGCCTCTTTCATGGCGCTATGGCGCATGCGCTCTACCCTAGTGGATTAGTCGCGAAACGTTTTGGAAGGGTCGTGCACGTGGCCGCGTGCCGGGAAGTCCCCCGGAAAAGAAAAAGGCGCTCGGACATGCGTGGCTGCAAACACTTGTGCCGTGTACCGCGTTGAAACTCTACTGGTAGCTTGACGTCAGTGCGGTGCCGAAAATGTGTGTAGCGTAAGACCGCAACTCCACTTTACAAAACAAAGCGGCCAGGGCATCGTGCGAGTTGTCCGGACTGCACCGTGAGCCAGGTAGTTGCTGCCTTTCATGAATGGCTCGCTAATTTAACGAAACACCCGTGCGTTACACTTGGGCGACACTTAAGTACGTCACGTTGCTGACGAAGTCTGTTTGCAGCGTCGGTCCTCACTTGCTGGTGGTGGGAGCGCGTGCCTGACTGCACGTACTCGTAAGGCGCGGCAACACTGGGTCGATACGAGACCGACAAGACGCTCACTCCAATGATTGACCGACTATTGTGTGTCACTGAAACCTTTTTATCATACCAGGTCGACAACAATGCTACCGACGAGTGCGAGTTGTACTGCGACAGGCTTTCTTGTCAAAGGCACCAGCAAAATCAGCATGCTGACCATCGTTTGACTGAACCCCGTGCGATCGACCATCGAACCGCCAATACAATAGCGACAGCGTCTTCGTTTGTATATATAATTAATTGCGCTCAGAATGAGTCAAGCATGCCTGCCAAGTTGAAATGCACAAGCTTTAACCCTCTCAAGACATGCCCACGAAGTTTGAGCCAATGTCAATCCTGTTCAGCGAAGGTTAACCTGGCGCCGTCGAGTTTGTACACTCGCTACTGGCGGGCCTGAACTGAACTGTAAGCAGTTAGGTCGAACGAAACAGCTTTTTTAGTTCAATTCTGGCCTTAGCGATTTGAAATCAGCTACACTTCACTTCGCACGGCGTGTACACAATAAGCGGTATGCGGCGACACAGCGCTGCGCCAACATCTGTACGTCACCGTACCTGTAGGCTGTCAGCCGCATTCGCTACGTATATGGGTGAGCCTGGAAGTGCTGCTTTGCCGACACATTTCTCAATTTCAGAGATGCACTGTTTGCCTCTGCGTCAAGCGGCAAACAAGAGGCGGTGTATTCGGTGTACAGCAGCATAAACAACCGCCTCGCTCATTTATACCAACGCCGTGTGAGCGATGGAATCCACGCGTTTTCGTGAGCGAACAACATGGCCTACAAATGAGCACTTATGCGAGCACAGCTTTCTCTAATAATGCTCTATGGCACGCTAAAACTGTAAGTATGATGAGTTAAAGAAAAGCGAGAAGGAGTTAACAGCCCGTAATATATGTATCCGGATCACAGTTGCCGTTATTTAAGTGGTTCGGCCTCTCATATTGACTTGTCTCAGGGTGTAACAGCATGGCACATATGTGCAGATATGCATGTTCTGCTACATTTTGACACTATTTCATATTCTCTCAAATTCCCTCAGTTTTTCCAGACCCCTCAAAATCCCTGAGAATTCCCGGTTGGTAGACACCCTGGTTAAATGTACCTCGCCGCAGCTGCGTAGGCAGGCGCGCCAATGCGAGGCAGCCCGAGCCACAGCCCAAGCACGCGATAAAAGAGAGCAGCTGTTCACCAAGATCTCGCTGTGCTTCAACGCGTACGAGCCGTGCTGCACTGTCTGGCACGTGTCCACAAGTGTACGTGTGGTGTGGGCTTTAAAGCCAGTGGCTACCAGAACATACATTGGTTTGTAAGGTTAAGCCAGACTACAAAATCGAGCAGAAGGCAAAAAGAGATGCAATATAAAGGAGAAGCCTTCAAGAGCAGTGGTAGAAGAAGAAGAAGTCGCCAGTGGGAGCCGAAGCTTCTCGGCTCCATCGATTTATGAGTGTTTCCGCCGTTTTTTTGAGTCCTACACCCGAAAGCGGCATATCATCTGAAAGTTCAAGTCATCGCGAACCCAGGGATACCAACTTTTTGGGTGAGCGTGAACATTGCGAGTTTTTACGGCACGATAATCGCACGAGTCCCGTGTGAGCGCGGCCAGGCCTAACGACGGTTGGGCCTGGCGCATTCTTCGTTGGACTTGGGGATTGAACGAAATACCACCGAGATGGAGATAGACGAGGCAGGAACTGGAGAAACACCGGATAACGGACCCAACGACGCAAAACGCGTTTCCGCGGGAGAAGACGCTGAAGGCGTTGCGGACGGTTGGATCGAAGTTGCACACAGAAGAAGGCACCGCACGAACGCTACCCAGATGGCGGGAAAGGACGACACCCCCTCGCGAAGCCCGATGCCCCGAGGGGGCCGAAGCATAATGAACAAAGTTCTCCGAGCAAGTAGGATGCCCCGACTACCCAGGGATGATATCAAGATAATTGTTCGACCGAAAGACGGGCTGAATATAAGGAACACGTGCGGAACGAGTCTCGACGAGGCGATACGCAAAGAAGCGGTAGTGGGCGACGACGAGATGATCACGATCTGTCCCAATCCCATGCAAAACATCCTGGTGATAAGCACACCGGACGAGACAACTGCGACGAAAATCGCCAAGATCAAGGTTTTGACGATCAACGGAAAGAGGCACGAGACCAACGCGTACGTTTCGGCGCCCGAGCAAATGGCAAAAGGGATTATCCGCAACATTCCCCTGAAGTATACGCAAGACCAGCTCATGCATGCTCTGGTGAACTCGAGAAACCCCTCTTTAACATACGCCAAGCGGCTCGGCAGTACGACCACCGTGATATTGCTGTATGAGGGAAACAGAGTCCCCACATGGGCTTACTTCAATAGCATCATGATAAGAGTATCATTGTATCGGAAACAGATTGACTTTTGCAAAGAGTGCGGCAGGCTCGGCCACCGACCCGACGTATGCCCTAGACCGGAGATCAAACTATGCCCGGCCTGCGGGTCGAAGAACCCGAGCATCGAACACGAGTGCACGCCCAAGTGCCGGATCTGCGGCGAGGCGCACCCCACGGCCGACCGAATGTGCAAGGCAAAATATAAGTTGCCACACATAGTGAAGGAGAGAAGGTGGCGGGCGAGAAGCAGAGAAGAAAGGGAACACACATTGGAAGAAGGAAAGGCCCCTCAGCGGACCATATCACCATCGGGGTACAGTATGGCGCAGGGAAAAGGCCGAAGTTGCTCGAGATCCGGATCCCTCTCGCCGATAAGAAGACGTAGCCGAAGTCGTAACAGATCTAAGAACAGAAGTCGAAGCCGGAGTCGGAGTGGAAGCCGAAACCGAAACCGCCCCATGCCAGACGGCGTGCGGGCCACACATGGCGAGATACAGACAGGGCCGCGCAAGGTCACCTGGTCCGACATAGTCGCGGAAAGAAATACATACTCTGTAAAGAGCACCCCACTTTCTGTCAGCACGAGGGAAGCCCCCGACTCCCTCCTGGCGTCGAGGATGGAGAAAATGGAGCGAGAGAATAAGGAACTTCGAGAAGAGCTGGGCAGGGCCAGAAAGCAGAACGAACAATCAGCGAGGAAAATCGACGAGCTACAACAAACGCTCAACGAAATCTTGAAGGGCATGAGAGAATCCCCTCATGAGAGGACCTCCTCCTTCACCTCCCGCGAGGCCGCCGAGCGAGGCGATGCGACCGCGACAGGAGGCGAAGTAGGGCAGATGGACATGTGTTGCGGCGAAGAAGAAGCGCCGGCAGCGGCGGGCTCCAAGCGCAAGGGCACAAGCGATACGCCACCTACGGAAGAGTCTTTGGACCACGCACAAGCACTGAAGAGACCCAGGTCAGGAGCCAGAAAGATAGACGCGATCGAAGAGCTGGTAAACAAACTGACGGACAAGACGGAGCGAATGTTTGACATACTCCTGACAAGGCTGAACGAATCCGACGCGGGACGGAACGCGCAGTACGCAACGGTCAACACCCAACTCGCGGCCATGAATAAGCGAATCGAAGATCTGGAACACGGGACGAAGCAGCTGAAGCAACAGCAACATCATCACCATCTGCCTGGAAGGGCCGGGGTACCATCGTCAGAAGTGGTAAACGCACCGGCCATCCTCGCCAGCGACAACAACGCCAACATCACCCACACCGGGGCAGGAGGGACGCACGGACGATTGTGTCCCCCCAACACCTCTGCATAACAATCATGGCTGCGTCCCGCAAGTCCGACAACAGACGCATAGTCTGGCAGTGGAATTGCAGGGGCTTCAAAAACAAAAAAGCAACGATGGTACAATACATGAAAACGCTTGCCAATAACAAACTTCCTGTCGTGATTGCCTTGCAAGAACCTTTCGACCGGGCCCAGCTTCCGGGTTATGTGACGTGCGGTCCCCCCTACGAATCCATGGGAAGGGACGCCAGGGTGTGCACCCTGGTTAAGCGCGGGACGGCCTTCATCGAACACGAACTCGTGCTCCACGAAGAGTCGGACATAGACCATGTACTGATCGAAGTCGTGCCGAGTATTGGATGTAGGAAAACCGGCCTTTTCGTGCTCAACGTATATAGCTCCCCCTCGCAAAGATACCGCACTCACACTTTCGACGCCCTCTTTCGCGAAGCGATGGCCAAGGCCGCCTCCAGTCCCTTGCTGATATGCGGAGACTTCAATGCGCCGCACACGCAATGGGGATACGGAGCCGACTCGCCGAAAGGGAAGAGGCTAGCCGGACTGATGGACGAGCTGGGCCTGACTGTACTCAACGAACCTGCTTCGCACACCAGGATCGGACAGGGAGTGTGCCGCGACACGTCCCCAGACCTCTCCGTCTGGTCAGGCGCGGGCGTGGTCACTTGGTCGAACTCCTTCGAGGACCTGGGGAGTGACCACAGGATCCTGTGCATGACCGTGGGAGAGGATAAAAACGAGGAGGTCGTCTGCCGAAAGGCCAGAATCGTAGACTGGGACAGATTCCGGAAAAATAGAGAGCAAGACAAGAAGGAGGGCCCGATCGAAGACATCAGCGAATGGTGCAGAGTGCTACTCGCGGACGTAGAGAAAGCCACTGATGAGATCGAATGGACGGACTGGCGACAAGAACCACCCAAAGAAGAGGCAGACAGATCCCGCGGAGCCGTGGGCGACGGCGCTCCCCAACCGTCCAGAGTGGACAGCCGGCTGGCACATCTTGTTGCGGCCAAGAAATCCATGCAACGGAGAGCGAGTAGGCAAAAACTCAACAGGAAGATACGCAAGAAGATCGCCGAAATAAACCGGGAGATCGAGACGCATTGCACCCGCCTGTGCGAGCAAGAATGGCAAGAGCTGTGCGACACGATGAACGGGAACATGAGTGTTGGACGCACCTGGAAGATTCTCAGGCACCTGCTCGACCCGGCAAGCACCAGAACGGCGACCCGTACAGAGATGGCCAAGCTGCGACACAAGTACAAGGACGACCCAGAGGCCTTCGCGGAAGAGATCGTGCAGACGCACCTCGCACGCCCTAAAGGGCAGAGTCACCCAGAGTACTGCGGGGCTCCCAACGAAGAGCTGGACGCGGACTTTTCCGTGCAGGAAATTAGAACGGTCCTCCAGCTTCTGAAGACCAACTCGGCGCCCGGTCCTGACAGGATCACCAACAAGATCCTGAGGAACCTGAATGACGACGCCATCGAGAAGCTCTGCGAGTACATCAACGCGTGCTGGAAGGAGGGCCGAATTCCGCAAGAGTGGAAGACCGCAGACGTTATACTGATACCAAAGCCGGGCAAACCGCTGGAGGTCCGAAACATGAGGCCGATCTCCCTCACGTCCTGTGTCGGGAAAGTGATGGAGCATGCCTGCCTTAACAGGGTGACGACGCTGCTCGAGAAACAGGACGCCTTCGGCACCCACATCATCGGTTTCCGGAAGGGCCTTTCAACGCAGGACGCCATGCTGCAGATCAAGGAACAGGTCGTGAACGCTCCGAGCACGCACGTGCGCGCCCTACTCGGGCTAGACCTCAAGAGCGCCTTCGACACTGTGAAGCACATGGCCATACTGGACAAGATCAGCCGACTCGATCTCGGGGCGAGGTTCCACCGATATGTCAGCAGCTTCTTGAATGGGCGCGAGGCGACAGTCAAGATCGACGGGGCTTCACCACGAACGGTCCGAATGGGTGGTGCGGGAACGCCGCAGGGCTCCGTACTCTCCCCCATGCTTTTCAACCTCGTCATGATCGGCCTGCCGGAGCGTCTTGAGGCGATCGAGGGCATCAATCATACCATATACGCAGATGACGTGACGGTGTGGACCACGGAGAACACGAGCGTCGGCGAAATGCAAGACCGACTGCAGCGGGCCGTCCGGGAGGTGGAGCGGCACCTCGAAGACACGGGACTCGTCTGCTCACCCGACAAGTCGGAGATCCTGCTCCACAGGCCGCGCAAGAAAGGACCCCTTCCGCAGGCCGTGCTAGACGCTCGTCGTTTGGGCGTCCGCGTCACGACGAGGGAGGGGACCCAAATACCGACGGTGTCCAAGTTGCGAGTGCTCGGCCTGTGGCTGGAAGAGAACGGTGCCAACCGCGAGCTGGTTGCCCGACTGCAGAAGAAAATGGCCGCCGCCACACACCTCGTGCGGCGGGTCGCGAACAAGAAAAAAGGAATGAAGGAACACAACGTTACGAGGCTGATACAGGCGTACGCGCTGAGCCACATAGCGTACGTCGCCGCATACGCCGACTGGAACAGGAGCGAAACCGACAAGCTGAACGTGGCGATCCGCAGGGCGTTCAAGACCGCCCTGGGAGTACCCCAGTACACGCCAACCCACAGGCTCCTCGAGTTGGGCGTACACAACACGCTCGAGGAGATCGCCGAGGCGCAGAGAATCGCGCAGCTGGAGAGGCTGTCGAGCACCGTAACGGGAAGACGAATCCTGGACTTGCTCGGGATTGGATATCACGAGGCGCGTGGACTGAAAGAATCACTGCTACCGGAAGTCAGGGACGCCATACAGACGGAAAACATGCCGAAGAATATGCACCCGGTGCATGACGTGCAAAGACGTATACGCAGGGCGGTAACAATGCTCGAGAAGCATGGAAGACAAGAAGGCGTCCTCTTCGTCGATGCAGCGAGGTACCCGCGGCCAGTCGGTGACTCTGATGGCGACGAGGAAAGTCGACCACCACCGCCGCTACAAGGGAATGTGCGAGGCAAGCCGCAGTTACCAGCACCACCACCCCTACTCTTACTACGACAACAACGGCAGCAGCAACAACGGCAACATCAACACGGCCGACCGACGGCGGCGGCGCCCGCCTTTTCCATGGCCGTCATAGATACAAAGGGAACGATCCGAGTCACGGCATCAGCGAGGCTGCCGTCGGCCGAAGCAGCGGAAGAGATGGCCATAGCCCTCGCGGTACTCCACGGAGGTGCGGAGGATAGCCTGATTATCAGCGACTCCAAATCAGCGATTCGGAATTACATCAAAGGTTGGGTGTCCGCGGATGTGGCGCGTATGCTCAACGCCCGGGCCGGGGACTTCGGATCCGGCACCATTACAAACAAGTCCCTCAAGTGGTTCCCCGCGCACGTCGGGGAGCTTGGCAGTAACAGCAACTATGACACCAACATTGCTAACGGCCGAAGACGCAACGACACTCCACCCAACCACAACGAGCGCGCCCACCTCGTCGCGAGGCAGCTTACCCGCCGCGACGTGGTCACCCAGAGGGCAGCCGCTGCCGTTGTTGTGCGGGACCCCAGCGGAGGAGTGACGGCGACGGCGGCTGCCACCCCGTCTGGCGCGGCCGCTGTCGTTACCAATACAACACAAATCGCAGCGGACGGAGCTGGGGATCACGCGGACGCCGACTGCGATGTCAGGGAGTTTCCGGCAACGTACAGAGAGGTGATTGGTCACTATCGGAAAGAAAGAAGAAAATATCCAGAACCCCACGGGCGTCTAGACAGGTCCCAGGCGGTCGACCTGAGACGGTTGCAGACGGGCACTTTCACCAACCCCTACCACCTGCACCGCCTGTGGCCCGCGCTGCACCCGTCGCCCGGCTGCCCGTGGTGCGAGCACGAACGGGCTGATATGGCCCATGTGCTTTGGGAATGCCAACGCCACGTGGAACAAGGACAAAGAGGCAGGGGGAATACAACAGCGGAACCCTCTGAAGCGGGGCGCCTCGCTGAGAGATGGCAAGCCGCCCTCCTCAGCGAGGCACCCGAAGACCAGGAGTGGGCCGTCCAGCGGGCCAGGGCCGTTGCCGAGGTTCTCGAAAGATCTTTCTCGGGCGATGGTCCACTGGCAGCCTAGCCCCGGGCACTAACATCAACTGCTGGACAAATAAAGTTTATTCCTATCCTATCCTCAAGAGCAGTGGTATATAACCAGAGGCAGCAGCAGGTCAGGAATGCAGAGGCAGATGCCACTCAAATGGATCATATCCGTATGCACACGTCAATAACATCACTCAAGTCCCCCAATCTTTCTTTCTATCATGGCCCTGGCCTTGCATTACTAGGGGCCGCTGTGTCGCAAACATCCTTGGCCTGGTGGAGGAAGGGAGAGTACAGCCATAGGCTCATGAGATGGAAGCAAGCAAAGGGACTGGCTGGGCCATTCGGTCTTCTGTGGTGCATTTTTTTTTGGCTGCATTATGAGCCTGTTCTTCCTCAGCAGAACTTAGCGAAAACATTATCAGAGAGGAGGTCAATTTTCATGGTTCCCATATATTAATGTGCATGTGTGTTCCCTGCGGTGTGCCTTGTTTGTTTTAAATGTGGGAATCGATGCTGTGCGAAGCCTTTTCCAGGTAGCTGGCTATTTAGCATTGCTTCTAGTTCCACGATGCGTTACCATTTTGTGTAAATTGAGAAGTTTTGTGGGTGATGTGTGGGGATGCTCGACTCTCATGTGTCCCATAATGTTGTTTTCTCCGCATGGTTCTCGTGTCTCCTGCAATCTGGCTTCTCTGCATAGCTAAGCACCGCCGACGGTTTGTGCAGTTGCAGTACAGAATAGTAGGAAAGATGGTGCGAGTGTAGCACTGCTAATGACGTCTAATGGTGGGGGTTACCTGGGCACAAAAGGGAGTAGTCGCTTGTTCTTTATCTAATGGTGGGGTTACCTAAGCGCAAAAGGGAGTAGTCGCTTGTTCTTTGGCTTGGGGTTGGCAGAGCGCGCGGAGTTGTTGCGCAGCTGTTGGCACGCTCTGTAGGATCGTCTCGTGAGGCTGTTGAGCGGGGCACTGGGATGGATGAACTCGACCGTTCAAATGCACCACCATTTGCCTGACTGTAGACGCGAACGATTAGCCGCTAGTGTCCAGCATGGGGGCGGACATATTTGCTCAACATCCTGTCACGGTGAGACAGATTTGCTCAATTCGTTTGCACCCATCGGCATGTTCTATTGGTAGTAATTCGGCTAGCTGGCAGTGGTGCATGAAAGGTGCAATAAATGCCCTTGCGATTGTCTGCAATACTGTGTTGTCGTTCCTTTGTCCCAAGAGCATGTTTGGAAACACCACAGAAGAGAGCATGTATGTGTGTGACGACAGTAGCAAGACAAAACACAACTACCAAACTTAGCTGTTCGTTTGCATGGTGCATGGCTATTGTATGTTCATTGTTAAGAAGCACCTCTTTCGCAATTGTAAGAGGACTATTTTCCGAAAGTACAGAGGAACAGAGAGAAGCAACAGCATGCTTTCATGGGAAGAGGGGCTCCTGCATTCTTGCCTTGTCATTGACTACGGAGGTGTGTTCTAGCGCAAAGGATTGTGGTTCAGTTCATCATCTTTTCTTGACATAGCTTGGGCCAGAGAGAGTGAGAATGCGCAGACATGAGGTACACAATTTTGGGAAAGAGTGCAGTACTGTGTGCATTTCAGGGAGTCATAAACAAAAATTATTACAGCTTAGCAAGACTCCAAAAGAAAATCAGTCTGGCTCTAAATAGCATTACTAGGAAGATCGGTGCATTGAAGTAAACATTTTCTAGTCTCTATGCTGAGTATAAAATTTATGCAGATCCCAAGCACTATGGGAATCTATGTACTAAGCGAAGCTTTCTGTGCTGTTTGCTTTGACTGACGATAATTAGCAGTGATGTTGACAGCAAATATCTAATTTGTTCAACGTTTAGTCCAACACGAGGGTGGTGAGTTGATTAAACATTACTTTGCCTGCACCACTGCTGTTTTTCTCCATAATATGTAGAACACACAGGGAGAGGTGCTTGCTTGAGGCGTTGTTGTGCGACATATTTTATAACCACTGAGAGGGTTGAGCGTTGTCATTTCCTCACATGGCATAGTGCATTGCGGCAGAAGTATTAGACATTAAATGAATTATGGGTCTGTACGTGCCAAAACCACAATCGTATTATGACACATGGTGTAGTGGCGGATGCCGTAAGAATTTTGATACAGTTGTGTTTTCTAATGTGTCCCTAAATGAAAGTGCACAAACATTTTTTATTTAAATCCTGTCGAAATGCGGCTGCCGCAGTCGGGATCAAATCCATGACCTCGAGCAATGGCCATAGCCGCAAAGCTAAACTACTGCGGTGGGCACAGAAGTGTTGATTTGAGGTGCGAACACTTCCGTAGTGTAGCCTAGACCCTTCGGTGTGCTTTAATTGCAGCTCTGCTTCTGCCCGCCCTCTGTAAGTTGTCCGCTTGACATATTTGAGTGGTGTTTATTTTTCAATGGTAGAAATGTACCGTACAGTGCCCTTAAGTTTATCCTGTTTGCCTGCAACTGCTGTCGTGTCTACAGTAGTTGCGTTTCCTTGCCTTCTCACGTCATCTTTCCCCATGCCCCTACCTCTTGTATGGGAACTACAAGCGAAGGGTGGCAAGGCTGTTATTCACTCGTTATGCCGCTGCGATGGTTCTACCCATTCTCTGCCTCATCTCCCCCTCCTCTCTACCATTATGTCTAGCTTCCATCTGGCTTTGCATGTTAGTATAAAGGTAAGCGCTACAATTTCTGCAATGCTCTTGTGGAGGGTCATGGATAATCGTAGCTGTCAAGAGGCTAACTGGTGACGCCCAGGGAGCTCCAGAGGGCATTGTGCACTTTCAACCGAATGCAAAGGTCCAAACGAGTTTCCCGTTTCTCCTTTCATCTCTGCCATGCTCCTTCCATGTATACACACGCTCTGGACCACTCCCAATGCGGCAGCGGTGGTGGTGGCAGCAGCAGCAGAGGTGGGAAAACCAAAGAAAGAGGCAAAGAAAGCTTCGCTTTAAAGATGATGGATGTGATCTATTTTTACACGTGGAAAAAAAAAGAAAGTAATAGCACTTGATGATCATCTGATGTAAAGCCCTTCACCATTTCTCTTTGTTGCCTTTGGTTACGTGCATTCATTACCAGCATACCTAAATGAATAACTGCTCAGGGCACTAACTCAACGTTTAAGAAAAAACTGGTACTGCACAGGACTATGTGTAATGTAGCTGATGCTAGTCACAGTGATCAGAAACAATGAGCACACAGAACACGCACTGTGCTCTCTACTGCTCAAATTCCTTTGCATTCCCTCACATCTAATAGGCGTCTAATGCACAGTCAGTATAGCTGACTCTTAACACTATTATATGACTGAGCTTGTTCACAATGCCTTCAGTTTTACCTTTCCCATTTGCATTTACACAGTAGGCTTGACAACTATGGATGGTTTTTTGCAAGTGCATCCTTTTGCTTCTCTGCAAAACCTTTGATCTTGTTTTCTTCAGCAAGGCCATTGAAAGGACAATGAAAGCCAATTTTACATTTTTTGGGGGGTTTTTTGTTTCTGAAAATTTGAATTCCGATTCATTAAGCACATTTCATGGGTTTACATTTATTTAAGCAATGTTTCTCATGCACTTACATGCTGGTACAGAAAAAAACGGTTGAAGAAAGAAGACAGCTTGTTTGTACTACCCATGCTCTAATATATTAACCCTTTATGGACAAGCGTTGACTATATATAGAGGCAACATACAAGAAAAAATTTTGTTATTGTTGCCAAGTTTCCATATTTCGTACGAATTTGCTAGCTAAATGTCTTTGGCCAACATCAAATGACATGCAGCAAGCGCCATTTGTTAGTTTAGAACAGGAACAACTGAGGAGGAAGTTGTGCACATGCCTCATCTTTTTTTGATAGCATGGTCAGAAGAGACAGACTGATGAAACATATCTGGCTGCAGTGGAATCACAGACATTATGTAGAGCAAATAAAATGCACACCTACGGTTCACATAACATGAGTTGTCTGTACAAATTTCAAATGAAGTCATAGGTGACTTGAGGGGAAGCCCATTCAGTTCTCTGCCAGATGTTTCCTCCCTATTGCTGAAAATGTTTCCACAAAATATTTTTCTTTCACTGATTATGCTTCTTCTTGATGTCTTTTTTGCACATTTAGATAGCGAATAAACATCTATATTTTTTTTTGGGGGGGGGGGGGCATTTATATTTGTCATCATTTCAGGGTTAAAGACAATTGTGAGTATTTAACATGAGGTGCTATCAGAGCTGTGGGATGACTCTTGACTTGCTTAGCTTCATTACCCTGGGTCAGCGACTAGCACCACCCTAAATGGAGGTGGATGAGTAGATGCCTGCAAATGAAGTACTAGGCACAACATAGTGCCATTTCTGCATGCCAGTTCACAAACTTTCATTCTGGCTGTGAAGATTCAGGTTAAGAGAAACCTTTGCCTTCAAAAATTACGAGGGTGTTTGTCTGCTGCCACTCAACGTAGCATCGCAAAAAATTCCCTATAAGGTAGGTCAGTTAGAGCTATGGACGAGTGAGTGTGTTTTTCAAGAAAACCTACTATCGTTGATTTCTACTTTTACGAGCATGGTGCTGATTGCCTTCAGAACACAGCACACAGGAATGCAGCTAAATGTGTGTGTGTCCCATGTGTGTCCCTCCATGCTGAGATGTCACATTTACGCCTAAAGGATAAACATGCAGTACTATGGTCCACTAGCTTCTCGCACTTCGACGCATGTTTTGTTTCCTGCTTACGGCCCTGCACACAATTTCTTCTGTAATACAACGGCTGGACATATGCATTTTAATGCAAACGCCGCAGCAACCCGTCAAATACTGAAAACACACTGGTAGTGATGAAGGCATGGCGAGACACACTGTGATGGATTGCGACGAGTGTTCACATAGTTCTGGTCAACGAATGACAAAAGTAAAAACTTCAGGCACGTTTACAGCAAAACGCTAGTATTGTGTATGCACGCCCGAGGCAATACAAGCTTTCGTGCGACAGTGTTACCTGGACCCTGAACTGGCTGCAGCTTCCCCAAACGAAAGACGGCGATTCTTTCCAGGGACGGCACTCTCTGCGTGACATAAAGGCGACAGCTTGTAAACGAGTCGAAGAGGGTAAGGTACTCTACCAAAAATATACCTTTATGCAGACCCAGCACGTCACTGGAAATGTGAAAACGAGGAAGAGGTAGCAGAAGAACGTCACGATCGTTCTAATAACAGTCGACTGCCACGGTTCTGGCTCGCATTCTGAAACAGTTCGTATCTGTTAAGTCAACCAGTTACATAACATTCCCCTAAGTCGTTAAAGGGAGTTGTAACTTGATTGAACATACAAGTTAGCAACCAGAAAAGAGGAGTTCACCTGACAAATCCACAACAACCTGGCGCTTGTTATAGTTAAATATTGTCATGTATTTCTCGGGTTTCTTCAGCGCCGTCATGTGATGAATAGAAGAATAATCAAACGCTGAGGTGTAATCAAATACGAAGTCAGGTGTGTCATAGCTATCACTGTAGGGAGAAAATTTGTCGTCCATCGTTGCCCCTAACACGCTACTAATGCTACTACGTACACTTTGATTCTTTATGAGGCTGCCATAGGCTGCCTGTACCGAGAGCAGTGGCTAGCACAACCAGCTGGTCGCGGCTAGCTTCGCTCTCGTGTATAGTGACATCGTCTTAAAAAATTTCACAAAATGAATAATTTCAATTGATTGGTAAGATTTATGCAGTATTTATTTTAGTAATGAACGTCATTATAGTGGTTCCAACCACATAATTTATTATTTTGTAGTAAACTCTTTCAATGTTGTGGCGGCGCTTGCGTTTTGCGCGAGCTTTGATCGGTGTTTTACACGTGCTTCATAGCATGTGCGTTTCTGCCTGGGATTTTTCTATGGAAGTCTGTTTTCCTATAGGGACATTTGTATATTTTTCGAGTTATGGCCACAAGGAAGCCACTGTTCGACGTATTTGTTGGTAATTTGCCTTCGAACGTTACAGAGGCAAGTATTGGGGAGAAATCGAACCAACGCTACTCAAACGCAGCACTCGACGCATGCTTGGCAGGCTTTGCTTTGTAATGTCAAAAGATATCTCGCATGCCCCTAGAGGTTAACCAAACGTACTTTTGTAAGTTTTGTGATGACCTAACATAGGTCTCTTTTTCTTTCCTGTTTTTCAGCAAACACTTGCTCCTTTGTTCACCGAAGTTGGGGAGGTGTGCTCTATACGTGTAAGGAACTCGAAGAATGCAGGAAAAGTAGCGTAAGTTATGACGGAACACGTTCGCTCTTAATTTTGTGCCTTTCTGAATTGTCTAGTCACCTAGCGTGATGTCTTTAAGGCGCTCCTGCAAACTTTTTGCGTGTGTATAAACCATGCCGCAGTGTCGGCATTGTGACGCAGTCAAAATATAACGCGTGGAAACATACCGCAGTACGTGCCACGGAGTACGTGCCATGCATGCCATGAAACTGGCACCCTCGGCTGAAATGGGTATCTACACGGCGTACGATTAGTTATGTCGGCGAGGTATCCAACAAATTTAGTTTTCGTGGGCGCCCAACAGTCTTAGCAGCCATGTTTCAACGCGTTCGCTGCATCGTACGACGCTTCATAAAAATTGATGGCTTTATTTGAAGAACGAAATGGTTAACACCAAATTTATCAATAGTTTGTTAAAGTACGAGACGCTCAGTACTACGTGCAACTAGGCAGCCTACATGCAAGCGCGACTTCCATGTGGGCTCCCTAGCGCCACGCGTTGGCAGCCCCGGCAGTTGTCATTTGTTGTAACTTGATGGGTTGGATGCGGTTTCTGGGTACGACAAATCGCGCGTAATCGAATGCTAAAATCGCACCGCGTGTTTGCCGAATTTTTCGCTATCCCATAAAGCATGCACAATGCAGGGCAGATAGGGGAATTTTATCAGTAAGTTTTGAAAATCGGCACTGCACAGCCTTTTGGTGTAACATATTGCAAATGTTACTGAATTCTTGTAGCTCCACCATCGCCGTTTCATTTCCACACATCCACTATAAGACAACTAAAATAATGTGTTAGTCTAAAATATGCCCTTTTGTGTAGGCTAGAAAAAGCAGTAGGAAATAAATGTTTTGTTGCATGTTGGCAAGAACATGTGCAACCATGTGTCATATTAGGTTTGGTATTTTGCAGTACTGACGGCCTACCTTGACTTGCATACCTTGCTTGCTGTATAATGTTTTATTTTTCTGCATTTTTTTACTAGTTACAGTAGCCATACAGAACTCATGCAAACCCACCGTGGTTGCTACGTGGATACGGTGTTGGGCTGCTAAGCACGAGGTTGCGGGATTGAATCCTGGCCACGGCGGCTGTATTTTGATGGGGGCAGAATGCGAATACACCCGTGCACTTAGATTTAGGTGCATGGTAAAGAACCCCAGGTGGTCCAAATTATTACAGTCCCCCACTACGGCATGCCTCATAATCAGATATTAGTTTTAGAAGTCATGCAGTGTAAGTAGTGCAATGCTTGCAATTCACAGCATTTACTGTGCTGTCATAAGCGTTCGCAGTGGTGCCATGATAAGTTTCCAGTCAGCAAAGTAATTTATCTTAAAATTGGCTTGCTGCAGGGCTGTTCGTATGTGTGCAGAGTGCAAAGACAGATACACCCGTATGTTTTGTTGCAGTGTGTCTGTACTTAAGATCTTACATGTTAATCTAGAGCCAGTCACTGCAGTGGTGTTTCTTATCGCCAAAATGTTTTTGCAATTCGAAACCCCCAATATAACGTAATGCTTTGCACAACTTCACATTAAAGTAGTGAACACATGTGTTAGAACGATCTAATCCATCAGACAATGCATTGTAAGGATGGCTGCTTGCACTGTGGGATATGTTTTGGCTGCCTTTGTTGCACCACTAGTAGTTGTATGAAGGTTCGGATGGTTTTTAAGTACATATTTTGTGCATTGCTTGTGCTCCTTAAAGGGGTCTTGAAACACTTTTCAACTCGTCATAGAATGCTCTTCATATTAAAGGACATCATCCCACAAATATTATGCTGCAAAAATTTGTGGAAAAGCTTGACCAAGGCTACTTGACATTGACACGGATGCTTGGTCCCTGGTCTCGTGAATCAAAGGGGTGCGAAGCCCTGGACTTGTTTTTATTTAATAATTCAGTTGGTTTTCTCATGCACTTCATCTCATTCAAGACTGAGATTTTATTTTCTTTTGCAATTGCCATCTACCTTCATCGCATTGCACACTTACTCTACTGCTGTTAACATCACACAACCTGCATTTTTTTTTTCTTCTGCCCACCTTCTAGGGCCTTTCTTCTTCATTTCATTCCCTGCAGAGTAGCATGTAGGCGAAAATGTGCTGGCTAAACACTGCATTTTTGCTAAAGAGTTTTCTCTCGATTCCTTCACTACAAGTCGAGCTACCACACCGTGATACCCAGCTTTCTCTCTCTTTATGTCTCCACTAGCGGGCTGAAAGCTACACTGCGGAAAAGGCAAGAGGGCAAAGCCCCAGCCAAAAGTGTTGTCATGGCATCTCGTGGCGGTTGCCATAGACTACGCCATGCAGCGCGCCACTACCTCGGAGGCTACGCGCAATTGTTGTGTGTAGACTGGCAGTGCAAAGATCAGGTCGCCATAGACTACGCCATGCAGCACGCCACTATCTCGGAGGCTACACGAAATTGTCATGTGTAGACTGGCAGTGCAAAGATCAGGTGTTCATTTTTATGTGGAACACTTAAACAACTTCGGCAGAAACCATCTCAGGATGACTGTCGATATTAATGCGAGTAGATTGAAGCAATATAGCGACACACGTATCGTCACTGCCGAAATGTGTCAATTATTAGTTGTGCACTGGAGACTCTTGTGCCTTCTAGCAGTGCCACAGCTAAATGGTGCAGCATATCCAAAATTTGCTAGAAGTGCCTTGGCATTCCAATTAACACTGCTAATTAGGCTAGTTGGAATGTTGGATTCATGGTTATGAAACTTCAGCACAAAAACAAGGGACAAAAGAACGCAAGTGCACAACATGAGCACAGCCTCACGACTGAATTTTTATTGGGATCTACCCAGAATATATACATATACGGAAAGGAAGAAAAGAAAACAAAGCAGACCACAGAATAAACCAGAATCAAACTACTATGTGACATCCTAGGAAAAAACAGAGGTGACACACTCTGAATTGGCACAGACAGTCTAAATGTAGTATCAATGTAGTGTCAATAATATCAATGTAGTAGTACCCCGTGTCATGTAAGGTTAGTGATTCCTGGCCGACGCATGCATCTTTGTGTTTCCTAATGAAAAAAAGTCTCAGCTAGTTCACGGGTTGTCTGGTTCTGGCTTTTATATAAAATTGAGCACCTGCGGAATTCTGGTTTGCATCTACACTTGTTGCAATGTGATGCCGCTGCCTAGCCACAAGGAATGAAACAAAGCAGCTGAAGCAAGGGCAACAACGAATAATCAACACCAACATGTGTAATGCCTTTACTACGTGTGAATTTCGTTTTGATGTTTCTATGGATTAAGAAAAATAAATATTGCTGAAAAAATATGACAAATTTATTATAAGATGCATTTGGGCCATATTTTTATAGCTTTCGAGGCGATGGCAGCGCTAAGAATGCGTTGCGGTTTCTGTTAAAAGCTTCAACGGAGACCATCTGGAGGCCGTGTAGCACCAACACATATCCCTTGAACTAATGTGTCTTTGAAATCTCAATGCTCCTTAACTTCAAAGGACCTTTGGCATGCTCGTGTGACTGGGGTATTAGACTGCCCATGCCGATCGAGAGTGCATCGGGTCTGTTTTTTTTTTTTCCCCTAGGATTCTACGTAGTGGATTGATTCCGGGTTATTCAGCGGTCTTTGCTTTGTTTTCTTGTTTCCTTTTTGTATGTGTATACTGTATATTATGGGTAGATCCTAATGAAATTTCAGTTGTGAGACAGCGCTCGTGTTGTCTCCTTGCGCTGAAGTATCGTTACCATGATTCCAATTAACATAGTCCAGAACTGCCAAAGGCACACTTTTGAGAAAGTGATACCTGGAACGCCAATCTCTTTTTTAGCACTTTAAAGGGCGCATATGTAGAAAGTGGTGCTATAAACTCCTTAGACACTAAAAAAAATCTTAGTGACACAATACTTTTCAAGGTCAGTTCTCATTGTCAACTGGTATCTTATGAACCTAAAAAAATTACTTCCTTGATCTGATGGCGTGGGCATATGCTTGCATCTGTACCTCCATATATATGAACAGAGATCCATATCTCCAGTTTGTTCAAGTAAAATTGTCTTGTTTTCCTAAAGACAAACAGGTGCAGGATGATATGGTGGTTCCTTGCCCTAACTTTTCATTCCAGATTGCTGCATCATGTGGTGGTATTTCAAATGTACTACACATCCACTTTTCGTCGTCAGTGACAATGCAGCTGTACACATAAAAAAATTGCAGTCTTCTAAAAAACTGGTTGCCACAGAATGATCACATGCTTCACATAGAAGGTTGCCTGCATTTAGCTTTATTCTATAACAGGATATAGTGACTTACTATTTTTGGTATAATTATGAAAATAATGTAAGCAACTGTCCACAGGGATGCACAGGGGATCCAAAGAGGATAGTTAGGATTTTTGCTAATCTGACATAACTTCACTACTTTTTGGCTTCAGTTTTGCAATTACAGTGTGATTGAGAGTTCGTAATTAAATGTTATTGCCAAATGATAACCAAAAAAAGTGATAAGTGACATTTTTTTTTTTTTCTGTAATGTCTGCCTAGTCATGTAGCCTCTTGGCAATACTGGCAGGGATGTAGGAACGACAGTAAAAAAAATAGTGCATAAGAAAAAACACGTAGTGCTTTGCTATGCAATGTTTTTGAGATGGTTTTGCAAGCTGTGTTACTTCTGCCATAGCTCATTAAAGGTTTCATGAACTAAAATGATGAGCCAAACTGGTTCTTGGCAAATTCTGTACCACAGCGGGCATGGGGTGCAGTCGTCAACAATGTCTAGAGTGATCAAACGGTGTGATTTTGACTGTGCGAGTTACACCTAGTGATAACACCTGGTTTGAGATAGTTTACATCTGAGCATGTACTATGATGGAGGCAAAAAGTAGCACACCCACGTCTTCGCATTACGTGTGCGATGCTACGTGTAATGTGAAAACGTGGGATAGTTCTTTACCTGTGGCAAGTTGTCTTTTAACCTGCTTTCATTGCCATTAAATAATCATTTCTTTAATTAAATTTGTCGGTACAAGTAATTTCCCCTATGTTGTCCTTGGTGTCTTTGTTCGTTGGTTTCTCATGATAAGACACCAAGGACAACATAGGGGAAATTACTTGTACCGACAAATTACGTATATATATATAGTTGTACTTACCAGACATAGACCTATTTATCATTAACGCATGGTCAAACATAGGGGGCTCAAAAAAATTATTTGAATTTGCATTTATTCCAATTTTATGAAATAACAAGATGATGCAGGTACAAAAGGCAATGATTGCCTCACAGAGGTCCCGGATCCCGCCCAGTAATTAGCCATAGAGCGCACAAAAAGAATGCACGCTTGCTACAAACAATTTTAGTAATTAAAAAAAAATTGCACTTGGTGTTTATGCCTACAGCATAAATGTATCAATAGTTTACATAATAGTATTACCGAGATTATAGGCAACAAATTACAATCAACGTAAATTACTTGCAATATCCGCAAGAAAAGAATACAGCAGATGTGAGTGACATTGGAGACTTGCAACCGGATTTTCAGTGAAGCTGTTCCTTTTGAACAGTTGCAATAAATGTTTGTTTCTTATATATCATCATCATCACCCTATTTTATGTCCACTGCAGAACGAAGGCCTCTCCCTGCGATCTCCAATTACCCCTGTCCTGTGCCAACAGATTCCAACCAGCGCCCGCGAATTTCCTAATTTAATCGCTCCACCTTGTCTTCTGCCGTCCTCAACTGTGTTTCCCTTCTCTTCGAACCCATTCTGTAACCCTAGTGGTCCAACAGTTATCAAACTGGCGCATTACATGACCTGCCCAGCTCCATTTTTTTTTAATGTCAATTAGAATATCATCTATACTTGTTTGCTCTCTGATTCAAATCGCTCTCTTTTTGTCTCTTAACGTTATGCCTAGCAATCTTCGTTCCATCACCCTTTGCACGTTCCTTAACTTGTTCTCGAGCTTCTTGTCTCCAAGTCTCTGCCCTATATGTCAGCACTGGTCAAATGCACTGATTGTACACCTTCCTTTTCAATGATAATGGTAAGCTTTGATTCAGGAGCTGCCAATGTCTGCCGTATGCGATCCAACCTATTTTTATTCTTCGAATTTCCTTCTCATGATCAGGGTTCCCTGCAATTAATTGGCCTATGTAAACGTACTCCTTCACAGACTCTAGAGGCTGACTGGTGATCTTGAACTCTTGTTCCCTTGCCTGGCTATTCATCATTATCTTTGTCTTCTGCATATTGATCTTAAACCCCACCCTCACACTCTCTCTGTTAAGGTCCGCAATCATTTGTTGTAATTCGTCTGCATTGTTGCTGAATAGAACAATGTCATCGGCAAACCGAAGGTTTCTGATATTCGCCGTCAATCCTTACTCCTAAGCCCTCCCAGTTTAATAGCTTGAATACTTCCAAACACGCAGTGAATAGCATTGGAGAAATTGTGTCTCCCTGTCTGACCCCTTTCTTTATAGGTATCTTCCTGCTTTTCTTGTTTAGAGTCAAGGTAGCTGTGGAACCTCTGTAGATATTTTTCAAGGTACAGTAAAATCTCGTTATTACGAACACCACATTAACAAGCTTTTCAGATTTATGAATTCTTTAATATTCCTGTCAAAATGCCTATATTTTCAGTGTAAAAAACTTTCAGTACTATGGATTTCAGATTACTGAATATTTCAGAATAGCATACGTAATTTAATCCTGTATTCACCAAGATGCTTCATTATTACGAAGTTCCGCTGAAGCTTCGGTACCAAATCCCCGAGGCTTATACCTATCATCATCATCCGCAGCCGCAGCAGCCATGCGCTGTGGAACCAGTTTCAACGGGTACAGCCCCAGCAGCATCAGCATGAGCGTCGTCATAAAGTTTCATATTAATATGCCTAGAGAGAAATCTGGCGCTGCGATCGTTCAACCATCATGGGAATGATGGAAAATACAGGCTTCAGATTGGCAATCTGTTGACTGGCGAACTAGTCTACAAGTATTTTTTTGGCGGTTTTGGTTTCTCTCCAAGCGCAATTGCTCTAACCTGCAGTGGGACAGTGCAACGCAAAGCACTCTGCCTTTGTTCTGTTGCTCAAAGTGGCGATACTAGCACGCTGGGCCAGTGACTGGGACGATGTTTGTGTCGCGGTGTGGTGTCGAAGCCCTGACGAGAAAGCGATGGCATCGTAAATGTTTAAAGAACATGTTTTGATTGTTTGGACCTTGGCTTGTTAAGTGTGTTAGGTTGGTGCTGTAGCGTTACATGCTTTATGAAACTTCAGAATAGGAAAAAAAAGGCACTACTGATACAAGACATATACAGTTGTACTTCTAGTGGCTTGACAATCAAATTTTATTGAGGACTTCATTATGCATTGCTCGTTTATGTGCTCATTGAAATGCGTGTTTTAGGACTTTGAGAACACAAACTTGTGGTAGGAAAGGTTGCTGCTTCCTGGCTGTAGTCTAGTGTCGCAAAATGGGTAAGTGCAAAGCTACGCCATAATGCTTTGGAAGCGGTACATCAATATAAAATATGATGAAGCATACTCGTAGGAGGCCACTAGTGTCCTAGCTAGCACTGCAGCTAGGACACTTAAGACGTTCAGCAATCGTGACAGCCGACACAGCCTTTCGAAAGAGCGCGAGAGTTCGCAAGCGCCTGTCGTCTGTGAGAAAAGTCTCGCGTTTGCAGCGAGCAGGCGTCGTAGCAGACGACACTTGTAGCATTCTGCTTAAGGCTGCAACACTTTCTAACAATACATTTTTATTTCCATAAATACTTAATGAGCACTTTTATATAAGTACATGCACGGTTGTTATTGCTGTTGAAAAAATAAATAATTATTCTCTGGCATTAAATCGAGAACAGAATCGCACAAGAATGCATACCCTAGTGTGTTCTGGTGTTAAAACATGCTTCCATCTCACTCAGTCATACAAAGTTTGTAGCGTGTTGTACATTATATAACATACTACAGAAATAAAATTATATTTTACACGATAATATTTGGGTATAGCTTTGTTTACTGCGCCGCAAGCAAACGCCACTAGTCTAAAGATCGAACTCAATCTGAAACCTGCACTTCCCATCATTCCCATGTAGGTTGAGGCAACGCTCATGAAAGCTCCCGTAGACACTAGTGCCACGTTTCCCTTTAGGGTATTTATTTAGAAACCCTATGAGCATCGCTTATGGTCATGTGCGTATGATGTGCGTATGGTCATGTTTGGAATCTCCTACTACCTCGTAAGTCTAGCATCACCATGTTGATAGTGATAAGCAGGAACTACAAAGTTACCGGTGCTGTGATTGTCTTGTGCGTTCGCTTTGCTGACAAAAAGATCATGAAATTGCATCGAGAGTCACAGCTGGCTCCCTCAAGAAAACGCTTGCGGCTTGGCAACTACGATAGATGGATGGATGGAAGGTAGGAGCGTCCCCTTTGAAACAGGGTGATGGCAGTTACCACCATGCTCAGCTTTTTATTTTGCCTTTTATTTTTGTTTACCTGTGTTGTGTGTTATTAAAATTTGGTATTTACCTTGAATACGTCTTCCTACCCTTTTAACCTTATGTCACCTCTCTGCTTTTGAGCCACCAATCCTCCAATCACCTTTTGCTAATTTCCACTGCATATTTATTTATGTGGCTCTTGTTATCTCTGAACCCTAGGGCCTTGGAAGCGTGACTGTGGCCGTATCGACATCGGGATTGATACCATCACATTTTAGTATGAGGTGTTCCATTGTTTCTACATATTTACCACACACAGTACATGTGTCTTCTTCCTTGTTAAATTTCTTTTTATAGCTCCGCGTTCTAAGACTTCCTGACCTAGCTTCAAAGAGTAGGGCACTGCCTCTTGAGTTATCATAAAACGCTTCCTTCCTGATCTGCTGTTTATAGTATCTATATAGTTCCACACTATGCTTCTTTTCCATTGAATTTATCCAATTTTTACCTTCCACATTTTTAACCTGTCATTTAATACTCTGTCTTTCTTTGTCCTCCTGTCTGGCATACTTACTGGTTAGCTTCCTAGTTCTTTTCCACCATTGTGAGTCAACGCTCTTTCTGTATAGGTATTTAAATACCTTGGCATTCCACCTGTTATCGTCCAATTTCCTCAGACATTTTTCGTATAGGATTTTACTCTGAGCTTTCCATGCTTCGAACGATGCCCAGCCATAACTGCTTCGTTTGTGGTTTTCCCGTGGGCACCTAGTGCTAATCTTCCAACAGCTTTCCATGATTTACTTGTTGTCTCGACTGAACTTGACCGCATTCCGGAAAGTAATCCCCGGCACCATTACTCCCTTCCAAATACCTCTCAGTACCTCATACCTGTTGTATCCCCACAATGCCCTATGTTTCATTATCCCGGCATCTCTTCGCCCTTTTGCTATGAGAGACTGTTCGTGTTTTTCCGTGTACATCTGCCCTTTGTTTATCCATACCCCGAGATATTTGTATTCGCCTACTCGGGGTATTTCATGGCCTTGTATTGTAAGCTCCTGATCAGTTGTATTGTTGAAAAACATCCTACCGGACTTAGCTGCACTAAAACTGAAACCTGAACTGTCTCCTTCGTCTCCACAGTAATTAACTAGAGTTTGCAAATCTTCCTGGCTATCTGCTAACAGTACAATATCATCCGCATACTTCAAACCCGATAGTCGTTGCTCAACAACCTTTCCGCCTAATCTGTACGACGGTTTATACCCTAGAATGCTTCGTTGTAACCTTTCCATACTTATAATATAAAGCATGAACAGCAGCCGTGATAGAGGACAACCTTGCCTTAATCCTTTGTGTACCTCGACAGTTGTCGTACTCTTAATTCCTTTCCATGTTATTTCAACATTATTTTCTCGATATATTTCCTGTAGAAAATCAATTACCTCATGACCGATACCTTCATCATTTAATGTGTTCCACAGGAGTTCCCTGTTCACGTTGTCGTATGCACCGGTTATGTCCAGGAAGGCTAAATACAGAGGTCTATTTTCCACCTTATCTATTTCTATGCACTGGGTAAGCACGAACAGGCTATCATTCAAGCGCCTACTATTTCTGAACCCATTCTGAAGTTCTCGGAGTATTCTATTACTTTCTACCCATGACTGCATTTTTAATTTCACCGCCTGCATCGCCAGCCTATATATAACTGATGTTATCGTAATTGGTCGGAAGGATTTTATGTTCTTCTTATCACCTTTCCCTTTATAAATCAAATTCATTTTGCTCCGTTTCCAGCTGTGCGGAATTTGCTTATTTGTTATGACGGCCTTCAATGGTTTTATCAGCGTTTCCTTGCTTCTTGGGTCAAGTTCATTAATTAACTTGATTGGAATTTCGTCTATTCCAGCGGACGTGCATTTTGGAACATTTGTTTTTGCCTTTTTCCAGTTAAAATTGGTCAGTTCTAAGCTGTTTTCTATTGTGCTATCCTGTGTTGCTCTCTCATTTGGGGCAATTACCCTATCGTCTTTCCTAAATGACTCTGCTATAACTGAAGCAATGTAGTTCACAGCGTCATTTCCCTCTAAACAATTTCCTTCGGCATCATGAATCTGTTCCTGCTTTCTGTAATTCGCCTTACCCAGCCAGCTTATATGGTTCGAGAATTTTCTTGACCCCCCTTTAGTTGCATCGCGAACTTCAGCCAGCCAGCGATCAGAGGGCTGCTTTATTTTAGCCTGGACGAGGACCTGCACTTGTTGTTTCCTTTGTTGATAAGATTCCCATTTTTGGCCTATTTCCTCTTCAGGCAACTGCATCCTCTTTGCTTCTCTGTGTTCCTGTGATGCCAACCATCGTTGTTCGATGGCGTCTCCAATTTCCTTATTCCACCAACTTCGTGGCTTCCTCTTTCCTCTCCAGCCGTTTACTCCTTTACTTTTTTTATTTTTGTGCTAATGAGTAGTTCTGATTATAATCCCACCTTTCCATGGGATGTTTCTCTATTGCTTCCTCTATGCCTGCAGCTATTTGCACTATTTGTTCGTATTTTAATTTTGCGTAGCCTTTTTGACTTCCCTGCATTTCTCTTTTGAGCAGGGCTCCCAACTGTAGACTAATACGAGAACGTCGACGATGACGCCCTCACATGGTTTAAGGATGCCAGAGAGAACGATGTGCCCTTGTCAGGCCCGATTATTCAAGAGAAGGCGCTACAGTTCGCGGCTGCCTTGGACATCTCCGGTGCCGGATGGCTTTACCGCTTCAGGCAAAGGAATGGCTTTACGTGGCAGGTTGCTTGTGGTGAAGAAAAGTCAGCAGATGCAGAGAGTGCAGTTTCCTGGCGGAGCGAGCGCTTTCAAGAGATCGAGTCTTTCTCTCCAGACAACGTTTTCAGTGGTGATGAAACGGCGTTCTTTTATCAGTTGCCTGATAAAACAATGAACTTCAATGGTGACAGGTGCAAGGATGGAAAGAAATCACGTCTCCGCGTATCGGTTCTGTTCTGCTGCAACTCCAAGAGCACGGAAAAACTCAAGCCGCTAGTTGTTGGCAAGTCTGCTGAGCCGTGCTGCTTGAAAAACATTCTTTTATTGCCTTGCGACTACGGAGTCAACATGGATGACGCGAGAATCGTTCACTCAGTGGCTGCTGCAGCTCGACAACACAATGAAGAAGAAAGACAAAAAAATTCTCATCGTTGACGAGTGCTTGGCGCTTATCGTGAATGTGCGATTGAGCAGTGTGCAACTTGAATATATGCCCCCGAATTGTACTTCTTTGCTCCTACCTTTGGACCAGGGCATCATCAGATATGTGAAGGCTGAATTTTGGGAGCATCTTGTGCAGTGCCTTCTGATCAATATTCTACTGAAGCTGCTCACACAGGTAAACATCCGTCAAGCTGCAGAAATGCTTACAGGATCGTGGTGGAACGTGAAGGCAAGCACGATCAGCAACTGCTGATGAAAGGCAGGCCTTTTAAAGGCTTCACCTTCGAGGACACGGAGTTCAACCCCGAACTGTGGAATGAGCTTACCGAGAAGCTCCCCGTTGACACCGCGGTGACCTTCGATGATTACATGACAGCGGCAGCGCGGTGGCTACATCCGCGGAGCTCACCAATGAAGACATTATGAATAAAGTGCGTGAGCAAGAATATTGTAGTAGTGACGAAGACGATGCCGACACTGGATCAACACATGAAGAGGAAGAGACTGTTTCCAGCTCGGATGTTTTAATTTTTCTAGAAAGGACGCGAGCATTCCCCGGGCGCTGTAAAGATGTCCCTGATTATGTTCAGAGGAAGGTCGAGGATGTGGAGGCGTTCATCCTGCAGCGCTTGCTGTCTACTCGCCAGAAGATTACAAACTTCAAGCAATAAATTGCAGTTAAACTGTGCCCAGCGTTCTCGTTTATTATTTACATACGAACACGCGCATCTGCTGCAAAGGTATGTAATTTTCGTTGTTGTGTTACATTACTGACATGCAAATATTGGTTTTTCAGTACTACGATAATTCAAATTAAGGAATTAAATTCGGCGGTCCCGTGAAGTTCGTTGTAACAAGATTCTACTGTATTTATGTAAGCGGTATTTACGTAAGTGGTCTGTACTTCTTGATTACGTAATGCTTCTATGACTGCAAGTATCTTTGCTGAATCAAATGCCTTTTTGTAATCTATGAAAGCCATATAGAGAGGCTTATTGTACTCTGCCGATTTCTCGATAACATGATTAATGACATGGATGTGATCCATTGTAGATTATCCCATCCTGAAGCCAGCCTATTCCCTTTGTTGACTAATGTCTAATGTTGACTTTATTCTATGGGGAATTATTTTTGGTAAATTTTTATATAATACTGGGAGTAAACTAATGGGCCTATACTTTTTGAATTCTTTAACGTCTCCCTTTTTGTGGATTACCTTTACTCAAAATATAAACCTGTTGTAACCTACAGCTATGTTGGGAAACTGGAAGCATAGGTGATAGCGGCCATATCAGACGCTCTGACGCTTCAAGATTTTTTTACAAAGGCTGTGTTTGATCCAACAGGATTTAGCTTCACAGAGAAAGTTTCCATAGCGTACCACCAAGTTTCGCTAAATTTGGCCTTGGTGGCTTTCATAGTTCTGCTACGGCAGTGGGCTTAATTCTTCCCCGCTCGTTAGACACTCAAACACTCTGGAGTGCTTGCATACATAATTTGTTGTGAAAGCCCCAGTTACCCATCTATATTGAACATCACCTTCATATCACCCATTAACTTGTCCTTGCAGTCAGCAGACATAACGAAGCTGCCTCCATTAGCTCAATGAGGACACCGGGTGAAACATATATAATGCATGAAAAAGAAAAAAGAAAAAAATCTGAGGGCTTAATAATTCTTCCTAGCTCTTCTAAATACGCCACAAACGTTAAAACTGTACTTCGCATTGCACCTAAAATGCTGCGTATTTCTTCAAATTTTAAAATAACAAACGCAGAGTTCTCTTTGGTCATTGGGAAACCTAGCTAATAGCAGCACAATACTTTTGAGCCCTTAAAATTTTTTTAATGCTGTATTTGATCATGCATTACCATCGTACGTAAACTTGGCATATTGTTCTTATGTTCGCAAAAGTTGATCTCGGTTCTAGTTGTAGTTATTCCAGCGCAAGCGCCTAAGTTTTACGCCGCTCGTAAAACAGTCTAACAACGCTAGGGACCACTTGCACATGTATTCTACTGGAAAATGCACATTTAACCCACCAATCTGAGACATTTCTTAGACAATGGCCATACCATGCCCCTAATATTCCCGAGATATAAACACGTCCTTGTTTAGCTTACTGAGGAGACGGGAAAACAAACCACAAATCTCGTTTGATGCAAGAAAACACATGGAAAAGCGAGGAAATATTTCGATTACTAGCAGCAGTATGACGCCCTGGCACTTCAATGAGTAACTTTCTACAAAGGCTGTAATGAACCTACACTGTATAAACATATATCGCTGGTCACTCAGAACATTGCTGCGTACTTTGAATAAATGTAAACATGCCCCACATGTCTTACAGATTGTAACGGGGGTGGATAATTAAATGCTGTGTATGACACATGAAAAATTGCGAAGGTTGTGGGTTCGGTTCCCACCTGCGGCAAGTTTTTCCATCCACTTTAATTTCCATTAATTTATCGTTTCTTTATTTAATTTATTAAGCACAAGTAATTTCCCCTATGTTGTCCTTGGTGTCAGTGTTTGTTGGCTTCTCATGATATGACTAATAAAAATCGAGCCCCTCGGTTAACCCCCTCTCTTCTTGATAAAAAATTGAGTCACTTTAGCACATGCCAAAGAGGGTGAAGGCGAAAGTCTGCGTCCTCGGGAGACATTCATTGAATTACTCGACATTCTCATCGGAATGCGTTTTTACTTGTTTTCTCCCACCATAGGTCGTGGGTCTGAGTGTCTTAATTGGCGATGCCTTAATTAACAGTATTTTAATTAATGTCACCCTAATTAACACCAAAATTCATGAGTTGTAGTTCCTTAGTTATATTAAATTACTGTCCTAATTAACTTTGCCCTAACACTAGAGGTCGTGGGTTTGATTTCCACATAAGCTTGAGGGTTCGACTACCACTTAAGGTCGTGTGTTTGAGTGCCTGAATTAACTGTCTTAATGAAGTTTGCCCCCCCCCCCCCCTTTTTTTGGCATGATGGGCGGCATCGGAGCCAGCTGTAGAAGACAACGATGAACACACGAGCTTGTGCCTGCGCAAAGCGAGCTCATATGACCTGTACTGCATGCCACATTTTTCTAGACCATTGGGGATAGGAGCCACTTAAGGCTTTCACCTTGAAATTGGGAGAAAGCGACTATTCAGTAACCTTTCAGAGCAAGCACGCAACCTACATGGTGCAAATTTTCAGTGCATGTGACCAAAAAGTGGCCCTCATTTTTTCAAAATACGAAATATCTGCTGTTTTTGCTCCTGCTGGTAAACAAGTGATAGTGTAGCTCTTATTTATAAACTGCCTGAAAATGAAATCAGAGTTGGAAGTGACACATACCTTTAGAAAAAATTCAAGTTTGTGTTCTACTGGTATTGAAATGGCTCTGCACGTTCGACCAATGTCATTTTAATGCGCACATCTGCGATAAGTCGTGATTACCCAATAAAATTCTTCAATTATTCTGGTAAGACGTTAGATTAAATTTTTATGGTGATGGGCAACACTATGTAGGCTATTTCCGGACAGATTAAATAGTTCCAGCATTTGATAATCCAAATGATTTCATGCCGTAAGGCACACCACTCGTTTGGCGCAGCTGATTATTATACTTTATCCAGACCTCTCCGTCGCCCGCAGGTTAAATGTAGCAAGCTGATTGTGTTTTCAAATACAGATATAGTGGTCCCAAAAAAGTGGGCGTGGTGCAAGTTGCAGAAGCTGACATTTGTTAGGGCGGGAATTGCCCAACGCCAGGCATACTCCGCAATGCGAATGTGTATTGCGAATCCCGCGTGTCATCTGCTACAGGGCGTCTCGAGAAGGCACAAGTGACAATCCGCGCTGTCCAAGCAGGGGATGCATAGTAAAGAAGAGCATTAATTACATGGCCACTCTAATAAGAAAATTTAGCTTCAGCTGTAGTTTTGTTAGACTTTTACAGAGTGCAGCCGAAAGTGCCTGCTTTCAAAAGTGGCGGGGCATATGACCTACTTAGGCCTCCCACTTCTGACTGGGGGTGCAATTGCCCCCCTTGCCCTTTCTGTAGATACGCCTATTACTGTTGAGCATGTAACTGGTGACAGCAGGCAAGCACAGCTGTGGAAGCCATGGTAACTGGCAAAGCGAAAACGATTCTGGCAGTCCCGTCTATGTGACACCGCATGCTCAGATGTAAGCTATATCAAGACAGTAGTTATCAATAGACAGCACTTGGAAAGCGAAATGAGCATACATGCTTCACTGACTGCAATGAGTGCTACATATCCTGAACTGCAGAAAGTGGAGCTCAATTGAGATGTCGGCATCAGAGTTGCAGAGTGGAGCCTTCCATTCAATTCCCACTTCATTCCGAAAAGTTATTCCCGTAATTCCACCCCTTTTAACTCGTCAGAATGCTGAGAGTTGAACAATTCCCACTCCTGGAGTCAATCCATTTGATTTCTCCAATTCCAGTAGAAGAAGCGCTTGCTCTATAATTATTTAGAACTTGAGCCCTTGTGTGCCTAGTAACTAAATACATATTTTTGATGTCTTAAGAACATTTCAAATAAGGTTGCCTGCTATATTTTTGCTCAAGAACAGCCTGCTATATTTTTGCTCAAGAACAAACACTGTTTTGACATGTTATCTTTGCAGTGTGTTGCCTGTAATCTCTTGAATGTCCATTGTTTTTAACAGTAGATACATGGGTTCACTGTGTGGGTTAAAGTCGCGAATAAGTGACGTGATTGTATATTCAGTTTTTCTGATAATACGAGTATCTCCAAAACATGTCAGTTTTGGAAAAATGAACTGCGTCACAGGCGAGCAGGTAGCCTGCCATGAGGTCCATTCTTCCAAAGCTCCTCCCACATGAAAAAAAAAAGGTTAATAAAAAAAGGCTTAGTTATTCTCTAGGCTTCATCAAAGTAACGATGAAAAAATAAAAGCTATAAGAGTTGAGGTCTTCATAAGCAAACTTTCATTTCGGGGTGTTTACGCAGTTTTTCTTCTATTTAGGATTAAGCATGTCTTTTTCACAGCCAAACATGATGCTAATTTCAGGCAGCATTGTACACCGATTTTGCAAATACTAATCGCCTACAGCTACTGCTCATGACTGCTGAAGTTAGCTTCACTTTAGCGACTCACATGTTCGGCTGTACACAACATCGCACGCTGTGATACAAGCAAGGTTTGTCTTCTGAATAAAATCTGCCGTATCCAAAAATCAGTAATCCTTATGAAACTATTTTTATTCAATTGAAGCAAAGTACAAAATAATTTTAACCATTGTCTCTGTCATGCATCCACCTAGCTTATTCTGTTACTTTGATGACTAACATAAAAGCAAAACATTGATGTTTTTTGCAAGACAATCTTTGTTGTTTCATATTTACTGGCATATTAACTGGCACCAGTTTTTCTGCCACAACTCTGACTACTTGTTATCGTGTCCTCTCAGTACTTGACAGTGTGTTAAAAAAAAAGAATGTGGCGTGTGTTCCAAATCACCATTGACTCGCGCAGGGTGCAACCATTCATTTTTGGCATCTATTCTCGTGTCTTATGTTTAGTAGGCTCTTGCTAGGATTGAATCATTTGTCACAAATAAAAGCTGCTGTCTTTAAATACACTTCAACATCGTAATGCAGAAAGGCTTCTGGGTATTCAGAAATGTAGAATTCTGTGTGCTTATAATTATCGTGGCTGAGGTGGCCATCTATTGGTAGTAATCAAAGATCTGATACAGAGTAATATTGAGAAACGTAATTAATTGGTGATGTATAGTCTAATTTATAAATTTAGTGGTTTTGAAGTCGAGCTTAAAATGGATATTTGGTGCTCCAGGACTATCTGCCCATTCCATTCCAACTCCATTCTGGAATACTGGGCTCTCATTCCATCTGCCCAACAGGTGCTATCCTTCTGTCCCGGATGTTGAAAATTGTGGAGTCATTCTGGAATCCTTGCCACTCTTGCCACTCTTGCCA